>NW_028277087.1:11275000-11900000 GCF_059951505.1 Python bivittatus
TTCTGTGCAACTACGTTGTAGATTGCTTGCTGAATGCAATAAGGGTGGTATATGATGGATGTAAACCATGTGTAAGAATAAGTGGGATGCTTAGCAAATGTATTAACATGGAGCAGGGAGTAAAACAAAAAAGTGTGATGTCTCCATGTTAGTTTAATGCATTTTTGAATAAATGTATAAGGAATGTTTGCGGTGATGTTAGAGGTCTTAAAGGGTATGAATGTACAGGGATTTTTGGATGTAAACAATGCCATGTTATTGGTTGAAAATCTAAATTATTTTTAAAGAATGTTAGAGTGACTGTATGATGCAATGAGGACTATGTATCTGAATATTAATGAATCAAAGACAAAGGTAACTATATAAACTGTTTCAATGCATAATTGGCAAATAAATATATAGCACAAATAGATGAATTTCTGTACCTTGGTAGAGAGTCAGAAAATGGATGGAGAAAGTTTAGAACGTGCAAAGTTGGCAGAAAGATACTGGGTAATACTGTATGTGGTCTGTTGTGAGCAATGAATGTTTGTCAAAAGAAGTGAAAATGTCTGAGGATAAGAGCATGTGCCTGCCTATTCTATATGGTAGTGAGAACAAGGAGGTAAAACAAGAAGAGGTAGGGTCCAGAATGAATAGGTATTTAAATGCAGATTGAATAAAAATATGAAAGAAGTATGTTGTAATGGTTTGGGTGTAAAGACAAAATGAATATGAATGAAATAGCAAAAGAAATATGTGAAGGAAGAGTGGATGGGTCAAGAGAAAGAGAGTGACGAAAAGTATAAAGAGCAATGCACCTAGCAGTGGATGGTTTGCTAAGACAGAAAAATATGAAGAGGTATAGTGAATGATGTAGGGGTAAACTAGACTTTGCTTTATTTTGTTTTGGGTTTTCCCCTCATCCTGTAATTCCTTCGGCTTACTGCTTATTCCGCACATTGTATGAAGTTGTTTACCTAAAAAGGCAATAGTGTAATAGTGATGTACGTATGGGGTAATAAATAAGTTTGTTTTTGTGTATGTGCATGGGTATGAGAATAAAACTGGAAGATTGCTCCACATTTTAAATAAAAAGTCCTCTAGAGTTGGGCGGCTAATAAATTCAAATAAATAAATAATGCTGAAGTGAGAGGAAGGTGGCCTGCAGAGGACTATTGTAAAGCTATAGAGTAGTGTTTCTCAACCTTGGGAACTTGAAGATGTGTGGACTTCAACTCCCAGGATTCCCCAGCCAGCCATGCTGGCTGGGGAATCTTGGGAGTTCAACTCCACACATCTTCAAGTTCCCAAGGTTGAGAAACACTGCTGTAGAGAATCCTTCCCAGAATCACACCCACAAAATATCCCAAGAGTTCTGCAGCATTTGATATACTGCAGTACTCTACGTCTATTTTTGGAGAGCATGAGATTTAAAAAATCAAGAATGGGGGCGGGAAATCCCCCCTTAACTATTTTCCTGGGTGGCCAAGTCCTCTCCGTAGAGCTTGGTCAGAGTGGAATGGACAACTTGAAACTCAAATGAGCCAAGCCAAGGAGATCAGCAGCAACTTCAGAGCAGAATTTCTGGAGAGGCCTGAAGATGAACAGCACGGCTTGGCTCAAAGCTGAAACTGAAAAGCGGCAAGTTGTGTTTCTCACTGGCCACCTTCTTCCCAAAGCAGCACCACATTGCGCCCAAAAGCTTGCTGAATCATGCAGATGCTCCTGGTGTCTGTGGCACCAGCAGCTTTTCTGCAGTGTAGCCTTCAGCTGCTTGCCTCCTGTACACAAAATGGCTAAAGATAAAAACACCTTAAGAAATCCTTTTCTGGATTTCGACTCTTTTTTCTCCTTTGCCCACCATGATGTTCTGTCCAGATTGTGGTTAACACAGCTCCAAACTGGTGGATTCCCCTGTTCTTTTCCCTCTCCATCCTTGCCAGGAAAACAAGAACCAACTGCGTTCTTTTTGGAGAAATGGTGGGAAAAAACAAAAAGCATGCTGCTTCCTGTCACTTGGGCTAGAAGGGAAAATTGGCAGAGTGTTTGCCAGTTTCACCCAGTTTTGTTTTGTTTTTTAAATGCTGCACTTATTTGTAATGGCAGGCAACCCATCAGAAAATGGCTGGTGAAGGCCCAGAGGAGAGCCTGGGAGTGGGGACATGCCTGCTGGAGCACACACCAGCCACTTGAATCGTGGCATTTATGGAAAATGGCATGAAGTACAGCAGGCCAACTGGCCTGCCCTGCTTGCAAATATTTCTTTTGATGCAGAGCAAGAAGATCTGGGTGGAGGTCACCTATCCAGAAGCTATGGGGCAGGCTGAGGACATCATCCTTTCTTGCCCTCCAGAAATGGTTAGGTGGCCCGTTCTCAAACTAAAGGAAGCAGGAAATGTGGGTTAGCCCTAAGTTCCAGAAGCTGATTAGTAATAGATGAAAACAATTTTTTTTTCATGTGATGCGTAATCAGCTTCACCAGCTTCACCCTTGATTTTTAAACATAATTTAAGAGGAAGAGAAAAGATGTTACTCTAAAATCTGGGGGAATGGTGATAAATAGTTGCCAGGCTCTTGAAGTTTTCTGCAAACAGAAGTTGCAGAATGAGTGCTTAATGCCATAAACCCCAATCACATCATTTCCTATTTTCCGAACGATGTTAATCCATTTTAAGACACACAGATTTAACTACCATTTAAGTAAAAAGGCTGTACTTTACAATGTAATAGCTGAAGACAAAAAAGTAACTCCTAGAGGCAGAACCCTGCTATATGTAAGGAAGTCCTGGCACAGCAGCACCGTTTACTGTAACTCAACTGACTAAAGTCTTAACTCGAAGGACCGTTATCACTCCCATCTTGATAATGGGGGAAGATAAGGGGACTTTAAAAAAGAAAGAAAATAAAAAAACATTTTACCAAAAAAAAAGGTGTTTGCATCAATAGGCGTATGAGAGTATTCTCTTCTGAGAATCAAGGAGATGCTGCTCACTTTAACCACATGTGCTAGAGTTCCCACCACTGATATCTAAGATAGCAACACAAATGGGTACAGTCTCTTCAGACTAAGGCTGTGGCGCAACCCTGCTTGAGTGATGTTTGCCAAGGTCAAAGGAAACAGGGTTTGCCCGGTGTTCATTTTGTTTTCACAAAAAACTTGAAAACACAGAAAATCAATGCATGGTCCATAGCAGTATGCAGAGCTGTACAGAGCAGAGCCCCAGCTCCAGAAGCAGAAAGAAAAAAAGAAGGATGCTTATCAGATACCAGGACTTGGCCATTAATGGAAATGTCAGTCATTCCTCCAACATGTTAGGAGCACATCAGTAGTTCTGTACTGCTCCTACCTTACATATGCAAGCTTCTGAAAGCCTAAGTTGTCCTGAGGGTTCACATTTTGAACAGCTAACTTTTTAGAAAACCGTTACACCTTGATAGGAAAGGGGATTTTTTTACTGCATATAAAACAACAGCCTTACACTGAGATAGGAAACAGATCAAACTGTTTTTAAAAGCTTGTCATTTTTTAGATACAGAAACCTGTGGCACCTATGCATAATTTATCCCACAGAATTCTGTCTTTTAGTAATTTTCTAAAAACACATACACACAATCTATCAGCTCCCAGCAGGCAGTAAATGTGGTTTGAGTGCAACTTCTTTTCTTTAAGTAATTTCTCTATGTTCTCTGCGTGCAGCTCAAATGAAAGGGGCTGGTAGGAAAGTATCTTGATTCAGCAAACTGTGTTTGACATCTTGTTTCTGAAGATGAGATCTAAGGAGTCATCGCTGTGGAATACCCTGACTACATAATGTGATTTTTCAAGGCCAGATGATGATGGAGAACCTGTGCAGTGGCTCCGTGCTGTGCCATTTCCCTAAGCATCAGCACAACCCACCAGCCCTCTCATGTCTTCTCTCTCCATGGCTCTTTTCTGCTTTATATACAGCTCCTAAAATATCTCTGTCCTGATAGGAGGAATGAATCCCGTCATGTTTTCATTCCTGGCCAATGACAAAGAGCTACTTCCTGCCCTGCTAAAGATGTTTCCTGTTGATAGTGCAAAGGACAGCAGTGAGGGACACTTCAGCTGCCAGCACAAGCCAGGACCTTTTGTGACCTCCCTGAGCTTGGACAATTGCACAGCCTATAGGACTCATTGCCACTCAGATCACCGCAGTCCTGTTTTGACGAGAAAGGGAGAGGGAAGCAGTTCCCTTGAGCAGAATGCATCAGCTCATGACAAGAAAATCCTTGCGCTAGAGCAATATTGTAGCAAGTAGACCCAACGAGTTTTACGGCTTGAACCAAATAGTAGCTTCTTCCCCTTCCAGTTCCTGGACCTCTCTCTCTCCTTCCCTGAAGTAGAAAAGCAGTAATAATGACATCATATGACTGATGACTTGCTACCCTCCTGCTCACCCTTAGAGGCCTAAGGCAGTCACCTTACCAACCCTATGAGAGCAATGCTCAGAGTTTAAGAGATGGCATTGACTTTACTCTACAAAAGTGTTTTTCCAACTTGTCAACTTTAAGGTGTGTGGACTTCAACTCCCAGAATTCCCCAGCTAGCATGCTGGCTGGGGAATTCTGGAAGTTGAAGTCCACATAGAACATAGAGAAACAAGGACTACTTCTCACCAAACCTCTCTTACCCTCTAATAGGCAGGCCAAAAAAGATTTGTTTAGAAGCCAGTCTCCGTAGGGGCTGCCAGGTAGCTGGATCTAAGATTGCCTGCTATTTTCTTTACCTTTTCTGGAGTTTGCCCTTCTGATGTCCTGCTCATGATGGTTCCAGGTTTGCAAGTGAAAAATCAAGACAAAGAAGGGCACAACCAAGGTTACCCAACAGATCTTGAGTATAGATCAATGCAGTCCTTGGATAGCAGCTGCCCTTTTGAGATCCTTCCAAGAATATAGATATGTAATATGGCTACAGCAGCACTTATGTGAATGTAACATTTAATACAGGTGGGAGTGATATTTTATTTTGCAGCAGCTGAATGCTGTGATGGGGCAGCTTGAGCTTAGGGGGCATAGCTAGTTAGTAATGAAGAGTCTTATGGCCTCTTATGCAGTTGCTAAATAAAGACCAATTTATTATTGTGTAAGCTTTTTTCGATCATAGTTCACTCCAGCAGATGGATGAACCATAATCCTAACATACATAGACAACTGCTGTTGAGGGCAGAGGAGAGAGGGGACTGGAGGATAATACTCCATGGGTTCCCTTTTGCAGGATGTGTTCAAGCAACACCTGGATAGACAAGTCAGCAGTGCTTTAACTTGGATTCCTGTACTGAATACATTGAACTCAGTGCCCATAATGGCTCTTTCCAACTCTATGAACTTCCCACTCGCACCTAACCATGGAACAAACATACCCCAGCAACCTCCCCGAGACATTCTCTTCATCTGTTGCTCAGCCCATGAGTGAGATCGCTGAACCGGCCTTGGCTGTACTGATGTTAGTGTTTTCCTCTTTATTACATCATTCTGCACAACCTCAGGGTGTGTACTGTTAAAATCTGTTCAGCCAATGGCAGTGATGGGGAACGGAGGCAACAGAGACAGGAGAGGGGTTGGCAGGAGGAATGGCACAGTTCATACCTGCCAACTTTCTGCTGACTCAAGGATGGAGGGGGAGCACCAATTCAGCAGTGGGGAAAGGCCCTTTGATTCTATATTTGGCATTTGACAGGCTGTGGTTCATTATGTTGGAACCATTCCATAATTCTATGCATAAATTTGCTCTTAATTTTTGCTGCAAAGTATAATACCACTACAAAGGAACAGCTGTATTGTTGTGGTCATTGTTTACTTGGCTTTATTACTTACAGCTTTGAAGTAAGTTATTTATTTTTTTGCTTTACTCTAACCTTTCCTCCTCCTTCTCCCACCTACCGTCCTTACCTGCTATGTTGCATTGCTGGTCTCACAAAACATGGGTAGCCATAGTGTGGTTTATTTATGACTTAGCATTTTGTGTTAACCCAAACTGAGATTTCTTTGGTTTTGGTTTAGTGTATTGTGTGAATCCAGGCAACTGTGACTGATTAAACAATAAGATTAGTTAGCACAATATCCGCTAACCATTTATTGCAGTTTGTAAGCCATGAATTATGCTTCAGTGCAATATGTAAACCTAGTTACACGAGTTCTGTGGGAAATGTCATACATGGAGGATATGTCCTTTATGCTTACTCCAGTGGATGCACATTTAATCTGGTAGGTATAAAGCAAATACAGACTCAATTTCCTGCTCTTGAGGCATTATCAACAAAGTTCCTTCCATGAGCAAAGTGTTGTGAGCAATTTAAACAATAACATTACACTGTATTCCCCCACCCCACTTCAAAAGCTTTGCTCATCATCTGAAGATGCACTTTAGATTTTCCCACTCTGTGAACAATCACTAAGAAAAAGTACCTTCTTGGGTGCGGTTCAGCCTTTTGAAGTGCCCCCCCAGGAACTTCGAATAATTGCACCAAAACAAGACTTGTCTTTTAAGAAAAAGCCTTCTCCCTTGCTAATTGCTCATCTCCCGCTTTTGCAGTTGTATTGGGGTTGATTTTCATCCTGTATTTTGCTGCTATCTTCTTTAATTGAATTGTTGTACATTTATTTTAATCTGTATTGGAAGATACCCTGATTTCTGTGTGAAGGAGAACGAAGGCAGAAATAGTTTGGGTTGAATCCTTAAGGTGAAAACAAATTACCAGGCAAGTGCTAGCTCTCATTACATTGCAGTACTGAAGTTCAGTTTGAGAGCAGGGTTCATGCCGGAAAGGGCCCAAAGAAAGTTGTAAGATGTGACAACTGAGTCACAAAAGTCTTTGGCACACTAGATTACAAAATGACCCAAGTAAGAAGAACAGGGGACCCAAGGGAGGGGTCTTATAACTGATGCATGCTTATGGAATAAGTTGCCATGATGGTCCCTAGATAGGGAATAAAGCTCCTTTAGTTTGGACAGATATTTGTGGCAAATATCCCTGAGAAGCTGCAAATCTGTTGTCCTCACAGTCTGGATTAAGTCAGCCAAGCCATTCCCTGAGGCAATGACAGTGATCAGGCTTGCAGGATCTTTCAGATTTCAAAGCACTCTGTTCCCCTAATCGTGTCAGGCTATGTTTTGTTTTCTTTTCTGTGTTGGCACCCTGCTTTTCAAAAGAAAGCCTCGAATCCTTAAAACAACACTTGTAACTCATGCAAATACATTGAAACAGCAAACCAAATTCTGTCAGCTCAGGGCTATAGTAGCCTAGCGATATAAAATAAATGCATTAATCCACAATCCAAAATTCACAACAAATCCTGTATCCTAGACTTGCAGCACCTAATCCAGGTTTAGGCTAGTGGTAGGGCAGGATTTAGGCCATCTGGTGTCTCAGCAGGTAGCCAACTGGGCTGGAAAGCGAAGTGTCATGGCAAGGCCTGTTTAATACAGGGAAGTCAGGAAAAACATACCAGGAAGATGTTCTGCGTCTTTGCCAAGTAAACTGCAGGGCCGTGGGTGTCCGTGAAATCATGAAAAAGTCATCTCAACTGAAGAGAGACATTTCATTCCGTTTTAAATCAGTTGTCTCTGCTGCTCCCTATTGGCCAGTGGAATATCAAACAGTTGAAGAGAGTCTTAACTGCAATGCCTCTGATTTCTGTATATTCTCTGTGGTTTATTTTTTAAGGAGGGAGCCTGGGACGGACGGTAATGCAAGATACTCCCTGACCACTTCTGTTTTAATGGTTAGCAATCTCTCACTACCCTTATTTCATACCCTGCAAATTGCCTTCAACATGCAAGCCTTCAAGATCCTGCCTTCTCAGATTCCAAAAGCCATGTCCAGGACAAATTCTGCAGCAATGAAAGCCATACGGGCAGTGCAAATATATGGACTTGGAGTGGTTATTTATTCATTTATGTGTTTATGAGTAAATAGCTAGAATGGGGAGGATTGGCTGGAGGATTCTAATAGAGAGTCTGTTCTGTAGGGGATTGGCTGCAGCGAGGTATGTAATCAGTGCTTCCAGTACACTCAGGGCTCATGCAGACAGCCACATGGAGTTGGCAAGAGCAGAAAAGTACGTCAATCCAAACTGCATTGCCCCCAGGGCTGGGTTTTACTGGACATCTGGAACAAGGCTGGCCAGCACTGCTGTCCTTCCATTTTTTTAATGCAGCACAGTGACTGGTAGATTCCATGCTGTTGTTTACTCACCTGCCCAACATCCCTACAGAACTTCTGGTGGGCTGGGGTTGGGGTGGGGGGGCTCAGGCACACCCTTCCAGAATGGTTAGTCAATGTTTGGTTGGTTTTTGCCATAAAACTATGAGTCTCCTCCTTTGAGACTGATGGGCCTAGGGGTGGGCGGGGGAACAAAACAATGCAAGCACAACCCGAAAGAAAAGCCCAGCCTTGCTTGCTTGAAATGCCCTATGGACAACCTTCAGGAGAAAAAAATATGTTTTCATGGTACCCTCAATCTCTGCTTCTTTGAATGGATAATTGGCCACTTCCCCAGCAGCTTCGGGCAGCAGCTGGGAAGGAGGAAGACCGTCCATTTCAAGCACACTCCTTGCAGCTTGAAGACCCTCACCAAGGTGTCCTAGACCCTCACCTAGATGTTCTTTGTTGCCCTTTTTTGTGGTGCTGGGCTGCCTATCTCAGTTGGGCTTCACTCCTACCCTGGGAGAACAATCTTTGGGCATGCCCAGCTGCGGAGCCTTGGCCAGTGTTCCCCAACTCGAAAGGCTCATAATCACAGCTGGGTCTGCCTCCTAGGTCACCCTCAGTGTTAGGTCCTTTGGGGGGCCTCCATAACAGTCCCCCTTCCTGGGTTCCTTCCACCTCTTATTTCGGAGGAATGATAGGAGCCTGTTTAATGGCCCTGGAGGAGAAGAGTTGAGTTGGGAAGTGGTAGTGTGGACTTTGTTCCTTGCAGAGGAATGATGTTGGGCCAGACTTCAGCAGGCCAAAGGCTAGTGGCCTGGCATTGCCATCTCATCCATAAGCATATTTTAGGGCCTGCCAGGTGAAGCCTGGGAGGAAACATTAGACTGGACTTTCTAGTCTTGCCTTCTTTCCCCTCCTTCATATGCAGAGTTGAGTAATCAAAGGTGTGGAAATCAACATTTAGGGACCTCCACCATGTGTGTGAGTCACTCCTGGTCCACTACACATCCCCTACAGTCCACCAATTTGTACATTTCAATACTTCTTTAGGGGTTTTGTGGTTGTTTAATAGTAATAATAATTAATTAATAAATATTGGACATTGTAATACCTGGAGACAGCAGAATAGAAGAGAAAGAACTGGAGAAAATCACAAAATATAAAGACCTGCAAATAGAAGTAGAATGACTATGGCAAAAGAAAGCAAAGATAGTACCAATAGTTCTAGGCACCTTAGGTGCAATCCCAAAACATCTGGAGCACCACTTGAAGACCACTGGCATTGACAGAATCACCATCAGTCAATTGCAAAATGCAGCTTTGGTTGGAACAGCTTACATCCTACAATGATACCTTTAACACCATCAAACAACATCCTTGGGAAGGACTCGATAGGTGGATAAAAATGCCAAATCCAGTCTAAACATCTGGCTGACTGTGCAACCAACCATAATAATTTATAACATTTATATGCCACCCAACTCCCAGTGACTGGGCAGTTTGGACATGGAAATACCAACCTCCTAGAACATCCATTCAGCCTTCCACAAGATCAATATTCCCACGCCCAATTTCCCAGCCAAAAGAGCCACAAGCCACGTATGGTTTCTTTTGCAGGCAAAAACAAATGGCAATGGAGTCATAGTCTTCAGGGATTGGACAGAAGAAGGGGTGTGGTCACAACAGACTTACATGGCCAATAGAAGCCAAGCAAATTTGGTAGAACAAGTAAGATTTTTGAGTGAAAGTAGAATTTTTAAGCAGTAATTGAAGGTGGCTGGGTGTGTAGGAAACTCAATTATTTAATTATGGGTTGTATTATGCAAAAGAGGGCTTAAAATTTGTAATCACACACAAATGATTTCCCATTTCAGGATCTCCTTCACCCCCAAAACAATTCAATGAAGGCTTTGATTGGATTTAAACTCTGCATTAAGCAAACTACCTGTTTCAACCATGAGCTTTTGAATAAACTATAATGATTTGGCTCATATATATTGTTAAGCCATGATTCACAGACCACCAATGACTAAACTCACAGTAGAACCCTGCTTGACTGATAAAGCACTAATTTAATAAAATTAAAATCAATTATAAATCAGAGGTGCATGACCTTATTCACTAGAGCTTTCTGGCTTAGCTGAGTTTATAGTTCAGCAAATCTCAGGTTGGTGACTCGCACTCCCATTACTACCAATAAGCGGAGCTCTCATGCTTCCTCTGTAGTAAGAGTTAACATTTTCAAGTAATAGTTACATTACTATCAATGTTTTTAGCTCTCATGCTCCCTCTGTTGTAAGAATACAAGCAACAGATAAACAGTTGCTTGATGAGGATCCTTGTGATATTAGCGAAACTACTACCAGTGTGGGGAATGACTCTATCCATTATTGGCCTTGTAACTGGTGTGTAGCACGTGTGGAGGTGTACCAGAATCACAGATTCTTTGTCCATTGTTTACTAATGGATTAATAATTAAAATGTTGTTCTTTAGGTTACGTACAAAAATACAATTGAAATGAAAAGTGATGGAGATGGAAGTAATTCTGAGTCAGCATTTAGCCTACGGGACTCAGAGATGGTTGTTCTAAATATTTGAGTTACTCATACAGTGAAACCTCATTTCTGCCCATTGAGATGAGATGTAATATATGAGGTATGTGGTCTACGTTTATTTTCTCCCTTGGATTCCAACTTAGGGACTGAGTGTTGGTAATGATGGCGTTATAAGGAAATGATCAGTTCTGATGAGGAAGATCTAGGCTTGCCTTTGGGAACCACAATAAAAGACACGGTTAAAAGCAAATTTAGCAAAAGGCTCTGGTCACGATCCTGGTGCAACAGGAAAGGCAAGTTGAAAAGTGGGGATTAAAATATTGTGGGCAGGTAAATTAAATAGACCTTTTTGAGCTGCTGATGGAGCATATGCTTGACATCCTATGTGGTACAATGAGGCTGGGGTCTGCTGTGTACGCTTGCAGAGTTTTCAGGATTGCCTTAAGGGTAACCTAACAAAGTAATAATAGGAGACTCTCTCCAGAGTTTTCAGTGGTCGCTTATTGGCTGCTCATAGAGATCTGAGTAGACTGCAGGCTTTTAACTGCTGTGCCACAGTAAAAGCTTTATAAATTTGCATTGGCCTTATGCTGCAGATAGGAAAGCTGAGGGAAAGTAGACAACGCTCCCTGAGTCATGTCTATAATTGGCCTTCTCCAACCTGAGAAATCATACAATATGTTTATTTGATCATGAAGATTCATTCACCAACTAGCAGCCCTTCAAATGTGCTACGTTTGCAACTCTATGCCAGAGAGCAGGTTGTCACAGGACCCCTGAAAACTGAAGACTGAACACTCACAGGTTGGGAAAGGCTATGTTGTACTGACATTTGAGATTTTAAACAGGCCTGTACACCAATAGTTTTTTCTTAATGTTAATTACTGTGATTGGCTGGATCTTCATTATAATATCCTACTGACTTTCCTTCAGTTGGCCTAGACTCACATTCTACAGTCTGGGATACTTTGGATATTTTGGGAAGGGGAAGGACTGCAACTCCCAGAATTGGCTTTTAGCCGTGCAAGCTGGGAATCTTGGGAGTTGTGGTCCTCACACATCTGAAAGACATCAGAAGCCTGGTCGACAAGATGGAGTCATACCTGGATTGTAATAATCAACAACTGTTCTCACTCACAGGCTGCCTAATCTGTTTCTGGTTCTTGTCTTTGCCTGTCACTGCCTTGTCCTGCAAAGCTTTCTCTCTGTGTCTCGCTCTACATCCCTCAATGTTTGCCATACAAGGCGATGGACGAGGGTCTCACCAGTTCCTATGGGACAGATCTAATTTCCACTGAGCTTCCAAACAGAGTTCCGCTTCTGTTGTCTGGCCCAGCGGCAACTGTTGTAGATGCAATGGACTGGCAAAGGCTGCTTCTGAAAGCCCATAATAGCAAGATGGAATTCTGAGCAGAAAAGCTATTTGAAGCAACTGGAAATGTGTTCGAAGATACTCCCAGTTTCTCATTTATAGGCCATTTGTCTAAGGACACCTTGGAAGACCTTTTCCTACATTTTTTCAAGGAAGTGGTTTCTGAAAGGAGACATCTTAGAACTTGGCCTGTTTCAGAAGCCAACAAGCATTTGGGCTGCTTACACTCAAAAGAGTTTTTTTTTAAGGAATAACTAATTTCTCCTGGGCTAATTCTGGTTCATAATTCTTGCCAACTATTCTCCATTATTTTACAGATATGCCACACAAGATGCAATGAAAATTCCCACGATGAAGTCTCACTATCAGTAGAAGGGAAAGACTGCTCTAAGTTATTACAGATACAGTCAATAGGTACTTCCTTTCTGTACAAAACTTTATCCAAAACGGGGGGAAGCAATCTATAGCTTTCAGTTGTGACTGCAGATGTGCGGGTTATAGTCCTCAGCAGTCCCAGCCTATGGTGAAATATGCCAGGAGCTAATAAGCAGCAGAATCAGCGCTAAACTGCAACAAAAACGGTAGTGCAATCTAGGCTCCGATGGTTTTCTAAGGACAGAAAAATAACCCTGTTAATATAGATAAAAAACACTGCAGATTAACATTTTTAATTCCAACAACAGTCAACTGTTTATCATACATCATATTTAGACCCTTTATCTTAGGACACACATGGAAAAGTCACCCGCCTTAGATACTAAGAGGGATCAACCACTTCCTCTTGCTGCTTTTGAAGACAGCAGCTGCCACAAATGTATGAAAATGGATAATTTTAGCAACTAATTTTAGTTGGCAGTAATTATTATATTCCTGGAAGGCTGATGGCAGTACCCCTTGAAATCCCCAGATATAGACATGAGACTGTGGAAAGTTGCTGCCCAAGTGTTATTCTGAATGTGACCAAAGGGAAAACTATTATGTGCAGGCCTGTAAAGTAATTGTACCAATTTTATTTGCTTTTAAGTAGATTTAAATATAAATGAAATAAAACTCAACTTCACCTTGACCTGACACACCACTAGTTTGGAACTGGGGCCTACAGCCAGGGCCTCCATGGGGGGGGGGGGAGTAGAAAATGTCAAAATGGCAGCTGCAACCATGTAATCCAAGCCCCATCCCTTTTTGTGTGTGTCAGAACACACACATCCCCCACCCTCAGTGGATGCTTCAGACTTGTGCTAAGCTGTGGTATCCCCCAGGAAACAATGGGTTCTCTGGCTGTCAGGAATTTTTAAAAAGAGGATAGACTAAACTGAAACCCTGAAGTAGCCGCCCAAACACAACAATACCATGGAAGAAGCTGGAAACACAGAGATTGTTCTTCTGAGGTCAGCTTGCTTTTATTTTATTCAGGAATTTAAGGAGGTATACATAATGATCCCTCCTGTTTTTCCTCACAATAAAATCCCTATGAGATAGTAACTGACCCAAAGTCACCCAATGAGCTTCCATGGCGGAAGGCAGAACAGAACTAGGTCTCCCTGCTCCTGGTCCAGCACCTTAATCACTACACCACCCTGGCTTTCTCCTTATTTCGATCCAGAGATTGTCATGACCACAAAGTTGTCATCCTAGAAGGATCTAGTTGTCTCATTCTGACCTGGGGTGCATACCCCGGATTTCTGAAAGTTAAGTTGCCTCCCCAAACCAGCCCTTCTTTTAACTGCTTGACAATGGCCGACAAGTTTTGTCTCCAGCCCCTGCATTCTCTTTTGCTCCTGCTGGAAAGTTAAAAATGGAAACAGTGCTTTTCTTTCTTTAAAGAAGCCAAGGCCCAAATAAGGTGATCCCTGAGTGCTAAAGATGCCTGGATTGACTGAGTTCCAACTTATCTCTTAGAAAGGTTGCCTGTGAAAGAACAGGGAGCCACCAGGGACACAGTCAGACTGTAGCACAGCCAGAAAGCTCACAGAGAACTTAAAGCTATCTTCAGTTGCCCAAGTGCCCATTTGTCTCCACGTTGCCTCCAAGTGAAGGCTAGCCTTCACTTTCTCTCTTCTACATAAAAGCACCTGAAGCCACCTTTACTTCAAACTACAAAGATGGAGGCCATAAAGAAGAAGATGCAGATGCTGAAACTGGACAAGGAGAACGCCATTGACCGAGCGGAACAAGCTGAGGCAGACAAGAAAGCGGCTGAGGACAAGTGCAAGCAGGTGAAGGGGCTGCATGTGATGTGAGCGACAGAGAAAAACGTTCTCATCATTTGCTGGGTATTCATGCAGTGTTTTCTGAATGTGCTGGATGTTGCAATAGTGGTATCTATTAGTTGTGGTGCAGTTACTGGAGTGAATACTTGGTGTTCCCTATAGCCCCTTTTCATTTTCTGAAAGCAGGACTTGTTCAGTTGTGTTAATTCCAGGCTAGAGACTGAAGGCTGAGGAAAGACAGATTCCCCTTTATTCAGCGGGGCTTACTCTCAGGTAAATGTGTTGTGTGTTTGCTGCATCCTCAGGAAGTTTGAGGCTGAGATCAAGTCATCCCTCATGTTCATCAGCACCAGATCATTCTTGGTAATTAGACAAACCTTGTCACAATCTTTAATTTTTAGGTATAACATACTTCCCACAGAGTACGGAATTATTTTGAAACATCCCAACTGACCCTACCCACCCTGCCCTCAGCTTCCCTAAACAAGTGTCTGAAAGGACTGAAGGGAGACTGAACAGCTGTCTCCTGTTTTATGTGAGGATGGATAAGGTCATGGCTGGATATAATGGAAGGAGGATTAAGAAGCGCTTATTGTAGCCTTCTGTAACAGAGGGAGAGCACAGTTTGCTCACTATCAGGGTTTAATGCTGACCTTTGGGGCCAGGGCTCTGGCATTGCTGGTGGGAGCTGTGTTACTTTCCCTCTACAATACAACTAAAATGTTGCTAGGATGAAGTTGTTGCTTCCTTCTCAACTCCGATGGCTGCTTCATCTGTTTCAACTATCAGCTCTGTGTGGCTTCTTGAGCCAAATGAACTATGAACTCACATAATTAGATCTGGATCCAGGCCTGATATATGTTTTCCTGTTGTAATGGATACAGCTGACATGAACAGGGGTTCAGGACAGGTAAACCACATCTCACAAAGTTATTCCTATGCACAGCATGAGGGTACAGGCACCACCAGGTAGGAGTTAGACATCTCTGGGCCCAAGAATGGGCTTCAGATGTGGTTCAGCCTCCTATTTTCTGTTTTTAGCAAAGGAGTAGTATGGTAGACAAGTTCACCTATTGCAAGAACAGATAATGTGATTTGTTTGATACTGGTTTACAACCCATTGTGGTTTGAACACCATGATTTACTTAGTATCTGGTACTTTCCATCTCAGCACTTAGCATTTGGCAAGATCCTAGCTATTCTGGCTTATTCACAAAGCTTGGTTATAATGAACCATGGCTTACAGCAACATATGAACATCTGAACCTAGCTAGTATATAAACTTATGAACATATGAACCTAGCTAGCATATGCCTCATTGTCTGAGAACTTTTGAAAAAGCATGATATATCTTTAGGGTGCCAATATCAACTTTGCTTCCTTCTTCATTGCTGGAGCAGTCTTGGAAGACATTGCTCCAACGTAGGGTTTGGACAAATTTCTAGAACAGCAGCTGATGAGAGAAGACTGTTTCTCTTTGTTGGAACCTGAAGTCTCATGAATAAAACTGACTAAGATATAGGGCCTTTAAGTAGCATTTTGATGATGGTACAAGCCCCAAACCTGAAAGTTCAATGAGGAGTACTTTTTTTGCCTTTCTCTAGGGGTCAAATTTTCCTAGTGCATCAGAAGACAGAGAGCAGGACAAAGCATTCTTTCCCAGCGCCCAGGAGCCAAAGAACAGCCCATCACATTATCGCCAGCCAGCCACTAGATAACAGAAATTCTCTTCAGAAGAGGGACAAATTGACACCCACAGCATGCTCAACATGATATAAATAGCTGCTTTCAGGAAGCAATATGGATTTATATGGAAAAGTAGAAGGAGAGTGGGTGCCATTAAGATAAGAAAGGAGCATATTTTGGCCACTCAGTCTTGGAAAAAGTGACCCTATAAGCAGCCAAATCAGTAGCTGGGTTCTTTGAGCTAATAAAGCTTTTGTTTGTTTAACCATGGCCTACAGAAAAAAACATGGTTAGATAGGCTCACCATGATTTACAACCCAAAATAGCTGATTGCATACAATATGCTAGGGCACAAACAAGTAAATCAGGTTATGGGTTAGTGCAATGGGTGAACCCAGCCTCAGCCATAAAAATAATTTACAGACAATGTAAATGCATGGGATTGTGCAATATGGTAATCCAAATCCAAATGAATCTTAGCTATCATATGATTTGTTTGGATTCGGATTAGCATATTGCATATGTGTGAATGTGTGAATTCAACCACTAATAATATTAAGGTATAATGTGGTTTGGTTTTGGTTTAGTATGATGTGAATTCATCAGCTGGTTAGCATCTGCAAACCAGATAATTATGGATTGTTCAATAAACCACAGTGGCTGGGGTTCACACAATATACTAACCCTAAACCAGTGTTGTCCAAACTTGGCCACTTTAAGATGAGTGGAATGTTGGCTGGGGAATTCTGGGAGTTGAAGTCCACTCATCTTAAAGTGGCCAAGTTTGGACAACACTGAACTAAGCAGTATCTGCTAATGGCTAACTTTGATCTCTGTGTAGGTAGAGGATGAGCTGGTGGCTTTGCAGAAGAAGTTGAAAGGAACAGAAGATGAGCTGGATAAGTACTCTGAAGCTCTGAAGGATGCACAAGAGAAATTGGAACAAGCTGAAAAGAAAGCTACAGACGTACGTATGGACTTTCCATGGGGACTTTTGGAGAGGGTTCGTGGGGAAAAGAGATCTGGGGGGCCAGTGAGGTAGAAGAAATGGCTACTCCACAATGGATAAACTCTGAATCTTCCAAGGACCTGTACCAGATTGTACCTACAACAATTTAATAGAAGATGGCAACTACCACAATTCCCATAATACAAACTGTAAGTTGCAGTGAGGCCAGAATACAGGTAATCCTCACTTAACAATGGTAATTGGGACGGGAATTTCTGTCACTAAGCAACACCGTCATAAAGCATAATGTCACATGACTGTGCTACTTAGTGATGGCAATTCCGGCAATTCTAGTAGCTGTTGTTAAGTGAACCTTGTGCCATTGCTAAGTGCAATGCTACATGGTTGCCCTTTGTGACCTCCTGCCAGCTTTCCCATTGACTTTACTTGTCAGAAACCGGCAGTGAAGGTTGCAAATGGCGATCACGTGACTGCGGGATGCTGCAATGTCATAATTGTAAGCCAGTCACCAAGTGCCTGAATTGCAATCATATGACTGCAGGGATGCTATGATGGCTGCAACTATGAGCACCTGTTGTAAGAAGCCCTCATTCAGTGCCATTGTAACTTTGAACAGTTGCTGAATGAGTGGTTGTTCAACAAGGACTACCTGTATGGTAATTCTCCCAAAAGTTGAGACCTGAGCAGGACATTGTTAAGGCTCAGTAAGACAGAGAGAAGGAATACAGAATTTCTAGAAAACAGCTATCTTGACCAGACCAGAACTGCATCAGCCAGGGCACACTACTGGTACAACATGCCAGTGTTAATTGGAGAAAGTACACACATTCCCCCCTTCAGATAGAAGAGGATATCTGTGGCTCATGGTTGAACTGTGGAGTTCTTGGTGCTCTCTAAGCTTGATTGTTTCCTTGCAGACGTTTCATTACCCACACTCTGTTGTATTGATGATGTTACCTAGTCAGGTAATGAAATGTCTACAAGCAAACAACCAAACTCAGAGAGCATCAAGAACTCCACATTCTCCCTGCTGATGCGCAAGCACTTTACTTCAAAAGCAATGAAACAAATACACTTTCCCACTATCCTGCTAAGATCTACACCCAAAATTACTTATTTGTCTAATTCATTTCAAAGCACAGATGACCAAATTGTGGCTTCCAAGCTTCTTTTTCTGCAGCTCCTTGCAACTGCACTATTGACATTTCATGGGGGGAAAAAACTGCTGCAAAATGGAAGGGTGACCTCCCACAAATTGGAGCAGAACAACCAAAATAGATGTGTGAACCAACAGAAAGCTTCAGCAGGGGAAGCAAGCAAGCTCCAGCTTCTCCATCCAAAACCACCCTGGAAATCCCAGCCCCACCCATTTACAGAGCCTTGTCCACTTTGGTCATTGGTCACAGAAACTGATATTGTAATTTGTTTTAAGCTTAACTCTTTAAAGCATTTGCACTTTGCTCCTCAGCCTAAAGGCTCTTGGAGCTGTTTCAAGAATCATAGGAGCCAAATGATCCCTGCCCTTGGCATATGGTGTAAAAAACTAGGCACAACCTGGAAGGAAATAAGATAGGGAGGGAAGAGGAAGGAAAAAAAAAAAGATTTTTCAGATACCAGTGACTTCTGTGTAGGAGACCCAGCTGGTTACAGTAACTGTGAGGGGAAGTGAGAGTTGCTGCCTACTTTCTCTTACAGCTTATTCTGTCTGAACTGAAGACTGCCAAAAGTCTTTGCTCTACTCCAACATGTTGCCTTCTAAAAATGTGTACAAGATGGAAAATTCTGTTTAGTGGGAGGATGGCCCCTCTTCCATGCTTTCTTTGCTACCCAAGGAACACTGCCTTGGTCCTGCTCTCTCCCTTTCATTAGCCACACAAAGCAGGCCAAATAAGCCCCCTTGAAGGCTCCATGTTGGGGGAGAAAAATCCACAGGAGGAGGTCTAAAATGGCTGGCAAAGAACTACTGTTCTAATAGTGGATCCATATATGACATTAAACAATGGCTTGTTTGAGCCAGGGTACGCCGAACCAAATCTTTATGATTTAGTTTAAATGTAGATGCTCCCTCAAGGTGAACTTGACTCCTGGTGACCATAGAGCCAATAAGGGAGGGACAAAAGGAAGATGTTCCATGATCCTCCTATACCAGCTCTGCAGCTCCAGTTAGGACTGTGTTCACACAACATGTTTAACCAGCTTAGTCCTAGTAGGCGTATTTGTAAGCTTCCTTTCTTTTGCAATTTAGTATGCTATAAAGATCTAGCCCATTTTGTTGACTTATGCTTCAGTGTACTATGCACTCTCAGGACCACTAGAAGCATGCTGTGCTAACACAAGCTATGGTTGCCTTTCCAGGTGGATTTGATCCTCCAGCTGGGTTGTTCTTGGTGTGCTTCCTAGGCATCCTTCCATGTGTGCTACTGAACACCACAGGGGGTTGGAGTAATCTTGTTTAGAGTTAACTCGAGGGTCACATATTTCCCTGATCTTTTCACATAGAGAGAGGGAGTGTAATGTACTCCTAATTAGGCAGAGCGCCCTCCGTTCGGGCAGAAACGTCTCTTTCCACAGTTGGGCCTTGAACGAGGCATGAGCTGAAAGCGAACTCTTGCTAGACCTGACGACGCGGAGACAGACAAAGCGCAGTCCGTCTCCAGTCTGGGACTCTCATATTCCCAAAATACCCAGCCGGCGCGGAGCCCCTCCCAGCACGTCCAGGTGGGGCAGTCTGGACTGCCTTATTTCTGCCGCTCAGCAGAGGTTGGCCGAGAGAGCCACAAAGGATGCGAGAAGACGCACAGCCGTTCCCCGCACGCTCAAGCCCCACCTCGCTCTTCCGAAGGGCTGCAGAGCGTGTTCCTTTTGGCTCGGCCAGCGGTGGCCACGTCACAGGCCCGCCCTCCAGCGGTGCTTACGTCAAGGCCCCTCCCCAGCTGCTTTCCTCCCGCCAGCACCGGAGCCGCATCCTGCCGCTGCCGTCGCGGCCCACGTGTAGCTGTTGCGCCCGTTGTAGGGACCGGAGCCGACCCGACCCGACGCCGCTAGGATGGCAGCCACTACAGGTTCGCTGGAGGCGGTGAAGCGCAAGATCCAGGCGCTGCAGCAGGAAGCCGATGAGGCCGAGGACCGCGCCCAAATCTTGCAACGCCAGCGCGACCAGGAGCGGGAACTGCGCGAGAAAGTGAGCATCGACGGCGGGGAAACCTCTCGGAACTCTCTCCTTCCGAGCGCCGTCCTCTTGCTCTGCCTCTCCTTCGCTTTCCGGCTTCTCTCCTCTCTTCCCACATCCTATCCCGGCCATACCGCCACCACAGCCTGGATATGCCTTTTGCCCGTATAAGGCAAGGCTGGAGGACGGGCGGACGAGGGTGGAGCCTGCCCGGCTACCGCTGGCTTCCACGTCTGCCAGGGCGGCACCGCCGCCTCTCTCTTTCTTCCGCCTTTCTCCTGCATCGCAGGGTCTGTCCAAGGCGCTTTATCACCCCCCCTCCCGTTCCCCCCCCCCCAGCGTTTGCCCCCGCAGCCCGAGCAAAAAGCGTCGACGTGGCTTGATTTCCCGCTCCCGCTAAATTAATTTAGGATCACGCTGCACCAGGCCTGGCAGAAAAAGGAAGCTTTTGGAGCGGGGCGCTTGCAATGAATGGTCCAAGCACACCCAGATCTGGCACCCGCCTGTTTCCCCCATGTCGCCTTCTCGGATGGGGTCACCCTCTCGGATGGGGTCGCCCTAAGGGCTGGGGGGGCTCTGAAGACGAGGACTTGGATGACTTGCCTGGAGAGGCTCTCAGTTATGGTCTGTCCCTTTTTGTCTGTCATCTTCCCTCTTTCCAAGCAGTAGGAAGCCCAGCAAAGGAAAAATAAAACAAACTAAATCTCTCTGCGTCGGTCCCTCTGCCTGCCCGCCTGCCCGCCTTCTTCATCTTCATCTGATCTGTCTTAACTTTTCGGTTCCATAGTGGCTTATGGAGAGGCGGCTCTTCCCAGCCTCTTGCCGGTTCCTTGATCTGCAGTTGGAACATTTACCAGATCCGATGGACCTTATGTAGACTGAGCTTATGCGCCAGGAAGGGAAAGATCTTCCTCTCCTTCTCTGAAACTGCTGTCCTTCTCCTCTTTCAACGTGCATTAATGATTCTTTCTGTGCCTGCAAGGTAGGACTGGCTTTTAACTCTCTGAGTGTTGAGTCTGCAGAGAAGTTTCTCTCAGGAGGCCTCATAGGAAGCTGACCGAAGTTGAGTTTCAAGAGGGGGGAGGCTGGCCGTTTTTGTTTTCACCTGTAACTTTCCAAGAGCTTTTCTCTTCATGCAGTTTTGTGTCACCTCACTTCTCTTCCCTGAGGTGTTTGCATTTTAGCAATGGAGAATTTCTCTCTTGTTCAGGCTGAAGGAGAGGTAGCTGCTCTTAATCGCCGGATCCAGCTGGTGGAAGAAGAGTTGGATCGTGCCCAAGAGCGCCTGGCCACAGCTCTGCAGAAGCTGGAGGAGGCAGAGAAAGCAGCTGACGAGAGTGAGAGGTAACAGAGTGCTGGTCTGGGCTGCATGGATGGGGAAGTGCTTAGTTTCACCTTTGGCAGCAGCTCTTCCAGCCACCAGCGCAGCTAGCTGTTTGTCAGTCACCAATGAAAAAGTCTTGGTCCTCATTCTGACTCCTTTAGATGACCAGTGGGGATCAGCAGTGCTTTATTTCAGTGAAGGATCATTTATTTAAAGTTCATATAATCAAATGAGGATATATTGCCCGGGTGTGCCCCTAGCCACCCTGACTATAAATATTCTGTAAAAATAAGGAACAAAGGATACTGCGGCAAACAGTGTAAGCTTAGATGTGCCTTGACATGCTCAGGACAAGGTCAGTATTTGATGCTGGGCTTCAAGGCAAAAGGCCAGAACTTCAGAGTCAAGGGGGGCTCCGAGCAACTCTCCAGTTTAGCTCTGATTGCATCTCTGATCCCAGTACCAGCCTTGTAAAGTTGCAGGGCACCCACTATTTTTTATAACTTTTTCTCCCCTGATTTAGAGTTAGATTACATGGATGCAGACAGACAGCTGCTAAGTTCTATCCCTGGCCCTGTTAGCCTGTTTTGCTTTTTCTTACTATGAGGCGGAAACTAGAGATTGACCATCCATGACCTGAAATTTGTATGTGGCTCCCAAATGCTCTGTACTGCTACAATATAGTGACAAAATGCTAGTAATCAGCAGTGTGATTTCCCCCCAACATTTAAGTATTAGAATGTCTTTCTCCCCAAAGTCTGGAAAAGCATAGAGGATAAATCTTGAGAATGCCAATCATGCCTTTCAAAGCTACGAGAAGAATGTGTACCATGAAAAGTCGGTCTACTTTGGCTTTAAATAGATCACTTAAACTTTTTTTTAAAACTAAGTCGAGAGGGTAATGTGTTCCTAAAAAGTTCAGAGGAATCCAAAGTGGCCCAATAAAAGTGACCTTTAAAAATAAGACAGCTTAATGAAACGAGCAAAGAATTACTTCCTTGTAAAAGGAAATCAGAGCTAGAGACATTTGTATACTAAGCTAACTTAATCCGGTACACTATCAGCTTTGCTCCTGGTTTAGCAAATCTGTATTGTTAGTCTTAAAGAGAGTCAGCTAAATTATCTTTTAAAAAAAAGCCATGACAAGTCCTGACAAGAGAGCTGAGGAATGAACAAGAACAAAGGTTTTATGTGGCTTGGTGTGGCTTGCTTTGGTGGTTGCTCCCAGTGCTTTCAAATTTTCATGGGAAATGTAAGAGGGCAGAGGAAGTTTTGCACATATTTGGTGGTACTGTACCTTGTTTAAGAATTTTTCAGGGAAAATTTTCACAGTGTTAGGAAGTTGCAGGAGATTAACTACTGTTGTCTTCTAATATACTGTTTCTCAACCTCAGTGACTTTAAGAAGGGTGGACTTCAACTCCCAGAATTCTCCTGCCAGCAGGAGTTAAAGTCCACGCATCGAAATGTTGCTGAGGTTGTGAAACATTGCTCTAATAATACAGCTAAAAGAATTATTAACAAAGTAAGGGAAGCCCAGCTTTTTGCATTCTGTTTGTTCTGGGTTGCATCTGTTGAAGCACGGTGCGGGCTGTATACGTTCTGCTCTGGGTCATGTAATGGAGGGGGGTGCTTACCACACAGCAAGTGTCAGCATCCCAAACCTCTGATCCCCTTGCCTTTCTCATAGGGATGCACTGGGGAAAGTTTTTTGAGGATTTTTTTTTTCAGAACCCAGCCTGACCTAGCCAGTTTTCAAACTCAATCTTCCTTTTGCTGGCTTCTCCCCCCAACCCCAGATTTAGTCCTGTCCTGCTCCATTTTCAGAGAGTTCTGCCAGAAAGACAGATGGATGACTCCTGACCCCTTTTATGCAGTTTCCTTTTCAATTCCTTTCATTCTGCTGTTGGAAAGATTAAAAAAAACCAGATGACTAGAGATTATATGGTAATGGTGACTATATATTAACAGCCGCTACAATTTTGATAATCACATTTTGTGGAGCAAATATTTTACTATCAGTTGATTAATAAAAAAAAGTATGAAATATAATTCTAATATTAGTAGCTATAACTTGTTTTGTGCTTAAAAAATGAAACTGAGAAAAAAAATCTAAGCTCTGTTTAGAGATTATTGGAATATGTATTGATCTGGTATAGCTTTCCCTGATGTGGCTGCTGTCCTGATAAGTGAACCTCAACGCCTAGAATTTAAAGGAAACATTTGATTTATACATAGGCTGATTTATACGTAGGGATAAAAAGTATTGTATACATTTTATAAAAAACACAAATGAGCACAGTAGTAGATTTTAGAAGCATTATGCACATGAGCGCTTATTTAAGCAGAAAAATGTAAGAAATACCAACAGCATATCATAATAAAGCATAGAGGGAGGTAGAGATGCAGGAAGCCATCACTATAAGGTTTGGAGCATGGGCAGACTAGCCAGGACTAGTTCCATTATATACACATAATTATGAAATATTTATAATATCTCCAGGGGAGATGGGCGGCATACAAATTAATTAATTAAATAAATAAATAAATAAATAAATATGCTTTGCACAGCATTTTTCCACTTGTTGAACAGAAAGTTGCTATCCATGCAGGACTGTGCTGCCTCATTGGTCTTAATGGATGTCCCAAATGTGGGTCCTGCCACACAACATCTGTAGAGAAGCACACTTTTCCAGAGGGTTTACAATATACTTTTGGGTCCTTCCTCAGAGGTATGAAGGTAATTGAAAACAGGGCTATGAAGGATGAGGAGAAAATGGAGATTCAAGAGATGCAGCTGAAGGAAGCCAAGCACATTGCTGAAGAAGCTGACCGCAAATATGAGGAGGTGAGGCAGCGATACTGGGAGGGAGGCTCTGCATCTGGGAACAAGGGTGGCTGGGCATGGCGTATGTTCCTGGGCATCTAGCATGCTGCAGGGCATTCTGACAGTCTGAACACCTTTGAAGGCTGGCAAGCACAGTTGCCCTTAAGAATCGAGGAAAAGGCTGTAAACTCAAAATGACAGTTGTCACTCCATGTCTTCCAGCCTGTTTTGGTGGAATCACAGCCCAGAGGTGAAGCTCCTGTTTTTCCTGCAGAAGGCCTTGGGTTCAGTTCCTCCAGTTTAAAACTGCCTCTGGCAGCATGTCTGGGAAATCCTTGCTCTGGTTGAAAGATCTGGAGCAACAGATAAAAGTTGGCTAGACGGGGTCACAAAGTGGGCACGGATTAAGTATTGGTATTGGTATTAAGTAGTTTCTCAAGATCTTGAGCTGTTGTTTCAAAGGTAGTTATAATTAACAAGGTGATAATTAACAAGGTGAGTTTCAACTGATGCCCCTAATTTTCATTTTATTTTGAGTAAATTCCTGTCCTTGTGAGCTCTGTGATTCACATGCTCTCTTCGGGATGGGTTCCAGTCTATGTTGCAAATTCAGAACTCAACATTTCAGTTTAAGCAGAAGAACAGCCCTAATACATCAGGCCCGAGCATTCTTTGTCACACAGTAACCAACCAGGATCATTGAGGAAGTTCAAGAACAGGATATAAGGATGATCAGCCTTTCACCCCTGCAGTTTGACTCTATGGTATTCGGGGGAAATGCCAGTTTCATTTAAATACCTGTTTGCTATTTTTGGAGTACAAAGGAGTGCAGATGTTGACCCTAATAGATGCTTTATGTCAGAACTATATTCTGTGGTGCATACATTGATGATTTTATGGTCTTTCTTCAGGTTGCCCGTAAACTTGTCATTCTGGAGGGGGAACTGGAAAGAGCTGAAGAACGAGCTGAGGTGTCTGAACTGTGAGTTGATCATTGCTTGTCAGAAATCTGATTAAATCAAGGAACTCATTAGTTACCTGCAGAGTAACTTCTAAAAGTGCTTGAGGGCATCCAGAATCACCTTTCCCAACCTGGGTTCTCTAGGTACCCTGCACTTGCTGTAGTTTCTGGACCACTCTTAAAGGCGAACCCCGTATAGAGCACTGCAGCTAATAATTAATGCTGTTGGACACAGGCTGATTGTGCCTCTCAGCCGACCATATAGAGTTTGAACTCTATTCAGAACATGTAAGTTACTCAATTGCCAGACCTGAGAGTTGTCTCCCTGTAGGACTATAGGTTTACTTGGTCGTTCTTCAGCTTGTTTGCTCTCATCTAGTCAACTATGGAGCCCAAGGGCTGGTCTTGGATGTATGTGGCCACAGCTGAGACTCTTGAGTTGTATGTTGTCAGCATCTGTCTCTCTCTGCACCTATCACTCACCCCATTCCTGAAGGACTCTGGCAGCATACAGCAAGGAAAAAATCATAATCATGCACAATCATAATCCCCCGAATTAATTATAGAAAGTGAACACCCCCATACAAGACCAGTAGGAGCTAAAGGATTCCTGAAACAATACAGCCTTGACTTCCTTAAGGAGTACTCACAAGATGAGGACTGCACATATTTTGGGGGTGAGAGACTTCTGTAAAGTAGGGGCTGCCACAGAGAAGGCTGTCATCTAGCCCATACCTCCACCCTATGAAGTTCATGAGAGGAGAGGAACTTTCAACAGGCCCACTGTCAATGACCAGATGGGCAGATTATGTTCCAGTGCCTCCTGGCTTCAAATCCCCTAATAATGGTACCAGCTGCTTTATATAGGTATATTAAGACTTACAGTACCCTACGCCTAATTATTAAATGATCAAGACACCAAACATAGTTCCCCCAGTACTGGGCTCTGAAATTGACTCTGCTTTTAGAGCAGACCACTGTCACATAATGTCTCTCACTCCAGCCTTAAAGGCCCAATCCAGGAGGTCCTCAATTTTCATGATCTCAAAGATTGCTGAGAGATCTCCCTCTTCCATTCTCCCAGTAGCAGTCACCTACCAGGATGACCAGGGCTGATTCCATTCCCAAATCATTCTAATCCAGAATAGGTTCAGGTAATCCCTAACCTCTAAGAGTATGTCTTCTTTTAATGCACACTGAAATCTCATATTTTCACTCAGGACCTTTGGGGTGGCTGTTACATGGGAATGATTTTTAATTTTCCCCACACCCCATCTCTTGAAAACGTTTTATGTTTTCATTATGTTTTGAGATGTTTACATATAAGAATGCTGGATGCAAATGAACTACAAAATAAGTGAAGCAATAGACCTATAAAGAGGTTCCCAAAGCTGGGGAAAGCAAAGGCTTCTGATGGCAATGATATTTTCATTTAAATAATAGAAGAGGAAGAGCTGACTGTGGTGGTTTCTCTTGCTTTGTGTAGGAAGTGCAGTGACCTGGAAGAAGAACTCAAGAATGTCACTAACAACCTGAAGTCCCTTGAGGCTCAGTCAGAGAAGGTTGGTGGTTCCTAACCTTTTGAGGATTAGGAATTGGCTTTCAGATTTTTTTAAAAAGATGCAAGAATAGGTGGGATGGATAGACCTCTGGATCTTATAATGAACCACCAAGGTGATTTCCTTTCCCCTGTATTCAGCTTTAGTAGCCTGGAGCTTTATCCTCTCTGCTGAGACCTATTAAGAAGAGGATGACCAGTAGCAAGGTGGATGGACTCAGTTACAGTGGTGATGGGTGCACCACTGGAAGACTTGAAGAGCCAGGTTAGGGATAGATCATCATGGAGAAGAACTAGCTATGTGGTCACTAAAAGTTAACACCAGCTTGATGGCACATAACCAGTTGATCAGTCTCTAGTGGGGCCTCAACTTTTTGAGGGGAGATACTAGTAGATGAATAAAAATATAAAAAATAGTAAATAATATCTACTGGTTGTTTGCCTATTGTAAAATACATCAACAGGCCATTCATTTGATGCTGTTTCCTCCTCATCACTTCAGGGTAATAAAGCAGCAGGGAGAAACATTTTCCTTGCCCATGCAGCTGACATCATTAGTACAATTTCACGCAAGGCTGTTTTGATCTTTGCTTTGAAACCAAACAATCAATGCCTGGAAAATATCATTTGGAGGATGAGTTGGCAGGTTTTCTGTGCAAGGAGGTTTAGTGAAAGCCAATATACAGAGGTTGAATGTTGAACCAGGTTCAAATCTAGGGTCAGCCATGGAAGGTCACCGAATCACTGTCACTTGCCCCAGTGAACCGGTGGAATGGAAATACAGTTAGAGAAGAGAGTGCTATATATATATATATATTATTAGCTGCTTTCAGAGTTGGATAGCATCTTAAAGCCAGGGGAATGCACTTAGAAAAAAATCTCAGCCACTGAGGTTATGTCAGTCTTGTCCTTGGAAATAGCAAGGCTGTTTTATGGGAGATTGATTGATTGATTGATTGATTGATTATGTGCCATGAAGTCAGTGTTTACTTTTAGTGATGAGATAGATAGATGTTCTCCAGGGTGTCTTCCAACAGTACACTCTTTGCCACTATAATTGCATCCATCCATCTTGCTGCTGGTTGTTCTCTTTCCTTCTACCTTTCCCAACATTATTCTCCAGAAAGCTAAGTCTTTGCATAAGGCGTCCAAAGTAGGATTATTTGAATCTGGTCATTTGTGCCTTGAGTGAGAACTCTGGGATATTATGGGACATTAGGTACATTTAAAAACTTTTGTTTGTTTTTAGTAATGGTTTAATGCATCTATTTTGCTTCTTTAAGTGAAACAGGAAAATAATGTTGCTGAAATTTAGTGGTGCAATATGGGTGGTGCAAGGGGCTCAGTAAAAGTTGGGTTGGAGACAGTGTGTGTCCCTGGGCTTTGCATTGACCACTCTATCTCAGAAGAAGTCCAGTATATAAATGAGAAATGAGATGGTTTCAGTTGCTATTTTTTCTGCAATCTCCCCCCTCCCTCCTCTTACAAAAGAATGATTAATGTTGACCTTGTTTTCACAGTACTCTGAAAAAGAGGACAAGTATGAAGAGGAAATCAAACTTCTGACTGACAAGCTTAAGGAGGTGAGTGAGGCCAGTGATCATATTGGGTTGGAGATGGAAGGAGGAAAATTGATGTTTGATCAGTAGTACAACCTTTTCATTGCTTTAATGTCTGTTCTTAGGCTGAAACACGAGCTGAGTTTGCAGAAAGAACAGTCGCTAAACTGGAAAAGACCATTGATGATTTGGAAGGTATGGGATAAAGCTTTTGAAGTTTGGGATAGAAAGCTCTTACAGGGCACTGTTTGCATTATTGCATTTTGGAAAAATGGCTTCTAGAAGACTTTTTCCTATCCTAGAGAGCCTAATGACAATCTCATTCAAGGTCTCAGTGTAATTTAACACAGTACCTGAGGATAAGAATAACTAAGATTTAGTTAAATCTCCACATTTCTCACCCTTGTCATGAATTTGATTGGTTGGTCTTTAGGTGAACAAAGCCCTTTCTTTGCAATTTGCGTAGAATTATTGTAATAATGTAATTGAAGATCTAAGAGCTCATGGTGGCATATATAGTACTGAATAGGGGAGTGCAAAATGTTTTGAATTAAAACTGTTTTGAATGCAAATTGCCCTGTTCCAAGGCCAAAATAGCTGTCCCAAGTCTAAAATATCCTAATTTGATCATTTGGAAATGTTTTATGTTGAAACAACCCTTTGGGGCATAAAACATTTCCAGAGAGATTATGGCAGATCAGTGTAAGCAGTTCAAATTCAGAATGTTTTTCACATTCTTAATATTGAACATTCAATCTTTGAACCTTCTGAACCTTCTGTTGCTGAAATCTTTCAAAGCTTATCTTGCATTTCTGTGTGAAGTATCTGTAGTGCTTCGTTTCTGTGTTTAATATTTCTTTCTTTCCCTTTCTCCATCTCTTCCGCCTTTCCTTGCTCTGTGGCAACACCACCTCTGAACTTGCCTATGCTCCTGTTACTTCGGCATTTCATCCTGCCTTTCTTGCCATCCTTTGCCCTGCAGATGAGCTGTATGCTCAAAAGTTGAAGTACAAAGCCATCAGTGAGGAATTGGACCACGCGCTCAATGATATGACTTCCTTGTAGATAAATACAGTGGGGCTTTCTGTCCTGCTAGATATTCCTACTAAGAATCTTTTACTTTCTTTGCCTCTGTGCGTTTTCACAAGTCTTTTTCTGTAAAAATGGGCTTCAATTAAAAAATATATATATCTGGAATGTTCTCTCATTTGCTTTCTTTTTCTGTTTCTAAAGTATAAGGCATCTGTTCCTTGTTTGCTGTATAAAATGATAGTCTGTTTAAGTTAAGCTTGATCACTAATTCAGCAGAACAGTACAGAGTTGGAGATTATTTATGTAACTTTCTCCTAAGAATATTCATTTTCCATTTGGATCTTATATCACTCCAATCAATGAGGTCAGGCGATTTCTGGGGATAGATCTTATACTTTTTCAGATATAAGATCTATCCCCAACTAACTCCTACACTGAGCAGTAGGTTGGGCTTAGATGACCTTTGAGCCCCTTGCAACTCTATGACTCTTGCTGAACTCTTAAATCTTTCACTAATCCAGTTCCTTTAATAAAGGGTTGTGAAACCTTTGCTCCTCCAGATGTTGCTGAGCCAGACATCCTGGGTGTTTCTTAGTTGAATTTCATGATCCCAGAACAGGTTTCTCTCCTTCATCTGGGATTTTAGATGAATGTATTAGGCATAAGAATAGCATAAATTTGAGGGAAAGTGTAATTGGAGGAGTACAGCTATGTTTTTAAACAGATGCAACTAAAATTGGTCAGATTAGAACCAGTCCTGTTCTTTGAAATTGTTTTTCTTACTATCTTTCCCATTCTCACCAGAAAAACTTGCCCAAGCGAAAGAAGAGAACTTGACTCTACACCGAACGCTGGATCAAACCCTCAGTGAACTGGGCAGCATATAAATCTCTGGGGGAAGCACCCCAACTCTGAAGGTCAAGAAAACCCTATCAGTCATGTTTGGAATGGCAGCTTCTTTTCTGAACCCACCTCTCTTTCTTTCTTTAACATCATGCAAAGAGCAAATATGGGACCAAATCTTTTCTTCCCCACCTTTAAATATTAAGGCTTTAGGCACAAACTGAATGTAGGCTTTTGTTCTTACCCTGTCCCACATTGTGAAACTGGAAAAGTTGTCTACTTGTATCTTTTTTTATGTGGGCCCTCCCAAAGGTGCTAGGCACATTCAGTACTGGAAAAACACAATCCACGTGATGTGTTCTGTATACAATTGCTTATTGCCAGTAGTGTGGTTTTCATGGCAGTTTGCAGTGCAAAACACATTTGCCCTATGATGATGTGGGTGGATTCTCTGTGGTAGTATTTTTTCCTCGGTTTCATTAAGCAATGCCACAGAATCTTTTCTGCCCTAGATTCCTGGGCATGAATGTGAATAAGGGATATTTCCTTGCAAAAATGTAACAAAAGACAAAGTAGCCTGCACATTCCATAGGAAGTTCAAGGCTGGAAACACATTTCTATTAGTACAACTGGAAAAGGGAGAGTTCTCCCCGCCCCCCTGCCATCCTTGCATATGCCCTCAGTATCTCCTCCAGAGCAGATAGGGGACAGGGGCACAGTAAGGGGGAGACACAGGGCTAAACTGTTCTCTTGTGTGAATGGGCTTTCATTTGCATAGCACTGGATTCCACGGTGGGTGCCTTAATTATAAAGGCTACAACTGTTTTTCTAGTTTACAGCAATGTTCCAAATAATATCCTTTTGGTTCATCTCCTTGAAGATTTCAGATGCAGGGAAAAAACCCCCCACATTTTCCTATTGGTCTACTTCAGTGTGCTCTGATAGGAAAAGAGTTGCTTGTGTTTTTTACTTCTGTATTTATTAAATTCTGCAAGGTGGGGAAAAATTACCCAAATCAATCTGTATTAAATCTTTCTGGCTCCTGTAAGTGTATCCTGTAACATGATTTTTGATCTAATAATAATTTTTTAAAGTACATATTCCTTGATGTGGGCATTCTTAAATAAATACTAAAATGACATTCAAGGATGAAAGCGGCACTGCTAAACGGGATAGAAGAGAGGAGGGAAGAGAAGGATGTCTGATGTGAGGCTGCTGTTCAGCTGCTGAACAGAACATGAACAGGAGGGGAAGAGCATGTAAAGGAGACCCGTTCAGTAGCCAGTTTTTGAGTTATGGCTTCAGTGGCTAAAACCAGCACCTTGTACTGAATCTGGAAAAGATGTATTTAAAAAGTGTGCAGCTCCAGGCAGTAACTGGGAGCACCATTTTGTAGCAATTGGCATAATCACTGCTTTGCAAGAGCAGACCTAGAGAGAATGTGTGGAAATACTGAACAGTGTAATGAAAGAATGATATGCATTAGGGGCAATGCCTAATTTTACAAGATGTGACTGGCAACTCGAACACACAAATAGGCAATCTTTGTTTCTACTGCAATAAAAATTCTGGGCCACTCAGTTCAGCCTTTTAGAATCATGAACCTCATGTCTAAAACAGCTTGCACACCCAAATTTTAATTAGAATATTACCTCCTTTGTTTTAATGTGTCCCATCCATTTCTTCACAGTAGATAATCAGCAGTCCAGGACCACCATCAGAGAATCAGAAGTGTGCAATGGTGATTCATATCAAAATACTGAAAGGACCAGGCTCTAGTACAACGCACAAAATTAGAACCTTCATCTCTCAGCACAGGACACTGAGTGGGGGCAAGTGAGTAGACAAGTTCTACTTGAAAGCCAGGCTGACAACTTTCAGATTCACCCCAACGCTTTTCAGACTGCATTACTGATGCATGCTTTAGGGCTGTGCAGCACTTTGGATGGTGCAGAAATGAGAATGCAACACCTGTCTGAAACACCAAGTAGGTGTGTCTTTTCCTAGGAAAAGGAATGGCTGCTTATTGCAGACAGGTACTACTTTTACACTCTCGCAGACCCTAAAGTGGGACACAGCCCTAATGCACTTCTATACCGTATGCCAAGAGGAGAATCCTAAATAGGATCCACAGGCCTGAGTCTAAAACCAATTGTAGGAAGATAAACATTAACAAGGCCATAAAGTTCACAAAAACTACAAAACCAGAAGAAGCACATACATTTCCTGAGATACAATCTGAGCTTACATTTCACTTTAGAACCAAGATGATGTTTATCCTGCCTGTACATGGAGCAGGCTTCAAGTGGTAAGAATTAAAACAGTCTGTTTCAAAGTAGCCAGCTTATTTACAGTTTCAATTAATTTCATTTTTCTGTAGTGGTATTTAACTTTCAAATATGTATAGGCTCACTCTTAAAATATGTGCTTTTGATAATTTTATTTAGACAAATTTTCATTATTAAAGGCAAATCACTATCCGGGGAATGCGGTGGTCCTTCCAAGAGATGAAGCTGGGAATCGTTAGAATTCACTGTCTTTTACAAGTAATATTTCATAGGAAGTGTTTACATAATGGGACTGCATACGAAGAGGCTGGAGAAGATGGTACAGCCATCAGGTTGGGGTGTTTAGAAATGAGGGAAATACGCTGGATGAATGTTTTGGCTGCTGTAATTATTCCCTTAGCATGTACTTGTAGTACTCTTCTACACTGCAGCAATCAAGTTAGAAAACAGGTACGCAGAGTAACTCTCACCCCAAGCATTTAATTGTCCTTCTCATGCTGCTTTCAGCAACAGAATCCCGCACAAAACTTAAGTGTTTTGTATTTGTCTGATCGTGTTTATAATTAGTTAAGGACTAATGTGTCCTTTTAAGTTCTTAAATATGCAATAATATAGTAGAAATAACTGATGCAGATCTTAAACAGCTAACTGCCAGTTACCTGAAGTCAAGGAACAGATACCATGTATCTCTTTAAAAGCAAAAGCTTGACCAAGAATAAGAAGTTACAAGAAAACAGCAATTCTGCCAAATGAATTCCAGCTCAAAACAACTGTCTGTGCTTATTCCGGAAACAAAAAAAGATTCTGTAAGAAGAAATGTTGAGGGAAAAGATGCTCATTTAGTCCAGCTGACTTTGGGGATGTCATAATGCTCTGTCAAAGTATCCAAATGTCTATTAAAATCCTAGGAAAGAAAAGAATATAAATTGGAAGCAACAACTCATTACTTTACAAATACAGAGTACAAATATCCTTTCAGAGTTCAGACTCAGCAGAGATCCATTTAAACAAAAAATTGTACCTAAAATCCCCCTGATTTCAATGGATCTAGTTTGTATGTATTCAGCCTAAATTAATTCAAAATAAGAAACTTTAAACACATTAGACACAATTTTCCTAACAGCCTAATCACAAGGATGTACATTTGGAAGGAAGAGGGAGAAAAGAGCCCAGAAAATAATGCGATGCTAAGTGTAGACTGGGACTGGGAGAGATCCACAACACCCAATAGGCATGGAAATTACTACTACTACTACTACTACTACTACTATTATTATTATTATTATTATTAATTTGACTTGTCCCTGCCCATCTCCCCACAACGGGGGACTCTGGGCAGCTTACAACAAACTAAAATCAGCAATACATAATTAAAAGATTATAAAACCAAAGTTACAAAGAGAAAGATAAAAAGGCTAAAAAATCCAAGAGGCCGATAGAGGCCACACCAGGCTGCTAAGGGGCCAGCCAACCCCATATACAAGAAATAGTTACATGTCTCAAGGTCTCTGGTGTAAAATACAGAGTATGTGGAACGTATCTATTCTGTATGTGCAAACCCCACTGAAGAACCTATCTCACTTGGCATGAAGTGAAGGGAGTGAGAATTGATGGTTGCCCAAGCTCTACTGAACAACTTGTCTTTGCCCCCTCCTGCAAATATTAAGTTGGCCCTTTCTTAAATTTTTGGAAGCTGGTTAAGAATTGCTCTTCTGCTGAGATTTCAAGGAGGAAAAGGGGATACAATGGGGCAATTGTATCTCATGCCAGTTTTTAGTTGTGTGATTTTTATTGCTGGTTGTGAATTGTTTTAATGGTGGTGGATTTGGATTATGAAACTCAGTCCTTTGATTGGGGCCACATATGAATTTTAGTAAATCAATACATTTCAAAAGGAATAGATCAGACAAAAGGTGAGGGGAGTAGTGGTATTAAATGAAAGTGCACATCTGTGTAGAGATCCAGCAATATGAGCACAAGGCCCCAAACAAGAGCACTGGGTAAGAATACAAGGAAGAGAAAGCAACAATGATATTAATATGGGAGTGTGCTACAGACACAGAAAATCTAGATAATGCCTTTCTGGACCAGATTAGAAAACTTTCAGGGAAATAAAACATGGTAGATTCAATTATCCACACTTTTGAAAAAACCCATATAGCCAAGACTGCAAAGTACCCAAAATTATTCAATGGTTTTGCTGACTTTAATTTTCCAGAAGGTTGAAAACAAAGGGACTGGCTTACCTAGATCTAATCCTAACCAGAAGGGAAGAGCTGGCTGAAGATGTGCATTCTTCAAAAATCTGACAGCTCTTTATAAGATGGGACAGACTTCAGTTTTATTCCAGAAGTTAAGTCAGTAAATGATGAGTTTAAATTAAATTCATTTTAAAGCAGACTTTGGTTGGACATCAGTTCCTAATAGTAAGAGCTGTTCAATAATGGAACAGATTGCCTAAGGTAGATTCTCCTTACTTGGAGACATTTAAACAATGATTGGATGGCCATCTCTTAGCAATGTTGTAGTAGTGCAATTCCTGCTCTGGACTGGAGTTTGGACTAAATGATCTCTAAGGTCTTTCTTACATTCTGTGTTTTCTCTAATGACTAATGTCCAAGAAAGAATGGCCTGCCAGAGAAACCACTCAGGTTGTTTTATAATACAGAAGGATGTGAGGAGAGATTGAGGGGAAAAATTGGTTAGCTTTCTTCTGCAAATAGTTTAGATTTAACAGCAGTTTATAGTATAAGAGATAAAATTTTAAGTTTAAATCTATCTACAGTTCTCATCCATGTTTCCTCCTCCTTAAAGGCATCTTAGGTTGGGCTCATACAGAATGCTAAGCCATAACATACTTTTGTTTGCCATTATGCAGGAACATGTAGCTCGCAAAGCAATAACTTACCTCTACTCTCTGCTTGTGGGTTTTGGATGCTTTTTTCAAGATTCGTTCTATTTGCTATAGAATAAAAAGAGAGTATTGGTTATTGTCATTCTGCCAAGGAACATTTTTGCTAGCTCTGTCCACATTCTATAGCACTTGATGCCTTTGCCTTTCACCCAAACTTTCTCTATAGTGGCCCTTTTTTCTCTCAGACACTGACCCGCTTTTCCTGCATCTTTTCATAGGCCAACTGTGCTGGGGTACGTTTATCCAGGGCCCGCTTCTTCTCCTCTTCTTCCTCCTGCTTCTTGCTGCTCACAATCTGGTCTACAATCTTGTTTCTTTCTTTGTCTTTCTTCTTCTTTCTAAAAAGAGCCAATTATCATAAAGCCCATTGTAAAATTCTTTCATAAAGCATGATATGAAAAAGAAGACAACTTTTTACATCTATATCTATACCCTGCTTTGTTTTTTATTTGGACTTTCTTGTTAGAGAAAAGAACACATTCAAGCAACAGCACAAAGAAACCCTGATCTGTATAGTGGAGATCAGGATTTTAAAACAGTTTGCTAGTTATGAATCACATCTCCACTTCTATTCTTAATTTTTGGGAGGGGGATTAAGTATTTTCAACCCACAATAAAACTGGAGCTTGACAGAGAAGGCATAACTACATGTTGGATTTCTGTGCTGTGTGAAATCAGTGCACAGCAGCCAAATCATTTTTCCCACAGACCCCACCAACTTTTCAGACGCATTGCCTCCTTGCCCCTTTAATGTGTGGGTGGCTATGCAAGACCAAGCCTTTCCAACAATGGGCCTTAAGTGCAGTTTCCTTTCGAGGCAGCCTCACCCTGCTTTCCCATAGCTGGTGAAGAGCTTTTGGGGCAACAGCCAAATTAATCGCTCCTCCTCCTGTCCTTCTCAGTGTTCTCTTGTTGCTGTGGTCGTGAGGACTCTTGTTTTGTTAGGCCTTCCTTAAGGAATCTCTTACAGATAACAGACTGTATGATTTCCTTTCGGCTAACGCCAAAAGAAGCCCTGCCTTCCCAAAAGAAAGAGTCTAGAACAATTAAAAACAAGAAGACTGAACAAAACAAGAGTCTCCGCGGCCGCCTCCAGATCAACTTCTGCCCTCGGAGGCTCCCCTCACCGTTTACCCGCAGACGCGTCGCCGGTGCCCCCCTTCAGACGGAGAGGGCCCCGCTGGACAGCTTCGTAGTCTGACATCCCCCCGCTCCTTTCAGCGCGTCAATATCCCCCTTCCTCTCTCTCAGGGCTACGGAGGAAAAGGCTACCAAACTATTTCCGGGTTAAAGGAACAACCACTAGAAACCTCGGAATGAGTAAGTGGGCGGGTCCCTAAGCCGGCGAACGGCTGTTCTACCCATAGAGAATTATGCTAGAGCGCCTTCAGAAGCGAATTGGGTTTCGCGATCGGCCAGATGAACGCTGTCAAGGGAAGCGAAAGAGAAACTTAGTGGAGCTGCGAGCAGGCCTGAGGGAGTCTTTGTATGAGATCGTAAGAGTCAGGGAGCCTGAGCTAAGATATGGAGCACAGAATGGTCTGATCTATTCTAAAACAGATGCCAAAACCTCTCCCGTTAATCAACAGGCAAATTAGACTGTTATTTTAAGGACTGCGACCGGAAGTACTCCTAGGTAACGGAGGGAGATCATTTTTTTGGTATTTTTTAAGCAGAAGTATTGGGAGAGAATATTAAATCTTTAGTATAATTAGTAATTTGTCCTTCATAGAAGGAAGTTGATACATCCTTTGCTGTATCTCTCCAAAAAAAAAGGTCCTGATTATCTTTGGACCAGCTTTCCCCATATTTAGGCTGTCAGAGATCAGGATCCTATTTTCTTAGATAACTTGCTGTTCATTTGAAGGCTGGGTTCAAAAAGGTCTGGACATCTATTCCTGAGGAAGGGAGTACAGGTTTCATCAAATAACTTACACATCCACTCCTCCGATACTGCCAGAGCTGTGTGGGAAAATGCATAGGAAGCAGATCTGGCCCTGTTGAAAATAGTTTCAGGCATGGAGGCCAAGAGCAGAAGTCTTGCAAGCAGATTGGCTCCAACATATAAGTGGGTCTCCCAGAGATACAGAAGTTATACTGGAATCCAGAATACATTGAAGACCAGTTGCAAGATCAGGTTTCTATTGTGGTAGTGTACGTGAACAGGGTCAATACTCAACACCGAGTTTGTGCTTGGGAATTTCAGCAGCACAATTCCCCCCAAAAAGGCTGATCACAAGTTACTTCCTCAAAGGAGAAAGCAACTATTTGTAAGTCAGACAAGAGTCTAATGCCAAAGAAGAATTGCAAGATTAGCACAGACAGGCCAAGGTGCATTAAGCAGAGTGAACTGGGGTTGTCAAACCTGCTGGGAACCTTTTTATGGTTGCAAGGGCTTGTAGTTCACAGCTACCCATTCCAAAATCAGACAAACATTTTGTCTAATAGTCAAATAATACTCTCCTTGCATCAATCTCCTGTACTTGAGAAGGAAGTCCAAGAAGAAAGGAATTTGACCTTTACACATAAGAACATACACTGATTTCTCTAAAAAAATAATTTATTTTTATTTTGAGACATTGTGCAACTTCTATCATGGGAGTGTGTAGAATGAGTGCCAAGAACAGACTAATTTGTTTTCCTGACTCCAAGAGGGAGGGTGAGTAATCTGCTACAAATGTCAGTGCTTCATTCAGTCTTACAGGCTACGCCCATAGTCCTTCACAGATTGGGAAGGCAGAGAAAAATCATTTAGAATTATCTTGATCATTACTTTTTCTACTAGCCATGATACAGTTAACAAACCACATCCCCAGAGAGAAAAAGAAAAGCCTGTTTCGAAATTTCCTGTATCTGATTTCTTGATCTACATGCCCCCACATTTATCACGTGGCAGCGGTGGTAGAAAGAGAGAATGCTTCTCTATCACAGAAGGGACAATCATGAAAAGGAGCCACTTTTCCCCATTGCATTAGACTGGTGTGGGATCAGATCCAGAGAAGAAAGAAGCCCATGCAAATGGGCAAGTCCAAAAGGGTTGAGCAGTAGCTCATGTTAAGGCCATGCCCCTCACAGAAGGGCACATCGGAAAAAACTGCTTTTCTTTGGCTGATCTGGGATGATCTTCATTCCTGGGCTATTGCCCTGAGGGCTATTGCCTTCCTAAAAAGGTAAAGAATGGCAAGATTCAGTTACTAGGAAAATTTAAAAGCCGTTTTCCTAAACTTAAAACCCATTAGCAAAGAGAATACAGTGGAAGTTCTATTCTACTACTGTAATACCAGTTATGCCAGCAGAACTAGCCAGAACTGATGAAATAATGCTGGGGTACTGTTGGAACATGCATATAATGTTAAGCTGACAGCGATGCTATGCAACAGAATATCCAAAAAGCAGCAGAATCACACACGGGATATAGGATAATTATACACAGTAATTATGAAATCAGTTGTACAAAGAAAAAAAGTAAAAAGACACATTGCTTCTGCACCTTCTTGGAATCACGAACTCCTTCAAACAATATATGACTCCATTTATGAACTCTGTTATACAGGATCACTATGTGTTGTCTAATAGTAAAGTTTTCCCAGAAGTAACAGAGTTTGCCCTGGGTAGGCCATTACAGGAGAAGGGAAAGCTGCACATTGGCAAAAGTCCCTTCTAACCCATTGGCTCCAAGGCCCGGGGGGCTAAATTGTTGGGTGCCTTGGACGTGGACTGTTGCAACAGGACTGTGCTGACATCATACATCCATGACATTAGTGAACAGCCCTGGTGTATATTGCTGAGACCTAGTTGGGCACTGATAGGGATGTGATCCTATAAACTGGCCTTCCTGGATTTTAGGTTTTAGAGCAGTTGTGAGGTGAAGGCCAGGGAAGAGGGCTTGCTGCAATTATTCAGAAACGCTGTAGTGGCCAGTAGCTCTGAAAGTCGCCAGTTGTAAATGTCTGCATATGAGGCTGGGCTTAGAGAATGCTGTTGGTGCAGGAGTTCTTGTCCATGTCTTGGAGCTGATGCTGGAGTCCATGAGGCTTCAATCTCTTATTCCCTAGGAGGAGTCTAGGCCAGCTTGTGATTTCATGACCTCCATAGAAACTATATGAGCTTATCACAAATACCTATGGCTCTGTCTCACTCAGGTGGATGCATGCTGGATCTATTTTTTACTTTGAAGCAGATGGTGCATAGTCTGAATACAGAGAACACTATCCTTTACCATGGTGAGACCACTTTCTGCTCAAACTGGTTATGAAACCCTGGATCATTAAGATGATCCATCCCAAACACTTGATGGATCTGAATTGTTTCAAAGCGTACTTAGGGGTTTTCCTGACAGTTTGATGAGCAGTTCCATCTTGCACCTGGAACACAGAGATTGCCAGAATGCTTGACAAGGTTGCTCATGCAAGGCCTTTCCTAGTCACCCATTCTGCACTGCTCTCTGATTTACAGAAAAGCTGTAGGAGATAAAGCAAGTGAACAGATGTCTGAAGTGATGATGGCATAAGACTAAGCATTAATTTGACCAGGCACCGGTATGTGCTCCCATCTGAGCCTATATGGTGGCAATAAGAGTAGCAAAGCATCTGTTATTTTCAACATTTGTTTTGTCAGGAGGTCTCCAGCTCAGCAGCCTGTTCAGGATGACCAAGACCCTTTTAGGGAAATGTGGTGGAATAACATTCCAACAAACCATCCAGATGAGTTTGTGGGTTTCATTGATCCATATATTTACTTTGATCTAGATGCCAACTGGGCAAAGCTAAGTGAGATGAGAGGGGTGAAGTCATGCAATATGACCTGGGATTCTACTGAGCTTATGGAACCCTAAAAAGTGGGTGTGGTGCTTTCTGCTATGACCCCCGTCACCTGTAGGCTTGATCTGTTCTGCTCCTTTCTCTCTTGGGCTAATGGCCAGGTAAGTGCAGCTGGAGCTTAACCATGATTTACAAAACCACAATGATGGGCTCACACAGTATGCTAAATCCAAACAAAATAAACCACTTTATGGTTTAAGGTGATGTGTGAATCCAGTCAGTGAGTCAAACTATCATGGAATATATTAATACTTAATACTCATGAAAGAAAGTATCTGCCACAGTTCATACTCTTTCCCCAAGAGAACACTATTATAGTGAAAGTGCTCACCAGTTTCTTGTCAATTTTTGCTTTGATGTCTCTGGCAAGTGTAAAAAATGCCTAAAATGAAAACAAGAAATACAAAAACGCATGACTGAAAAATGCTTTCCTGCTACAAGCTGCATCCCACATTGCTTTTGAACTCTTAAAAGCTATACTTTATTTATATAAAGAAAACCAAAATTAACTCAAACACAAAACAGATTATTCAAAATGAGCAAGGACATAGAAAACATTTGGCCATTCATTCGTAGACAGACAGCAATGTATGACCATAAACAACTGGGATGTGCAGCAGCTACAATTGCCAGAATCCCCAGTTGGCATAGTCAAGGCCCATTATGCAGTTACATATTTGGACAGCATTAGCTATATACTGTTTTTGTTATGTGACCATAGTATGTGCAGTAAGATTGCTAGGTCTTTGGGATTAAAATTACAGAATGTGTAAATGAGGTCAAGCAACATGCTTTCCAGAAGGCTGGTGTAACAAACAAGAAGAGGGGTCTAATTTCGAAAGACTTGAACAGTTCTCAGGAGTGCACTTGGCATCTGAGTGGCTGATGGCTATGCTCGAAGAACTGAGTATGGCCAAGGTAAAGAGGTAAGTGGGTTTTAAAAAATAACACTAAATGTGATTTAAATATAATTCATGTAATTATTCCAAACCATCCCCCCTTTCTGCTATATTAATATTATGGTTCATTGGAAGCCACTGAGTCCAGCCCCTTCTTAGCATTGGAATCCAAATCAGAGCATCCCCACAGAATCACATTCGAGCTATTAATGCTAGAAAAACCATTTGCCATTTGGACTAAAGACAACAGTGGTTTTACAAGATGAAGAGCCAATACTTACATTATCTATATTAATATTTGCCTTTGCACTGGTCTCCATGAATTTAATTCCATAGCTAATAGCCAGCTGAAGAAAAAGAGACCTCAGATTAATTGCATAAGACAGTATTTGAACATTAAAGTGCCCCTCTCTGTTGCTTCTTGGGAAACACAAAATCCTAACATGGTAGGAATACAAAATCCTATATACACAATCTGATGTGGGTGTATTAGCTTCAGTCCAACAGGTAGACTTCTGTTTCATTTAAAAATGCCTTTCACAAAAGCTAGAAACTGCTTCCATATTTGTAGTAATGACTACATTTCTAACAACAGAGAAAGGCCAAAGGCCTTTGAGGGTTCAAAGGTTAAGAAAGAAAAACAGTCATCCAAGTTGGGCCAACTATGCTAATTTAATGTTCATTTCTGCCTTACAACATGCCCCATTTGGCTAAATGTTCAAAGTGCTCAGTTCATCTCCACCCATATGCCATGTTCAGTTCAATGTCTAGACTAGGAACAAAAGGTATCAGAGAGAGGAGCTTATGTTGCAAAACAAAGATAGATTAGGATTTTTAACTCAAGTAGATGATATGAAATATCTGAAGTATTCTGGAGCTGCTATAGTCTTTTCGATGCTTATGATTTATGTATAATTAAACGTGAATTGGCATTTGGGTTTTTACTGCCAGCATGGCTGTTCTAATGTTTTGTTGTTTTCTGTTAGCCTAATACAACTTCAAATTAAATACAGAACCTCCTAAATTATACTGTCTGTTTCTCCACATCTGAAATATTTCCAGCTGCTCCCCTTTGAAGAAAAGTAGACAAAATCCAAAGCCCACAGTTCAGAACTGGGTAATCTTTACTGCTTTTTTAATGATCCCCTGAATTTCTAGATTCCAGGACCAACCTCACCTTTTCACCTTGCTCTCGGGAAACCTGCCGCTTGTAGTTCATGTCACATTTATTTCCAAGGATCATTTTTTCTACATCTGGAGATGCATGCTAAGAGAAAGAAAGTATCTTGAACTAGCTTATGACACAATTATCACAACATGGGTGGCATTTATGTACTATTTCTCCCCCACTGCTCAAGGAAGAATTGCCAGTGCATTCATCTGCTTTGTCATAAAGCTTTACATAATCCTAAAGTTATTTTAAAGGCCAACTAGTTCACTTCTTTGCTTCATATACCCATTTCATCCATGCTACTAATTTACAAAAGGAATCCAATTATAGGGAATGTTTTCACAATCAGATCTAGATTTCTCACAGCATGTGGTGCTATGCAGTCTTATTTAGATTGCAAAATATTAATAATGTTCCACAATACAGTTTTCTACAGTGATCAAAGAGACGTTATTAGGGAGAAAGTGCTTCAACCAGTTTAGGAACAAATAGGAAACTGCCCTATGACAAGAAAGATTATATGTCCATCTAGCTTTCAACAACCTGACGATATTCCAATGCTTTAGGTTCACATCTCCAAAATTCCAAATGAACTATTGGCTCTACTGGTTGTTAATTAATCTTATCTGTTGATGCAAGAAGTTGAACCTTGAACAATATAAACTTTACCACCTAGGGTTAATGTCTCCTAGATATCAGGAGACAAATACAGGGTTTCCCCCCTCCATTTTTAATACCTGTGACAAATAACTCAAAATCTGACACATTTTAAAAAAGCAGTTTTTGTTCACTTTAATAGAGAAAACATACCTCTTCGATGTTTCTGACCCAGTTCTGAATATTTTCAAATGATTTCTCATTGGTAATATCATACACCAGCATGATGCCCTAAAAAACGAGACAGAAAAGTACCCTGTTGCTTCTTTAATTTTTTTAGGGACTTGACAAGAAATGTAAATGAGATAACTGATGTAACTTAGCTGATAGCACTGAGAAAGCTTTTCCAAGGAATAGTTTGGTAGAAAGGAGTAGGAGACTGATCTGACTAGTGACTTGATGGGGGTGAGGGAGGGTAGGCAGATGAGAATTGTGTGGAAAGCATTCAACTTTGAGATTTAAATCTGATGCAAAAGGGAATAGGGAATCAGTGCTGAAACATAAAAAAAGAAATGATGCTATGGTAAGCAAAAAAGTAAGCTGAACTCTAAGCTATTAGAAAAGATGGAGGAAAAGACAAAAAACTAACAAGGCTTTAACATTGACTATAACCAAGGTTAAAAATATGAAGTAGCAGCAGAACATCTTAACAGATTGGAGGGGACTTTGAGGGAATCTATCCAGTGTTAACTCTCATCAATACAGTAGAGAATTGAACCTACCATTGCTCCTCTGTAATAAGCGGTTGTGATTGTCCGGAAACGTTCTTGCCCAGCTGTGTCCCTAGAGGAATGGGACAAAATATTGTTTCAAGGGGCTTTATAAATAATACTGCCTTTACACTACAGCACTATTTAATAAATCTTTGATGTCAGAAAGTGGAAGACAGAGATTTCTGCTCTATCATTATCCCAGCTTGAATTATTTTTAGGATGAAGGGCAAGGTGGAAGCTTGACAGCATCTGGGCCATTGGATACTCTGCTCATTCATAATCTTTGGACTATGAAGAGGCAGACCTCCCTAGGTACAGAAGTGGGATAAGTACAAAGGAACCAGTGAATAAATGGACAATAAGGCCTGTGGGAATACAGTAATGTCAGAACAGCAGGTTGGCTCATCAAAGACTCCTTTTGATTGTTCAATTGTGTCTAGATCCATGGCCTTAGCAGAAAGTATACAGTAATAAGATTCATAATACAAGCACTTGATGAGAAGGATGAGACAACTACAAAACAATGTCCAGTCAAAAAACCAACAATTTATCAGAAGGCAAATGGATCAGATTGCTCCCCTCCTGCCCATCCCAGGATATATCTACTACTTCAATTTGCCTTTATTTTTTCTTGGCAGGTTCAGACCAGTCTGCAGCCAACCACCATTTTTTTTAAACTTTCTAAGAACTTATATGGAATCAAAGATATTCTATATAAATATAGTGGCTAGAATTTGGCATTTTGTTTGAAGCATGCCATGTGGCATAAGAAGACCATCCCTGCTTTAGAGCAATCTTCCCCGATGTGGTGCTCTTCAAACTGTGTTGTTGTAAGCTCACCACATCTAGAAGCTGAGGATGGCTACATTAGATTTTGATAGAGCAAAATTGATAGCCCCTGAGCCGTCCCTACCATATCTGCAGCTTAATTTTCTTGCCATCGAGTTCAATTGTCCTGATTTTGAAATCAATACCTACAAAAGAAGATTATTTAGAAACACATTATGACATTTGTTAGTTTTCAAGGAATCAGAGCATCCTCTTGTTCTTTTTTACAGATGAAGATGATGGATGAATTACAGAAATTTAAGAGAAACTCTAGAGTAGCAGATCAATACAGTATCTCATCTACAGAAACTTAAAAACAAGGGCTCCACTATTGCTGCTTAATCATTGATAGTTAAAGGATGCTGCTTGTCATCCAGGACACAACATAAAGCCATCAAAAGTAGTACCATTTGACAGCCCTCACTACGAATTTGTTCAGTCATCTTTCAAACCTCATCTGACAGCAGCAAACTATGCTTTATACAAAGCAGTTCTGTGATAGATTGGGATAAGAGACTATTCAGTGAATGAAGACTTGAAAGCAGGATTTCTCTGATCTAATCTAACATTATATCTGTCACAATCCCATTGTTTTGTTTTGTTTTGTGCCTTTAATAGCTACTCCTTTCTCTTTTTCTTTCCCTCTAAAAACTGCAAAGGTAGATTACAATTTACCACCAATTTTTTGCCTAGCAAAGTGGTTCGAACTTCCACCTAGCAAGTCTTTTAAAAATAATTTACTACGTTTTTGTTACAAGCTTCCTCTACCAAATGACCAGTACGGAAGGCCTCTCTCCCATCTGAGCCATCCTCACAATCACCCCGAGAAAGCCAAACTCAGGGAGTTTTGACTGTTGGTGTGGGAACCCGGGTTACCCTGCTAGCTCATTGCACACGAGAACCGCTCCCTCCTTCATCTCCGCAACGTCTGAGGAGACGCTGCCTCTCGCCGCTCCCGCTGCTGAACAGCGGCCTGTTTCGCGCCCTCGCCCCTCACTTGCACTACGGGAGATGGGAGGGGGCGGTTGCCGTGGTAACGCAGACCGGAAGGGGCTGAGGTCGTGAGGGAGCAAGAGGAGTTGTCATAGCAACAGTGGCGTTAGGTGGGGTACTCCTATTGCCAGGCGGTGACGCACCGATTGTGGAGATGAAGGTGGCGTTGAAGGCGTCCTCGCTGAAGCGGAAGAGCGCGCACGTCTTGCCCACGCCGGAATCGCCGATCAGCAGCAGCTTGAAGAGGTAGTCGTACGTCTTCGCCATGTTCTTCGGCCCGGCGGCTCTATGGGGTTTGCTACCGGCCAGCAAAGCTGTCCATCTTCATGGAGGTGGAATTTCATTGGTCACTGCGCCTGAGATGTCATCGGGTGTCCGCCCTCCTCCAGCTTGGAGCCGGAAAAATTGGACTGAAAATCCCATTGGTCGGCAGACGCTCTTGACTGCAGCGGCGTCTGCCATTGGGTAATATGTCCTCACGGGCCGGCGGGCTCCAACATTGGCTGAATGGCCTTGCGTTCGTTATCATAGAGCTATATCTTGGAGGGAAGTTCGGCGGTACAAGCGTTCTGATCAATTACAGTACTCGCGTGGGATAGATGCCGCTCTAGGCACTACCCGCTCTCTATCTTCAGGCCTCGTAATTTTACAACGGAAGTGCAAGTGAAACGGATGTGAGCTCGGGAGGCGTTTGGGCGGACCGAGAGGCGCTGGGTTCGGCAGTTCTGGGGCTGCTCCTGTGCGGGCAGGTGGAGGATCGCCGTCATGTCGGCTAGCGCCGTCTATGTGTTGGATCTCAAGGGCAAGGTGTGTAAGGAGGGATGGGGCTTCCGTGAAACTTCCAGCCGTAGGGGCAGTCTACCAGCTGTAGAGTATAAATGTTTTCAGAGAGGTAGCTGCCTTGGTCTGTTGTATGAAAAATAGTAAAGGGTATTGTAAAGACTAACGGCTAAGGATGGTGTAAGGTTTTGCTTTAGTAGAAACATTAAATGCTAATTATGATTTAAAATAGTATGTTCAGGGAGAACTTCAAACAGGGTGGAGTACCAGAAAGTCACCATATGTCCACCTTTTCTTTGTCATCCCATTGGCTCCCTCATTAAGTCCCTTAATGCACCCCAGATCTAGCTTTGAATATCTGTCAATGGTCATTGATTGTCCACTGTTGAGAGAAGGAGGAAAGGCGAAATAAGCCACAAGTTAAGACTAAAATCTGTTTAATATTATTCTTGTTTTTGTATTTATATTTTGCTGCTCAATAAAAGGGAATTAAGCAGGGGCGGAGGCGGTATCTGTTTCTTTCTCCTTCTCTGAGGTTAGAGTTAAACCACTAATGGCAGAAAAACAGGGCTTCTTCTGGCATCCAGTTCACTGCTTCTAATAAAAGGAGCATAGTCTATCAAAACCTTCAACATGCATAGCTATTATCTTTGGTAATGCAGATACAGTTATTACCTGTATCTTATTTTCAGTATAATCCTGGAATTTTCACATCTGTTGAACTTGCTGAGCAGTGAACCAATTGTGAGAAGAGTATGGAAATAGGATGCCAAGACCTGTGGCCCAGAAGTTACTTGTGACTAGAAGCCCACTGTTCTTAGGGAGTGTACATACTATGTATCTAAATTAAATTAGCTTCTGGCTGTTATTTTTCCTTATTGAAACCAGTAGCTACTTAAGTCTAGAGGATTCATTTTGTATCAAGAAACAGTGAGGTTCTGGTACTGTATACTATTACTGAAAAGTGGTTTCTTTTGCAGCACATACAGACTTGTCTGAAATAAAGTTCATAAATTTTACTGTCTAAAAAACTGCTAATAGATTTTTCCCCACACCTACCACTTTAGGTTCTCATCTGTAGAAATTACCGTGGAGATGTGGATATGTCAGAAGTAGAGCATTTTATGCCTATCCTTATGGAGAAGGAAGAAGAAGGGACTCTCTCACCTATTCTGGCTCATGGAGGTGTTCGCTTCATGTGGATTAAACACAACAATTTATATTGTATCTTTTGCCAAAATAAGTTTTGGTGAGCTGGCACCTTGATCTAGGACTCCAGATGACTAAAGGAGGCAATTTCTAAGGAATCTCTTTAGCTAAACTTTCCACTTCAGACTTAATCTTAAAAGAGGCTGAAGTTAATAACTAAATTAATCAAAGGAAAGGCAACCAGTTTTCCTCATTATCCACATGCTAATCTGTACTTTGTTCTCATACACTTTTTACTTGTTGTTTGCTTTTTTCCAACAAATGCTTTCAGGCAGAAAAACGTTGTATGATTATATTGGAGAATGGCTGATCAGTTTTGAATTCTTTTGGTCACCCTGCACTAAATCTGGCCAGGAAAAAAGAAAAATAATTACATCAGCCTTTAAATTTCAGAATTGAAAGAAACTTCAAAAATAATCTACTCCAATCCCTGCTCAGGCAGAAAATTCCCTATTGCTGCATCCTTGGTAAACGGTCATTCATCTGCTTCTGTTCTAGTGAAGAAAAGTTGACTGCCTTCTATTGTTGAATATTTCATACTATGAAGAGAACATGAAAAGCAATTCTAAAGGTCTGTCTTCACTAAGATCTGTCTTCACAATGGCCAGTCAAACATAAATGAGAAGCACAGAAGCAGGAAATTCATATTAATGCTTTGTCAAATTTTCCCTGTAATTTGAATCCATTAGTTTTGACCCTATCCTTTGAAAACATTTGCTTATGTGACAATCCTTTAGATAGTTGAAGATTGCTTTCATATCACCTTAATTGTCTCCAGGCTAAACATATGCAGCTCCATATGTCTAGCCTGGTATCCATCTGGTATTCAGCCTCCTAATATTTTTTTTTTGCCTTTCTTTAGACTCTGTTCAGTTTGTTAATATCTTTTTTAAAATAGCCTGGAATTGAGCATATTATTCCAGTTTGGTCTCTCCAAAATAATACATTATGTCTATTTCTCATAATTTAGACACTGCACTTTTGTTGATTTAGCTTAGAAATGCACTATTACTTTAGTGAATGGTTTTCTAAAGTTAGGATATGTACTATAAAATCTTTTGACACAAGTTATTTAACAATTTGCAGGGCATTAAATAGGATGTTTATTTAAAAGGAAGCCAGTAAAATCTAAAATATAGATAAATAAAAAACAAATAGTTTGGAAATATGAATATCAATAAGCTCCTGAATATGATATCCCAGTGGTTGCCACTTCAAAGAAGAATGCCTGTGTCTCTCTCGTGTTCTCATTTCTATACAAGGTAGTTCAGGTGAGTGTGGCATTGATTCTGACATGACTCAAATTCTGAGGTTTTGTTTGGGGTTTATTTTCTAGAGTGTCTCAAACTTGACTAATAAATGACTAGAGTGGGGGAATATATTATACATTGATTGCATTCTCCTTTGCCCCTAGCCCTTTTTTTCAAAAGTTGACATTTGAAAACTAAGGAGTAATTGTGATTACATTAACAACTTTTCCTTTGAAAATAATTTGATAATGAAATTGGAATGCTACTGTTTGGGAATGTTGCATTGTTGTCTTGACCTTTTTATTTCAGGTCTTTTCTGAATATTTCAAGGAACTGGAAGAAGAGAGCATTCGGGATAATTTTGTGATCATTTATGAACTGCTAGATGAATTGATGGATTTTGGCTATCCCCAGACCACAGACAGTAAAATTTTACAAGAGTAAGTATGTGGTTTGGAGCTAAAAGACTCACATTTTCTGTATGTTTAATAAACCCAATTCAGGATAGCTAAAACTGTCTTGTTTTTGCTGGCATAATCTTAGTTTAAACAAATCTCTAGGGTAAAATATGCAGATATTCATGCTTTGAACATCTTGCCTGTGCTGATATAGATACATAACACAAGAAGGCCACAAGCTGGAAACCGGAGCCCCACGCCCTCCTGCCACTGTTACAAATGCCGTGTCTTGGCGTTCTGAAGGGATCAAGTACCGTAAAAATGAAGTCTTCCTGGATGTCATAGAATCTGTTAATCTTTTGGTATGCCTATGATTACAAATATTAAAATCATTAATATTGATAAATCTGTCCTAACTGCTATTCTAAAGGCAGGAAGAATGGTATAGGTGTGAGAAAGAGAGAGAGAGAGAAGTATCTGAAAGTGGGGGCCTGTTCAAAAGAGCCTCTCCAGATCTTACAGTCCAGACAAATTTATCATTCTACTGTTTTGACCTGGTTGGCAGCAGCTTTCCAGACTTTTAGTTAAGATTTCTTTTCCCAGCCCAGAATCACTCGGTGTTTAAACAAGAGCTCATTTCTAATCACTGTCCTAGAGTTCAGGTTTCAAAAAGGTCCAGCAAGATTCTTTGAGTCTCTTAATTTTAATAGTTATATGTTTTGTTGGGATGAAACACTGAACAATTGTAAGAGAATGACAAAGAGAATCCCAGTTATATAGAATCTCAAAGATTGATTGGAGCTTATTTTGTCTGCTTATTCACAGAGATCTTGTATCTATATTATCCTTGGCAGACAGTCCACCCAGGCTTTGCTTAAGTACCACCAACAAAAAAGACTCCATTATCCCTCCAGGCAGTTTATTCCTATGTCTAAACTGTTACAGTGTCTGCTTTTTGTATTCCTGCCTGGGGAGGTACAAAACAAACTTCTGAGTCTTCTGAGTAAGAGTGCCATAGAATTTGATCACTGCTTTTAGCAGAAGGAGACATTTGATGGTGCACTACAAAGCTCCAGCAATGGTGGACTTTTCCTTTGCTGGAAGTATTTAGTGTGAAGACTCCTAACTGATGATCAACTTCTGGATCCATTTCATATGTGCTGTTGCAAAACCAGATGCCTTGCATCCTCTGCTTATGATACATTTAATATCGGAGTGTCACTTCACATTTATCACCACTGAATTTCATTTTGTTAGTTTTGCCTCAGCGTTTTGAGTTTGTCAGTATTTTGAAATATGGACACTCCCCCTTCCTCCGCTCAATTTCAGGTTAGTGCCAATGGGAATGTTCTGCGCAGTGAAATTGTTGGCTCCATCAAAATGAGGGTTTTCTTGTCTGGAATGCCAGAGCTTCGCCTTGGCTTGAATGACAAAGTCCTCTTTGATAATACTGGCCGTGAGTATGTCTGCTTGTTATGGGTTACTTACTTGCCTCTCTTCTTCCCTGTCCTTGCAACCTAATTTTAAGTAATTGTCTGTGTATTTTTTAAAGGATGTAATGAATGCTTTAAGATGATGCAAGGCTTAAGACACCTATTTGGCCCCTTAAACCTTTCCCTCTAAAAGAAAAAAAAAGTGCTGAATTGTGGCTATGCTTGCTCCGTGGGGTGCTGGGAGGGTTTCTGGAGGCTGCAAATGGGGTACTAAGCATGTGGGCTGTGGGTTGCTAATCTCTCATATACAATAGCAATGTCATTCCCAGAGTCATTGTACTAGAATGGACCTTATGACATCATCACTTTGAAGTACTCTGTACAAATTGGAATTCTTCCAGAAACATTTTGTCTTAACCAATTTAATTCTGTCTTCCTGTTAATGTCTTCATTATGAAACTTAGAGAGAGATTCTCAACGTTTACAGTACCATAACCTCTTAAAATCATAAATGAATCTGTGAGTAAAATAAAATAATAAATAAAACTGCTGTGATTGCCAGGCAGTTTTGACATAGTGCTATGTTAGCCATGTCTCGCAACCAGCCTTGGGCCTTTTCTCTGCTTTGCCTGGGGGAGTCCCCTGTGGACTTGTCCAAGCACAGCAGGAGTGAGTTTTGACACCACTCCTGCTTTGCCTGCTCAAAAAACTGCCACCATTCTCCGAATTGGTCATGACTGATCAGTGCATCATCAGTCCCAGTATGAGAAGCCCTGGCTTACAGGGGGCAGGGTTGGCGGCAGTGAGTATAAATTCTGTCCTTTACTGTGATGTATCTGTTTTCTGCATGTGGATCGGGCAGGGGTACTCTTATGAGCTGGGATTCTCTGCCCCTGATCTATGCATGCTTTTCCTTTCTCCTCCTATAGCTGTGATTGATTACTGTTCTTTAGGAAGTTGGCCTAGGGTGATCTCAGCACAGAGCTACTCCTATAGCTTCCCTTTGTTGCTGGTACACTTTCCAAGCCAGGGCCTTCTCTTCTATCTCCCTGACAGGCGGCAAGAGCAAATCTGTGGAACTGGAAGATGTGAAATTCCACCAGTGTGTTCGTCTCTCTCGTTTCGAAAATGATAGGACTATTTCATTTATCCCACCTGATGGGGAGTTTGAGCTCATGTCCTATCGCCTTAATACCCATGTATGTGTGTTTTAATCTTGGGCTACAAACAGAATCCCCCCCCCTTTTTTTGCTCTTTCTTTTTAAGAGCTTGTGGCTTTAAGTCTTCATTTAGGCCAGATCTGATGACATCTGTTAAATACCTGGTGGGTGAAATGGGTGGAATCAATCAATCACTGCATGTTACATTGCTGCTATATATGATAGTAATAGAAGTGAAGAGATCCCAGAAAGGAAGTGCTGTAGTTTTGGGTTGCTTGCAGACCAGCCAAGAGCCAAATCATACTATGGGATTGGTAGCGGTGGGCGCCTTGGGGCTTTCCTCTTCTCTAAAAATAAAGTAGAAACTGATGAATCTTCTGGCACTTGGGAAGCCAGTGATACAGTAATGGTTTATCTTGTCATCTGCAGGTAAAGCCTCTGATCTGGATTGAATCAGTTATAGAAAAGCACTCCCACAGCCGCATAGAGTACATGATTAAGGTGAGCGGAACCCAGAAAACTTTTTTGGCTTTTTGTGGTCCATTGTGCAAAGCAAGACCTTTGGGTTTTGTTCCCAAAGGTTCTTGAGAGAAGGTAGCAGCCTGTTAAAGCACTTGGAAGGCAAGGGCTACACGTGCAGTGAAATCTCAGTGATTTCAAAGGGCTCATGATATCCATTCTTTGCTATATTTCCCCACTGAGCAGTCAGTAAATGTTGAAAGTACATGGTGTTAAGCAAAGGTGAGCAACCACAGGCTGCGTGTGGCCTTGGAGCACCCTTTACATGGTTAAATTATGATGGTGCACAAAAAACCCCCACCAAAAATAATAAAAAAGTAGACCCAAAATTTCTAGCCCTGCCTTTTTTGGTGGAAACCAAAAAGCCCACGCCTTTTAATTTAGTTCAAACTAAGCACAATTTATCCTGAGCTAGGCCTCTTGGAACAGCGCTGGGGGGGGCGGGGGTGACACCATAAAGAAATTAGAAATTACGCTTTGCAGATTACTCAGTCTGTTTGGGATTGTACTTTCAACACTGCAGTGCTGAGTAAATTGATCAGTTAGGGACAAGGGCCCACTGCAAGCTTGGTGTTTAAAACTTTCATATAACAATCTTGAAATCTTTTTAGGCCAAGAGTCAGTTCAAGCGCAGATCCACAGCCAATAATGTGGAGATTCACATTCCTGTTCCAAATGATGCTGATTCACCAAAATTCAAAACCACAGTTGGGAGCGTCAAGTGGGTTCCTGAGAACAGCGCCATTGTGTGGTCCATCAAGTCTTTTCCTGTAAGCTCATTGAACATGAATATATCTGGGGAAAAGGCCAAAGATATAAAAAAGGAGGCCTGTGTATTCTCTCTTTAAAGGAACGTTGTGTAGATAGTTCTTAAGCAGCTACTCTGCAGCTGCCTAATCGTTCAGAGCTGATTTCATTAGCTAGTTTCAAAGGGGCTTTGCCAGTTTAGTTTAGTTTAGTTCACTTGTATTGATCCCATTGAATCCTGTCTATCACTCTGGATAGAATTGCACAGATTTTGTTGAATGGATGGTCTTTGTTCAGCTTTTTGGTGCGAGAGGCCCTGAGAGGTGGGGAAAATGAATTCTGACTCTCTGCTGACTTGCAGGGAGGGAAGGAGTACTTGATGCGGGCCCATTTTGGGCTCCCAAGTGTAGAAGCTGAGGACAAAGAAGGGAAACCTCCCATCAGTGTGAAGTTTGAAATCCCATATTTCACCACATCTGGAATCCAGGTAAGCAGGCTATTCTTGTGTGTGCCTTGCTACCCTACATGGGATTACAATGATCTTGTCTACTCTCCATATGCTTCATGCTTCTCATTATCCTTTATCAGCCTGACCCCTATGAATGTGGGAAGCAAATGGACTTCTTCAGACTGAGTCTGAAGATTTGCTTGTGTTTCTTCTCTAGGTTCGCTATTTAAAAATAATTGAGAAGAGTGGCTACCAGGCATTGCCTTGGGTCCGCTACATTACCCAGAATGGAGGTATGTGAAAAGACACTTTGCCTATTAGGTAACTTCAGTGGCCCTGCACCCACAAAATGATTCTGGAAGAACAGAGGTGCCTCACCTAGTGTGTGTCACATGGTGAATGGATGGTTTCCATGTGCTTGGGATAAGAATGAGGACCAGATGGGGCCTGAACCTGGTTAAGTAACCAAGAGTTGTTAGCATGTGTTCCTCCTGGGATAAAGGTTGGGATGGTTAGTATATAGTTGAGCATAGTTTTTAGAATTAGATGATACTATGTAAAAACCATGGGGAAAGTGAGTAAGGTCAAGGGTGGCATGGTGATTAGAGTATTGGAGTAGGAGTAGGGAGACCGTGTTCAATTACTTACTTGATCAGGGAATCTTCTGGGTGGCTTTGGAGCAGTTACTCTTTCTCAGCCTACCCTAATAGTTGTGCTGTAAAGATAAAATGAGAGGCAGTTTTTCACATGCCACCTTGATTTCCACAGAAGAAAGGTGGGGTGCAATGGTAAGAAATGAAGAAGTTAAAAAATGGAGTGGAAGGGCTCTCTGTTTGTAGGTTGGTAGCTTCTCATAACTGAGTTCATTAAATTTTCTTTTCATTCTAGATTATCAGCTTCGAACACAATAATGTCAACTCAATTACTGCGGCCAAGAAAGTAATGAATTTCCCTGTTGAGAAACATGTTTGGTGCTTGAAGGTCTGGGCCAAGGTTGTCTTGCTGGTTGGAAGTGGAATCAGGCCGTGTCCCATATCCAGCTGTGCTTGGACCAGTGTTTAGTGCAGACCTCATGAATGTTTTTTCTTGTACACCCCATTCAGTGTTGTTTATGTTAGGAGTAGCTGTTGCCTTGAAACAAGGCCAGGAGCCAATCTTGGGAAAACTTGGCTGGTCTTATTTCTTTGCTTCAGAAATTGAGGTACATTAGTCCTTCTTTCTGATGTTTTGTATTAGCTGAGCTCCTCTTGCCAACCATATGCCGCCTGCTGCATCTTAATTCTAGTTTAACTCTGGTGACATCTTGAAATCAGTTTTGATTGCATTGCTGGTCTGTTTTTGCAAATGAATGATCTACAGCGGAGGCCCCAGATGACAGAGTTTACAAAATACAACTCATTTCACTGATGGCGCTCAGCTCAAGGAAGAGAAAATGAAGTTGGTGTCACAAGGTGTTCTTATGTGAGGGCAGGGTACTCCTAATGGATGTCTGACCTTGCCCAGTTCTGAATCATGTAGCTGAGAAGAACATCCTATTCATATATCTTTTTCAAGCAGCAGCTGAGATGACCAACATGCAAGTTAAGTCTTTTTGTGGGATCTGTAAGATGATCTGCTCCTCCATGAACAAAAATCACCTGTATATAGAAAACTTACCATGACACTGAGAAGGGTTCTAGCTTTTTTTGTCTTCATTCCTTGGAAACTTTCTGTGCATGGAGGGTCTTGCTTGGGAAGCATTCTACCAGCCCTCGCTAAGCTTTTAAATGGCACAGTCATCCAGGTGCTGCAGTATCTGATGTTTGTGAGAATGAGGCCATAATCATGGTGGTTCCTGTGAGAACTCCCAAGCTGGTAAAACAGATGCACAATGTTCTTGTGAGTGCCATGCCTCCCCTAGCCCAGCCCCTTCTGGGTGTATTGGGACTGGAATTCCCAGAACTACCAGCCATCTTGCCCCTTGCGGTTCCAACACGGCCTTTCCCCATCGGTTCCAACACATATCAGGAAAGGCTGTTCTAGCTGAACAAGCAAGTGCCCCCCAATGGATTTGGGTCAGGGATTCTGCTGCTTCCTTCATTCCACTTTTAGAGCAATCCGCCTTTGAGGTCTGCTCAGTGGCCAGTTGGCCTCTTCTGATAGAACACAAAATGTTACACATGCTGTTAAGCAACATATCTGTTTGCAATTTGGCTTTTTCCTTTTTTTTCTTCCAAAGAGTTGTGGGCTTCAATGTCATGATATATTTGCAAAGGCTACCTTAAGTGCTTGCTTTTTACAGAGTGGACTGGGAGAAGCAATAAGCGTGAATTTAGAAAGGTGATGTCCTAGACAACTTTGTGGCTAAGACCCTTTAGTTCCTGGAAAAACAGCCCCCAGTCCATTACTCTTAACAATGAAAAATCACTTGGTAGTTGAACAAATGCAGCAGTAATGGATTGATGGCACTTCTTACTCATGTATAGGTATGTTTTCCCCCTATAGTTGCACTTAAAAGGGGTGTGTTTGTGGTGGGGACCTCCTGGAGTTGCTAAACTGCAACTTCCAGCAGTCTTAGTGGCAGTAACTGTGAGGAATCAGCAGCACCTGCAGGATCTTGCTGTTTTTGTCAGAATGACGAAAGCGGTGTCCGTGTAGGATCACAGGTGCCACCCCTTTGGGATCTGTATGTGATGTCATGAAGCTCATAGGAAAGGGGCAGGGCTTGCACTGTGATGCCACAGCACTGCTTTCATCAGCCTGACCCATCTGCAAATGCTGCTGTAAGGAATGTTGGAAGTTGGAGTTCAGGGACTGGAAGGCTGCAGAACCCCTATCCATGAGAAATACACAACATAAGGATTGGTCAGGACTAGATGGGCTTACTTGCCAAAGTTAGATCTAAGACACTGTCATTTACCTGTTCCCTCCAGCTGCCAGAAATGTCAACATCATGCCTTTAACAGGGGCATTGTATTTGTTGCCTAAAAATCTGTTTAAAATAAATGAAATGATCAGAATTTTAGAAGGTCTTGGTTTTTTCTGCATTTTTTTTTTTATGGTGGGAATGAGAAATTAAGATGGGAAGATTAGGATTGTAAACCCAGTTCTGAGGATCTGGGAGTTTGGAATTTATCTTTTCTTCAGCAAAACCCTATGTAGTCTAGGAATGCTGTTTCCCTCAGGCTTCTGCTTGTCTGAATTTGGTGCCATCAAGCATGGTAGGGCCAGCAGTTTTAATCAAATGTATTTTTATTCCACGCTTGCTCCAAGGAACACGATTTGCTCCTTTCTCACTTTAATAGTTCTGTGTGGTAAAGAAAGTCAGGAAGAAGATAGCAGAAAAACACTTCTGTATTGTTCCCAGGAAAACAGAATGATGTGCTCATGTAGTCACCAGGAGTTTAGGTAGTGATAGATCTTGTCACCCAGATGTTTCATACCAGCCTGTGGACTGGTCTACCTTATTTCAGTCCTTCATTCTAACAAACCTGCAATACAAGTGATGTTATAATTTCTTGGTGACTGATGATTATCTGTTTAGAAAATGTTCTGTTTATTGTTTAAGCTTAAGTTGCACTAGACAAAATGGTCCATGCAACCACAGACATCAAAAAGGAACAAATAAAAGAGTACAATGGTTTAAAATGAAAGATTGATAAAACTGATGAAGGAACATGAGAAGTTCTGAATGTGGGACAGACCATTATTTGGTGGTGCCAGGTGAGGACCTTGACAAAAATTAGATGTGGTAGAAGTGAAAGAAAAGTAGTCAAATTACTGCAGGAATGGTTATTGCAAAAAAATGAGAGAAGTATCGTCTAATGTGGTCGGAACAAAACGTAAAGAATGTAGTCAGAGAGCAAGGAACAGTTAAGTTTTGAATGGGCAGAGAAAATGTAAAGCAATTTTGATGGGAATAAAAAAGTATAATCCTGTGAGTACTGATCTGAAAATTAGTATGTCAAATGTGTTCGATATGGAAAACAGAGTCAATGATTGCAAGTTACACATAAGTGGTAAAAATCTAGCACAAACAGTGCAACCTCTCATGCAAGAGACCAAATTTCTGTTGTGACTTGTGAAATATGTTATATATACAAATGAATGCTGTAATGTTAGGGAAGGTGCAGCTGATCAAATAAAATCTCTTTTTTTAAAAGGGGAAAAAACTGCATATGGGGTTATATTACCAAATTATCCTAGCCCCCCCCCTTTTTTTTTTGCAAAAATTACAACGTTCAGACACGAGACATATTTTATTCTTATCCAGGCCTCTTTACAGTATTACTAATTATGAACACTAGTAAGGCTTGTTACTTAAACCGGAAAACACCTATTATACAAAGGGCCGAAGGCATGCAAAGTTTGGCTTGTAACTGTAACCGCGCAAGTGATTACCGAGTAATTTGTACAATTCACGATACATGTTGCAGTAAAAACTTGTCATTTCTCTGGTTAAATCCTTCCATGAACCAGGAAGATCAAAGTTGTAATTGTAAAGGCCTCTCTGCTCCTTGAAGGAAAATAACGGAGTGTGACTGTGTGGCAGGTATGTGGTAACCCCCCCCCCCCGCTTCTTCCTCTCTCGCAGCTTCTTTCCACCCAGAATACGTGCAGCGAAATGCTGGAGAGGTTTTTTGTTTTTTTTTAGATTTTCTTTTTATCGCGCCTTTCTTATGTCTGTAAATAACTCAAGGCGGCGAACCTACCTAACACTCCTTCCTTCTCCTATTTTCCCCACAACCACCACCCTGTGAGGTGAGTTGGGCTGAGAGAGAGATTGGCCCAAAGTCACCCAGCCGGCTTTCATACTGAAGGCAGGACTTTCCTCCCTCGTGGAGGGAAACCGCTCGAAGATTAACATTTTTTAACCAAATTACACAAAACACCCTTCCCGTCTCAAAAGAAAGACCGGAGCTGAAGAACATGTGTACGCTTGTGTCTAATCTAGGATGAGATGAAGCGCAACGGTTTGTGTTCCCGCCCCAAAGAGTTACATCTGTGAGATGGGCGGCTAAATCCATCTGTCCGTCCGTCTATCATCTTCGTTTGCAAAGCAGATGCCCGCCCGCTGAAGCGATGAACGCCGCAGCCATTTCCGCGGAGTGGATGATTCTCACGCCCTCCCCGCGCCTCTTTTTCTGCCTTCCTCCCGTCCCGCCTTTGCGCGCCCTCTTCTCAGCTCCGGCGCCAGTCTCGCGGGATCGCCTTTCCTGCGCTATATAAACCCGGCGGCCACCTCCTGCGTTCTTTTCTCGCCCTGGTGCGGTCGGCGGCGCGATCTCTTCGCTGCAGCTGCGGGGCCTCTGCTGAATGCCTCAGGCCACGGCGGGAGAGAGGAGCATGGCGGGGGGCAAGAAGAAGCTGGTGGGCGAAGAGGAAGAAGCCCCTGACCTCCTGCGGAAAGCAGGCCGGGGAAGGGAGCGCGGAGGCCTTGCCCGTGAAGGGTATGCTCACCGCGCAGGGTGGGGGTTGAAACGCCCGTGTCCTTTCTCGGCCCCTTAAACTTTGCGCCTCTAAAGCGATCTGTGCTTTAAGATGGTCAACACAGGGGGGCAGAGCGCTCTCTCACGGAAACCTGGGGCGGGGTTGGGCCTCTGCTTTCGGATCCTGTCGTGAGAAACACGTTCTGGTCTTTCGGTATCTTTAAGGGCAAGTCCCGGGTCTTACTACTGGATTGTCGGCGGGAGGCGGGAAGGGTACCAATTTACCTTGTTAGTCTCAACTTCTGCTGTATTCCTGTGTAGAAAATGCGAGTTGATGTACGACTCTTAATTACCGGTGTTGTTATGATCAATTCTTCATAAATTGCCGAAGACGGGAGAAAATTTGAGGTTGAGGTGACTGAATTTATTACATCTTGACCTGCTCTTCCCCCCCCCCCCGAAAAAGTTCAGATAGGCCTGGTTAGGAGAGTTGCCAGCACAGGTCTGTGATGACTATATTAACTGGCTGGCTTGAGCTCTTTACAGCAATATTAGTTGGCTCTTTTTCATTCTGTTCCAGGCACAGACCCAAGGAATAGCTTATCTGCTTACAAGAATGGCCTTCTGCAAGGAAGTTGTAGATGTTTTGTAGAAGTTATTCCATTGAATGGGATGAATGAAATGGCTGAAGTAATAGCTGTTCTGTTTGTTAGCAAATAATGGTAAGTTTTATTCCACTCTCTATAATGTAGATAAATTATCTCTCTTAATCTCACTATATACCTAATGAACCTCTTGGTTGCATTCTGGCTACCAGCCACCTCAGAAACTTTTACTTTCCTGTGATGCATCCAATTTCTCTATTGCCAAAGTAATAAAGTACCTGCTTATAAACCCATCCATTGGCTTCTGTTTTATTTTGGATTCACCAAAAGGTTCTTGTCTTCACTTTCAGATTCTCAGTGAGGAAAGGCTCCATCTTCTTTTCTCCTAGATTTGCTGACTTTTGATCTAGAATTTGGTGGACATGTTCCTTTCCTCTACCAGATCTCAAAGCATTATATCAGTAGAGGGTGCTTTTAAAAAAATCTCCACAAAATCCCAGATACGAAAAAACAAAAACCTGCAATTTATCCAGTACCACATTTCTGAAAATTATCACCTCCAGAGTTACCAACTTGAGTCAGTTCATTAAAGCTACTACATATGGATGGACCTGTGTCTGGAATTCATCTCCCCCTTTTAGCTTTGCCCTCTTAAGGCTGATTGTGCTTTAAGTGGCCAGTACAGAGGGGTAAAATAATTCTCTCTTAAACCCAGAGGTAAGGGTGCAACTTTTCTCTGGATCCTGTCGGGAGGAACAAAGAGAAAAAACAATCTTTGCTAAATATCTCTTATGCTAGAAGACATTGTTACTCAAGAATTGCCAGTGCTGATATAACAGCAACTATAGCTTTTTATTATACACCATAATGTGAGTTTTGGGTTTTAAAGTAATCAGTAGTTTTGTGCTTCATAGTTTTTTTGTAAAGCCGATCAACTTTTTCTTGGCAGATGATTTTTTTTCTTTTAAAGCAGATGCCTCATGTTTTATCAGTATTAGTAGAATTATTTCTGAAAAAAAGTATTTGTGTTATTTCTCTTATTTATATTCTGCTAGAGTCCAAAGACTCTTGAGTACTATGAACTTTACTATGAAAATTGAGAGCCAGTTTGGTGTAGTGGTTAAGCTACTGGGTTAGAAACTGGGAGACTGTGAGCTGGGTGATCCTGGGCCAGTCATTCTTTCTTAGCCCAACCCACCTCACAGACTGGTGGTTTGAGGGAAAATAGGAGGCAGGAGCATTATCTATGCAGCCTTAAATTGTACAAAATAAAGATGGGATATACATTCAGTAATAAAATTGATCTGTTACTTTGTGGCAAAATAATATACATGCTTACTGGCTGGTTTCACACAATATCCTAAACCCCAATAAACAATTCCTATTTTATGCAATGTACAATTATGGAATAACATAATGGCCTGGTTCACATAAACTAAGATGGTGACTGGGCTTTCTAACATACTGACCCCCAGACTTGAAGACACCATTTTTAACCATCAAAATGTATCCTGGATGGAAAGGACTTAGGAGATGGAAAACTCAGGGAACATAAATAATTATGTTTATTGCTTAATATTTGGCTCCTGGCTTTTTGGATGGCTTTCCCTCTATATTAAACTTGATTCCAGTGAGTAAAATATCTATGCTGGGCAATGGTAGAGGGGTATGATGAGTCATAAGTATTCATGATTGCTTCAGTTGTAACATGCACTTGTATGTGGCTATTGGCACCATGAATAATCTGAACCTATTTTTTCTTGATTTTTCACAGGAAGGAAAGACACAGTATCCATAAGGTGACTTGTGGCTGACTTCGCTGATGAATGTTCTTGTTGCAGTGTCTAATTTAGTCTGGAGAGATCTGGCTTCAAATTCAAACCTGACCATGAATTTTCCTGGGTATTGGCCTCATAGGGTTGTGAGAAAAAAAATACTGGGGTTTTCTTTGTAGATAAATTGACTTGGATCTTTTTTCATCCTTTAGATTTCAGAAATGTAGGCATAAAGAGATGCTCGCCACCTGTTTCCTCAACCCAGGCCCTTCTTTTCTGATAAAATTGGTCTGGGAGGGACTGCCCCCGTGACAATGGAAGGTGAATCGGTGCCTCCTTGTGAGAGGCCTTCTCTCTCTCTCATCTTTTAAAAAGGAGTTGATTATAAGACTTCTGTTGACTATCCTGTTAACTTAAGTACCTGTCCTTTGGAACAGCCTCCCCCTGGCTCTTTTCTTAGGTGTTAGGGTCAGGACATCAATGGACCCCAGTAGATACCTTGGTGAGAGTTCTTTGGTTACAATGATTATTCTTAATTGTATTCTGTACTGTATTTTATTTATGCCTTTTATTAATATGGTTTTTATGTATTGTTTCTTAGCTGCCCAGAGTTATTTGTTTAAGACGGGTGGCCATATAATCTTCCCAAATAAATAACAAACAAACCTCTGTAGTTAGTCTGCTTTTACACGTTCTATTTTGGGGCAAAGATGGCAGTGGCCTTTTAACTCTAGTTCTATTTGGAAGATGCTGATTATCTGGATCCATTTAATCAGGCTAGGCTATGATAACAAGGCTGCTTTGATTACCTTGGTGGATGGCCTGTGCCAGAAATTGGGTGAATGGGGAAGAGGGAGATGCAGCTGTGTTGGTTAGTCTCGACCTCTTAGTATCTTTTGATACCATTCATGTAGTATTCTTATAGACTGGCAGGATTTGGCCTTGGGGGCACCCTTCTATAATGGTTCAGGTCCATCTGTGTTCAGAAAGTTGTGCTGGGAGGCAGTTTTGTGGTATGTAATCTGATGGCCAGATCCTATGGTAAGGGTAAGAAAAGGAAAAATATGCAAGGAGAGATTGACTTGTTTTTTCTGAAAGGGATAAACCATTTGTTATTTCAGTGGAATGGTTCTACAAGTCAACCACCATGTGAAAAAACTGTCCCTTTAAATATAGACATGTTCTGTGATGTAACATGATGTTTATTAGGGCTAACTAGAGATCAGGATTTGAAGTGCACGAGTGCATATGGCAACATTTTGGAACACCTTAAGCAAGACACGTCTTGGGATTGCACATCAACTGTAGAGGGCAGCCAAGAATTAAGAAATGATCCAGCACATGGCTCAATTCTAATTAAACTAGAATATATGCGCTTGTCACTCAGCAACTCAATAGCAATTTCTGCTGTCCCAAGAGGAAGCTGGAGGTGAACCACAACATGGTGAAGTAAGCATTAACTGAGGTATAACACTAAATTCAGTCATGCTGCAAGAGATTTTTGGATCATACTGGAAGCTCATACACACTGGTCCCCCACCATTCATGCACATAAACACAGAATTCTAGAATTTCTCAGATAGGAGCCATGCATTTAAAAAAGTTTTTATTGTAAAAAGTAAATCCCCTTTCCATTCCAAATTCTAATAAGGGATATAGAAAATACAATTAGGATCATTCCATTAACCAAATGCCCCTGTGATGGCATCAGCCTATAAAATGGAAGTACAATTGTACTTAGAAGTCTGAGAAACTGGTCAGGTCCATTCTTCCCATTACCAGATTCTAAACACATTGGCATCAGGATAATCCCACCCCATCCCCATGCTATGCAAAATAGCTCTATTTCTGCACCATATGCTTCACAAATTCTATCAGTGCTCTTTAGGTGTAGTGAGGTGGCGAGGCAATCATCTTAGCAACTGTTCACTGGCTTAGGTCTCTCAACCGTGCAGCTTTCATCTAGGCAGAAAGACGATGGCTGCCTTTCTTTTCAGGTCTGCCCTCAGAAAGTGGGAAGGATAGCAAGGAGGAGCAGCAGCAAATTTGGGTTAAAATTCTCACACTAAAATGTATGGCTTCATAAACCCAATCGCTCTTGCACAATCCCACCTCTAAGCAAGAAGACACATTGGTAAAATCAGAATCAAACACTCTCTGAGCTGGATTAGTAGCTCAAACAGATTTATAGATACACACTAAATATTTCTCATAAAACTTGCATATAAATAAGAAAAAGCCCAATATTTTTATTATTAAAAATAAAGCTGCCCTTTAAATTGTACAAAAAGCAATTAAAAGTCTGGAAAAAAGTATCCTGCATGTGGTGAGCTTCAGTAGCAAAAGAATGTGTCAGGAGCATTTCCAAACACAAACAGCTAGACTGCCTCCGAAGAACATGTACAGCAGGTTCTTCACTTCATGGGTGATTTCAAAGCCAAAACCTTCGCCAATCACTACATGCCAGGAAGAGCCAAATTTCTTGTCCATTGTCTCTTTGATCATCTTGGCAGCACTCTGAAGGAAAAGTTCAACATGGAAGGAAACAGAAGCCAAAAGAGAAAGGTAACAAGTTACTGAAATGGAACACTTTGTCTCACAAAAAAAAAAAAAAAAAAACCAGTAGAACAAAAGCTTTCATGGACTGTTTCAGCAGGTAGCAACACCTGGGCAGAGTTGGGCTTGCAAGCTAAGCAGGCTAGGGAATACAGGACTGTAGACTAGATGAGGAAGTCCAAAAAACATTTCCAGAAAAAGGCAATGGCAAGCCACATTTGTACTGTTGCCTGAAAACTGCATGGCTGCATGGCCATCCCGGAAGTCAGGAGCTGAATCTGATCAGAGGTGTGTTTTTTTTGAGGGAGTGCACAAAGAGACCCTGAGCTGTAGGTAAACATGTCCACATCTGGTCACTTACCAAACAGCTGATAAGAGAAAACTAGCATACTTATAGCCAGGATATTTAACATAAGTACCAAAAGGTCTTTATCCTACTAGCTCTATTCATCAGTTGAAATACTGGGAACACAAACCCCCACTTCCTGACATTGCTCAAATGACATTCCCTCCTGCAGAGACTTGCACAAATGTCTGTAGGAGGAAAGCCTTCCACGTGGTTAATGAGGAAACTACCACAGCTTCCCTCCAGCAGCCATTTGTGCTAGAGTGCCTGCAGGAGTCAATGTCATCTGAGTGACATGGGTAGGGAGCAGGGCTTATCTAAAGCATTTGCATGATGAACACTCTTCTGGATGCTTGAATGGAGCTTAGCAGGCATTTTTCTGCCCTGACCAAAAACTGAATCCAGTTCCTCTAATGGAAACAACTATGTGCCAACTGAGGGGGCTAAGTACATACAATACTGCTTGCTGAGCTATAAAAAAATTACCACAGTTAACATTAATCTTAGTGTGCAGTGCTACATTCTAAGCATGAAGGCACCACGTTGGGGAAAACTGCTCTATCGTCACTTAGGAGTCTTAAATAATCTTTTATAGAAAGAGATTTAGCATCAAAGGCAGAGTTAAGAAGGCATTCATACAAACTATGATTGCTTTTTAATATATATAAATGACATCAGAGTCTATAGTCTAGATTATATTTATAACTTGCTTTTGGGCCTTTTGGCTGACTTTATAAGAATGAAGATTTCTTGCCTCCTCTATTATCCTTTCCTTTTTGGAAGAGGGATTCAAAATAAATAACTGGACCATATGTGGGATATCACCAAATACAGAGGTTTTAGAGTTAGTACCTCATTGTTGGTGGCATATTTCTCACATGCAGTGACACATAATTCCATGGCCTCGACTCGCATTTCCTCTGGCATGTCTGAATGCTGGGAAAAAATTACAAACAAGGAGGATCTCAGTCAATATTAAGGCAGGATTAGTTAATGCATAACATTAAATCACAACTAGATGCTAGGACGTTAAGTGAAGAATGGAGGGATTCAAATCTCTTCCAGTAAATTTGCTTTTATTCATTACAGAGAATTAAGCGCCAAGAATACCAGTCTACAGATTTTTTCCCCAGAGATCTTTGTCTATGCAATACACTCCACTTCCAGATAAAATTCTCCTTTTCCATATGCCTCAAATGTTATTGCAGTTCTTTTTATACTGATTTATATTCTTATTGTTATCTCTGACATTCATGCACCCTTACTTTTCTAGCATTCACATCTCCTTTTACACTTCTTGCTTGCTTGGAATCATATTTCTTTCATCCCTCCCAGTTTGTGCAATGTGTACAGTATGTACTATGAGGCCCTGATAAGTGCCTTCTATTTTTTTCTCATCTTATGCCTGATTTTTTAAATATAATTTTATTGAAAGTTTTAACAACAACAATAAGAACTAAAACAGAATGAAAAAGAAAAAGAAGGAAGAAAAAAACTAAAAGCACAGAAAGAAAAAAAGAAAAATAGAAAAAAAATAAAGATATAAAGAAATGGCTTCTGATCTTCACAGCAGTTATAAGTACAATTTTATTTTAGCCTCTCTCTCTAAAGTTACATGACTTTCTTCTTTCTATAATCTATCCTGTCTAATCATCAAAACCATAAATGCATAAAGTGCATTTTTTCTTTTTTACACAAAAAGTTCATAAAAGGTTTCCAATCACCAATAAATGTAGATACTGTATTGTCTTTTCTCTAATCAAGTCAATTCAGCCATTTCAGCAAATTCTGTCATCTTCACCAACCATTCCGTCATTGTAGGTATTGCCAAATCTTTCCATCTTTGTGCATACAGTAATCGTAAGCCGGATTATTTGACAACTTTACCAAAAGACTTGGAATGAATCTCTTAGACTAGCTTTAGAGTGATCCACATTTCATCATTCAAACATGGAGGGAAAGCAGGATGTCCTTGATTAGAAAACTTCACATGCATTATGTAACACATACAAAGAAGTATCAGCTTGCTTGGGCCCATAGCAAAGACTTCTGCTTCATCACAGATATGCTATAAAAACATGGTATGATACAAAACAACCTTGAAAGAAGATGATGCTTACTAAGCTATGAGTGACAGAAATGCACATTTTGATCAAGGCTGCTCTTTATACCTTGGGCAATCTGATTTTCATAGATAAACTGATAACTCTTCAGTCACTATGGCAACTAGTTCTCTCCACCCTTCCTCTCATTCTTCTGGTTAGATTTTGTGGCAAATTAAGATGTTACAAAGACATTATATTTCTGTATCTTCTGATTCAGAATATATCATATCTCTTAGCTTCCATTCTTACCCTAATCAGTGGGAAGCTGTGAAGTCTCTTATAATCTGCTTCTTCTTTTTTCCCCTCCCCGGTGTCTGCCATTGTCTGTCCACTGTGACCCCAAGAGGGGTCAGAATATCTTGAAGGAAACCAATCACGTGTAGGCTAGCACTGTGAATTCAGGTCAGTTTTTGGAGAAATACCTTATGCTATATAGAAAAAAAAAGAAAAAGAATGAAAAAATAATATAGCATTATAGTTAGGCGTTGAGGGTATAATACAGCCAAGTTCTTTTAAGAGAATAAAAATAAAAACAGTAATTTATATGACAATTATATTTGTCTACAGTCTTTTTAGATTTTTAGAATTGTTTTAGATTTTTTTTAATTCCACCTTTCTTATTTTTATAAATAACTCAAGGTGTCGAACATACCTAATACTACTTGCTAATATTATTAAAATATGCATGCTTCATATGGTAACAATAATGAAAAACCTGAACTACAGTGACTGTGATGATCCTTGTTTGACTAAATTACTGCCATTTGTTTAAACTTCATATTGAGAGCCATAGTTTCAGAAGCAGCAACTCCTGTGTATTTTTCCACTCTTTCAGACAAGTCTCTCTTTCCCCCCGTGGAATTAACAGCTAATCAATCATCCAATCTTGTGTACTCATATATATTTTAAAGGTTTAAAGGGTTTTATAAGGAGAAGAAAATCCCTTGCTGGAGATTCTACAAAAGAGCTATCTTTACAGTAAGCAACCCTGAGCTAGAGGGGACACTGCTCTATTTCAGTATAAGCCAGTTTCAAATATTGTACAGTATTACCAAATCACCAAGACATTACTCTGCAGCTCCATAAAAATAATGGAAGATATGGATGAGGAAGAATTAATATCTGGGCGCAATACTGGGTGATATTCTTTAGAAGGTAGTCAATGTGCTGCATTTCTTCTAAAGAATATCACACAATATCACTCAGTCTGGTGTTTCCAGGCAACATGGATACTCAGTACACTTGGCATATCATATATTTGAAGTTAAATCTCTGAACTTTCATTGCAAATTGTAAAAAGCAACTACTAAAGGATGAGCAGTAAAACGAATCAAAATACAAATAAAGTATAATTCTGCCTTCTTGGAAGACAAGATTTAAGAGACCTCAAAGACTGGAAAGAAATGCCATCCTACTATCCAAATGCCTGGACACTTGGGCAAATAACCTTCCTTTTCTAATAAAAATTATGCAACAGATATGATTTTTGCATATTACAGGATTTTGGGGCTTACCTTGTTTATATGTAACTCTTTTTGTAGGACTTTTAAATAATGATCTTTTTAATATTGTAACTGCAAAACATTGTTGCCTTATATCTTTGTATCATCCTTACTTTCTTGCTATGTTGCTGTTTCTGAAATATTCTTTCAGCCAACTATTTCAATAATCTTGAGACATTAAAACTGCATTGTCTCCAAGTAAGTTAACTACTGACCACCCCAGTGCACATTTTGGATTCTCAGGCACTATGGTTTCACCATGAAAATCACATGACACCAAGTACTGATTGTAGCAAAAACCATACTGTGTGTGGTTTATTAGCTTCCAACCATTCAGCTATTTTAAAATCCAGAGCCAGAGGTAAGTTTTGGCTCATCTGTGTATTTAGATGATATGCCTCCATTATGCAATTACTTCTCATAGTAACTTTTGAGCTGACTACCACATGGAATCAGAATCAACCCAGTGTCCTATTGAGGAACGATCAAAAGCGCCATTTGGGCCACTGATTCCGGATCACCTTACTTTGGAATGGTGACTTGCCAAATATTAAGAGAAAAATTTAAAATATTCTGTTGTCCACTTCGCTGCTAAGGAGAATGGTTCCTTATCACGACACATACCAAGTAAGAAATCCCGCTATTTTATTCATAAAAGAGTACATCTCCAAACCCAGAAAGCTTTCCACCTACGCGAGGGCTACCTGCAGCTACTCACTTCGTGTGCAAACACACTCTGCACATGCTCAAAGGTATCACACTGCTCCCCCCCGATTCAAGGCCGACGGGACAGTAAATCATCTCCAGAGTACAAACCCACTTCAGATCCAGACCTAAGCGAAGGCATTTCGGTACCTTAAGTGAAAATCCAAATTTCCTCCCACGCACCTCAGAAAGGAGCGGTGAGGAAGAACCGCAGCCGGTTGAAACAATTATTCGGCTGCCTCTCCTTTGCCCGGGCGAGCCGCTTCATCCTCCTGAGCCCTGCTCAGATACTCGCCTCGCCCGGATCATACACGGGCTGGAATGTGGGACAGTCCCACCCAGTCGCTAAGGAGAAAAGAGCACTCCACGACCCGGCTAAAGGCAAGGATAGGCGGCACTATCCGGGGGACCAGACCCGCCAAACGAAAGGCGAGGGGCCGGTGAACGCCACCCGGTCCAAGGAGGAAGCGAGAGGCAGCTCCGTCCACGCCGGGAGCCCAAAACGAACACTCGGTGGTACATCTCACCTGCGTCACCTCGACCCCGAGCCCCAAAAGCCAGCCTCCTTGCCGTTGTTAAGGAAAGAAACGTGCTTGTCTTAGCAACCGACGCCGGAAGTTCCGCCTTCCACTTTGCCATTGGGCAGATGTAAAAGGTGGCGAGCATGGACAGGGTCCAAATGTTGTCGATTATGCAAAAGGGTCCTTAGTCACCTCCACAGTTTCATCGGGACATGCAGCGATGGGTGTCCAGAATCTGCCTGATGAGATTAGTAGAATAAGTTTGAGAGGTAGAGAAGTTTCTCTTCGTTTCTTAAGCTACGCTGTACAAAACTGTACCAGAGTTTCGCATTATTGCATTATATAGGAAGCAAACTGGGGAAGAGGTATATGCTTTTGTTATTCTTCCAAAGAGAGAGAACTCAGTGCTGTTCTTTTAGACACAGCCCAAACTACAGATAATTTTCTCCTTGAATTTCTCTTGGTGTTGGAAAGAAAAAAAAGTCTCATCAGGTGAGTAACAGAAAGCTAGTTATTAATATCAGTGAGGTCTGGATCTTTTAAAATTAAATGGATCTTTTTAAATTAAAAAGGTCACCTTCAAACAAAATAAAAATAAAGTTAGAATTAAAAAGGAATGGAGAGATGGGTTAATATGTCATGATCATATAAATGGAAAAGGTAAATATACTGGTTGCCAGTTACAATGCATAAGATGCAGGAAAATCTGACCAAATATTCTTGCATATATTTTCTTTGCTCTTATATTAGTATGCACTAGTTCAAACAAGGGCAAAAAATGCATATTGTTATGTATTCTCATAGGTAAGGCAAGGGTTTTTCAAATATTCTTGAAGCAGCTTTTGGCTATCCCTGTGCACATGGTCTCGTGTGTAGATCAGTGGAAGATTTTAGATAGTAGAACATGCATGCTGTGTTAAATAGTCTCCCACTACTTTTACGTTTGCATGTCTTGGACAATTTAACAGTTAACACTGATTTATATAAATCTTTGGAAGAAGGAGATGAGTTTTGAATTCTGGAAATCTTACAGGGAACTAAGATAGAAGGAACTGGTGGTATTGAAAATTATAGCACATTGAAGTAAATATATGGTAGCCAGCAGTAATTCTCTACAGAAACAATTCTATTATTGTACAAAAGTGAAGTCACTCTGTGGTGAGATGGGCAGTGACAATTTTGAAATATAAATAAGTAAATAAATAAGTGGACTGAAGCCTCATAAGCTGCTACTTTAAATGATGCTTTAGTCCAATGGGTGATGTAATCCATGTAATAGCAAGATGAATTGAGATCAAGGTCTTTCCTACGCAAATATGACCCATTTTGTTGCACTTTCTCTTTTCAGGTAATGGATGGTTTCATAAAAATAGGATACTTTTTTTCGCTTCTCGGCCTTTTGGCTCAGATGAAGTATAGGAAACATAAAAATAGGATACACGTTGAACTGGTACTGGTGTCACTTACCATATGAGCCTCCAATTGGTCAAGGATTGGAGCATATTCATCATACAGATTTCTACTCTGTCATTTTGAAAGGAACAGTTGATCACCAGGATAAATTCATATATGTGATGGTGGGTTCAAATGGCGAAAATCAGGATGCTCTTTATTTCTCTGTGTCATTGTTATGCAAGGCAATGGATTATGGGGTGTTTGTTCTAACACATCCAACAACCATGGTTCATGCACTACCAAATCTCATTTTGGAAGATGAGGGGATTCGGTAGTACATGAACTGTGGAACCATTTTAGAAGATAGAACATAGCTGATGAAGTCTTTTTGATGACTATTTTGACATGTGTGAAACACATTATAATATCTTCTTTAACCAGCTGCAATAATGTTGTTGAACATATTTTGGGATACTTGAAGGCATATTGATTGATTAGACTTGAGGGTAGCCATTGCTGAGGACAATGTCCCCAGTGTCATCTGTGCTTTGGACATAGCTGAGACCCAGCCATTGCCTCAGTCATCTGAAACTTCCTAACAAGTTCTGCTGCGTTCTCTATCAAGGCTAAGATTCCCTCGAACTGAGCCTGACATGTCCATGTTTTTTTCTTGGCAACAGTATAGAATGGCTTGTTACTGGCTTCTTCCAGGATTTTTACTTTTTGATTTCCTGATCTATTCTACAGCTCAGACATTCCCTGACGATCACCCTTCTAAACTCTAACCAGGGTGAACCTTGCTTAGTTTGACACCAGGATCAGCTAAAATCAGTTAGGGCTGCCACATCTGCTTTGCCCAGGTTCTACATGGGGCAGAAAGCAAAACAGAGCCGAGTGTGTGGATTGTTCTGAATACATGTGTGATTTTGAATGGAATATCACAGATTTCAGATTGAAAATGTTGATGTGGAACAAAATAAATTTGTATTGAAAAACATCATTAAGAAAGAGAATAAAATGGATTCTGGCACTCCAAAGCTTAATGAACTCCAAAGGGACTAAATAAAGATATACATTACTGAGCAGTAAGCCTATCATTAAGGATTAGTAGATATCCCTTTCCCTGATAATAACAATATTTTTATTAGCTGTTTTGGTAGTAAACAAACTTTCATGTCTAATTAGGATTAATAGATAGGAGCCAATTCCTTTCTTTTCTTCAGTTCTTTAGAGAAGCAGTCCTTTTTGTGAGAACATAAGATCATAAGAACGTAAGTAGTGTTCTGCTGGATCTGATCCTGGCCCATCTGTTCTCACGGCGGCCAACTAACTGCACAAGGAAGTCCACTAGCCTCCTAGCAGGCCTTCAGAAGCAGTCAAACTTCAATCAATGCTACTAGCCATTGATCCCCAAGATTTCCATAAGCTGGTCCAACCCTTTTTTGAAACCAGCCCTTTTTTGTCTTTTTCTTAGAGGAGTAATTCATAAAAAGGTTTATGAAGCTAGTGCTATAGCCTTTAGGCAGGGTACTATAACAGGGAGTGACTGCCTCTGAAGGCCATCTGCTGGGAGACCTTCCTTGTGTAGTTGATTGTCTACTGTGAGTATAGACAGCTGGACTAGATGGGCCAGGGGTCTCCAGCAGTGCACTGCTTATGTTCTTATGCTATTTTCTTATATGTCAAGTGAGTGGCTGTATAAATTCAAATAATAAATAGATAAATAAATAAAGCACATGGGGAGAAAACAAGGCTTTTTCTGCCTCTCCATTTACCTGCTGCCTTGGATAGGTGCATTTCACAGATCTCTTGTAATCATCACTTGCTCAAAATCTGTTTTTCGTTTTTAAAACATTTATATTTCACCTTTTTGAAGATCATGTACTTTATAGGGCAACCAAAAATTAAAAGCAATCCACAAAAATAAGGTAACATTCAAATAAATGACTTTTCTTTCAAGCATTATGTATCAGATGTTGGATCAGAAGCTTCAAGGCCTGACGTGAAAACAATTGCAGTGTTTGCCACGGTATAGTTGGTTGGGGGATTCTGTTCAGCGAGGGGCAACGCTGAGCTGGTAGGATTTGGGAGCAACTGTCAGGAATCCGGTTGTTGGCGATATATCAAGATCATCTGGATCCCCCAATGGCTTCAGAGTAAAATGCTGCAGAATAGTTGTCAGGACCACAAATACTGTGATGTCTACCAATTTCTTGCCAATACAAACTCGCTTGCCTGCAAGCACAAATGGGGAAAGAATAATTTCTTTGTGGCAGCTTGCTTAAAAGATTAAAATGCTCAGCAGTTGGGATGTGAGATTGAGCAAACTTAGTATGGGGGAAGCCCCGGGCAGCTAATAGCTATTTCTGACATTTAAGGTAATTCTTTCTACATTCATCTGGAAATATGCTTAGCTACTTTTCTATTTCTGTTTTGCAAAAATGTGAATACAATATACATTTGATCTAGGAAAGCACAGGCATTAACATGATTTTCTCTTGCAATTTCAGCTCTAAAATTAGGATATCTTTACCTGTGGAAAAAGGGATGAAGAATTCACTCTGTCTCAGAGCTCCCTTTTTGTCCAAGAAGTGCCCAGCATCAAATTGCTGTGGGTTGGGGAATTCTCTACTGTCATACAAGGAAGACTTCAGAGCAGGAAATACCGTAGTTCCCTAGTTGGACAATGACAGTTCAGTGTTGAAGAAGAGATTCTTTTTCAAGAAAGAAAGAGAAAAACATTCTGGCAGAGATGCACATATACCAGAATGGGTCCATCTTGGTGCTAGAATAATTGGTTTGCAGATTGATAGCCCTCTAAAGCAAATAATATGCATCACTGATGCTTTGATATGTATTGTAGAATGATCCTGACTACAACCACCACAATTCTTAACCAGCATGACCAATGGAATTCTGGGAGTTTCAGCTCAACCAGCAGAGTTGGAGAAGGTTTATTTTATTTTATTTTATTTTATTTATTAATTAATGTATTAATTTATTTATTATTATTATTAAACTTGTATGCCACCCATCTCCCCCAATGGGTGACTCTGGGAGGTTCACAATAACAAAAAAGTACGAACACACCAATCCCTCCTAGAAGGTTGCTATTCCTCATTTATGTGTGACATTATATACCCTACTTTATCACAATTGATCTGAAGGTGAGTTGGCCATAAAAAGAATCAAAATACAGTGGCAAAACCAACAATAGAGTCTCAGAAGCTGGCAGAAAAAAATCCCGTTCAAGAAAGCGATGGAGCAAAATCCTTCCTTGACTGCATTTTCACTGTAGAACATACTCAAGCATAGACCAACTGCATAATCCTTCAATGGCATAATCAGCTGTGTGGTAGGTGACAAATTTCAGCCACTTATTTTAAAAAACGAAAAAGCACCAAGACATAAAATATCTAGTTGATTCCTGCTACTGGGATGCAAAGCAGGTTTCAGTGAGCAACTGGAATTTTCTTTCTGAAATTTAAAAATTGTCTAGGATATAGCATGTTTCAAGCAATCTATTGATACACTTCCACTGAATCTTTTTTGCTGAAAGCAATAGGATGTACTGTGGGCAGGTAGATGTATCCTATGGGATTTTTCAAACAAACAGTAATCTAGGGGAATAAGCTGAAGTGTTCTTCTAACAGCAGAGAAAGGAAGTTGTTTGTGGAATGCTGTTATTCTGAGATAATTGAAACTGGCTTGGGTAGACTTGCTCTGATACCTAAGAATAAGGATAATCCCAGCTATGTAATATGAGAGGGTCAAATTCATGTTTTAGGTACCCCACAGAAACAGCTGTCTTGCTGGTAACTACCACCAGCCTTTGGAAAATTACAACCCTCAAAAGCTTATTCTGACTCCTTTAGCAAGTGCTAGTGGATATAATCATAGGGATACCCTCCAGCTATGCCGTAGAGATGCGCTGAGACTGGATGTAGCCACAGTGGTGTATTACACTGATGTGAATACTTCTACTTCATGTGCCAAGTATTGTTAAATATTTCTGTTACGAGTGCATGGAATGCTTCCTGAGCCTTCCTTCAACTAAAATCATACATATTTGCTGGGACTGCAACTCCCAGAATTCTTTTGGGCATGCATGCACCAATCTGTGAAATGATGCCCTATAGCAGAGTGACATGATTTGTTTTATGCTAAGAGTGTTACCTGGCTTTTAAATTACTTGCCACAGGTGATATTTTTAAAAAATAGGTGAAGCCAGGACAAAAGCTAAATTTGATATATATTTAGTGTAACTGCAATTTAAGTCAAATGGGTGTATTCCTCATGCATTTTTGTCTTTTATGTCACATCAACAATCATAATTTGATTGCGACTTTGGTAGAGCTCTGTTCTACTGTGTCTGCTAATTAACAAGGAATGAGAACAAGGCAGATGTGCATAAAGCTCTGGTTGCAGATCATATATAGGAGCTAGACTCACCTTGGGAATGAAATACTGCCTGAAGAAAGTATCCTGGATCACAGCACGTGGCACGTTCAGTGGTACAAGAGCCAGGCACCGATGAATCTCATGGATTACAGCATCTGTATAGGGCATCTTATCAAGATCTGCCACGCAGGGTCTTTGTGATGGGCCAATCACACAATCGATTTCTTGAAGAACTTTCTCTGGATGTAAAAATATGTGAGTTATAACACAGGCTTCCCTGCAAAGGTTGCTCCATAGCTGTGCAAATATATCTTGGGCTGGACTTCTGCGTAGTTCTCCATATCAAGAGCATCTGAGAATATTCTGATACAGTGGAATGTGACAAGAAAAATGCCATGATATTTCGTGGCTTTTCAACAACTTTTTATCAGTGTATTGTATGTAATGAGTCCTATTTATTACCCTGTTTCTGAATTTTGACCTGCATGTCCCATTTTGTCAAAAGTATCCAGCTAAGAGTAAGACAATATATACCAGAAGTACATGTTTATAGGAATCTTATGTATTTGATTTCTGCTATATAAAATGTAAGTATAATGTTTTCTATCACTAACCATTTATTACAAAACTTAAACAAATTCTGACAAAATTGTACATGTATTTGCTGCAGAACTATTCAAAGCTGAATGGTGGCTAAATGAGCAATAATTGTAACTATAGACTCTCAAGTTTTTGTTCTGCTTTTCTTCGTCTTGCTTTTGTTTCCATCATTGGTTTCTTTTTAATTTTGTGTTTTTAACATTTGTATTTTTATTGTAAAAAATTAAAAATTAAATCCTTTGGTTTGAGCACAGAAAGATAAGCCGCCTGCCTCCATTTGTTTTCACCATGGACAGTGTACTTCTCTGCATCACTTGAATAGGCAGAGTGGACAGTGCTATCCTACCTTGAACTTTGGGGTACTTCATGAGAACCAGGAGTCCATATTTCAGGACAAGGCTGGTTGATTCTGCTCCTGCAGTGAAAAGGTCTAATGTGCTCCTCACCAAACTCTGAAGATCAAAGACAGAGTCACTGTTTTGGCTCTCCTGTAAAAAATGTTGGGATAGAGGACAAATGTTTAGAAAGGCATGTTGACTTACACAAAATAACTCCACCTTATGAGGTTTCCATCACACAATGGCTGAATTCACACATCTGTGTATGTGATTTCTTAATTTTTTGCTTAGCGTGTTGTATGAACCCATTGAGATTTGTAAGTCATAATTTAAGGCTTAATGTGTTCTATGAACCAATTGTGGTTTATTCAGTAAATTATGCTTAAGCAAACATTGGCTTAATGTAATGTGAATTCAATCACAGATGTGCATACAGGCACATCTCTAAGGACATGGTTATACTTCACATATTAGTGAAGTATATTCACCTGTTAATCCAAAGATTAATATCAGGATTGGAATGTTTTAATCAATAGTATTTTCAGATGGATACATGGTATTCTAGCCATGAATGAACTCAGAACAGCTAAATTACAGCATGGTGTCTTCATGATGAAAAGAATCAAAGAAATGTGTGTAGAATAGCTTTCAGGGTTCCTGTGCAGTACCAGTCCTCATAAATCCAAGACCAGTTTATTCTCTAGAGATGGGGAACCAGTTCTGGAGCCTAAGGGCACAGTCCCCTATACGTATCTTCTTCGGAGCATACCTGTGACAAAAGAAGACTGAAGGCAAGCCACTCCCACCCCTCCAGGAAAGAGCTGAACAATTGAGAAGAGAGAACTGCTTTGGTGGAAGTTGAGACCACGGGCATGGGGGGGGGGTGAGGGGAGCAAAAGGAGCAAGTAACATCATGCACATATAATTGTTGTGCAAATGATGTGACAAATGTAATAAATTACACAAGCAGTGTCATTTATACAATGATGTAATGATGCAAACCAAACAAACTATTGTCTCTATTGGATGCCTATGGCTGAGACATAGTGCTTTAGTTTTTAAGAAAATATTTTTTACAAAGTCCCAATTTAGTAGTCTTTCCCTGCAGCCAACATCTTCACTGGGTCAGTCAAACATGGTGAAATGGCACCTGGGCTTCACCAAGGAGGAGGGAGAGCTGTGGAGCCAGGAGGCAAGCTCTCTTACCAATGAGAATCTGCCCACCTTACAGATCCAGTGTGACCACTGCAGAATCGTTCTTGTAACAATATTCAAAACTTTAAATAATATGTAATAACTCTTCCATTTATGCATTCTTCTACCAAAGATATACAGTGAGATTTTCTTTTGATTATAGAAAGACATGCACATGGCTCAAGGATTTGCAGGCATAGCCTGGAATTGAGCACTGAAGAACTGAACCCATATTGAGATGCTACCTTCCCAAACTCTTAGGTTCCTCTCTCACATGTTTTTTCTGTGAACAGCCAAGAGATCCCTACATTCCAAAACTACTAGTATTTTTCTGCCATGCACCAACATATCCCCTTTCCCTCTCCTCTTCAATACAGAAGTAGTAATAGAATTGGTGGCAGGAACAAGATGAAAAAGAAAGGGATTTATTTATCTTTTCATTTTCTGCCTCTCTTTTCTCTCCCCTCCATTGTCCCTCAATGTAAATTAGTATTCTCTTCTGCAATACAGATGTTATTTGTCACTAGGCTTTTCTGGGATTTTAAAAATTTCCCAGTCTAATCTACAGCTCTGGGTGTTTTTAGTCCTCTTCCATCTAGTTCTACTCAGGTCCAATCCTACTTAGCTTTTTAAAGATCAGGTGCTGTCATCTGTTGCCATCATACAATAAAACATGCATATTCCCCCCCCCCGCCCCAATCATCTCTGGTCTAGAAAATGTAACATGGAGAATGGAGATCTGTGTTCATGGAGTCTGGCTTCTTACCTCCCTCAGTCACCCTGCTACCATGGTCTAATACTCTAACCATTAAACAAGGTTGACCTTTGGCCAGAACAGCAAAGGAGCTACCTCAGAGACCATTTGGGCCCCATTACCTGCTCCATTTTGATAAGAAAGGCATCGATGAAATCTCTTGGATGCTCAGGCTGTGGAATCTCCTGGTGCATTTTCACCTGCCTTGCAACAAACTGTTTTAACTCGTCTGTATTTTTAAATATCTTCTGATGAGATCCAGGTAGATAATCCAAGATTGTTGGAAAAATATTGTACAGCTGTGAAGATAACAGGAGAAAGTCGTGATGATGCTCTAGACCAGTGTTTCTCAACCTTGGCAACTTTAAGATGAGTGGACTTCAACTCCCAGAATTCCCCAGCTGTTCTAGACATATGTAAACGTCCTTTTTTTAAAAAAAGAAATCAAATTGCTTTTTAAATCTTTTGTGCATAAAGATCATATCGTTGTAGGAATGATGTTTCAGCTTAGGATGCTAAACAAGGATGATCTGGAGTCCAGTCAGCTCCAGACCCATCACTGGGACCAAGGAAGGAGACTTCCCCTGCTCTCTTTATGTACTGGGTGTGGGGATTCTGAGAGATCAACTGAAGAGAGGGGAATTGTTTTGTGGTGGTGGTGGGGCCCTGAGCAGGTAGGTTTCCATGCTGGATCCCAAGGAGTCTGTTAAATATGGTAAATAGAGATGGAAGGGAAGAAATAGAATAACATTTGAGTCTATAATGAATGGGGTCATATTTCTTGCTACCTTGGGTATATTTTCTCCATCCTGGCTTTTTGGAAGAATCCATTATATTGATACCCTGGTCTTAATGGTTGTTTTCATAGAGGCAGGGCCATTACAAGAAACAGAAAAGAACACACCATTTGTGGCTGGATCAGTGAATTAGCTTTGAACCACAGTTTGTTCACCTTCCTCCATCTCCAACTGCTATTTCTCACAAGAAACTATTCCTCATTCTCTCCAAAGTTACTCCTGGTTGTAAGAGGGCAGTACCACCTTGTTTCTAAAGAAGGATTGGCAGGGTTTAGAAACTCCATAGCAGAATCCATTGTTCTTTCCCATTTCTTTGTTATAGGGTGTTTTCAAATGTGGCTTTTTCTGCCTAGCTGTCCTACCTAATCATGGAACTTTAAGGAATCCAGACAATGTTGTTCTCTGTTTACAACCCTCATATGACTTACATAACTTTTCTTTCAGAGAAACTTCATCAAGGGGGAACAGATAGAATAGCTACATCCAGTGCCTTTGAACTGATACTGCTAGGAACTCTCTGTTTGGAAGCACCCATGAATTGGATTTGCTAGACATTCTTGCTCTACAATAATAGCTGAAACTGTTTTTAATCAAGGAACCTTTTGTCTTGGATATTTCAGCATTTAATCTTTTGCAGTGGGGAGAGGAATACCAAAGTCCTGATACATTTTCTGTCCATATTCCCAATCTTTTGCAGAGGCTGTCCTGGCCTGCCTCACAACTGGTGTGGAAATTTCATTTCCCCCTATACTTGCCTTTGTCATTGTGGAGGATTGAAGGTGAGCATTTTCGTTCAACAAGTGAAGGAATCTCAGGAAATCCTTGTCCTCATAATTAAAGCGTTTCCCAAAAGCAATTGAACATAGGATGTTGGTTGTTGTCTGGCTGAGGAAGTGGGTGGGATCAAATGTCCTTCCTGCCAATGGACAAATATATTATTTCCAAACCAGGCATGAGGCATGGGGAAAGCAACTTGGAGGGCTGAACCTGCTAGATTACTCAATGGAGAGTAATCTAAGAAGAGAGGTTCTAACTCTTACTGGTGGGTGGATGAGCTTTTTCTTATTGATCTATGATAGATTTTGAGATGCTCTAATTGTTCCTAGCCTTTTCCTTACTTCTCTAACTTTTGCTTCTTGAGTCTAATCCAAGAGGTTTGCTAGAGAAGTCCATCTTATGTGGCCTGGAGTGAGGAACAGAATTATTACCATTTGTGCTCTTTAGTCTCTCCACTAAGAAAACAGCTTCCTCCTGGATTTTCTTCTCAATATTCTGGCCCACACCCAACATGTTCAGTGTAGTCTCTGCAAACTGACGGAGTTGTTTCCATGTTTCCCCATTGCTGAAGCCAATTCCTGTGTAAAACAGACCCAAAGAAATGCAATGAATGGAAGAACAAAGAGCTCACAAGGATGAGAATGTTGCCACTGGATTCCTTAAAATACATTACACTGCAGGTATATTTTTCATAATGCTAATGAAAAATTTCTTGTGCTGCTTATCCAGTTGTTTGTGATGGAGAAATACGAAGTGATGCAATGCACAATGTTCTACTATGGAAAGAATTCATCCTTCTGACCCAACAATGTTTTCTGTGATCACCAGCAGCTGTTCAGTCTTGCCCATCATCTGCTACCTGAGCCCTTTCAAACTGTATATTGAACCTGGAAGCTTGTGCAGATGAACAAATACCGTGACTACCAACCAGTGGACTCCCTTTGGGACTGTGCTTGGTTTGGGAGTAAAAAAAAAAAAAAAAAAAAAGTCAACCATGCACCACCTCCAGTCTTTTTCCCCCCAAATTAAATGTTTATTTGAATTTCAAAAATTTACATAGTGCTATTACATTTTAACATGCCCTTAATGTTTCATACAAGCTGTTTCCAGGATGCTTATCTCATATAAATAATGAAATCCCACCATTCCTTCTAAAACAATGATTCACAACTTGGCTTAACATACAAAGTATTTTATCAGAGACATTTTCAAGTAAAGCTGTAGACCAGATCTTAGCAAACCAGATCCACTGAAATATCCAGATCTTTCTTCTATTATTATTATTATTATTATTATTATTATTATTATTATTATTACTACTACTACTACTACTACTACTACTACTATTATTATTCTGGTCCCTTCAGATCAGTGTTGACTCCTGGTGACTGCCTGGACAAGCCCTTGCAGTTTTCTTTGCAAGATTTCGGAAGTGGTTTGCTTTTGCCTGCTTCCTAGGGCTGAGAGTGACTGGCTCAAAGTCACTCAGTTGGCTTTGTACCTAAGGCAGGACTAGAACTCATAGTCTCCCAGTTTCTAGCCTGATGTTTTAACCACTATACCAAACTGGTTTCCATTGTTTAACAATGATTAATTTGGCTGCCAGAAGAAAAAACTATAAGAATTTTTTACTATGCAGTTTCTTATTCTGGCCATCAAATATGTGTAGCAAATCTAGGTTCGGAGAGAATTGAATCTTTTTTTTTTTGGTTATGTAAGACATTTCTTTAAACATGTTCTTCTGAAAGTCTTGTTAGAAGGTTGGGACATGTAGACACACGTCCCAACCTTCTAACAGCCTGATACTTTATCACCTTCCCACTAAAGGTGAAAGAATGTTCCCTTCAGTTCACAGCCTTGCCAGCATCTCACCGAATATTGAGAAGATACACGTGAGATTTGTATTGGGGTTTGATGCCACCAAAGTACAGATTTCCTGTATGGATGCTGATCAAAATCCTTCATGCTACCACAGAGACTGCCAAGTATTATTGTCTAATTGTTCCTCTAGGTATAAGTCCTGTACTTCTTTTAGGCCTGTGATAGATTCTACCATAATCTATTTCAAATAAAATCTGATAGATTTTTGAAACTACATCCTTAGATTCTGTGACAATTTAGTATTAATTTTTCAAAAAGAGATAGATATATTTCCCTTTGATAAATACAAAATTTCCATTGTTATCCTACAATAGTATTTGTACTTTAAAGTTTAAACCATCTTTAAGTAAAATTTCAACCCCTTTTGACTTATTAGTGCCTAGAGCAAAATATTATTTATAAAAATATTGGTCTTTGACACTGTCTATCCTATACATTTTGTGTAACAAAAGAAATGAAGGGGAAAAGGATGTTACATATCTAAATATTCTGTATCTTTTATGTGTGTGTATATATATATATATATATATATATATATATGAATGATACAGAATATTTAGATATGTAACATCCTTTTCCCTTCATTTCTTTTGTTACACAAAATGTATGTATGTATGTATGTATGTGTGTGTGTGTATATATATATATATATATATATATATATATATATGAATGATACAGAATATTTAGATATGTAACATCCTTTTATATTTTTATATTATATATTTATTTATTTATCCCTTTATTATTTTTATAAATAACTCAAGGCAGCGAACATACCTAATACTTCTTCCTCCTCCTATTTCCCCCACAACAACAACCCTGTGAGGTGATTGACCCAAAGTCACCCAGCCAGCTTTCATGCCTAAAGTGGGACTAGAACTCACAATGTCCTGTTTTCTAGCCTGGTGTCTTAACCACTAGACCAAACTGGCTCTCTTTTTATTGTGTCCCTGACCCTCTAGTATTCAATTTATAGATATTACTTGTGAAATATCTTTGCTGCTGCTTTGGACATCTTGCATCCTATAAAATAATCTGAATTTATTCTGGACTTGTGAGCATAAACCTTTTATTGCTTATACCAGTGATCTTGTTTCTTCTCGCTTTTTCACCTCTGAAACTTCTAGCTCTTTTCATATCAATTCCTACCCCACAACTCTTTCTCCTTTAATAAACTCTTAATAACCATGTTGCTTTTCCTATCCAACCCCCCTCTTTTTCAATCTTAGGTAAGGAATGAACCTACAGAGGTTCAACAAGGGATCACTCTGAGATGCTTCCTGGTCTAAGTGGGAAGACTTCTGCTGTTCATTCGTCCCCTCCTTCCCTAATAAAGTATACAACTATAACTTAAGAATATTTTAAAGTCCTTATGCAAGTTAACGTTTTACACAGTATGCTAGATCTTTAACTGGTCAATATAAAGTTTGTTTTGTTATTTTCTCCCTTCTGCTCTCACTTCTGTTGGAATCCTCCTTCATCTATAACCTTCCTTTTGCAGCTGTACTGTATCTGCTTGATTTCATCTCCAAAATCATTCCTTTTGCTGGCATCAGAATTTTCTTCTTCAAGTCTCCCAGAGTTTCATTCATATCCTGGACTGTAAAAAATGCTCTCTACTTGTGGTTTCAAATTTAAGTTTAAATGGAAATCTCCTTTTATAACAAATTTCCATTTCTATCAATAGTTCTGTTAGAGGCTTGAGTGCAATTCTTTTTTGTAAAGTAAATTGATGTCTTGAAAAAAATAAGGCCTTGTCTCCTCCTCAGTTTATTTCTTTCAGCTCACAGGTTTCCTGAATAATTTTATCTAGTAGGTTTATTTGTAAACTTAATTACAGTATCTTGATTTTTTCACCTTTGCAAGTGTGGGGGTTGAACTCTATGTGCACGTACTACAGTACTGTATGTCCTTTTTAGACAAATGTAAACCTGGGAAGAGATAATTGTGCTTTGTTACTACATAATCTATCATGTTAATGTTCATAGCTTTTTCACTGATGCCTCTAATATGGAAGTTGCTTTGCCTGTTATGATCTTCAGCATCTGTCAGAGATATTTTAATGTCCATAATGTCTTCTTCAATCATTTTTATGCTAGAGGCATTTTAGTACTTAAATCAGAGGCTTGACTAGCTCTATGAGCAACATCTAATATTTTCCTTGATAAGTCTTTAAACAGTTTATTAATTCATTCAGACATTCTTACTAAATCTTCTTTACTGACATAAAGGATTTCTCCCATTCCAGTTCAGGTTCTGTTTAAATTCTTCAACTAAATGCTTGACAGAGTTAGAATTTTTTTTGCACCTTGGCCTCATCTTCCTCTTCTCCACTAGAGAAGGGCTGTTGGTTGTCTGTTTTTGGCTCTTTCATGTACATTTTGATCTCTTTCTTTTGTTGTGAAATGCCTCTCCTGGACATAGTGCATTTCTTAATGTCTTTAGAAGGCAATTCAGTGCAGATAAGCAGGTGATAATAATTAAATAGGGCAGGTTGAAGGACGAGCATGGCATTCAGCTATCTTCAACTGAGTCTGAGCTAAACCCACCCACCTCCTCCAGGGTCTTTTTAAGACCTTGAGAAACCTGGGGCAGAATGTTCATTGGATGAATTCCCCCTCCACACATTTTTCTCACTGCGTCCCCCTCAATGTAATTTTTTTCTTCATTACTTTTTATATATTGAAGTCAATATCCAAAAAATGGTGAGGGGGGAGACCTGAAATAATGCTTGCTGATGTATTTTAACTCAGTGATTTTTCAAACTTGGTAACTTTAATTCTGAGAGTTGAAAAACACTGTTTTAACTGATTAGCTTTGCTGCCTTGAATGAAACATCCATCTGAACATTTCAAATAGAGAATTAGATTTCAGGTGGACATCTCCATGCAAGGGGCCCAGGGCAAGTGCCTCCTTTGCCCTCTCTTTTAAAAAACTTGACCATCAAAGGAAATGGAATTACTATCCCTTTGGCTTACTATTTTTTAACCTGAACTTCCATATTCTGTCTCATATTTAATCTTTACACACACACTCCTCTGGAATAGCTGACCAGCCCACACACTGCCTTCCTCTCTTGCTTTCCACTGTCAAAGTAATGTGCATAGTTAGCGTGTCTTTTTCCTTTTCTTGCTCCTAAATCTTGTAATACACTTGGGAGATAAAGAAGGACTCAGGACCAAGCAATGAACGAGTAGGTTTTGAGTGGGCAAACGGTTGGAAAGTAAGATTCTCAAATCAGTTGCTGGCCTCCGCTAGACAATGGTTTTAACTGATAAAAAGAGAACAGAATTTTATGGAATATGTAGTTCCATCTGAAATTCAGTTTGCCTTGAGACTTGGCATCTGTACAGTTCAGGACAGAGAAACAGTGTAGTGTAGTGGTTAAAATGTTAGACTGGAAAGACTCAGATTCAGGTTCCTACTAGATCATGCAGTTCAGCAAATGCCTGTGGACCAATCATTCTCTTTCAGCCCAACCTGCCTCATCGGGTTGTGGAAATAATCTAGAACCCTTCCATTTAAGCCACCTCAGAGAAAATGCCTGTTATGAATCTAAAGATCAATCAACTGTCACTATTTCCCTGTCCATGGGGGAATTGGAGGGAGGGGCAGTGGGTCCATTGGACAAAGCTGGGTCAATGAGACATCCAGCAAGAGTGATCTCTAACGAACTGATGGGGAACCTGTAGCATTCTGGCAGTTGCTAAACCATAAACCTTAGTGACTCTAGGGAGCCTGGCCAATAGTGAGGATTGCTGGAAATTATAGTTCAACAATATCTGGAGGCCTACAGGGATTCCCTACCCATGCTGTTGAGGTTGTATAATGGTATGTGAGAATGACTTTGGGAGATAGGGGAAAAGATGCTGCCTAGGGAATGATCAGATAAGAGGGGGCATAGCCTGCAGCTTCATAATGGGCAGAGAAAGAAATTCAGAAAGGAACTTCTCTAACTTATCAGGCTGTAAAAGAGATGGTGGGAAATTTGTACTTTCAGACTTGCAAGATTCTGTTAATGTAGCCTTACAATAAAGTAGAATTAGCTCATCTGGCTGTGGTTCCTCTCTGGACTACCTGGGGAGGCTGACAGGTTGAGTATAAGTGTGGCTGAAGAAGAAGTCACTGAAGCAGGAAAGGATGTCTTCTGAAATCTACTCTTGTTCTGTTCGAAGAGATGGTTATGCCTGTATAGATTTGTGCCTCTTTTGTGGTTAGTTCCTTAAAACAAACCTGTTCCATTGGCAGTTTTCATAAGTATGGGAGATTCTCCTCGGCCACCAAACTGGTCTCCTTGTGTAACCAAGGCTTCCATCACTACATCATGTCCATACAGCACCACAGCTGGTGTAGAGCCCAAGTAGATGGTGAATACTGGTCCATACTTCTCACTTAGCTGTAGAGGAGAAACCATAAGCTATGGCATGACAGTTTCACTTGGCCATAGTAAGAGTAAGGTTGTTCTTAAGAACTGAGGGCTATCATGCACATACAGCTTTTCTAGATCTTTGAAGACCACAGGTAGCTTTCTCTTGTTTGAGCTATTCATACAAGACTGCTAATGCATTCTTCAGTCAGACAGCTGAATTAAGCCCTTTCATTTTCAGTGGTCCATGGTAGACTAATGCTGGATACATGGCAACCTCTTCTTTTGGCCATCAGTAGGGAGCACATCCTGCTCTTTATTCTATAGGATTTTAAAAGATCTAATTACTGTGTGATTCAAAAGACCAGGCCCCCACCAGAGCTGTTGCCAGTCATAAGAATTTATAGATCTTTCAAAATGTAGCTATGTAGAAGTAGAATGTGCTCTTGGTTGAGATCCACAGGATCAAGATCATAAATCTTACCATGATTTGTCCCTTTTGGAACAGTTGGTAGGGTGAGATGCTTTGAACTGCCATCTCCCTAATTTCTGCTCAGCTGGGGGCCTCTCTCCCTTCTCCATGAGGACCAACTATGAGGAAAGATAGCAGGACCATTGCTTGGGGGATTTGCAGTGATTTCATTTGGGCCTCATCCTCACATCATCAGAGCTGGCCATTAGAATAGGGATGGGCAACCTTTGGTCCTAACTTTCAAACTTGGTCTACAAGAGATTAATTCAGACCTGCTGATAAGAACTTCCTGCAGCCCACTAATTTAGGAGTGAGAGGTATCAGCAAGAGGGGGAGAAGAGATGGGGATCAGAAGGAGAAAAACTATATCCAAACGATTAAATGGTATCCTCACATACTTTTGGTTCTGGCCTCATAACCCTGCTTCTTTCAGTCTTACCCACCCAATGGTCCCAAACTTGTTACCTCTTGCACCTCTTGACTGAAAAAGTTTGTGTACTCCTGTGTTACAGGAAGAATTGTGCCTGAGTTGTCTTGTCTTTATCATGTCTTTTTAGATTTCAAACCTGTATGAAGCGACTATTAATTTGCTGTAACCATTTAAGTCACTCTGAGAACTTCCTAAAAGGGGAACTTTTGATCTCCAGCCACATTCCTATGGGATCAATCTGTAAGTGCTACATGTAGGCAATGAACAGGGCTTCATCCAAAGTGAGACTATCCCCCAGTTTTCTTTCCTCCATCCCGTTTCCATCTTCTTGTCCCTGTCTGCAGTTATAATGCATTCCCTTGAACTATATGGTTGGAAAGGGCTGGAAGAGGCCACATTTGCACTCTAACATTTCAAATTGTACTCTAACATTTCAAATTGTACTAACAGAAGAGAGTATCTGTAGCTCAGGGTTGAACTGTGGAGTCCTTGGGGTTCTCTGAGCTTGGTTGTTTTCTTGAAGACATTTCATTACCTGGTTAGATAACTTCTTCAGTGCTAGAAGGGAGTGGGGTTTGCTGTCTGTTTATATACAGTAGCTTGCCCTCTTAGTGTTAGTGGGTGTCTTGTTTTTTCATTGGTAGTTCCTTGATTAGGCTGTTGTTTACTGCTTGATTGTCTGCTGAGTTGGTAGTACCTTGATTAGGGTATTGTTTACTGCTTGATCATTTGTCTGGAAGCTTGGTATTCAGACAAGTCAGCCATCAACAGGCACATAGAGATAAACAGAATCTACACACTATTCAAAAGAGACAATAAAAAGGAAACAAAAAGACCAGAACACCTCCTCACCACCAGTCAATCCAGATAAGCAGAGATTAACATGAGGATTAACACCAGACAAACAATCAAGCAGTAAACAATACCCTAATCAAGGAACTACCAACTCAGACAATCAAGCAGTAAACAAGGAACTACCAAGGAGAAAACAACTCCCCCACCAACACTGACAGGGCAAGCTACTGTATATAAACAGAGAGCAAACCCCACTCCCTTCTAGCACTGAAGATGTTACCTAGCCAGGTAACAAAATGTCTCCAAGAAAACAACCAAGCTCAGAAACCCCAAGGACTCCACATTTCAAACTGTATTACACAAGAGGATTAGCGACTACTCATCGATTTGAGGAGTGCCCTAATATGGCATATTTGATGCCAATATCTAGCTCTGTATAGCAGAGCAATCAATCAGGCATGGCATCCGTTGTACTTGCTTACCTTCTCCAAAGATTTGGGGAAATTCTTGGTATCCAGCTGCAGAAAGTTTCCAATCAGTGGGAGATGGTAAGGGCCAGGAGGCAGCCTCCTACTTTGAGAAGTCTTTCTCCAGAATGACATGAAAAAAAGGCAAGTCACAAAGACCAGGAGAATACTTGTGATTCCGAAAGACTCCATTGCACAAAGCGTTACTCAAAGTCATAAAACTGACTGAAGATCTGTTTCATCACCGAGGATATACAAAGTTCTGAGATGAAGGTGGGGCTGTAGTTAGCCAAACGCATTCAAAAAAACATTCTACTACACACACACCTTCTTGCCAGCTCAGAAAGTGCTCTGGAAATTGCCTTTTTCTGTGAGGAAAGCCTATGTACACAATCTGATCCTACAGCTATAGTGTGTGTGTGTGTGTGTATGTATGTATGTATATATATATGTGTGTGTGTGTGTGTGTGTGTGTATATACACACACACATACATGCATTCTCTTCAGCTACCTACAAAACTTACAATATTGTATGCATAAAAATGAAGTTACTGAACATATGGGAATACCCCATAATTAAACTGGATCCATTAAAAAGAGTGCCTCATAGGCTCACCGTTATGCATTCTCTTTCTGCCTCTCCCCTCATTTTGCTTGTATACAATCCCAAGATCTCTGTTATTTTCTGTAGTTATTAATCCTGCAACACTCTGTGTTTTTCTGGATTCTATTAATGAGCTTGTTTTTGGTCTTTTTTCCTGTTCAAATATTGGAACTCCAGGAAAGAACTATCTTCTAAATGGCTCATGGGACCTAATGGTTAATGTGGATTTCTTATCCTGGAGTATAGGTGCTACAGAATAAGCAACACCCTCTTCAAAAAATAGAAAAGAAGAGAATTAAGGGTGCAGAGGAAGGATGCACTTTTTTTTTTTTTTTTAAAGTGGGAGCATAACCTCCAGGGACTGTAGTCAAAAAAAGTGGACAAGCCAAGTCAATTTGCAACATGAAGTAAAAGAGATATATTGAGAGCACAAAGGTACCAGCTTGGGGGATTCTTCAATGAGTGACATTTTTCCTGTTTATATTGGACCTAGCATATCATTATATACAAGTGGTCCTCATTTAGCAACCACAATAGCAGCTTTGGAGCTGGTATATCAATGGAAAAGGAAAAAAAAAAAGAGGAAAAACTAATAGAAAAAGAAAAGGGAAAAAAAGTATCTGGTTTGTTCAAGTCTGCTGGGGCATAGAAAGTTGTTTCTGGCATGGAATTTCTCCTTCCCTTCTCAATTACTTACTGGAAATTACTTTGCCTTGTTCTGCAATTTGAGCTTTAAGCTTCAGGCAGCATTAACTCTTTTACTGCAAAAATGTAGCTCACCCTGAAAAACCAGTTTTACATTTGCAAGATATGACATCCCAGATAAGATCAACAGGCATGCTGAGATCCTTATAACAGAAAACAAGAGTATGATACCCTAGACTACACAATTAATCTTGGGCTCTTCCACATAGCTGCCAGTTTCATCCCCCAAACTATCAAAAACATTGCCAGCCTGCTGCACAAATGTCCTTATGGTTTTCTGCTCAATTTTCCACTTGAGCTGAACAGTGCTCTCTCTGGCTAATCAAGACAGATGAGGGGAAAAAACACCCACCTAGCAGCTAGCTAGGTCTGTTTTTACAGGGAAGAGGGGAAAAAAAAATCTGTTACTCAACTTAAAAAAGATGGTGAAATGGTGGTGAGCTGTCACATGAGGTCTTGGTGGGGGTGGGGATGTTGCTCAATTTTTAAAAACCTTGGCATATATGGTTTGATTAGAATGGGATTCAAACATTATAGTGTATAACACTGCTTGTCCTTTCACCTTATAATAGTAGTTTTGTGCACCAACATCAAGTGGGTGTGTATTGCTGTGATTCCCAGCTGCATATATTGCCAAGAACTGAAAGCTTCCTCTTGCATCCACAGTGAAGTATTTCCATGCAAAATACTTCACAGTATTTTTTGGATGACGTCATCCACTGCAGAAACTGAGTATAGCTTCTGAACTGACTGCTACTATCACAATCTTCATACTATCCAGAAAATTGCCAAGGATAATATTTCTCTACATAACTAATTCAGCAGGAATGAACATCATAATTTATTTGAATACTGAAAAGTTGTAATGTGTACAGCATTGTTTTGGTATGACAACATCAATGACTATTAGACAATTTCCTGATTAAATGTGGAATCTGTCCGGCTTGCCATTATGTCCCTTGTGCCTCAAGTTGTATGGGTTAGGTTGGGTAAGGCTATTATTACAATGCCACGTTTGACTATTATTACAGCAAACTGAATAGCTGTTTTTTTTCCTGCTGCAAATAAAGTATAGCTTCCAAACTACAAGAAGTAAATACTGTTGCATTCTATACTTATTAGGCCCCACCTTGAATACTGTGTCCAGTTCTAGGCACCACACTGTAAGGATTCAAACAAACTGGAACAGGTACAAAGAAGGGCAATAAGGATGATTGGGGGCTAGAAACTATGAGGAAAGATTGGTGGAATTAAGTATACTTAGTCTTGGGAAAAAGCAAGGAAAGGGGAAATATGGTAGCATTCTTCAAGTTCCTGCAGGGATGTTATGTATTACATTCCATTGAGTTGTAGCCGACCCTTGGTGACTCCATGGATCAAAGTTCTCCAAACTGCCCTGTCTCTTGCTGCATTATGCAATTATTGCAGGTGCATTCCTGTAGCTTCCTCCATCTGCCACCTAATGTTCTGGCCTCTTGTTCTCCTTCCATCCACCTTGCCCAACATTACGTTTTCCACAGATGCATCAGGTTGCATGTGTCTAAAGTACAACGGTTTTTGTTTCATCATCCTTCTTTCCAATGAACATTCAGGCTTGATTTCCTCTAGTACTGTACTGAATGGCTGGTCCTCTTGGCTGTCTAAGGAATGTGAAGAGCTTCCTCCAACACCATAGTTCAAAGCTTTTATTCTTGTGCAAAGTCCACCTCTTGTATCCATACATTACAACAAGGAAGACCAGTGAGTAGACCATTCTAACTTTTGTCTTAATTGAAATGTCACCATGTCACCTCTAATGCTTATTTGCCCAGTTTGGCTGAAGGTTAGCAAAATGTTCTAATGGTAACAGCAGTTCAACAATGAAACCAATTAACTAGAAAGCTGCTTTCCTGCACTGGATGCTACAAGGCCACATAGCCATTTATTGGAGAAACTTTAATTTGGATTTAGGCTGAATAGGGAGAAGAAATTCTAACTCTGACACCAATATGGAGTCACCTGCAATCTCAGCTGCCACCAAAGCTGTTGAGGTGAATAAATTGTTGGACACTGCTTTTGGAAGTTTCCATTAGAGGTTTCAGTAAATGCATTGCTCTATTTTGTGGCCTCACACATAGCATTGTTTTAAAGAATGATGACTGGTTTTTTTTGTTTATACTCTAACTTGTGTATTTGGCTTATTAGGGCTGAAGCAAAAGTAGAAATAGCTTTCTCTCCAGGTTGCTCAGTCAGGTACACCTATATCTCTTCCTCCTGATTGTTCTCTAATGCCAGCATAAAATGGCTATACACTGAAACATCATTAAAAAAAATTAATATAACTCTTCCATCATATTAAGAACATATAATTTGATAACAACTTTGAAGGTCTCCTGGAGCCACAAACAAGATTTTAAGGAACTCCATAGAGCCCTTGGGTCCTTAAATTGTGCGCTGCTGCTTTAAATCCTTTCAGTGGCCCTAAGCCATATTAGGTCATTGCTTTCCAAGGCTGTTGGAATCTTCTAAGAGCAGAAACGAAAATCCTATGATTCCAGTTCAAAATGTATCTTGCTTAGGGAGAATCAAATAATGGGGAGCGTAAGTTTCAAGAACAGGCACAAGATCCTTGATATAGTAACTTTTTGAAAATAGATGACAAGACCCTAGATGGGCTACAAAAATACTGGCTCTCCTGAGAGCAGAACATTTTCCACCAAAACTGGAGAGGGCAACCCTGACCCATTCTCACGTTAAGTTAAACAAAGTCCTGCACCTTCTTCCTACTTATCCAGGTTGCTTCTTTCATAAGAACACCCCATTTGGAAGACCCTATTTTAAAACTGGGGTGGGAAACAGCTATTAGTAGGAAGCTAGGTGATGATGATTTTTTCATGTGCATTTTGTTTTTATTTTATTTATAATATTTATAAATATTTTATTTATTTTATTAAAATTTATTTTATTTGGGTGGCACCCAACTCCAACTGACTCTAGGCAACTCACAGTACAAAAAATGAAATACAAATACAATAAGGTAAATAAATAGAATAAAGGAAATAAACAAGATGGAAAATCTAGACAACTACTAATACAACACATTTAACAAGGGGTTCCATCTGCCCTACCCCAAGACTTGGAAGAACAGCCAAGTCTTTCAGGCATTCTGGAACACCATCAGGGTGGGAGCTGTCTGGATCTCAGGGGGTCCTCATTCCAGAAGGGAGGTGTAGGGACAGAGGTGTGCTTCCTGAGTCCCAAAGATTATACTGTTTAATTGAGGGGACTTGGAGTGCACCCACTTTGTTGACGCATGCTGGCCAGGAGATAAGCGGTCCCTCCAAGAACTAGGCCCGATGCCATGTAGGTCTGATTAGGTGATAGCCAGCACCTTGAATCACACTGGCAACCACTGCAGCTCACAAAACAGGGATGTTATGTGGGCATGCTGAAGCCCCCCATACCCCCCACTGCTCACACTGCTGCATTCTGGACCAGATGAAACTTCCAAATGGTCTTCAAGGGCAGCCCCATGTAAAATGTATTGCAATACTCAAGCCGTGAGGTGACGTGTGAGTGACAATATGGAGGGCTGCCTGATCTAGGAAGGGACACAACTGACTCACTTGATGGAGCTGTGCAAAGGTCCTTTTGGTCACAGCTGCCACCTGCTTTTTGAGCCGGACCTGTGAGTCTAAGAGGACCTCACAGTCTGTACACCACTCCTGAATGGGAAAGTGCTACCCCATCAAGGAGTAAAGATAGAGGATCACTGGACCTAGGTGGTTCTAACCACCACTGTAGAGAGCAAGGAAAATGACCTTGATGGAGATATGCAGGAGCTATTGCCTAGGCAAAAGGAGCTGAAACATTTTTTAAAGTCCAGAACAGCAAGATAACATTTGGAAGTGACTCAGGCAGACACCTCCCTAATTCACTGAACTGTAAGGAGGAGGAGGTACAGCAGAATCAGAGGTACAAGCTTCTGTTATTATAGCAACTCAATAAAAGTAGTTTTAGCCTTCCTGTGAAGTTGATTTCCTGGTCTGGTTCATCTAGTAGTGTTGAAAACCACAGCCACTTTTATTTAATTGCTTTAAGTTGTAACTTCTTCAAAGTTAACTTGTATTGCCTAACAAAAATTAGACTCCATATTTTATTATAAATGAAGTAACACTGGTCACATGAAGTTGTTTGAAATCTATCAGATTTGACGTAAGAGTTCTTACTGGTACAACATATAACAGAAGTTCAAGGAAATTATTGAAAAAGTAAAAATTAAGAAAGATGCAAGTAAATTAAAATGCTGGTATGTCACATTTGAGAAGTTCCATGCCAACCATAAGACAACAGTCTCAATATTACTCTATTACTGTAATATATGAAGATCCTACAACTTCCCCATAAACCATGATCACCTCCTCAAAGCTAATGAACTTGTTGAAAATCTTAACTGAACTCATATAGATGATTATATTCCCAACTGACAGAGCTAGCCAGCAGCTGACAGGAAAATATTTAATCTGCTTTTCACGTATAAAAAAATCTACCTTTCGCACATTCTCATTAAAAATACATATTTAATTGAGTAAACCATTAAAATATTTTAACCATTTTCCAAGACTGTTCTTTTTAAGCCAGTATTTTGCTTGACATTAGGATTCACAATCAACATAATCATATATATAAAAAAAACCTCAACCACTTTACAGCTAAACTTGGAGCTGAAGAGAAAGCTTGAGTCAGCAGTGACTACTTATCTGCATTGCACATCTGACTTCTCATTTTCCTAAAACAAGAACATTGCTCATTGCCTGTGCATGTTTTTCCTTTTGCGCTATCAGCTTGTGACCACCATTAGTCTTCTCACCCCCGCTCCATTTATACAGCAGAGTACTGAGGCTTCTGCTGCTTTCAAAGATTGTATTCATTCTCTCCTTTTGTGCATGACCTGGATAGCAGTGACTTACTGCCAGAGCACAAAAACTTGGGGTACCGTGTGATGCACACTGCAAATCTACCTCCAATATCAGAGGATTTAAATTGGCTCCCCAATCTAGGAGGATTCATAGTTCCTAATCTCACCTGCTGGAACAGAGTGGTCAGCAGCAAAAGAAAATCTTTTGCGCATACCTCTTCTGAAGGCCTTCTGGAAGCCACAGACCAATAAGTGCAGACAGAATAGGGCAGGTGACATCCCAAACTGTAGACCAGCAAGGGTCATAGGAAGTCTTCAGTGGAAGCAATCAGTTTCTCACTGTTCCTGTCATGTAAAATGTCTTCCTTCATGACCTAGCCAGCAGGAGAGGTGATGAACTCCCACTCTTGAAAAATTCCTAGGGCTGGGTAGGAAACTTCAAAGGAAAGCTGTTCTTCAATAGAGCTTTCCCACTCCATTCAGGTACTCAATCCAACTGGGCAAAATCAAAGGGCTCAAAGGCTTGACGGAAGTCTTGGGCTGCAGCAGTTTCTTCCTCCCGACCTGTCTGGCAGCTTCTCCAGTCTGCCCGCTCAGGCATGCCAAGGATGGCCTCACTAGCCAGCACCTCCCTATGGAAAAGAACAGAAGACAAACTAGTGTTACTCATACTTTATCACAGTGCTCCAAATTCCCAACAGACTGCTTAGATACATACTGCAAAAGTCACTTTTGATTATATCATCTGGGTGTCTCTATCTATGCCTCCACATGAGGATCAGGTGGAGGGGCAACTGAAACCTAGCAGGAAGGAACAGATGCCAAGGGAAAAAAATGGTGAGACAACCTCAGCTGAGAAGACTGGAGTTAGCAACCACTAAGCTATAGCCTGTCTTTACAACAACATTCTTTCATTCCATTTCATGGGCAAAGTCCAGAACAAAAGATTGCAGGTCTATGCAATGGTTGGCCTTGGTTATTCTGTAATCCTCTTGTTATTCTGTTTTCTGCTTCTAGGTATTTGTTGTGCTTTGCTTTCACTTCCTATGTTTTTTATGTTTCTATCCAAATGTAAGCTGCCCAGAGTAAATCAGTAACTTGGGTAGCCATATAAATCACACAATTAAAAAAACAAAGTGAATAAATAAGGTGTCAGTGACAAGTGAAATGAACTAACCTTCCAAACTGCAAGGGGAAGTTCTTCCCAATACGATGGAAGAGTTTCTCTCCATTATCAAGTTCTACATAAAAATATGGTGTCCCTGGCTGAACTATCTGAAAGAGAAGAAGCATGTCTACGTAACAATATTTTGTCTATCCCAATCGAAAGAAAAAGAGTGGGTCTGGATGAGAAAAACACATGAGCACAGCTTCTCTGCCATCTCTGAAACATGTTTACCAAGTTGTCAGGAAAACGAAAGCAAGTGTCAAAGTTGTGGTGCAGCTGGATTTTTGCTCAGGAAGTCTAGCATTCAGGATGTGAATGAGAAATTTTGATTTGAACTCTGGCACCTGAATAACAAACTAATTCACTCTGAAGTGCTTCACACATAGCCTGTTTTGTCTTCGGAGTAAAGAGGAACACACCTTTGAAAAATCTGAGATCTTGTGTAGCTCCCATTGAGTTACACAGGGAAATTGAATTCTGTAACTTTCTTACTTCTACAGTCTATGCTGCCAGAGAGTGCTCAGACTGAGGAAGTTACGTAACATTTAAGAAAAATACACACCGGAGTTGCTGAAATATGAGTGAAAAACAGGGGGTTTGTTTTTATTTTCTGTGAATGGAAGATAACTTAAAGGCCTATTTCAAATTAGACGAAGTCTGACTTGCTGGTTTTGCTCTGGATTCAGAATTATCCAGATCAGTTATAAACTGACTCAGTGTCCTGCCAGATGCTGACAAATAAAGGAAATGGGGCACATAAAAGAGCATGTTAGGCTGAGATCTAAGTCTTGCATTCCCAGAATCCCTTGCAACAACACTTTGGCATAAACAAAGGAAGGAACAGCTTGACTCTTACTTGTTTGAGAGCCGAATGTTCTGGTATCTCTAACAACTCAATGTGACGTTCCTCTGCTTGAATTATGAAGGCCTCCTTAATGTCTTCAGTAGTACAGCAGGTCTGGGCTACAGGAACAACCTAGAAGAATATTTTCACAGCACTTAGGAATAAAAAAAGGTAGTTAAAAAAGCAACATTCAAGGCAATTTAGAAGCTCCATCATTGGGACCCAAATAGGGCCCTCAGCAAAGGTTATCATCATGATGAAAGGCAAATGCCTCTCTTGCAGGCTTAAACTTATGAACGTGAGAGAGAAAAAAACTGGCTGTGGGAGATGAAGTACCAAGGACTTGTTTTTCTTCAGGAGTCCTCAGTTTTCTTGCCTCGCAAGTACTCTCTGTGGTAGCCAGATGCTGTTCAGATACTGTTTCTGGTCAGCCAGCTAGAAACTACCACAATATGTCACCAGAAAAAACAAGGTGGTATAAGCAGAACACTGCTTGTGAAGAGAATGTACGGATACAGTTTATACTGAAGAAAGGAGGAGTATTCCACGATTCTTAGTGCCATCAGATCATACCCAGAACATTCAGAAATTTTCACTAAGGGTCCTTGTTAAAATCATCCTTCATAGACAGAGGTACCTCACCTGGAGCTGGAGGTGTTGACTCCTATAATTCCTTTCATAAATCACACACCTTTTCCCTTTTGCTTTGAAGAATTTTTTCAGCACAGACTTGTACTTATCAACTTCTTCCACCACTTCTGAAGCAAGCTCAACCATTGACTGATAGTGTCCAATGGGCAAAATAAGGACATGATCAGGTGACAAGCCCCCTTTGGCAAGGGCAAGGTAGCACTAGGAAAAGAATCCAAGAAACAGTGATGAGAATCACTATCACTCCCTAGCCCAGGGTTCCTCAACCTCAGCAACTTTAAGATGGGTGGACTTCAACTCCCAGAATTCCCCAGCCCCCATCTTACAGTTGCTAAAGTTGAAGAACCCTGCCCTAGCCAGTCTCTTCCATGCTGTTAATGTTAAACCGATAGGAACAGAACTGACATTCTGAGATGCTATATTGCCCAAATCTGACCAACTCACAAAGAAACAAGTTACAGCCAAGGAAACTTACTAAAAGTCATTATTAGATATTTTTATACTACTGTTTTAGATGAAAGAGCCAGACAGAAAACTGATGGGACTTTAATATCCCTAAATGCAATGAAGACTGTGCAGAATGGTGCCAAATGATAGCCAAAGAATTGTAAAAAGAGAGATTGTCAACATCTGCTTATCAGTGACAGAAAAATGTATTATGAATAACTTTTATGAATGAACGACATGTATTCAGCTTCACATCACTTTTATGAGTAAACAATATTCAAAACAGTTCCCACTGGTCTTCCATCTGTATTACCAACAAACTCCACATCTATACTTTTGGTATATTTTGGGTACTCTATAATTCAGCCCTCTCATCTTAAAGCATAGCTATTGGAAAATAGACACTTACATGTGTGCCAATGCTCACCACTAAATGCTTCTCAACATCTGGGCTGGCAAGGCAAAACCAGCAGGCAGCTGTCGGCAATGCTTTAAAATCAGAGGAAATAGGTATCAGAAATTTGGCAGTGACTTAAAGCAGGACATCATCAATGACTTCTGCTAAATCTTTAACAGAAGATAGTAATAGGTCCTGGAAGTCTAAGATGGGCCAAATCAGGGATCTGTTTCCCTCTCTTCTCCACACTGTCACAATTAAGGAAAATGCTTTAAAGTATATTCTGCTAGATAATAACTCTCAACACACCACCAAGAGTTTGTCTCAGTTTGTTCTGATCAATGGTAAGACCAATAAAACTAAAGTCTTTTATCAATACAGTGAGGGGAGTCCCTCTGGACTTTTCCAAGTACCTTAATTATTTTGTGCAAATTTATTAAATCTGCTGGTCATCCCGAACAGTTCTAAAACAAATACCAAAATGTTCTACTCTTACAAGAGTACAAATCCGATCCCTACACTAATTTAGGAAATCAAAACTACATAGCCAATTTTGGTTTAGGCCAATTTGCAGCCATGTGTTCATTTTTGTGCAATATTTAAAAGATAAACAAGTCTGGTACTCACGGGGTTTGAAAGGTGGCCGCTTCGGTGGCTGTCTCTCTTCTCCTTTCATAGGTCGTTTCTTTCCTTTTGGCTTGTTGCTTAAATCAAAAAAAAATTGGCTAGCAGGCTCCTCCTGTGGAAGCACAGCAAAATTGGCTGTTAGGGCAGAGGGCAAATCCAGGAAGATGTGTTTCAGCTTGAAATGTTACACCTTTGGAATAAAGCTCTTTTCAAAAAGCAACTGGAACATGAGGAGTTCCCAATACAAAAATAAACGTGTGTAAGTGTGTGAAATAAATAAAACAAACAGACGAACAATAATTAGCGTAGCTTTATTATTTCTAAGGAATACTGTAAGCCCAGAATTTTTAAGGAAATTTGAAAAACTGCCTAGGATCAACTAACCAACCAAAGAGAAGGGAAAATCGGTATTTGCCACCTACAAGAAGAAAGGAAATGGGAAAGAGTGTGTTATTTGTGGTGATGCATCCTTGGCCATAGATCTACCCCAAATGTCACATGATCCTACAAATGTCCAGCAGAAGCAGCCTGACTCACTGAAGAAAGTTGTGCACTTCTACCTAAGAAGATGATACAAGAAGTGGAGCCCATTCATCAGAGGCAGTGGCAGTGTGAAGCTATTCCAGACCGTCACAAAACTGCATAACAAGTTCAGCAAGCCTAGGAGATTATAAAACATGAATGCTGCACCCCTTGTACCTTCGCATCTGGTAACATATATGCAAAACTTTCTCCACTCCCAGGCTTTCGGTATGGGTTCTCGGTGGTATCTTGGGGCTGTCTGATGAGTTCTGCAGGATCCATTGAATTCATTGGAAGAATGCTGAATGCATAGAGATACTGAGAGAAAGGAATCACAAAAACAGAGTAGAGCCACAGCAGAAAACTTGCAGGATACTGTCTTAATTTTTAAGCACTTTCAAAAACTAGAGGATAGATGTATGCATTTTCTCACCCAAACAATGAAAACTATGAGCTATCAGAACATGGCTCTTTTAGCAAAGTTCCTGACAAAGATGTAGACATATTTATAAATGATGAAAGGGAAGGACCAGCCCTTACACAACAGATTGCACCAGCTGAAGCAGCTGAATTTTATAAGTGAAATAGATCAGCCAGAGAGACCAAGGAGAACAGGCTGGAAACCCTCACTTAGGGTCTAGGAACAGGAGGAGAGAGTTTCAAAACACTGGTGGGAATGGACCTTCACACACTGACACAAGGCATACATGGTCTATTTGGTTTTAGCTTAGCGTACTGCACGAATCGAGGCACTGCAATTGGCAAGCCACGTAACAGCAAAATGAGGGAAGGAGCAAAGTGCTAGGGGCAGTTGACAGGCCAGAGGGCAGACTAGGGGAACCACAAGAGATGCCTAGAGGTAGGCTGGCAGGGAAGGAATGGTAGGGAATGAGGGGTGTGTGTAGGAGACAGGAAAAGTGTCAGGCAAGGGGACTGGCAGCAGGAAAGGGAAATGCAGCAGCAAGTAAAGCTGTAGGTAAATGCAGGAGAGGGAAGAAAGAGTTGAAGAAATGTTATGAGTTGTTGCTGTGACAACCCATCAGGCCACAGGCAGCCTTGTACCTCTTGTCATTTATTCAAGATATCCTGGGTCCATAACATGTGACAAATGTGCTCAGTGATATATTCCTTGGGGCTTGCCAAGCTCTGAATTCAGCCTGATTTTTAAAATTATTTAAAAGTCTAATTTCGAATAATAAACAGTCTACTACCTACTACAAAGCAAAACTTCCACCTCAAGCATAACTGGCAACTGCACAATACCACTGGTCCTCCTGTAGGCCCCAGGGGCATTCTCAGAAAATAAAACAGCAGGTTGCTGCAGCACGGGGCTTTCTCTGTCTTCTGGAATATAGTTGGGTTGTGGTCAGTTTAAAAGTAATTTAGAAAATGTTCTTCACACCTTGTGCAAGTGCTAGCCATTAAATCATCCCAACTTTTTTCAGGCTTCCAAGTGAACCTGAAAAACAAGGTGCCATCTTTTTTTTTTTTTAGGCTTATAAGGAAGCCTGAAAAAGGTTGGATTGTTTTTGTGAATAGTGTAGAGTTGCTGCACTCACTGCTGAAATGTGCACAGATCTAGCATATGGATATTTTATCACTGGCCATGCTAAGCATACAACTATTTGTGAGTCTGCCTATATTTCAAATATGCTCATTAGCCCAAATAGATTGGAGACTCCTGCATAAACTTGTGAGACAAAATATATGAAGGCCAATAAAGCAGTTTAAAAAGGGGGGAATGGAAATTGACAATTAAAGAGGGATCTCATCCTTCAATGCAAAACTTCAAATGTAAAGTAAATTATTTTATTAATTAATTAATTAAATTTTTCCCAATGGGGGAACTCTGGGTGATTCACAACAAACATTAAAAACATAAAATATATAAATATATAAAACCTTAATTAAAAACATTACTAAAAAGGAGAAAGAGAGTCCAAGAGGATGAAAAAATCTGAGGCTGAAGGCAGAAGGGGGCTAGCCATCCCCATGCTTGAGGTCTTCCCACCCCACCCCAGGCCAGGTGGCAGAACCAGGTCTTCAAAGCCTTGAGTGTGGGGGCCAATTGCACCTCCGGGAGCAGAATGTTCCAAAGAGCAGGGGCTACCGCAGAGAAGGCCCGCCCTCTGGACCACGCCAGTCGAAGTGCTTTCACCGAGGGGCTCCGAAGCATGCCCTCTCTGTGTGATCGGGTGGGATGGGTTGAAGTCATAGGAGAGAGGCGGTCCCTTAGATAACCTGGTCCCATGTCATGTAGGGCTTTAAAGGTGATAACCAACACCTTGAATTGGACCCGGAAGCAAAGTGGCACCCAATGCAGCTCATGGAGCAGAGGTGTTACATGGGCCCTCCTTGGGGCTTGTTTAGTTTAAATAGTTGATATAGTCATATTTCTTGACAAAAATTGAACTGCATTGTTTGGAAGAAACACGATCAACTTGCATACAACCTGGGCATTCTACTGCTCAGTTCAGGTATGAAAAGAAAAAGAAAAGGTCTCTGCTCACCTTTCGCTTGTCAGTGTTGCCAACATTGGCCAGAGCGATGAATCTGCTGACATGTTGTGCAGTTTCTTGAAGAACAGCATGGTTTCTGTAGAAAGAATTTTGCAAGGTGTGAGACTAGGCTGAAGCTGCCATAACCTAAAGATGAAGCAGGCATGTAAGCAGAGAGGACAAAAGCCAGGAAACTTATCTATGGGATCCCTTCGGGGAGGTAGATAAGAAGGAAGCAAGTCGTTAAGGAAAAAAACAAAGGACCTAAACCAGAAAAAAAAAAGTTGGGCCTGAGCACATGGAAACCCCAATCCCATCAACAACTGCCAGACTTATGAATCAACAAAGCAAGGACTTTTGGGGATAAAAGGGGTCCCAAAGCCCGCCCACTCTGAGTCGTCTGAGTTGTCGTCTGAGTCATCTGAGTCACCTTTGGATCCAGACTTGGCGGCTTCCGTCCCTCTAGCTAGTGCCTGGCAGCCTAGTTGGGAAGGACATGGGTAAGTGTGGAAGAGCGTGTGTGTGTGTGTATATGAGAAAGAGCAAATGTACCTTGCAACCAGTAAAGTTTTGCTGTTACTTTAAATTCACTGGGTCTCCGTGTATTACAAAGAACCTCTTGTGCCTCAGTGTTCGGTTGGAAGTGATTTGTGTGTATCCCTATTATTTCCCACCCGGCTGTTGACCAGGGCTGTGTGTCTGTCTGCTCCAGCCGCACCTATCTGGAAAACCCAGGTAGAAAGCAAGGGGGGCTGACAAGATCTGCGTGCCTCAACAAGCTGTGACTGTGTGAGTGAGTGACCATAAGCCGAACCTGGGAGCAGCGTGTGTAACAAAGGACTTTAGAAAAAAAAAATCCCTTGATCTGGAAGATATTCAATTGTCGCTAAGAAAAGAGATGTGACAACTCTTCCAGAAAATTTACCTTTTTCTGGAAACTTTAGTCTGTATAAGGTGTCCATGTGCAACATGAACTCCAGACAGAATTGTCAATATACAGTTTAACAAATTCCATAAAAAGTTGCTTATGGGAAGAAATTACTTCCCTTTAAGAATGGGAACTAAGACTATAAAAAGTTACCATTTATAATGACTATATATTATCTCTAATATCAGAAGCAGCATGCTTCGCATGGCTAGTTCCTGGGTTATGACTGAAAGAGTGTTGGCATGTTCTAATCTTGCTTGTGGGTTTCCTATAGGTAGTTAGTTGGCTACTGTGGGAACAGAATACATGATGGGCTTTGATTTGATCTAGCATAGCTCTTTTTATGCCCTTATATTTATGCAAATCACTTCATTAACATAGGTAGTGGGACAACTTTGCTGCAGTTTTAGAAACAGCTTTACTGTGAACAGCAGTTATTATTCAAGGATTCACATACCTATAAGGAAGTCTTTCATAGTTGATTTTCTGAAGACCAGCAAAATGATACCTGGGCTTTAGACTTGCAGCCAGAAAAGATACTAATCCTGAACCACATTTCTTAGAGTTCACATCTCCCTGTAAAAAAAGCCACACACAAATATTTAACTTTTATTGCTTGTGGATTTATATATAGAAAACATATCAACAAGGCTTCCATAGCCTAATCAAATAATAATAATAATAACAATAATTTATTAAATTGCTGTGCCACCTGACTCTGGGTGGCTCACAACAATTAAACAAAGAATTACAATCAAATCAATGAAACATAAAAAATAGAGCCAGTTTGGTGTAATGGTTAAGTGTAGTGGTTCTAGAAACCAGAAGACTGTGAGTTCTAGCCCTGCCTTAGGCATGAAAGCTGGCTGGTGACTTTGGGCCAGTTGCTCCCTCTCAGCCCAACCCACCTCATAGGGTTGTTGTGGTGGGGGAAATAAGAGGCAGAAGAATTAGGCATGTTTGCCGCCTTGAGTTTTTTATATATAAAATAAAAATTAAAAAAATCCCCTCTCACCCCTATGGATGGTATGTGTCCTCCTCAATCTCGGGTCCTCTACCAGAGGCCTGGAAGTTTAAGTTGTTCTGCGCAGTACCTTAGCTGTTCCTAGCACTGCGCTCTTCTGGACAGAGAGCTCTGATGTTCCTGGGATCTGTTGGAGCCACTCTCCCAGCTTAAGGAATCACAGCCCTGAGTGCTCCTACCACCACTGGGGCCACTTTGTCCTTTACTTTCCACTTTTTCTTTTCTCTTCTCTTGAGACAATATATATATACATCAGGAAGAAGGAGTATGAGAAGCTGGAGAAGTACCAGGGCCTGAAGGAGGAACTAGAGAGGATGTGGAAAGGAAAGGCCAAAGTGGTCCAAGTGGTGGTAGGAACACTTGGGGCTGTGGCTCCTTAAGCTGGGAGTGTGGCTTCAACAGATCCCAGGAGCAACATCACTGCTCTCTGTCCAGAAGAGTGCAGCACTAGGAACAGCTAAGATACTGCACAGAACCCTCAAACTCCCAGGCCTCTGGTAGAGGACCCGAGATTGAGGAAAACACATACCACCCAGAGGGGTGAGAGGGAATCAATCTCTCTCTCTAATCTAATAACAATAATGATAAAAGATGGCAAGTGCGATGAAGCTAAGAGTCTCACTCTTCCTTGCCAAAGCTTGGGTGAAGGGCCAGGTCTTCACAGCTCTTCTAAACAACAGCAGAATGGGTACTGGACTTGTCAAAAAGGAAAAAAAAAACCCTCTTAGAATATTCAGATAACTGAAAACAGAGTAATAGTCTTCCTATATTCTTGTGTTTGATCTGCATTTAGTATTCTTTTATTTTACCATGTGCTGCTGCTGCTACTATTATCATTATCATTATTATTATGTTTCATTTTTCACAAGTTTACAGCCAGTTTTTTCCACTAGGTATATGTTAAAGATCAGGTTTACACTCACTGCCAATATAGTACACTCCAGATGCAGAATATGAGTCTTGTGGAAGACATAAATCGTGTCATACAACTCCCTTTCACTTCCAATGCGCTACTTACTGGGCTGTTGCCAAAGGTCTCTACACCCTTGGGCCAAGAAGAGGTGAGCAAGATGTCCACACCTTTGAATTGTGAAATGGATTGCAAGGAAGTCTTGAGATCAGTTACATCCTTAGCGCTAAAACAGTGTGCAAGAGCCGGATCTTCTGTGGATTCAACTCCACTGAGATAAGCAATCTGAAGTCCTGAAGCTCCACAGAAGACACCTTTACGTCCTATACATATAATGGAACATGATTCAGGCCAGGGAATTTGTAGGAAACACACTTCAACAATGGCTCCAGGTCTTAGATACTGTACACTCAAATATAAAGAACACATAGCTCCAAACTGACAGGAATTTTAATTGATAGGGGAGTATCTCTGCTTTGTGCTGAAAGATACTGAACTGCCCCCATGTCCAGTCCTTATAGAAGACACATGTGAATACCTATATGACTGTTACAGTGGCTAAATCCACACATCTTTGAACTGTTTTGTGCTCTGGCTTAGCATAATATGTGAACTCAGCCACTGTGTCAGTCAGTCTAGCACACATAAGGAGTCAGACAGAGAAAAAATTGGAGAGGTATCACATTTCTTCTTCTTAGGAACAGACTGGAGTTACAAGATTAGATGAACCCAAGTCTTACTTTCCTTTCCATACTGAACTCAAAAAAGGGAAACTAGTCAAAATGAGAAGCATACAAAAACAAAATGTCTTTTCTTCTCCATAGTCTCCAAGGCATGGACAGGTGTCAGCAGTTTTCCAAACTGCATATAAGCTAGACAGAACTACAGTGAAAGATGTCTCAATCTGGGGGAAATGGGGAAACAAACAATTGTGGATACCTCAAAAAGGTCACATCCTGATGTTTTAAAAAAGGACATTATTCAAACAAAGAAGAAGTAATGCAAAGATAGTCCCAATTCCAGCAGCTATCGGCTCTTTCATGCCTCCTAGGGGCTTGACAAACCCTTAATACCTCGGGAATCATATGAGCCAGTTATCAACTATGCCTAGGAAATGCCTACCACATTATCACAGAGAAGTGTGCACGGATACCTTGGAGAAGACAGAAATTCCAATTTTAGTTGCTTCACAATTACACCACCAAACTGCACCAAAATAAAACTTTCAGGTTACCTAGATAAGTGATGTTCTCAGCTAGTTCACATCCACTGACGTCAGGAAAATAATGCACCGTTTCATCACTATTGGCACCCAAAACATATGTCTGTATAGGAGCTAGGGAAGAAAGCCCCCCCCCAAAAAAGTATGATTAAAGAAAAAAAAGGATAGAAATGTATTCTATTTAGAATAAGCAAAATGTTTTAAGTCAAAGTTTTGTTTCATATATGAGATTAATTTTTATGTAAGAAATTCCTTGTCATTAGAAAATAATTCTAGAATATGCTGTAGACCAATGATGAAGAATCTTTGGGCTTCATGCAAATGGTAGTGATGATTTCCCTGTTATCTGCTACTTAAAAGCATCCTCTCTGTATTTGTGAACAGCAACACAGTAGAAAAAAATAACTTGGCTTCTAACTGTTCTAAGTGGGAGCATTAAAGTTTTTTTCCCCTTAGTGGTCCCAAATGATTGGAAGCAGAACTCTGTGGGGGAAGGGGACTGAATTATTCTGCATAAAGTGTGTTTCTCCATTAAGAAAAATAGGCTTTCTTTCTTTTCTATTAAGATGAAGCAAATGCTTCCACTCCCTTTATCAGTGGTAGAAGGAAGATGGTATAATCTGGCCCTTGGGCTGTCAAGCTCTGTCCCTCCAGGCACAATCAAGGAAGCAAGCAAGCATCACTTAGACTTCAATATGGACCAAAATGCAAGGATTAGGGGTAAGATGCAGTAATCTCCAATCCTCTTTTATTCATGAGTTCATTAAGATGGAGCTTCTTTCAATATTTTGAATTTTTCTTCTTGGTTTCTTTTTGCAAGCTGGACTGGCTGCTGCTTGTGAGATAAACTATTAATGAACTCCTCCGTCATCTATGGATTATTTATGTCTCAAAATCCTCCTGTTTATTTCTTAGCCTCCTTACAATGGCTCATATGAAGTAGGTCACACTCAAATATTTTCAATGTTGGTAAAAGCTGGAATTTGGTATTCATGCATGCTGATAATTCTGTGGCTACAGGAAACTCTCCAAATAATAAACGTTCTTCTGTTCACTACAAAAATGTGTGGCTTCTATTTTGAAAGGTTTTTTCCTACTTTTCCAGGTAGACAGAAGTCAACTAATGTGCTTCATTTCCAGCTAGTACAGCAATCTGCTGTTCTATTTCTCTGTGTATCTAATACAGTCAGTTTTGCCTAAACCAAATTGAAACATTTATACTTTTGAGGTTGCAATCCTATGTGAGCATACCTGTGAATAAGTGATTTAATAACAAAAATTGTACAGTTATTCATGTAAAATGTTATGCTACACATATTACATTATACATGTTACATTATGGCAATAAAATGTTCATTTTTTATGAAAATAAGCAGTATGCATATTTAATTTGTTGTCAAAGTATCAGTGGGAGCAGGGAATAGAAGAGAAATATTTTGATTCACAAAGGTGGAAGAAAAAGCCTTAGCCCAAAAGAGATTACAGAAATAAGAGAATTTGTCTCAAACAGTATTGGCTCTGATGCGCAGGTAGCAAAAGTTAGGCTGAAATATTTCCCCTTGTCAAACTTCCTATGGTGAAAAATATTTACTTGTTATGGACGTGTCAGCAAGCCAGTTTCTTCAAGTATTACAGCCCGGATATAGGCTAATCACATCAGTAAAAATGTGGTACAAGCTACAGTGACAGATTTGGGAAAGGGGTTCTACCACGTGACCAGCCATCGCAGTTGCAAAGACCAACAGATCCTGCTGGACAATTACTTTCCTTACCTTTTTTTGCTCCTGTTTGATAATCTTTCCATTCTGAATCTTGAGCAGAGCCGAAGAAGTTTCCCACACACAAAAGGAGCTGTAGGAACATTTTATACAATTTTACAACACTGATTAGAATAACCAAAACAGACTCGTCAAGGTGGAAATACCTCACCTTTAAAGCATTAGGTTTGCATGTTTAATCTGGGACACCGCAATGGCCGTCCTAGCGATTTCAGCAAGGCCATTTAAGTGTTGTATGTATTTATCAGTACTATATAGTTTAATTTTAGAAAAGAAAGGAGTTATGGTACACATATACTTAGTTCAATATTCTCCCCTTTGGGGAAGAAATAAAAATTTACTTCTAAAATTACTTCTTAGCAATTTCAGCTAAAGAGGTATAAAAAACTAATTTTAAAATCAACAGCTCAGCTAACTTGAAAAATCTATATGGACAAAACCAGGGATCTTTGGGTTAAAATATTTAAAAGTATAAAAAAACCCACAAATTTTGAAATGGCATAGTGAAATGTTCTTGTCTTGCCAAGCAGAAGCTAGCCAAGCAGATTAATTCAACAAGGGTAGCTTTAATATACTTTTATTTGTGCATTTTCTCTGTAATGCATGCTGCTGTTGTTTTTTTTCAAATGGTGCATCATTTTTATTGTTTTATCATAAATATGCTTTAAATCAGTTGTAATTCACCAAGAGAATTTGGGTTATTGGGTGGATTAAAAATATCAGCTTAATCTGCTGCAGTGATACAAATAACCCTGTGCAGTATCTAAAAACTATCTGTATCTTCTGATATATTGTAGCAAGTGGTTTTGATCAGCTGCACAGAATGTCAGCTTTGGAACTGTATCCCACAGTATCATTCCATTAGTGGAACTGCCACTGCTGGTAGGAAGTTCCACCTCCTCTATGAAGCTTCTCAGGTTCATCAAAGGGTGGAATAAATGAAGTGGCAATGGTCTGGAAAGAGAAGAGAATCCAGTGCTGACATAACACTGGATTGAGTCCTCATTTGGCAGATACTGAGACAGGCTGGAAGGACTATATAAAACTGAGGCATGTTTCAGTTTGAAGCCACAGTGCTTGAGGGATGTTATCCTATGAAGACAAACTTACATCAAATGCTCCACTTTTCTTCTGAACAGCTTGAACTCTGGCATATAAAGCTTCAAATCTTCCTTCAACATCTCCACAGGCCAACCTAAGGAAAGAAACAAACGTGTCACCATCAGAGAAAGATCCCCTGTATCAGCAAACGGTGACAGGGCACATGGGGGTAAGATAATCTACAAAATTACTGATGAAAGGATTCTCCAGCAACTATTTTGAAGAGATGCAGCGACATGAGCCAGAGAACTGAGGAAACATTTCCATTCCCTCAGGTAGCCAGAGGCCAAGAAACACGTGGGCTCCTGGATCTTTAATAACTGCAACTGAAGCATATCTCAGATGTGGCTATTATGCTCCAGAGCCACATCGTTCGCCTACCCAGCCTGGCTTTTCCCGGTCGTTTTCGAGCTCCAAATGGAGACCAAACCTGGGATCTTTTGATCGCAGACCAGAAACGCTGCTCTTAAACTACCACCCTTCCAAGCAACCAGTGGGCTCTAGAGAAAGGAAGTAAAGCTCAGTCCTCTGCGGCCTTTTTTACGCTTCCATTAAGATCGGGAGCTTGATTTTTATCCCGCCGCATCCTCCCCACTTTAGTTAAGGAAAGAGACTGGCCACCCGCTTTTCCCCTCACGCTTTTCCTCACACACGCAACGGCTTCTCCGGCGCCATCACAACCGCGGCACCTCGCAAGCACTTCCGCCCCCCCCCGCGCGGTGTAACAAGCAAACCGCTCCGCCGGAAACGCGAAAGACGCGAGGGCAGGCGGAGAGTCCGTTCCGTTACATGCAGCAGCAGCAGCGACGACGTCGCGGTGGCGGCGGCGGCACTTGCGGGGTGTGAGCGGCGGGAGGATGCCTGGAAGCAGCGGCGGGATCCCGACGTGGAGCCGGAGGCGCGGGCCGGCGGTTTCAGCTGCAGTGACGGCTAGCCTGTTGCTGTCGCTGCTGCTCTGGGCCTCGGTCCACAAGGTGGAGGAGGGGCACCTGGCTGTCTACTACAGGTGAGTCCGGGCGACGGGGTCCCTCGTGTGGCTTAGGCCCCTCTCTTCCCGTCCCGAGAAGCTGCGAGCCTCCTTCCTTCTCCGGGCAGATGATGGAAGCCCCTTAGCGGGGCGCGGTGCCTGCCTCGCTCTGGATCCCGCAAGTGCTCGTCCATCTGCCCTGGGTGGAGACCTTCCGGGCAAGTACCTAGGCCACCCTGTCCCACACTGGTCCTCAAGTTGCGTTAAGACTACAACTCCCAGGATTCCAAGCTCGCCCTTGGGGTTCGGAGGCTGTGTGTGTAGTGGTGCTCGGTCTTGGTTTGCTTAACTGTAGTTTATTAAGCAACTTCAGTTGGTTGGGTTCACAGCCGTGCTAAGCCGTGGTTAACCAAGCGCATGGTAGCTTAGCATGATGCATGAGCCCAAACTGAGTGTTGTGGTCCCAGGTACCTTTGCATGGTCCCAGGTGGAAGACGGCTGTCCTAAGACAAGCAGGGCTCCATCTAGCAACACCTTATCTCAGAAATAAAGGGCAGCTCTCCTGTTTTGTTCCTGAAAGGGTGTGAAGCAGCATTGGCCCCCTCACCCTTTGCTTTGCTCTGCTCCTGAAAAGGCCAGAGCCAGACTAAGTTGGTAGCATGCAGAAGGCAACTTGTAAATTGCACCTGTAAGGTTGCCCCTCTTTCTCTAATTTTCAGCTGTCTGCCACTGAACCACTGGAGTGTGGTATTAGGAAAGTGAGTTGGACAGCTGAAACGAATGTTTGCTGTGGCTGTTGTTTTAAACGTTGTCCTCTCTGACCTCTGTCCATGTTTATTTGCTTTCTCTTTTGTATATAACTTATTGCAGGGGAGGTGCACTGCTGTCTACCCTGAGTGGACCAGGCTATCACATCATGCTCCCAATTCTCACAACTTACAGAGCAGTACAGGTTTGTGTAACTGCTTGGGACAGAAAACAACAGAGGGAGGGAAAGCAGGCTTGGTGACAAAAGGGCTGCCTTTGTCTTTCACACACCACATGGATAGTGTCAGGGCAGAATCTACTGCATGTTTTCATACTTGCAATTATAGCCCGCCATTACTAAAAATCCACCAAAAGGTAATATGTTACTAGATGTATGTAATGAGTAACCTTGCAGTACAAATAAATGCTTGTAAATAAGCTTATACCTCTCATTTGCATGCTTGATTTTGCTAGTTGCTTGAAGATAAGGAGAAAAAAAACCCCAATCTGGCAAGTTCTTTGTTAGCAATTTCCCTGTCTCCCTGGATTAAATGAGGGGCTGAAGGGACTTGTATAACATCTAACAGGGAGGAGGGATAATAAGATTGTCATTACCTGTTGAAAAGAAGGTCAGAAGTCACTAATATATTCCTTAACTTTAAATTATTTCTTTTTTTTTGCATATCCTTTTCTTTTTTCTTTTCTTTTATTCTATGGGAAAATTGTTAATAAATATAATTTTTAAAAATCCCCTGACCCCTCCCCCCCAGTTTCTTGATCTGAATCTCATGTCAAAAATGAACTGCAATTCCTGCCAGATGTTGGAGATGGTGGTGGGAGCACTTGTAGCTCTGTGGGACTGAAGTTTTGAAATTGTTTCTCCAAAAATAAGCAGAACGTTCCTGAAATTCAGTTTGTGTCATCAATATTTCTTAAGTTAGTAAATGTTACACTCTGCAGTGTCTTTGCTGATCAATTTTGTGTTCTTTTTTTTCAGACAACACTGCAGACAGATGAAGTGAAAAATGTGCCTTGTGGGACAAGGTATGTTGTCTTTTTGTAGTTCACATTGTGTTTCTGGCCTAGTTGGGAAATACATCGAGATGTATAGTTGAATGGTTGAGCCCATAGGGTGGAAGGGTAGAGGTGTCAAACATCTTCCTTCTGGTAAAAATGGAAAAAAGGAAGTAATTTTTATAATGCGACCTCCTTACTGAACGGCTTAGAGGTGTGTGACTAGAGGTTTCAACCGTTTTTTTCCCTTTGTGGAAAAAAGACCAATCTCACCAAAGATAAACAAAATAAAATTTAATTTTTAAAGCCAAAAAAAAAAAAAGTCTTTTTAACTATAGTTTTTAAGATGCAAACCTTTCCTGTTAAAGGAGATGAGTACAGAGTCGACTTGACTGCTTTAGTAGCTAAAAAAAAAATCCGTAAGACCTCAAGAATGGGGTGCACAATTGGAGAATGGTAGGTGTGCCCCATTCTTGTGATGCCTTGGAAGACTTCAGAATCTTTCCAAAGGTTTTCCAAAGCAGCGTGGAAATGGGGTGCGTGATTTGAAGAACAATGCAAGTGCCTTGGAAAGAAGGGCTGGCATGGCCAGCAGCTGCCTCACATAAGGCAGGCTGGGCACACCTCTTCAGAGGAGGAGAACGGTGAAGGTCACCTGTGCGTGGCAGGGCCTGTGGAACACAGGGTGGCGGGGCAGCTGGGGCTTTGTGCTGTGGTGCTGTGGTGGCTGACCGTGGTGCGGGGCTTGAGGCAGCACTCCTCAGCAGCAGTGCTGGTTGTGCTAGGATTGAAGTGGAAGCCTGGGGCGGTGGCGGCTGGCTGAGACTGCTGAAGGCCCCAGGCCTCTAATTCAGCCCCAGAGCTGCTGCTGCCACCAAGGAATGCTGCTGTACACAGCTAAAATGCAGGGAGATAGGCAGGTGGGAGGAGTTGAAGTGATGGTGAACGTGGCAGGGCTGGAGAAGTGTGAATTACTTGCCTAATGACGGCGCTGTCCTGGACTAATGACCGCAACTGGGACTACTAGAACTGCTGTTGCTAAGTGGTGTGGTCATGTGATATTTTGCCTAATGACCGCATTGCTTAGCAATGGAAGTTCCACTCCCATTTGTGGTTGTAAGTCGAGGACTATCTGTAGCTATAGCAACAGATGAATGTGGACAGTACAAGGAACAGAGACCCACCAATTGGGATCCACTTCAGAATCTTATTTTACTTTTTGTGCATTTACTTAATGGTTATGGTAAGTAGCATTTCTTCTTTCATGCTGCTAAGTGTGCCAGAGGCTAGTGTTCAAACTGAGCTGTCAGCATGTTAATACATCAGGACTTCTATTTGTAGTGGTTCACTTGGCTGATTACTGTATGATTACATGCATGCTCAGTGATACAGATTGGAGATTCATTCCCTATTCTAGAAGTAGATAAACTGGACCTGTGTCACGTGGTGCTGCTGTGACATCTTGCATATGATCTGGGCACCAGGTGGAAAGGAACTTTTGTGTATAGGGATGTATACAGGGAGTCTCCAAGAATAAGATCTATTCCTAAGTTTGTCTTTAACTTGAATTTGTATGTAAGTCGGAACTTGTACTTACAAACGGGCTGCCTATTACTAAAAGTGGCAGATGACGTTCTCCTTCCTTGAGCTGATGAACCGCTGAGGCCATGCAATGTTTTTATGAACCACTAAAAACTGCTGAAAACAGGCTGAATATTAAAAACGCACGGCTTCAGCAGTTCATGAAAACATTGTGGGGCTTCAGCAGTTCGTCACCTTGAGGAAGGAGAACAACATCTGCCATTGTTAGTAATAGGCAGCCTGTTCATAAGTACAAATTGGCCGTAAGTTGAATGTTCTTAACCTGTGGACTGCCTGTACAAGGAGGGTTCCATGCAATCTTTTGATCACAGCTGTTCAGTCCCCAGCTTGCATCTTCAGTTTGGTTTTTTTCAGAATGTCTCAGCAGAATGTTTGTTAGTAACGAAGTTACCTTCATTTGTTCTTGCTGAGCAAGACTCTCTGCAAAAGTTTTGGTCTGGAGGCAGATAGTTTATAGTCCTTATTGCATAGACAGTGTGTTGCTGCCAGAGAAGTTGTCTTGTCAAAAGAGGACATGCTGGATAATTGTTAACCTTGCAAATATGTATGTGCAATGAATGAAGGAAGAGCTTTCTCTGCTAGTGTAACTGATCTTTCTTCTTATCTTCTTGCAGTGGTGGTGTCATGATCTATATTGACCGAATTGAGGTGGTGAATGTGCTGGCACCATATGCAGGTATTTTCCCTTTCCCTTTAACAGAAAACAAATACAGGAAAGAGGACAGTGAGGTGCTTCAGGTTTGGGAGGGGAGCTTCAAAGCAAGATCAGTGGTGGGAGGGTTGAAGGTAGGCAAGCGCAAGTAGAAATAGGAAAGGAAGCTATGAAGCTTATTGCTCCTAAAAAGGGATATGTTGTTCATTATAGCTGGCTTGTTATTGTTTTATATGATAGTTGGTTCATAAAGAAGTAAGATTTCTGGGCTAATTTGGAAGTTATATCAAATTCTGGAAGTTATATCAAATTCTGGAAGTTATATCAACTAAATAAATGTTGACTGAACAAATGCCCAGAGTTAGTTTTGTGTTGGGGTGGCCTTATAAATAGAAATTATAAACAAACAAATCTGGAGGATACCAGTCTGGATTGGGGCCTTTACTGTGGAAACTTGCATGTATATATTGGAGAAAAAACAAGAATGAGCTTAATGACTATCCTGTTATTGTAGGAGCCTCTTGGTGGCACTGGGCAGAGGGAGATATGATGGGAGATGGAGTGGACCACTCCTGAGAAAGAGAGGTTTTGTTTCTTACATTGAGCCCCCCCCTCTGCTTCTGCACCCCAGTTCTGAGCCCAAGTTTCAGGTCACCAGATTCTTTGTGTCCCTGGGCTCTGGCTATTTCTGCTTAATGCCAGGCTGGCCTGTAGTAAGTCCTTCCTCATCCATGAGGGAGTCAACATAGTGTGTATTACCAGAACCTGGTTGGGCACAGACAGTGCTGTTCCTTTCTTGTAAATGTGAAGTTGGGTAGTAGGGAGCAGGTGAGATTGCTGCTGGAGCATCAACCTCGCTGATGCATAGCAGGTTCTTTGCTTGAACTGCTTGATGCCATTGCCAGAATGGTCATTAAGTCCCCCAGACTGTTAGTTCTGGGGAATTTCAACCTAAAATGGCTTGGGAGTTTGTGGCCACTATGACAGCCATGGACCTACCCCAGATTATTGAGGACCTGACTCACATAGGTAGTTACATGTTTTTGTCTTGGGGCAGAGGTGACATGATCTGGAGTGGGGACAGTGCATCTGTCCCTTGTCATAGTTGAATCACTCTCTGGTTCCTTTGCAGCTTTCCAGTGTTGCCCCCCTCTTTTTGCAGAGAGGATTATTAGACTGGTCTGCCCCCAGTGATTGATGCTTGTTTTCCAGAAGGTACTTGAGGAATTCTCTGAATCTCTGGCAGACAATTTGGCTGAAGTCTTAATTGCTTTCAGAAATAAAGGAGCATCAGTGGCCTTGGATAGGATGGCACTTGAGTGGTCTCTTTATGCTGTTCTTTGGTTTTATGAGGCGCTCTGGTAGGTAAAGCATTAGAAACGGTCTTTAGAGTGCCAAGGAAAGAAGATGAAGAATGAGTCCTACCAAATATATATACAAGCTTAGGCCTATACAGCAACAATAAAGGCATGATTGTTTTTCTGCCCTCCTTGCATATATAGAATGCCACCCAGCAACCCTTTTTAAGGGAACTCAGACTCTCATGAGGCTTGAGCTACAGGAAGAACATCTCAAAAGTCATTGTGAGAAATAGTCTGGGCATCTTATAGGAAAAGTCACTTAGATTCATTTGGAATCAGATTCTAGCTGGGCAAGTCCTAGGGCCTTAGCTGGGTAGGGGTCTTGTCTTATTATCTGAGAGGAGGTTGAGCCTATGAATCTTGAGGGACAGGGTTCTTGGAGTTGTCAGCACTGCCACTTGTAGATTAGATCCTTTTTCCTCCTGATTGGTCAAGGCCTCCTGAGGGGTGACCAGCCACTGGGTTCAAGCGGTGGTTAACTCATCCTTGAGTTAAATGGTTTTCCTGTCTACTCAAGAAGCCATCAGTGGACCCAGCAACACTGAATAGCTTTTGTCCTGTTTCTTGCTTTCTCTTTTTGGGAAAGGTGATTTAGAAGGTGGTGGTGTGACAACTCCAGAGGGCCTGGGAGGAAGAGGATTATTTGGACTTTTTCAGTCAGGCATTAGATCTGGATACAGCACTGATACAGCATTGATCAGGCTTGTGGTTGATCTCTCATGGGACTGGGATAGGAGTGGTTTGTCTCTCCTGGTCCTGCTTGATCTCTCAGCTGCATTCAGTGCTATCGATCATGGTATTCTTCTGCGCCATCTCTGGGAGATGGGAGGGGTGGTAGTGTTCGGCAGCGGTTTTCCTTCCTCTGGGGACAGTTCCAATCAGTGTTAGTAGGTGGGGAGAGATCCAGTCTAAGACTCTTGCTTTACAGGGTCCCACAGTGCTCAACTCTCTCCCCACTTTTGTTCAATATTTACATGGGGTTACTGGGTGAGGTTATCTGCCAACATGAAATCAGATATCATCAGATACCCAGCTTTATATCTCAACCCCTGACTGAACAGATGATGCTATGGAGGTCCTGTCCCAGTGCCTGGAAGCTGTAAGGGTCTAGATGGGGAGGGAAAGGGTTAGATTCAACCCTAGGAAGATTGAGTGGCTTTGGTTTCAAGGACCTGCTGGTTACAGTGATTTATCATCTTTAGTTTTCAGTGGGGGTGGCACTGCCCTGGGGGTGCTCCTGGGTTCTTGGCTCATGCTCAGTGAGCAGGTGGCAGACATGGCCAGGAGCCCCTTTGCACTAATCCAATTTATGCATCAGATGTGTCCCTTCCTGGATCAGGAGGACCTTTGCACAATCACTTATGCTGTAGTCATTTCCCCTTTGGACTATTGCAATGCACTGTACATGGGGCTGCCCTTGAAGACTACATGGAAGCTACAACTAGTCCAAAATGGTTTGCAAGTAGTTAAGGGTGTTTCTTATTTTGCTCAGGTAATCCCACTGCTCTGTGAGCTGCATTGCTTACCAGTGAGCTTCCAGGTGAAATTCAAACCGTTGGTTATTACCCATAAAGGCTTTCATGGCTGAAAACTTGGTTACCCAAAGAACCATTTTGCTCACATTGTTTCTGCCCAATCAGTAAATTCTGGATGATTTGGTGCACTCCAGGTCTCAGCTGTGAAGCACTCTCTTGTGGAACATATAGTATGCCCCCTGAGATTATTTGCCCCTCACCTTCTTGCACTTCTGTAAAATCTGGCTCTTTCGACAGGTCCCAGGGTAGAGTAGAATGATCTGCTCCCTGATGGTAGTTGTTGGGTAACATGTTATCCTTCTTGATGTGTGCCATATATTCTTTTGCTGGTTGTTTTTAGTTATTTGTAGTTGTTATTTTGACCTGATGTTGTAATTGTATTGTATAAGCTTCGTAGAATCACTTTGTGATTGAGGTGGCATGTAACTTGACAAATAAATTGACATTCCCTTTCCTAGTTTATGACATTGTGAGGAATTATACTGCCGATTATGACAAGGCGCTCATCTTCAACAAGATCCATCATGAGCTCAACCAGTTTTGCAGCATCCATACCCTGCAGGAGGTGTACATTGAGCTCTTTGGTAAGTGTGACTGTGCCTTGGCTATGCTGCTTCCCACGAGAGTCTTTGAGCTGAGCGTGTCCCAAACAATCCTCATTATGGTGGTTCTGTTACCTGCAGTTTCACATAATTGAGGTTGGTAAATACAGACCGGATCTTGCTATCCATGGTACAGGGTTTTGCATATCTGTGGCTTTGGGTGCATAGTTCTGTTTGGAGTATGGCTTTTGGAGTGTTTTTTGTCTATTTTATGTCTTTGCACAATGGAGGATAGGCTTTTCCGCATACAGGTAATCCTCGATGTACAACACCAATTGGGACCAGAATTTCTGTCACTAAGTGATGCAGTCATAAATTGCTTAGTGACGGTAATCCCTGCAATCCCTCGGTCATTAGGCAAGGCAACTTCCTGCTGGCTTCCCACAACCAAAGTCAATGGGGAAGCCAGCAGGAAGTTGCAAGTCCCAGGCTGGCAGGCAGGTAAGTGGCTGCTACCAGATGGGGGAGGGAACAAGGAGGGATGGGGGCATGGGGGAAGGCCAGGGAGGGTGTACAAGGGTGTGAGGGGGTGCACGAGAGGCATGGTGTGGTGCAGGTTGGGGAGGGTGCACAAGGGTGTGAGGGTGTGTGTGAGAGGCATGGCGCAAGTCAGGGAGGGTGTGAGGGAGTGAGCAAGAAGTGTGGCATGGGTTGGGAAGAGTGCACGGGGGTGAGGGGGTGTGCGAGAGGTGCGGGTCAGGGAGGGTGCACAGGTTGGGTGTGTGAGGGGGTGTGCGAGAGGTGCGGGTCAAGGAGGGTGCGCAGGTTGGGTGTGTGAGGGGGTGTGCGAGAGGTGTGGGTCAGGGAGGGTGTGTGGGGGTGAGTGAGAGGCTTGCTGCGGGTCAGGGAGGATGTGTGAGGATATGGGGGGGTGCGTGAGAGGCGTGCAGGTTGGGGAGGGTGTGAGGGAGTGCGCAAGAGGCCCGGTGCAGGTCAGGGAGGGTGCCTGGGGGTGCGCAAGTGGCTGGCGCGGCATGAGTGCAGCAGGGCTGGGGGAGGGTGCATGGGTGGGGGAGACTTACCCCAGCAACTTGTGACCTTCCCTGCCGGCTTCCCCACCGACTTTCTGGGGAAGCTGGCAGGGAAGGCTGAAAATGGCGATCACATGATCGTGGGGTGCTGCAACCAGTCATCAGTGTGAACTGGTTGCCAAGCGCCCAGATCACAATCATGTGACCATGGTAGTGCTGGGAAGTCTGGGACTCCAAGGACCAGTTGTAACGACCATTCATTCAGCGCCTTCATAACTTCAAACTGTCGCCGAATGAATGGTTGTAGGTTGAGGACTACCTGTATAGGTAGCCCTCACTTAACAACAGCAGCTGGGGCCAGAATTTCCATTGCTAAGCAACGCAGTCATAAAGTGCAATGTCCTGTGACTGTGCCACTTAGCAACAGAAATTCTAGCACTTCTGGTTGGCGCTGTTAAGCGAATCACCACAGCTTGTTAAGTGAGGATATTACGTGGTTGCCATTTGTGACCTCCTGCTGGCTTCCCTATTGACTTTGTTTGTAGGAAGCCAGCAAAGAATGTTGCAAATGCCGATCATGTGATTGCGGGATGCGAACATTGTAACTGTGAGCCAGGCGCTAAGCGCCTGGATCATGATCATGTGACCATGGGGACGTTGCAACCAATGTAAGTACAAGGACCAGTCTTAAGTCAAACATGTTTTTGAAGGTTTTCTTATTCACAATTTTATTATCTGCAGTGGTTAGGTTGGAATGGAACCTATGTGAGTAACGGGGGCCACCTAGATATGTCCTATATTCTTGTTCTTTCTTGCACCTTGGCTACATTAGTAACTACCTAATCCCAGTCCCCTCTCCAGCTGAACAGATGGCATTGCCATGAGCAGTCCTGCATTTAGGGTTGACAGAAAAACTTTGGGTTCTGGTGTAAGTGTCCCTGTTTGGTTAATTTACCTCTTTACTTTGTGTTTCCTTGTACTAGATCAGATTGACGAAAACCTGAAGCTGGCACTACAACAGGATCTGAATGCCATGGCACCAGGCCTTACCATCCAGGTACAACCTATGACTTGCCCATTCTGTCTATGTGAGTGACAGAGATGTCCACAGCTGCCAAATTAAATGAAGAAAAAAGATAAATAGCTAAGCAAGCGTCTTTCCAGTTAATGCTTGTATCTGTTTTTACATTCCAAATAGGAGCACCTTTGCAGTATTGCTTCTAGGTACTTACCGCAGGGTTCTTAGCAGGCTTCCAAGATTTTCCTTTTGTTGCTGTTATATAGAAATTTGAGCTCAGAGGATGCTAGGCTGTCTGGAAGAGAGGAACGCACATCCCCTTTCCACGCTGCTCTGTGGGCTGCTTTTTGCTCTGCTCTCGACCCCAAAGAACCAGAATCTCTAAGGAGGTGGTTTGGTGAATGTGATGGGCTAGGGAAGCCGGTGGGTAGCATGATTTTTTTAAGATTCAAAACCCAAAAGGGCTTGGGGAAGAATAGAAAGCAGCAGGGAAATGCCATCAGAGGGGAAGGATATCTGCAGGGAAAAGCCATGTTGGTATTCCCACAAACTAGAGTGAAGCACTTTTTAAGCAGGAGAGTATAGAACAGTGTTTCTCAAACTTGGCTGACTAGGGAATTCTGGGAGTTGAAGTCCACACGTCTTAAAGTTGCCGAGTTTGAGAAACACTGGCATAGAACTTATGCTTGGGAAATGCTGCAAGGGTATTGTTTGACCAAGACATCTGATTGTTTCTGTACAGGCAGTGCGTGTGACAAAGCCCAAAATCCCTGAAGCAATCAGAAGAAATTTTGAACTTGTGTGAGTATAAGAAAACCCTGCTGGATCAGATCAGAGGCCTATCCAGAATTCTGCTTCTCATGGGGGTCAGCTGGATGCCTCTGGGGCACTTACAAAGCAGCACATGGATGCAATAGCATAGTAGTCTCTGTCTTCCAAGTCTTCATTTGATTTCTCATTGGTTAAATGGAGACTTTTGCAAAGATATACTCTTGTGCTGAGGACATTTAATGGAGATAGGTTCACAAAGATTGCCTTCTAGGTAGGTAGCTCAAGAAGCCTTTTTGTTTTCTGCTCTGCAGAGAAGCAGAGAAGACTAAACTCTTGATAGCTACGCAGAAGCAAAAAGTCGTGGAAAAGGAAGCTGAAACGGAAAGGAGGAAGGCAGTCATAGGTAATTCACCTTTGCCAGTAGGCATCATTTTTTTTCCTTTCCTGCCTCTGGGCTAAATATTCTCTTTAGGTCTAAGAAAATCACAGTGGGGAGATAGGCAAGTGTAATGGCTGAACCATAGACCTCCTGGGTGGTAGTTGGTATTGAATATAGTAGCAAAATAGCTAGAGTTGTGTGACATAATTTTGAAAGAGCCTTAAACGTGTGTCCAGTAGATCTGCAGGGCATCTTGTGTGCAGCATTTCTCTGAATGAGAAGTGTTGAGATGATCCATACTGACCACTGGTTAGTTTCAGGCATTTTACAGTACTAGTGTACCTTTGCTATAATGGAGTCTTTAAGAGAAGGTAAGTAAGTTAAGGGCAAGGATGTGCCATATGTCACTCTCCTGGACCTGTAAGGGTTTCACCATGCTTATGCCAGACCACAAATCTGTTCTTGTGAGCTTCAGGATGGTTGTCTGAATAAATTTGTGGCATTGGTGTGCTTGACTGTTGTTGCAGCCTATATAGTTCTTGTACTTGACTGTGAATGCTTTCCAATTGCAGAAGCAGAGAAGATCGCTCAGGTGGCAAAGATACAGTTCCAGCAGAAGGTCATGGAGACTTTGACAGAGAAACGGATTTCTGAGCTTGAAGGTAGCGATATGCTCCACCCTGCCCTCCCTTGCTAATTAGAGATTCTGAGCAAAGGGCCACAGTGTCTGGGAGCTAGGGGAGAAGGCCTGTCGCCTTGATTTCCAAAGATTGGGGCAGTCTGCTTGGCATGATTAATGTTGTTTACTTGTTCCTTACTAGTTCTTCCATCCCCTCCCTGCTCCCCCCGCCCCTGGGTTGCAGAACTGGAGCAGGACTTCATGGAATCTCCTCTGGTCACTACATTCCTGCCCCCATCCCCCCGCAATACTTCAGCCTCCCTCAAAATCTTCCCTAATATTTTGTCTCCTGTTTTGTATTAAGTCTTTGAGGCCAAAAAGAAATGTGCTTAGGCTTCAGGTATTCCACACGGGGCTATGCTGCAGAGGTTTAGAAAGGTTTATTTTGGCAACCTGAGGAAAGAGACGGACAGTGAGTTGATGGCTTAAAACTGGCTGACCAAAGGTTTGCGGCTATTTCCTTAGATGCTGCTTATTTAGCAAGGGAGAAAGCGAAGGCTGATGCAGAATACTACACCGCCCAAAAAGCAGCTGACTCAAATAAGGTGAGTTTCCCTTGCTTACACCAGCATTCTGACCAAAGGTTGAGGGGAACAAGACACACGAATGCGAAACCTACTTCTTGTGGGAGAAAACAAATCTTTGGTGGCTGTATGTATGGGTATCAAAACATCCATACCAGTGGCCTGCTGTGTTGGCACTTAATCCTTGTGGTGCAAATGTCTTCCCAGGTGTATTCATTTTTTTTCTTCTCCTTGACAGCTGAAACTCACGCCAGCCTACCTGGAGCTGATGAAATACCAAGCAATCGCTACTAACAGCAAGCTGTACTTTGGCAGTAGCCTCCCCACTAACTTGTTTCTAGGTTCCTGGGCTTTTGAACATATGATTGCAAGGACTGCTGAAGAAGTTCACCTTGTCTCGGAAACAGGGAAACACCACCTCAGGGCTCGAGAAAGTGCTACTTGATGCTCATACTATGTAGCCTCCTTGATCTGAACATCTAAGTAATCTACTGCCTCAAAATCAGGGCAGTTATTGATCTCAGACTGCCTTATTGAGAAACAGGAAAGGAACCACAGGTTTTTCTGCCATATAAACATAATTCTACACTGAGTTTGTGTCATCCTCCATAGCCTGCTGAGAAGAGAACCCAAAGGCTTTTTTGACTATTTCATACCAGAAGCTGGCTCCTCGGGGTTTCCAAGAACAAAAGTAATCCAAGTGCTAACATTTATTAGTAGAAAAGATTTGGCAATTAAAATATCCAAATCTGGCTATCTGGCTCTTGCAGGGAGGTACTTGTTCCGACACTGAATGCAGTTGTAATATAGGGACTGGTGTACTAGATCTTAATGCCCTCAATCAATTTTACTACTATCGTTTGGAAACTGATGTTATTAACCAAGAGCTGATGCATAGCTTAGTCCCATGACTCAGTGAGATCAACTCATGACTCCAGGGGAGTATGTACCAAAATTATTTTTGGTGCCACTTGTTGGAAAGGTAAAAAATATTGAGACTACTTCTTAGGCTCTGGCTCCAACTCAATTGTGCTCTTGCTGTGAAAACTGTTTCAGAATTTACAAATGTGTCTGAAGAAGATACATCTCATGACTGGAAAGTACCATTTTGGAGTTTTTTTGTTTTTTTTTTAAAAAGGCTTGCATTTCAAGTATATATGCAAAATGTTGGTATTTGGAATAGGGAAAATAAAGCTATTTTCATAACCTTTTCTAAGATAGGTGTATCTATGGTGGATTCAACTGTTTATCCTATACTATCATAGACCAGTTGTTGCTTAAAAAATCTCAGAAAACAGTCACTTTGCTAACATGGGCTAGTCTTTTTTGGGAGATGTAGGATGGAACAACAACTCAGTAACAGCTAGAATTTTCTGCCTTCTGATCTTAAATTAATTGCTTAAAAAGAAAACGAAAATAGAAATGTCTTTAAAATTCAGAAATCAACGAAGCTTTATTAACTCAAAATCTATAACAAATGATTACGTGCCATCAAATTCTAGTTGACTCTTAGTGAATACTCAATCGACATTCTCCAGGAAGATCTGTCCCCAACCTTCCATCAGTGTATCCAATTACATCACCACTGTTGTCCTCTTATTTTTCCTTCCACTATTCCCAGCATTATAGACCTCAAGAGAGTTAGGCCTTCACATAATGTGTTCAAAAGATGATTTCAGTCATCTTTTGATCTGGTCAAAACCCATTTCCACCATTTCGATCTGGTCATTTGTGCCTTGGGTGAAAACTTCAGATTGATTTGTTCTGTGATTCATCTATTTGTTTTCTTGACTATTCATGGTATTCTCAGGAGTCTTCTCCAAAACCAGAGTTCGAAAGTGTCAGTATTCTTTCTGTGCTGTTTCTTCAAAGTCCAACTTTTGCTTCTATAAAGTGTCATAGGGAAAACCACTGCCTGTACAATTCTGATCTTTGTAGGTATAGATACATCACAAAATCTCCAGGGCTTTCACTGTTACCTTACCAAGTGCTAGTCTGTGGCATGCTTTTTTGCTGCTGTTTCCTTTAATGTTGTAAGTAGATCCAAAAAGGCAGAAGCTATCCACCACTTCAGTATCTTGTTAATTCTAAGGCTAGTTGCTGTATCCACTGTCATTAGTTAGGTCTTTGTATTAAATCTTAGTCCCATTTTTTTCATTTTGCTGCTTGATTTTCATTGAGCTTGCAGATCATTGGAATTTTCATTTATCTGAGTAGTGATATCAGCATAATGTAAGTTATTGATGTTTCTTCTTCGAGTTTTAAAACTAGGCACATAGTTCTTCCAACCTAGCCTCAGTGCCTCAATATATATATTCAGGACATAGGTTGAATAGGAGAGAGTAAACAGCCAGCCTCAATCCTTTCCTGACCTGGAGCCAGTCCGTTTTGCCAAATTCCCTCCAGATTGTCATTTCCCCTTGGCCTGTGTATATGTTTTGTGTGGGATGTTCTGGGATTCCCATTTTCATAAAGACATTGGGCAGCTTGACACTATTGAAAGCTTTTCTATAAACAGTGAAGCAGATATTGACTTCTTTTGGTATTCTTTGGTTTTCTTAATTATTCAGCATGCATCAACGGTAATGTATCTTGTTCCTTGTTTTTTTTTCTAAATCAGTTTGAATGTCTGTTATTTCCCATTCCATGTAGGGTTTTAATCTGGGTTGGATGATCCTTATTATTTTGCTAGCATGTGAGATATTTTATAACAGTTTGCATATTCTGTTAAGTCTTCTTTTTTTGGTATTATGTACAGTGACCTCTTTCAACTGGTTGGTCATGGTGTCATTCTCCATATTTGCTGGGATAGTTTGGTTAGAACCTTTATGGATTCTTCTGTTGCTTGCCATATTTCTGTAGATATTCTATCAGTTTCTGTAGCCTTCTGACTTGATAATGCCTGGAGTACTGAACTGATTTCCTAACACTAGAGTTTCTTGAAAGTACACAATATGTTCTAAAGTGTCTTGGATATTGACATTCCATCTTCTTGAAATCAGTTACTATCTGTTCATGGGTGATTTTTAGCATGTCAATTCAAAGTTGCAACCTTCTGAGTTCAGAGATCTTTTGGAACTCTCCTTGTTTTTCCATAACTGTTTCTATGTTTGAGGCCTTTACAGATATTGTTACAATACTACTAATTGTGTCTTCCAAAAGGTCTTTGAAATTTTTTGTTAAGTTTCTTTCTGAGATCTTCCCTCCTGAGGTCTTACTTGGTTTTGGCTCTCTTCTTGGGTTCCATGTCTGTTCTGACATCCAGTTTGCTTTCTTTGTTTCTTGGTCTTTGGCAGTCTTTTTTCACATTCAGTCTTTACAACTTCTTTCTTTCCAGAATTCCTTTGGTACCTATCAATGTGAGGTTCAAGACTTCAAATTGATTTAGTTTGAAAACTCTTTTTAGGGGCATTAGTGGCTAGGTTCCAACAATACAGGTAGTCCTCACTTAACAACAATAGGGATCTGAAAATTGGTCATTAAGTGAGTCATGTCCTTGTTAAGTGAACCACTTGGTTGTTAAACAAATCCAGCTTCTCCAATGGACCTTTTTGCCAGAATTCACTTAACGACCATTGTAAAAAAGGTAGCAAATTGCAATCACGTGACTGCAAGGGGGGTGTGATGGTTTGCGATGGTTGTGTGAGTACAAGTTGTAAAGTACTTTTCCTGAGGCTGTTGTAACATTGAACCATCGTTAAACTAATGGTTGTTAAGCGAGGACTACCTGTAGTTCCCAATGTACCTAATAGATCTGAACTCCTGCTTCCTGTGCTACTATTCCCAAAGCACAGAGTTCCCTCAACTTTCCCAGACTCTTGTTCATCCACTTTCCCTTGCATGTGCACATAAATGATTCTTGAAGACCTGATGTTGGGTTAGGCAGTTTTGGAAAACTTATACAACAGAGACTCAAGATGAAATTTAATGAAGCTTTATCTGAATGGAATGCACACAAGAGGAGGTGGTCAAGCTCTCAGCAAAAGTGTACAAATACCAAAATGAGCTGGCCAGTAGCAGAACAGTGTCCATGAAAGCTCATGTAATATCTTATTTATTCTACTCCAAACTAATGTTATTGCCTGATCAAAATAGATGGCATGATCCTATTTCTTGACTGAATTGAGCAGTCACTGACACCATTAGTTTAGCCAGGACTTAAATATGAACATATAAAAGTACGTTTTTAAAGATTACAGGTGCTCCTTAGAAACACTATTTTTCACCTATAATACAGAGAATTTAAAATTAAAATGTTTGGATTTAAAAATATAGAAGCATTCAGAGTCACAATCCCTTATACACGCTGTTGTTGCTAGAGTTTGTATTTTACACTTCCACTGCTGTTCTACAATTCCTGTGCAACATAAGTGCTGATGAAACAATGTAGTTCTCAGTGCAACCCCTAGCCCCTCCTGCTTTTCTTTGGGAAAATGCCTTTCATAAAAAGAAAGCCTTTCACTGAGTGGTGACAGCAACCCTGGGAGGAGGAGCCGCATGCAACACAGTCTTCTGGCTCCTTTCTGCAGACATATGCTCCAGTCGTTCTGTGTAGAAGCCATTGAAGTCCAGTCTAGGAAAGAAAGGGTAGGATTATGTGGGTGGACCATAGAAAGGACTGAATTAAGAGCTCTGCTAGAACAAGAGTCCATCTAGCCCAGCATCTACTTTCTCACTGCCACATCAGATTATGAGAAGTTGCAAGCAGGATGTGAGGGCAAAAGCTGTTCCCCAGCAACAGGAATGGAAAGCCATGTTGATAGCCACTGATAACTGATTGCCATTGATAATCCTTGCTCTCCAGGGGTTTATACGCTCAACAGAGATTGTTGAGGAAGAGGAATATTTTTTCTGAGAAAGAGAACAAATCTCTGCTCACCTGTAGATGATATTGATCATGCTGTGCTCACAGTCATTGGTGCTGTAAATGCTCAGTTTGTCCAGGAGGTCCAGGAGATGCGCAGAGAAATTGCTGTCAAACTTGTTTATTGTTGCCTCAAAGCCAGAACTTACATGCAAGGAATCTGCCTGCTCTGCTAAAAGCTGAAAAAGCAAAATACAGGAAATGAAGCACCATTTCTTTCTCCTTATCCCCAAAATATTGAAACTGAAAGGGGAAGAACCCTGCAATTTTATGTTGCTTTACATACATTTCATAGAAAATTGATTTTTCAAACAATCAAAGGACGTAAATGCACTGAAAGACTCTTAGAACTTGCAAACTCCATTATGAGAATCTCTATTTGTATTGTACAGCATTAAGAGAAAAGGCGCTGCACTTTCCTACATGGTATTTTTTCAAAATATATGGAACATGTGTCTGGTTCACATTTAGCCATAAACTATGGTCTGTAAACCACAACTTACTAGGTTCATATAACAAACCAAAATGAAACAAGCCACATTATGGTTTAGCTCTATGTGTGACCCCAGTTAGTGATTCTGATACAGTGCCAAAATACAATGGCCTAACATTTTCAAGTGCTATGTTGGAAATTAATGAGTAAGGGAAGAAGGGGGTAGAGCTTGGAGCCCACAACCTACCTTATTAGCAAGCTGCTTTCGTGTGGATTCTTCTACTCGTTCCTGTTTAGTAGGTGGGCCTCTCATAGTCCCATGCTCTACAGTGAGGCGGTCCATTTCATTATCCAGCTTCATGCTGTGGGAAAATCTCTGACAGGCAGAAAGAAAAGTAGAAAGGATGGAGTATTCAAAATGCATACATACTAGGACTAGGCATCATCTTTCATGTTCCAGAGCATGTAAGAGCATGAACTCAGTGCCTGTCTGCATAATGCCTATCTTTAAAGCAGTGTTGCTTTAAAGATTGTGTCAATCTATGACATGGTAAGGGACAATTGCCTAGACTTAGCTTGCATTACTGAGATGTGGTTGGGTGGTGCACATCTGCACTCCCAGATTTCATGTCCAATGGCAGCCATGAAGCCAATACTTCTACTTGGTTTTGTTTTGGTTTCGGTATATGCTGCCAGGGGCAAGTATAATTGCAGCAATTTACAAATCTTGTAAATAAACAAATAAGCTGCATCTTTTCTTCAGACAGCTGTGCAATCCTGGGAAAAAGGAACGACTGCTTTAAAGTACTGCAGTTATAGGTGTTAATGCTCATGTTCCAATCTTAAGGCATACATGTATCCCCTTTGGGGTCCTAAATAGCCCAGCAGGTGGCCCTTCTCAGCAAATCTAGAGTGAGACTTATTCCATAGCTATATGGGTCCTACCTGCATGCAATTGGTGAACATGACACACACAGACATTAGCTTGGAAAAGATCTTCAGTAACTCTGGATTGGTAAGCATGCAATCCTTCAAGCAATTATCCAAGAAACTTGTGTGGTGACTCAAGACATCATCAATATTGGAGGCCTATTGAAGGAAATAAAATATCAACCAACCCTTCCTCCAGCAATCATGGAAGAAAATTTAGAAGTTGTCTAGTGTAATCCTGTTTGATGCTCTGCAGAACAGAATCCAACTTGTTTATCTCACAGAAATGGTGGCCAACCTCTATTTAAATATTTCTCTTCAGATAGTCTGCCATCTTCCAAGGCAGCTCCTATCCTTTGGAATTTTCTCCCTATGTTTAGCTGAAACTGGCTTCCATACCATTTCCAGCTATCAGTTCTAGGTATGTCTTCTGGAGCAATACAAAACTAGTTTGCTCTAAAGCCTCAATTTATACAATAATCTGGGTACTGAATTAACTGGTTTTCAGTGTTCACATAATACAATCAATCACAAACCAATCAAGCGGGCTGGGGGTTGAATAACAACCAAGTCACAAAGTAACCAACACTAAAATTAATCAAATTATCATGTTGTATGAATGTGACTGCTTTTTTTTTTTTAACTGGCCTGGTTAAGCATGTCATGTGAATCTAGCCAAACTGCAGCAATGATGTAGCTTGGAAACATCCATGCAGCCAAAGATTTAAACAAGGGAGGAAGCTAGATTAGCAATAGCTGATAAAAAAGGATGGTAACTGCTCATGGTAGGATTGGATATCTTTGCTCTGTCTAGAAAATCTACATGTATTTCAGAAGCATCTGGTTTAAAGAACTGTTAAAGTTCTAAACTTCTTGTACTTGGAAATAATGTTTATCCATTTGCCTGGTTGCCGTAGGCAATCAAAAATTCCATCCAGGAAGCCTGCTCAGGAATATAAACCATGTTCTGTGGATTTACATGAGCCCTAGTGGCAGGAATTTTTTTTTCAGTAGAAGTCTCTCACAGCTTTGCTAATAGGCAGTTAGAATAGATGGCAGAAACCTACTGGCTCCTATGGTTTTGACTCAGCAGCATAGCTAACTCTTTAAACAATTATTCCCGCTAAGACAGTTTGATCCAGACTAACCAACTTCAGATTCTTCTCCAGAATATGCCATGTTGGTTCCATCACTTCAAACATCATATAGTATTGGATGTTCTGCACAAAATTGAGCATCCGCTGACGCAGAGTAAAAGCACCTGCAAACCTAAACAGAGAGGAGCAGTGAGCACAAGGAGGGAGTTCACTAATTGGGATTGATGAAGCTTGTAAGGGAACAACAAACTTAAGAGAGATTGTCAGGGTAATAAGTCCAAGCCTGCCACTGAGGGGTAACATGCTTCTGAATTTGGAGTGGCCATTGTTCTATTTGCAGAAACCAGGATTTGGAACCAATGCTCATTGTAGGTTTCAATTTCAGTTTCCAGAAATCTAAACAGCAACCACTTTGGTTTCAATGATACATTATGGTTCAAGTAAGTCTTCAATTGTAGTTAGTGAGCCACATAAGAAAGTGGTATAAAGGCAAATAGTGCATACTCTCATTAACTGTTCCCTGCAGCTTAATGTGTCATGCAAACACATCCTCAGTTACTACTTATGTTCTGCATGCAGATGGGCTCAATCCATGACATCTTCAAGGAGTGTTGAGAAAGAAATGGCAAAAATCCAGAAAAGCCACCCCCAGCACTGCAGACAATACTGAAGTACTAACAACTTCACACAATACAAGGCAGTTTTTCATGCATCAGCTGCAGCTTCAAATTTACTTATCTTTCAAACATTCATGATGTTTAGCTTTAGGTCAAAACATTTCACTGGAGGAAAGGGAAGGAAAAAAGCTGGAAACCATTAACATAAATGAGATCTCTACCTTCACTTTTAGAATGGCAAAAAATTAACCATCTTTGTTAAGAAAGCAAAGACTCCTCTCTGCATCTCCATAAGAGGGGCCAAGAATTTCCAGGTTGGGAAACATGCCTTGGCAGGGAAAGATCATAAACAGAAGTCACAGGGAGAAGGCTGCTTGCATAAATAGCTGAACAACTATCTCTAGTCCTCTGAAAACTGAAGGATTATTTACCATTTTGATGAATGCAGTGAACACTGCTTAGCTGTTTTGCTGCTGATCCAGACATTGCATAACTGCCTCTCCACGTGCTTACAATAAAACATGTGTCTGAAGAGCATCTGGTACCGTGTTAAGGCTTTTCTAGAAGTCAAGCACAAAGATAGCAACATACAGAAGTGTAATCTTAGAATATTTCTGACCTATGAGCAATTGCTAAGCAAGCGTTAGATTTTCCCAGAAGGAAAGTTATCTAGGCAAGGACAGTTTTCATTCCACCCTGAACACTTCCTTTATTGGGATCCCAATAATCAATGATCAAACCACCACAGAATTATAACGATGGCAATATGTATGAACGACTTGCTTCTTTCTGTCAGAAATTCCTCTCTCTGGCTTACCTGTTGATGATGAGAGATAATGGCCATTTCACAATGTAATCAAAAGAAAATGCTTCCAGGCCACTGAGAGAGAGCTCTGTTGGATCAGCATTGATTATTGCCTTCTCCTGCTTTGTCTCAATGGCCAGAACTCGCAGGAGCTGTGTTATGAGATCATGTGGCATCAAGTCAACCTTGAAAAAGACCACAAGAGCAATGAGGTTAGCTTAAAACCAAAATAAAAAGTTGACAAATGCAATATGGGAGCAGAAATCATAATCTTTTTACCAAATATAAAGCATTATTATTATTAAGTAATTAGGTTAGATAAAGTACAGTGGGGCAAAAAAGTATTTAGTCAGCCACCAATTGTGCAAGTTCTCCCACTTAAAAAGATGAGAGAGGCCTGTAATTTTCATCATAGGTATACCTCAACTATGAGAGACAAAATGGGAAAAAAAATCCAGAAAATCACATTGTCTGATTTTTAAAGAATTTATTTGCAAATCATGGTGGAAAATAAGTATTTGGTCAATATCAAAAGTTCATCTCAATACTTTGTTATATCTTTTGTTGGCAATGACAGAGGTCAAACGTTTTCTGTAAGTCTTCACAAGGTTTTCACACACTGTTGCTGGTATTTTGGCCCATTCCTCCATGCAGATCTCCTCTAGAGCAGTGATGTTTTGGGGCTGTCGCTGGGCAACATGGACTTTCAACTCCCTCCAAAGGTTTTCCATGGGGTTGAGATCTGGACACTGGCTAGGCCACTCCAGGACCTTGAAATGCTTCTTACGAAGCCACTCCTTCGTTGCCCGGGGTGTGTGTTTGGGATCATTGTCATGCTGGAAGACCCAGCCACGTTTCATCTTCAATGCCCTTGCTGATGGAAGGAGGTGTTCACTCAAAATCTCACGATACATGGCCCCATTCATTCTTTCCTTTACACGGATCAGTCGTCCTGGTCCCTTTGCAGAAAAACAGCCCCAAAGCATGATGTTTCCACCCCCATGCTTCACAGTAGGTATGGTGTTCTTTGGATACAACTCAGCATTCTCTCTCCTCCAAACACGACGAGTTGAGTTTAGACCAAAGTGTTCTACTTTGGTTTCATCTGACCATATGACATTCTTCCAATCCTCTTCTGGATCATCCAAATGCTCTCTAGCAAACTTCAGACAGGCCCGGACATGTACTGGCTTAAGCAGGGGGACACGTCTGGCACTGCAGGATTTGAGTCCCTGGCGGCATAGTGTGTTACTGATGGTAGCCTTTGTTACTTTGGTCCCAGCTCTCTGCAGGTCATTCACTAGGTCCCCCCGTGTGGTTCTGGGATTTTTGCTCACCGTTCTTGTGATCATTTTGACCCCACAGGGTAAGATCTTGCATGGAGCCCCAGATCGAGGGAGATTATCAGTGGTCTTGTATGTCTTCCATTTTCTAATTATTGCTCCCACAGTTGATTTCTTCACACCAAGCTGCTTGCCTATTGCAGATTCAGTCTTCCCAGCCTGGTGCAGGTCTACAATTTTGTTTCTGGTGTCCTTCAACAGCTCTTTGGTCTTGGCCATAGTGGAGTTTGGAGTGTGACTGTTTGAGGTTGTGGACAGGTGTTTTTTATACTGATAACAAGGTCAAACATGTGCCATTACTACAGGTAACGAGTGGAGGACAGAGGAGCCTCTTAAAGAAGTAGTTACAGGTCTGTGAGAGCCAGACATCTTGCTTGTTTGTAGGTGACCAAATACTTATTTTCCACCATGATTTGCAAATAAATTCTTTAAAAATCAGACAATGTGATTTTCTGGATTTTTCCCCCCATTTTGTCTCTCATAGTTGAGGTATACCTATGATGAAAATTACAGGCCTCTCTCATCTTTTTAAGTGGGAGAACTTGCACAATTGGTGGCTGACTAAATACTTTTTTGCCCCACTGTATATAAGGGAATTTATGCAAAAGGCATTTCTTCTATCCACAAAATATAGTTTGTTGCATGTGTACCCTATTATGGAATTATTAACTGACAAGTGAGAGTTGGGTAGCATATAAGTGTAATAATCATAATAATCATGACCCTTTGTCTTTGGTAGTTTCTTGAAACTCACCCAGTTAAAAGGCTTTCAGCTGCATGTCCTCTTGGCTTATATAGTAAATGCTACATGAATTAATGTTCTGTTGTTAATAGTGTATCTATTATTATGGTTGTTTCAGGATTTTTTTTTGCCCTATAGGATTTTATACATTGTATAATATTTTACCTGAATCAATAGACCTGATTACAATCATAACCACCCCCCGCAAAAAAAAGACTACCACAGTAAGACATTGCATAAGCCTAACAGTTACAGCTCATAGTAGGGCAGAGTTTGCACACAGTATAACAAAACTTAGCAACGTTTCGGGATACAGAATTTAGAGAGGAGCGGGAGATCAATTGCAAGGGAGTGTCTGTATACAACTGGCAGTGTAACAGAACATGAGTGGTGGTTTTTATTGCACCTTTTATTGCACCTTAAACAAAGGTACTTCACAGGTGTACCATTGTTTAGCGAAGGAAATTTTTCTATATTACTTCTGAATTTTGAAACAGGGATCTTATGCAGATAACTAACCATATCCATACTAATCGGTATTTTGTAAAGAGGTTGTTAATAAATACATCACTGGTAAAAGATGGTCCCATGAAAAGCCACAGAAGTGCAATTTCTTGAAAACTGCGTTTTCCCAAATGGAGTCAAAAGAGCCAATCCAGCTGGGTTTTGCAATAATTTAACCTAAAAGTTAAAACTAATAATCCAAAGGCCAGATTCAACTTTAGTAACTCCTGCTTCCCAGTGAAGCACCATCTTTGGAACACAGCGAGGGACCTGGAAAAATTCTCAAAAATTGGGATTGGACTTTGCATTTAGCTTTGTTTTAAAGACAGGACAGAAACTTTGAAATTAAATAAAATAGGTTTCAGTTCATTTAATTAAATAGAATAGTTTGAAAGTTTTGTTATAAATTTACACTAGTGTCACTAACACCAGATACAGATAGTCTTCACTTAACGCCCTAATTGGGACTGGAATTTTCATTGCTAAGCAATGCAGTCATTAGGTGAAATATCACGTGACTGCACTGCTTAGTAACAGCAGTTTGGTAGTCCCAGGTAAGGTTCTTAGCCCAGGACCGTGCTGTCGTTAGGCACGCTTAGGCAAGGACCTCACACTTCTCCTGCTCTGCCGTGCTTGCCTCTACTTCAACTCCTATCTCCCCCCCCATCTCTGCCCTTTTGGCTGCCCTGTGCTCCTGCTGCCTGGCCTGGCCCTTCATGAGGCAGCTGCTAGCTGTGTGTGACCTTGGGAAGGCCTTGTGAGGCTTTGGGACGGCCAGCAGCTGCCTTGTGAGGGGCCACGCTGGACGCACCTTGTCAGCAGCGGGAGGAAGAAGACGGTGAAGGTCAGCTGGGGTGGTGGAGTGCAGGGTGGAGGGGGTGCAGGACAGAGGGGTGGAGTACAGAGTGGTGGGGTGGAGGAGTGCAGGGCAGCCAAAAGGGCAGAAGATGGGGGGAGATAGGTGGGGGGAGTTGAAGTGCACCCTACAGTCATAAATGCAGGTGGGCTGCCAAGCACCCAAATTTGGATCATGTGACTGCGGGGGCGCTGTAATGGTCATAACTTCGAGGACCGACTCTAAGTACCATTCATTCAGCGCTGTCATAATGGTTGCTGAATGAATAGTGATATTAAGTTATGATCACTGATGATCTGGGTTTTGCCACTGTAGCCCAAAATACAAAATATAATTGACTATTCCAAATAATGTGTATCCCTGACATGGTTTCATATTATTCGCTTGGTAAAGACAGAAACAGATAACCTAGGCTTCCTAGCTTTTATCTGTGGATCTGAGATCCGTCTTTATTTTCTGGCTTTTAGAACATCTTGCCTTCATTTCAGGCTGCAAGAACTCACTTACCTTTAAATCATCTTTAAATGGGTCAGTGTTAGCTGTGCTCATACGTAATGCTAATTCCAGAAGAGCTTCCAGTCTAGTTGGAATGATATCATCCACTGGCTTTTTCAACTCCTCTTCTGTCAAATCCATGAAATGGACATAGAAATCACCTTGGTCCATAAGAAAATAGTGTTTGATGGACCTGCTCAACAAAAAAGCACATATTAACTTTCTGCAAGAAGAAATGCTACCAAAAGCCAGCATGTTTCCACTCTCCCTGAATCATTTTCTTGGGCAAAACAAGGAAAAAGCCATACTTTCTGAATGTAACAAATGAAGCAAACCTTAAGTGGGCCACAAGTTCCTTTTCATCCATCAGGAAATCAAGCAAGACTTTGCTGGCATAATTATAGGCCTTCTCTATCTGTTCCACATATTCACGCTCCTTCAAAGTATAAACGACCTCCTTTGCCACTGGGCAAGTAACATCATGACCACACTCCCGGACCACATTTAAGTACTTCCCTGAAGGGAGAAGGGAATAACTCAGGTGGGCACAGACTGAATAAAAACTCTGCATCAAACAAGGCTTAATTTGCTCTGCCTTGTAGTGGAGCCAAAAGAAGTGGGTTAACACATGGCACACTACAAATACATTTAAAAATAACTATTATCCTCAAGGGAGCCAGTCTGATGTAGTGGTTAAGGCATCAGGCTAGAAACTGGGAGACTGTGAGTTCTAGTCTGGCCTTAAGCATGAAACCAGCTGGGTGACCTTGGGTCACTCTCTCTCAGTCCTAAGAGGCAGGCAATTGTAAGCCACTTCTGAAACCTTGCCAAGAAAACTGCAGGGACTTGTCCAGGCAGTTGCCAGGAGTCAAGACTAACTTGAAGGCATCAATAAATAAATAAATAAAAATCTCCATGATCTTTTTTGGGAAGACCCATCAGGTTCCAGTTCCGTAGGGTTACATAAACTCATTAGTTGACTCATTCACAAGATAGGCTACCTCACATAGTCCTTGTGAGAATAAAATTAGAAAGTAAGAAAATGCCATCCTGGAAAAGCTGGCTTAAGCATATTCCAAAATTACAGACTAATTTTTTGCAAAAAGGCGAGTGGTATTCCGTCCATAGGACTTCCTCAGGCTCCATGAACAGCCATGGCTCTTTCATGATAAAAAAAAAAATCTCACTCTTAGCTTCCAAAGGAGGCACATTTCATGTTTTTAAGTACTTAGTCCCCCCCCACCCCCAGGAGCCTCTGGCCCCTTTTCTGCTCATTGACAGACAAATGCTTACCTGTGCTAAGAATTTTATCTGCAATCTTTTGCAGGAAGGAGGGAATCTGTTGCTGGACAATGGTGTATCTTTGATCCCAGTACTTATCATTATAGTCCTCCTGGATCTTTTCCTTTTGGAGTTCATGTTCCTCCACCATGAATTCACTGTAAAAGTAAAAACAATCAATGTTTGGGAGTGATGAAGAGCAGCTGGGGATGGTAGGGAGAAAGGGGGAAATTAGAGTACAAAAGCGGAAGAGGATTTCTGGTTTTCTAGGGTATTATGCTCTGGCAATGCTAGCACACCACTACAATCAGTGCAGACAATTTTACCTTGCTTCCCAAGCATGCCATAGTTGATACATAGACCAAAGAAGAAAAATGAGCGTGATTCCTCAGGGTACCTATAAGGATCGTTGATAATGCCTCTGTAGATCCACTTTTCCAAGATTTCAAAGTATGGAACACTGGCAGCTTTGGTTAAATAAAGACACAGCTCCTGGGCTTGGCTGTCTCCTGTGTAGTTGAATGTTTTGTCATGGAGTAGGCTGAGTGTTGAACCTCCCATACATTCACCCTTGTCTATCGAAGTAGCTAAAACAAAAGACACACTTTTAAAAACTTCACTGTGAAGAAATGCATTTCTAAGATCTACTGAACCAATCACTCATCATGAAAGATCCTTCATTTGCTGAAAGAATCTGCTGCATACTTTCTACAAGTATCCCACCTGTTTGAATATTCAACTGCAACACTGCTATCCCACTAAATGTGCAACTTCAAAAAGACTCACTGAGCTTAGTAAATTGCATGCGGAAAAAAAATTAAATACAGCTCTCAAGTGCCACAATGCAATTTTAAACATCTCTGAATCAGCAGGAATAATTTTGCAAGCAGAATAAATGCTAGTCAAACTGATGCTATCAAAGTACACATAAAAGTGATTGTTCAGCTCTAAGCGATCAGCTCAAATTAAGCATGTTCTATGGTGAAACCAAATTCTTTATGTATGTATTCATCTGTAACTTTGAAAAGGTCCTGCTATTCAGCTCAATAGGTTTCCAGAGTGATTTAAATTATCACACCTAAAATTATAACAAGAATGATAGCCTCAAGGCAGCTTACACTACAGTACAAATGCACAGTCACATAACCCAGCAGTCTTAACCCCCCTGGCTGAAATATGGAGTAATAGCATGCTTCCTTCTACTTCTGAAGTTTTAGGCCTCTGGCAGACCTGAGTATTCTTTCTGGCTGGAAAGTGGTAGAGAGGGAAGCGCGTGGCATATGAGGGCTCTCTTCAGCCAATAGATATTTGTTAGCCCTTGCTGAGACATTTTTCCTTGGAAGCAGGAGGTGCAGTTTTCACATCTTTGATGCCCTGCCTCATGTAGTCAAAGAACAGGTATTATTTTAGACCGCCAGACAGTGTAGTTACTAAAAATAGTAATTGAATTAGGATTTTGCTTTAGACAAACAACTGAAGAAGAGAAATACAGGCAGAAAAAATCCATCTGGTTCACTAACAAAACTGGCCATACTACAGATACAGAGAAATGCTTAAAGCCATCTAGCAGAAAATATTTGCCATCACCCCAATAAATCAAAACAGAAAAAGAATTCCTCACCAAGAGAGGCCAAGATTTCCATGGTTCTCATTGTGGGCTGGATATAAAACCAAAGCTTCTGCAGAGAGAGGAGTCCTTGGCGCTGGAGATGTTCCAGCTGGGTTATCAGGATCATATACTCTTTAATGAGGGTCCTCATTGCTGCCGCCAATGCATGATTCACTTGTCCATATTCAAAGGAAGATTTCTCTTCCACAAACCTGCAAAGATCCAAGCCTTTTGTCAATCATATATGCAAGACCAAACCAGTAGGATGGTTTGTTAGCTAAAATAGGAGCCTGGCATTCTAGGGTAGTTGCAATAAAGCACACAAGGGATGGGCACCTACATAGTTCTCCCCCAGTGAAATTTCAAGGCAATCACTGGTACCTGGATATTATGGAGTAACTTGCAGCGACAGGGAGGATTCTAGTGACCAGTTCCTTAACTGACATATCTAGATTGGGATCCACTAAAAAAGTACGATTCTCTCTACCAACAAGGGGCTGTGCTGTGATGTATCTGCCGTCCACACCTATCAAAACATACAGCAAGTCTTCCACAACTGCAGACTCTTGGGCTGCCAATGGTAATGTTCCTGATGGGAAAACCAAAGAGATATGTTATTTTGGGGAAGGGCTCTTAAAAACAAATAACCTTCAGACTTCTGGAGAATCAAGTTTTGGTATTAAAAGGATCAAGTTTAGATGCAAAAGAATTTTCCCTGGTTTGACAGAGTAATGTACACAGATTAATTAATATCTCTAACTATACATCCCAGTTCCTTTGAGGTATGCTAGCAAGAAACTGGATGTTACTAGCATATATATATAGGTTGAATGTTTAAGTGCCAATGAAAGGCTCCAACCAAACAAATGGTGTTGAGCTTCAAGATTAGATGGTCTTATAATCTACCACTTTTACTTACCTATTGGCACAGTTGTATCTGTGCTTAAACTAGAGCTAGAGAGAAAGTCTCCAATAAGAGCTGGTCTCTCATACACCCAGGAAGGGAACGATGGGATAGGCTGGCCAGAATTTTTCTTGTTCTGCTTTTCTCTGAGTGCCTTTCGTACAAGTTCAAGAGGCTGTCAAACAAAAAAGAGACATGAGCACTCTCTGAGTGAAATTCTTATCAAATGAATAAAAGAAGCCTTTTTGCCACAGAAGAGATGAGACAAATTGGTTCTTTGTCACAGCAGGGTGAAATATTTTTAGCAATGAATTTACTGCAGGGCCAAAAGAAAAAAAAAGAGTGATGTTATCTATCTTTATTTGAGCAGTCAAAAATATTTCTTAAAAAAACCCCAACCAGTTAATACCACACTTCTCATACAGTCTTCACATTCCACAAAGAGCTCAAAAGTTGTACATATAACTGAAAAATTGAAAGGTGCCAAGTAACATTGTTTAGTCCTCTTTAAGCATCCACAACCACACTTTACAAATACAGGATCGTCAGAAAATGACTGAAGAGCCAGGCTAGTCCATACAGGAGGAAGCATTCCTCAGGCCACTCAGGCCTGGCCTCTAATCATTCAGGGCTTTAAAAATCAACATCAAGATAGTGAACTGCGCTCAGAAATGAATTGGCAGTCACGATAGCTAACAGAGTACTAGATAGGTTATAAGTAACCTTTCAGGGCTATATTGAGTAACTGAAGTTGTCAAAGGATTTTCAGAGATAGCCTATATATAACATATTGCAGCATCTACCCAAGAAGTTACTAGAGTATGTATAATTTCCTCATGATTCCTTATAACTTTTGATAAATATATAATATTGGATAACCTCAATTTTTGTTTCTTGACAGGGGATATGTTCTTCATTCACAATCAAAGGTTTCGGCAATTATTTTATTTGCAATCTCTTCTATCACCTTCCAACATCAAAATAATTCCACTAGATGTTTTTGGCAATAACCAGCTGACGTTCAAATAGCATTCCACATCTTTCTTAGAGGGAAGCATCTATGTTAGCAAAAGTGAAAAATTTTAAGTCTGAGAAGAAACTTATAACACGAATTTCTATTTTTCTCTCCAAAGTTATGATCTTATTTAAAAAAAAAAAACCGAGGAAAAAAGCCTCCCCCCAATGGCTTCAATCTTTCTAAAGGTTTTCTAGTAAGAAGTAAATCACAATTGCTTATTAGGAAAATAAATTTCACTCCCCCCCAATAAATGTGGAATCATAAAGAATATGCATGTACCCTTGTGACTGGCTTATATACATCAAATACACAAACAAAGGAAGAATCTCAGAGACCTGCTGCAAGCTGGAGCCAGTTGTCACAGTGCCCAGCTGTTTCCGTAACTCCTCCAGTTCTTGAACAGTCATTTTGGAAGTTGTTGAGGGGACAGAGAAAGTGAGGCTGCTGCTACCACTGTTACTGGCTGCTGCATTTGCTGCAAGTTCTGCCCTTTCCTTCGCATTCTGCTGCAAGTATTGTAGAGTCTAAAAAATGGTCCAAAAAGCAAAACTCAGAAATAATGACGGCTCCAAAGTCTTTCACATACACATGGATGATTTCCTTCATTATTATTCATTAAACTTGCTGTACTTCTGGCTATCAACATATCTGGACATCTACTTTCATTTCTGGCAATTCAGATACCCCTTCAGATTAGAGTATCCTTTTATGGAGTTTGGGTGTCTGTATGGCAAGATGAGTTTTGTACACAATCTTTTAAAGCGTTCAGCTTTTGGTTCTGTAGCACAAAGCTCTCTTGCCCAGGTGTTCTTGATTATAGCTTTATAGTGAGTACCTGTTAATAACTTAATTCAGTTTCTGAAACATCCTTGAATAAGTGTTTACTTAAAAAAAATTTTTTTTTTAGGATGGAATGTATTCTCTTTGTGCAGAAGATCCTCTGTATTAGTTAAATGGGTTTCAATTATAAGGAAGCAGATTTTAGCTGGACATCAGAAGAAAGTTCCTAATGGTAAGAACTGTTCAACAATGGAACAGACTATCTTGAGTGATGGTGGACTCTCCTTCTCCAGAGGTGTGTAAATAGAGACTGGATCTCTTGTCAGTCAGTGATGCTATACTACTGAATTCCCACACTGGACAGGGGGTTTAACTAGATCAGGACAGGGGGTTGACTGGACAGGGGGTTTGGCTAGATCAGGGGTTCCCAAACTCTTCAGCTCATTGACTCCTTCATGAAGTTTCAGATTGTTCATCAACACCCAAACATTTATTATATGAAAATAATTTAATAAATACTACTTTAACTAATAGCACTACAAATAATAACAACAATGGATAGTCCCATCAACCCTTAGTGGTTGATATTGACCACTTTGGGGAACCCTGGACTAGATAATTTCCCAAATCTCTTTCATCCCCTACATTCTATTATCATCTCCAGTAACATCCCCAATTAAAAAGACTCTGGTACTACATATAGAAATTATTCTGCCCATGGCCTTGGAAAACTACTGTTACTTAGACTAGACTTTTATTTTGCTTTGCTGTATTCCTCAACTCAATGCTGTTACTTTGAGAATGCAAGAGAATTTCCTTCTTGTTTCTACTCCTTTCTGGACCCCACTGAGCAACCGTGGTTGGTCTTGACTCCTTTAATGCTTGGTATCCTATTCTTCTTACCAACACAACTAAAGAAGAATTAAAATTGCTTCTACCTCTTTGTCTTCTGTAAGCTTGGACAGCAGATACACAAGTGAGTCAAGATGCCTTGTGTTCTTTGATTTCAGTTCATCGTATTTGTTCAAGAAATCTTCTGGAGTCCGAGAAAACTCTGCAATTTTAACCTAGGGAGCACATTACTGTTATTATTATTTACTTTTAAAATTTTAATTAAAGAATTTATATGGCGGCCCAACTTGAGAAGTGCAACTTTGGATCGTGTACAAAAACAACCAAAATAAAACAGCCAACAATAACAGTATTGTTGTTATGTATTACAAGAGGAAAATACACACATATTTATCTATAGACTTCCAGAGCACTTTTCTACTTAACAAAGCCTCTTTGCTCTGGCATGAAGCAGAATTGCTAGGCAGCCAGACTGTGATCCTGTAGTGGGAGGAAAAAAAGCTGCTATACATTTTCCCTCTCTGGTTGTATTTGCATCATATATGTACCCACCAAGCCATTCCTCTTTGGGGTATGCAACATTATGCAAAAGAAGAGGAGTGAGGAAGCCAAAAAAAAAAAAAAAAAAGATAAAGAGACCAACATCACTTACACATCTCCCCATGTTTCTTCTATCTTGGCGAAAACATCTTTGCTATCACCATGTCTATACACCAATAGACCAATAACTGCGGGGCCCAGAAGAAGAGCCTTCTCTGCCGTTGCCCCCGCCCTTTGGAACATTCTCCCCCCAGAGGTGTGGGAGGCCCCCACCCTACCGGCCTTCCGGAAAGAATTAAAGACCTGGCTCTGCCAGCTTGCGTGGGGTGATAACAACCTTACCCAATCCTGGGGCTGGCTAGCGCCTCAAGTGATGCTCCCTGAGTGACTGCTAATTATTTTTGATTTATTTATTTTCTATTTATTATTGTAATTTTGTAATTTTAATTTATTTTAATTGTTTTGTGAACCGCCCAGAGCTGTTTAATGAGATGGGCGGTGACAAATTTGATATATATAAATAAACAGTTTAATTTTGGTTCCTACCCCAAGCAGGGGATCGGACCTGATGGGCTAAATGGCTCTGCATAACTCTATGAATCTGGATTTGCCTGGCTCACTCCGGGATAAAAGATGGTCAGCGAGGCCAGCAAATACGAACACAGCTTCCGTATTTTGAAGGAAACCAGTAGCTCTTTTAGGTGGCAGAGGCCCCCTCTGGGTCACTGGACCCAGAAGGTGCTTTATGGGTATCTTCATCTCACCAGAGTTTATGCTAGGCCAGTCAGCCCTTTTAAAATTGATTTTTAAAAACACTTTACCGTTGAACATTATTACTGCCGAGGAACAGCCGAGTGGGCGTACGCAGCTATCCGTGATCCCTGTACGGCGTTTACTTCAAAATATCTCATTCTCTTCTATACAAAAGGCCTTTTGCTATCAAATTGGATATTCCCGGGCCCGAAAGGACTCCGCTGTCCGCCCACCGTCCTCCCCGACCCCCGTTTCTCCCGGCCGACCCACCTTGGCTCCGAGGGCGGAGGCGGTGGTGGTGAGATAAGGAGCGCGGTTCTTCTGCAGCAGGTCGATGTAAACCTCCGCCCCTTCCCCGCCGCCCCGCACTCGCAGTAAGCTCAGGAGCTCGTTCACGTCGTGATGAATCCGAAACTCGCTCATAGTGACGAGAAAGCAGCATTAGCGCTTCACCAGGGCAGCAATAACAACCCTGCAAGGCAGGACCATACTTATTAGGAGCAAGGTACCAAAGCCTCTACCTTTCCTGGCCCGCCCCCTCGTCTCCCAGCAACCATCCTCCGCATGACCCGGAAGCGGAAGCGGAGGTGCTCTAGTTTCAGGGAGAGAAACAGCGGTCGGGCAGAATGGCTGGCGAAGAGACAGGTCCTTTCCGTTTCCGCCCCACTTGGGTCCGCTACCCCGCAGACCATCCCTTCTTCGAGGTAGGGGCCTCCTTGCTCTGCCTTCGCAGCCTCGGTCGCCTTGCCTCAGAAGCGGCCCGCCTCCGCATTTCTTCCCTGCGTCTGAAGCGATGGCTGTAATCCTGTTCTCTTCCTCTCCAGGACGGCGACGTCCACCGGCATATGTACCTCCAAGGTCTCCTGGAGAATGTCACGAAGGACACCGAAAGGCCCCGGTAAACCCCTGGAGAGGTGCACGGCCCTTCCTCCCCCCCCCCCCTTGACTGAGAGATAGCCTCGTTGTTGTTCCTGCATTATAAAATGTTCAGCAGAAACAAGCTCAGTTAATAATGGAGAGGTACACTGAATGCCTCAAATCCTCCCCTCTACCCCCAATTTTAGCGTACAGCCACGATGATGGGGATGATTCTATTCTATTTGCTATTATTGACATCGTTCCTTAAAGAATAACAAGCCTCCAAAGCAACCTTCAGCCACTGTAGGGAATGTAAATAAAAATGCACTAAATAAAAAACCAACGTCTCTGGAATGTTACAGCTTGGTAGAGACTCCTTTTCTATGTTTCCTTTCAGAACCTCTGAATTTTCTTGCCAAATTGGTGGGTGTAGCCAGGTTTTCAACACCTTGGAGAGCTATGAACATCATTACAACATGCTGCACAGGAATGTGTGTTCTTCTTGCAAACGAGCCTTCCCTTCAACACATTTGCTAGATGTTCACATTCTGGAGTGGCATGATTCCCTCTTCCACATAATGGCAGAGAAGCAGAATATGGTAAGCGGCCATGAGACATATAGATTGCCCATGATTCAGTGGCTTCAGTACAGATGTAACCCTAGTTATATTAACAGTTGCAGCTTGTGTTTTTGTAATCAAGAATGTTACCATCACAACCACAAACAATACCTCATTTAGAAGACATGCAGTCTTGATCCAGTTGTTATAAAAAAGCTTAGGAACATAAACAGTGCTCTGCCTGTAGTTCATTTCTCTCTTGTGCATTGAAAACAGTAAAACTGCCGTATACTTAGTCCCCTTCATAGATTCATGAAGTATTGTTGGACTCTGTCAGCTGCTGGTACTAAGGCCATTCCCAAACTTGTTGGGAAGATTGAATTTAAGGTCATGTGCTAGTATACTCCCTACCGGTGGACTAGTAACTTCAAAAGTAGAACATGGAATGCTGATCTTACTTCTTACTAGTTTTTGTGCCTCTTTCCAGTACCAGTGTTTGGTAGAGAGCTGTCTAGAGAAATTCAAGAGCAGCAAAGACCGCAAGGATCACTTAATCACAGTTCATCGGTATCCATCTGATTTTCGCTTTGATAAATCCCTGAAGGCACGAAGGTAAATGTGTAAATGCCTAAAATGTACAGTAGAATGTATATTTGAGATGAGTTGCTCACTAGAAATGTTTTGATCTGTGGAATTACAGAAAACCTAAAAGAAGAGCAGTTTGTAGTTATGATTATTGTTGGTGTGATCACTGTGTATTCTTTTTCTTCTTCCAAGAAGCTCACAGCAATATTTATAGTTCTTGCACACACGTACCCTTTAATTCTGCATCAATTTGATTGGATAAGTTAGGCTAAGAGGGAGGGAGTGACACATAGCCATTGAATGAGCTTTATGACTGAATACAGATTTGAACCTAGGTTTTTCTCTGCTTGAAGTCTAAGCTAAATCACTAACAATAACATCTTCTGTCTTGACTGCTTAAAAGGAAAAATGAATATCATTGAGGACTGGCATGGATGTTAAAGGCTTTTTATAATATTCTTGCCAACAATTTTTCAGTATTTTGATTCTGAGCTATATTTCTGCAATAGGAAAGAGAAAATGAGGCCTCCATCAGAAGAAAGCAGTGCATCAATGGATATGACTGTGGAAGACTCAGAACAATCACCTGTTGATGCCATGGAAATAGGTCCAAATGAGAGTATAATGGAAAGTGGCTTTCAGTCTGGGACAGAGGGTACTGTGGTCTTTCCAGCATCTGAAAAATGGCTCTATAAATCCAGGTTGGTGGCTTTGCTTTTTTAGATGAGTTAGAATCACCTTTTGGTATGAACATCCACCTGACTTTGCACAGAAACACCTGTGTTTGTTTCAGTCTATACAGAATTTGAATATTTTAGTTCACTGGTGGAGACAAGGTGGTATTTATTGTAACTTTTTGACCTAATATGTATTTTTCAACAAACTGATGTCAGTTTACTGGAATTTCTGTCCAATATCATCTTTCACTGGAACTGTCTAAATTAAGATAAAGCCTGAATCAGTTGATAATTCATTTTCATTATTTGACTTAAAATCCTACATCCTTTAGCAGATCTGCCTATCCTCTGTCCTATGAATATTCACATGATTGCTTACATTTTTTAATTTCAGAATTGTTGGCCTGCACTGCAGCTATTGTACTTTTAAAAAATGTCATTATGTATGCCTGTTAATATAATGTAAAGATCTCTGAGTGCCAGAATAAAGCCAAAAATTGTTCAGATTCTGAAATACTAGTTACAGATTTTTGTTTGTATGAAATTGCTAATCAACTCTGTTAATGATTGGTAGAATTCTGGTTCAGAAAAAAAATCTGATAACCACCCAATCTGGATATAATTGGCATAATTTAATAACTTGAATGCTTGGATATATTTCCCTGAATGCTTACTATTTTTTCTTTTTTATTGGTCAGAGGACCAATCTCACAATGTCAGAAATATTTAAGAGAAGTTAAATATATTCAAATCACAAATAGTTCAGTGAAAGAATTGATTCCTTCTTTGAGCTAATTGCTGACCAAAGGAAAAAAAAAATCCTGCAAGTCCTGGAAAAGGTGTGGCTCTTTTAAGGAGCTGCTGACAGGTATAGTGAAGGATCTGAAGCACCTTTCCCCACTTTGGATCTATATACTGTAAAACTAATATTGTCTTCTGTAGTTCAGATTGTTTGGAAATCTAAGAAACCGTAGCAGGACTTGTCAGCCTGTATTCATTTGTTTATTATACTACTGTAACCAAGCCAGTATGCATTCTTTTGCATTTTGTCTTTCAGAATCCCACCTGCTATTTGCTTTGGACAAGGGGCTACCCGTGTCTTCAAAGGCAGAAAAAAGAAAAGCTGAATATGACAGCCAGGAGGAATTTCACCAGCAGAAAAATGCATTAAGACTAGAGCAGAGCTCTGGCTTCATTTACTTGGAGGTCAGAGAAATGAACAGAGGCAAAGCTAGTCTAAATATTGGAACTGATTCTTGCCCTTCTCATTGGAGATATTTCAATGAGAAGCTGCCAAATGCTGCCGTAACCTGCTTCTTGTAGTCCAGCTCCATTTACAGTGTCAGAAATAGCCCAGGTCTATTTCTACAGCTTTTTAAAATGTAGGGTGTGGAGTGAAAGTGATCAGTTTTTTTCCCCCTGGAACGATTATAATAATAAAATAGCATCTATGGTATAGTACAGTTTTCTTGATCTTAACAAGAACCTTGTAAAGTAGGCTGTCATGTCGCTAAATACCAGATAAGCACAGTGTAGGCAGATATAGGTGCATAGGGAGTATATAGCTACTGGGCAGTCTCTGTTGGGATCAGATTTAATTCTATTCCTGCTTGAATGGGCACAAGCTTCCTTGAATTGCTTCTAAGTAGTTAATCTGCATTGCTTTTGAGAATTACCGAAACCAGATTGGTTATATATTTTGCAGCCAAAGATGGAGAAGCTCTATACAGACAGCAAAAACAAGACCAGGAGCTGACTGTGGCTCAGATCATGAGCTTCTTATTGCAAAATTTAGGCTTAAATTGAAGAATGTAGGGAAAACCACTAGACCACTCAGGACCACTTAGATCATATTCCTTGTGAGTACACAGTGAAGGTGATGAATAGATTTAGAGGATTAGATTTGGTAGACAGAGTGCCTGAAGAACTATGGACGGAGGTCTGTAACATTGTACAGGAGGCAGCAACTAAAACCGTCCCAAGGAAAAAGAAATGCAAGAAAGCAAAATGGCTGTCTGATGAGGCTTTACAAATAGCTGTGGAAAGAAGGAATGTGAAAAGCAAGGGTGAAAGGGAAAGATATAAGCAACTGAATGCAGATTTCCAGAGAATAGCAAGGAGAGATAAGAAGGCCTTCTTAAATGAACAGTGCAAAGAAATCTAGGAAAACAATAGAATGGGGAAGACTAGAGATCTCTTCAAGAAAATTGGAGATATCAAAGGAACGTTTAGTGCAAAGATGGGCATGATAAAGGACAAAAAAGGCAGGGACCTAACAGAAGCAGAAGAGATTAAGAAGAGGTGGCAAGAATACACAGAAGAACTATACAAGAAAGATCTTAATGTCCCTGATGTCCATGCTGGTGTGGTCACTGACCTTGAGCCAGACATCCTAGAGAGTGAAGTCAAGTGGGCCTTAGGAAGCATTGCTAACAACAAAGCTAGTGGAGATGACAGTATTCCAGCTGAGTTATTTAAAATACTAAAAGATGATGCTGTCAAAGTGCTGCACTCAATATGCCAGCAAGTTTGGAAAACGCAACAGTGGCCACGGGATTGGAAAAGGTCAGTTTACGTTCCAATTCCAAAGGGCAATGCCAAAGAGTGCTCAAACTATTGCACAATAGCACTCATTTCACATGCTAGCAAGGTTATGCTCAAAATCCTACAAGCTAGGCTTCAGCAGTACGTGAACCGAGAACTACTGGATGTACTAGCTGGGTTTTGAAGAGGCAGAGGAACTAGAGATCAAATTGCCAACATTCGCTGGATCATGGAGAAAGCACGAGAGTTCCAGAAAAACATCTACTTCTGCTTCATTGACTATGCAAAAGCCTTCGATTGTGTGGATCACAACAAACTGTGGCAAATTCTTAAAGAGATGGGGGTACCAGACCATCTTACCTGTCTCCTGAGAAATCTGTATGCGGGCCAAGAAGCAACAGTTAGAACCAGTCACGGAACAACCGATTGGTTCAAAATAGGGAAAGGAGTACGACAAGGCTGTATACTGTCACCCTGCTTATTTAACCTATATGCAGAGTACATCATGAGAAATGCCAGGTTGGAAGAATCACAAGCCGGAATTAAGATTGCAGGGAGAATCATCAATAACCTCAAATATGCAGACGATACCACCCTAATGGCAGAAAGTGAAGAAGAACTAAAGGGCCTCTTGATGAGGGTGAAGGAGGAGAGTGCAAAAGCTGGCTTGAAACTCAACATTAAAAAAACTAAGATCATGGCATCTGGACCCATTAATTCCTGGAAAATAGAAGGGGTAGAAATGGAAGCAGTAACAGACTTCATTTATTTGGGTCCAAGATCACCGCAGATGGAGACTGCAGCCATGAAATTAAAAGACGCTTGCTCCTTGGGAGGAAAGCTATGGCAAACCTAGATAGCATATTAAAAAGCAGAGATGTCACCTTGCCGGCAAAGATCCGCATAGTCAAAGCTATGGTTTTTCCAGTAGTAATGTATGGATGTGAGAGCTGGACCATAAAGAAGGCTGAGCGCCGAAGAATTGATGCCTTTGAACTGTGGTGCTGGAGAAGACTCTTGAGAGTCCCCTGGACTGCTAGGAGGTCAAACCAGTCAATCTTAAAGGAAATCAACCCTGATTGCTCATTGGAAGGATCGATAATGAAGCTCAAGCTCAGATACTCTGGTCACCTAATGCGAAGAGAGGACTTTTTGGAGAAGACCCTGATGCTGGGACAGATGGAAGGCAAAAGGAGAAGAGGACGGCAGAGGATGAGATGGTTAGATAGCATCACTGAAGCAATGAGCATGAAACTGAGCAAACTCAGGGAGGCAGTGAAGGACAGGAAGGCCTGGCGCAATATGGTTCATGGGGTCACGAAGAGTTGGACACGACTTAACGACTGAACAACAATGCTGCTGTAAGGTGGTGTCTTTTTAGATATGACTGCTACAGTCACTAATATACTTCAGAAACTCTTCAGAGCAGCAATTGGCTGACAAGTACAAGAAGCATTTGTCTGCTGGTCTCTGCAGTATATATGCCACTCAATTCCAAGAAGGGTCTGAGTGGCTTACAAATAAAAATAAAATGAATGGAATAGAATTAATTTAATCCAAAAGCCAATGACAATAAACCTTTCTAACTATTAATGCCTCAAGGGTAACTGTCAGCTCTTTGAGACAGAGCAGAACAGGAAACAGACTCCAGAAATCTGACTAGACCTATAATGATATAGGTTATACTAACAGAAATTTGAAAGCCTGAGTTCTCTCCTCCCCTCTTCTTTTACTAAAAGTGAATTAAGGGGGAGTCTTTTTGAGCATTTTTCTCATACTTTTGCCGTTGCTTGGGCTCAAAGTATGTTTTTTTATGTAACTACTAGACAACCCGTGACCTGTTGGGTCATCGTTTCAGAGATATTTCCTTACCAGATTCCTCAATGCCTTCAACAATGGCAGAGCTTCTAATGTACTGCCTTCACTGGAAAAGTTCTTAAAAATTCAGGAAGATATTCAGAAATATATCTGTCTTAAAAATACCTCATGTCATTCATATTGAACTGTACAGCACAGTCAAACATCAGGAGTTGACCACAGGAAATGTTTTATGATATTTTGTATTATGTCATAAAATGTTTTATAAAATTTGCCAAATTTCAATTCCACGGGAGTCATGGATCCTGGATTTTGGTTGCATTCTGTAAGCCGATTTGAGGTACTTAGGTTCAAAAATTGTTGGCTTAAGATGCACTGTTTTGCCCAGTTAATGGTTATGAACAAACAGACATGAGAGTTTTAGTAGTATAGAGATTGTTCTGCCTAGCTTCCCTGAGGTTATCTTTGTGGCTCTCTATAGTAACAGCTGTAGTAGCAACAATTGCCTATTAGAGGGGGAAGTCTTGCCATTCCATCAATCCCCAAAGGCTTTTTGGAACAAACAGGTCTTGGTGGTTTTCCTGAATGCCAACAGGATTGATGCTTACCTGATGTCAGGTGAAGCACTTTTCCAAAGAAGAGGGGCAGCTGCAGAAAAGGCACACTCTTATGGTACTCTCCCCTTTAGATCTTATTCCAGAAACCTCTGGGAGAAGACAGTTTTGCAGTAAGTCAAGTCATGAGCCATGTAGAGGCTTAAAAGTAGAATCTTGAATTGCATCCTGAAGCCAACTGGTAACCAATGGAGCTCTCATAGTAGTAGTAGTCTTACTCTGGCAAAGCAGCAGGTGCCCTTAGCTGTTTGAGCCTCTGCACTGTGGACTAGTTGTAGTTTCCAGGTAGTCTTTAAGGGCAGCTGCATATAATGTGAATTGCAATAATCAAATAAGATGACCTGGGCATGAGCAACTGTGAGTGGGTCTGTTGATCTAGGCTAGTTGTGACTGCTGTACAGGATAGAATTGTGCAAAGTAGAGTTCAAGAGCACCTCTAGATTACAAGCCAGTTCTATCTGTGCAACCCCACCTTGAACTAAAGATGGACTGTCAGTGGTCTTGGGTTCCAAACCTACATTCACTCTGTCTCGGTGGAATTAAGGTTGAGTCTGTTTCTCCCCATCCAGACATTTATAGCCTCCAGGCACAGGAATCATGCCTCAGCCTTATTTCCCTTGTGGCCCTGGGTTGAATGGCCTCCCATGGGAAGTGTGTTTGGCTCCAACTCTGGTTGCCTTATGGAAGCAGCTGAACATGGAGCTCTTCCAGAGGGTATCTGGGATGGAGGTTTTTGTATTTTTCATTGTAAGTTTTTGTAATTTTTATTTTTATTGCTATTTATTATTTATCTTGAGTTGCCAAGAGTTGGCTCGTGATTGTGATAGGATATACTGTAAATGTGATAGAATGAATAGATGGATGAATGAATGAATGAATGAATGAATGAATGAGTATATAACTGAATGTCATCAGCATACTGATAATACCTAAGTCTATGCTGGAGAATAACTTCTAGAGGCTTTATGTTGAAGTTGAAGAGCAATAAATTTTCTGTGTTGTAGTGCTTCAGTAAGTGAAACTGTTTCTGTTCTCAGACAGGCAAAATCAAAGCTAAGACAGGGCCCTTGCACCAATTAAAGGGGTTTTAACACAAATGCGACATAAACATAAATAAATAAAACATCACTCCACTTGTTTGATTCTAAAAAACAGCACTGGCATATCAGCAGGACAGTAATGGTAAGGATAAAGAGGATTCTGTGGTTTATACTTGCTACAGAAAAAGGGTTATGGGAAGAGTTAAAATAACAAAGAAGAAACCACTCAACAGAGAATCAAACAAGGCATAAAAATTATTTCCTCCCTGTAGCCCAGCCTCATTGTCTCTGACCCTTGCCTAAATTACAAGAAAACAATAATGAAATGACCTTTAACAGCAATGGATCCATTAAGATTACAAGCTAATACAAGCCAGGAAATATAAGGATGAATCACACTATCATGTTCTAATGTTAAATCAGAATAAAATTTAGGAATATTCTCTGTAAGGTATGAATGCAGTAGTTTTTTCCCCCCACTATGCTTCACCAGTAACTACTATTCTGAACATGATGCTTAGTGTATAGCCTCTATAACCAATAGTTGTTGCCGGTTTTATCTGAGTCTTATTCCTGAAAACTTTGTAAGTTGTTGGTGGCCATTATAACTTTTTGAAGAAAGCATAATCTATAGTTTAATAAAGTGCAGTTGTGAGCTGAGCTTTCCACCATTCAGTTTCATTGGGAATCTCAGATTTTAGTATCATGGGAGAGGGAGAAAAAGCCTTTCTCGGATGACTTTCTACATCCCATACATTTCTATAATGTTTCCCTTTTATTTTTTGTACATTTGTAACAAACAAAGTACCCTTGAGCTTTGAACCTTTCCTTATAGGGGAGTTATACCAATTCCTTGATTGTATTGCTAGCTGGTATTTCATGCACCTCTTTCAACTTTACGATATTTTTCTAAAAATGCAGCCTTAGGAATTATAGACATACTTTTAGTATTACTGGACTGAATATTTATTAAAAAGGTCACAATTTGAGGTACAGGTAGTCCCCAGTTTAAGAATGAGTTGTGTTCCCAAGGACTGTCCTTAAGTTGAATTTGTATGTAAGCCGGAATAGTATTATTATATAAAACTCTGTAAGTAGCATTGTGTAATGAACTTGAATCACTGTGTAAACTCAGATTATTTTGTATTTAACTCGAATTTTGCTACAAAAGGCTCTGTTCTTCACTGTGGGTTGTCCTTAAACTGGGGCATTCTTAATCTGGGCACTACCTGTAAACGTTTTCATTGAGTGATCTAAGATTCTCTTCTGCTCATCAACACCAGTTTGAATCCCATCAGTATATATGTGAAATTAGGTTTCCCCCCCCCCCCCCATTCTGCAACAATTCTTGCCAATTTATTAGAATGAGATGGGATTTTGAGCTCTTTGTAATCATTTGGTTTTGCCACCTTGAACTCTTTGGTGTTCTCTTCAACCTGGGCCACACTTGAAACTGTAAAATTATGAACAAGTTAAACTACCAGTCGCACTACAGATCATTGGAGTGGGTATGCTATTTAAATCTAAGTGTTATGGGAACTGTTCACTCTATTGTTTTCTTTTTGATAATTTAGTACCGATCAATCAGAGGTGGGAAGTTCCCTTATCTCTCGACTGCTTAATTTACTCAGGAATTTTTGGAAGTGGATTTTGTCTGAAGACATTTGAATATCAAAAGATGTGTCTGCTAGATTATGTTATCCTTGTGCTTGTTGACATGCTCAAAGGCCAGGTGTATTGTGACTCTTTAAAAGGTTTCATCCCTTAATATTTTGTCTTTGGTAGGAATAGAGAAAGCAGCAAGTGGAAAGCTATCCTTATGATCATTTGTTTAATCCCAGAAGCAGGCATGAACAATTTTAGGGTGCCTGGAGATAATTCCAAACTCCCACTATTCTAAAATACAAGAAAAGTATAAATTTTAATATGGTCTAAAACTTGCTTGATTAAATTCATTAAAAGTATTTCTGTAAATAATATTTTTGCCTGGCATTGGAACGATAGGCCAGATTTCCTTGTTAGGAGATCATAGGAACTACATACTGAAAGGCACGAGGTTAGGAAGGGTGAATTTGTTAAATTAAGTTTTTGTTTGCTGTTGGCACATGGGGAACTGTTTGGATAAGGCAATTCAAACCAACACAGCACTGCTGAGGAAGCACTCTCCCCAAAATGATCTTATTTTTTTAATGAAAGAGGTACAGAGAAGGAACTGGCAGCTGATACATGAAGAGATGCTGCTTGAGATTTTTGAGTTTAAGTTATTTCAGTCATCATAAGCACTATGAGATTGTGCTGCTGAATTTTGGCAGTGTGAGAAGTTTAAAGGTGCTTCTTATCCCCACCCTTAATCCACCTCCAGGCCCCAAAACAGGTTAAAAATGTCAGTCGTTGATTCACAATTCTGGTGACATCAGAGCACATCACCAAATAGCCTTCAGAAAGTTGGGAGGCTGGGTTGGGGCCTTTTTCTCTCAAGTGTTGCCTACCCTTCTTCAAAAATACTGTAACCATCATCATCTTCAACTGAGCTAATTAAAATGGTTTTCATTGGCAGTCTCATAGTCCATTACTCCAGTCAGGAGGCTACAAGAACATATAATGACTAGATAATGTCTGAGCAGATTGTGAACCAGATGGAACCAAGAAGAAAGCATTTCCTGTTACAGAAACCCTTTAGCCCCTAATGATGGAGGTTGAGCATCATTTCCTGAGGTGTTCATGGTTCACAAATGCTACAGAAGAATGTGATTTTATCTGCTCTGCATATTTCCTACCATGGAGACAGTTTGTTCTAGAGGAGCATCAGGAGCTTAGACTCTAAGGATTTTAAGAATTCAAATCTGTATGGGTTTGGGGTATTTTGTTTCTGTATTGCACATTCTGTGTTTTATTCCTTCTTGTAAGCCACCAATAACTTTGAGAAATAAGCTAAACCATAATATTGTAAAGCATGTAACTTTTGGTACCATCACAAATTATATTTCTCTGCTTTTTCTCTCCTACATTAAGGAGGCGGCTAAATTTCCCTATAGGTGAATCAATGCAAACAGCTTGCATGTATGTATGTATGTATGTATGTATGTATGTATGTATGTATGTATGTACAGTATGCAACCAATTTATACAGCCACCCATTTCACCACAGGTGACTCTGGGTGGCGTACAACAAAGCTAAAAATAGTCAATAAATACATTAAAAATATAAAAATAAAAATAAAACAAAGGATAAAAGGATGTTAAAAATAAGGGCACCATTAGGGTGAAATGGCTGAGGAGGTGCCCATCTTCAAGGCAATGGGGTATCTGTAGGTTACAAGCATCTGCACACAGTGAAGTAAGTTGTAAGAATGCTTACAAGTGAACAGAGAGAAACATGCCTAGAGCAAATTAACATGTCTGGAAAAAAGGGGAATAAGGCAAAAGAAGTGGCAAGTTTTCCTGTTGCTTGTTGCTTTGCAGAGGAAATAGTGCTTTGCCCATAAATAATGCAATTTCTAAGCACCCTGAAGGTACAGAAAGGATGGGCTGTTACCTTCACACACTGACAAAGTAGCTTAATGCATCTCTGGTAGAAGTCTTTGCTCTTCAGTCAACCACCTTTTTATTGGCTTGTATTTTCTGTTCCGCTGGCCACGTCGGCTGACATATAAGTCTGCAACCCTCGGAGTGCACACAAAGAAAAAAAATGGTAACCCGAGATTTCTTTTTCTACATTAGATAAAGCCTCTGGTGTAGCTTGCCATGCCATGGACTATTGAGGCACGTGCCATATGAACATAACACTTGCACTGCGTTAACCTGGCTTTAGGGTTTAATATACTGTGCGGACATGTTTTTCTGACAATGTGCTCAAGGTCTGAGAATGACTGGTGATTGTGGACAATATGCTCAAGTGCAGCAACATGGCCTTAAGTAGCCGGGAAAGAGATGCACAATCTTAGGTATAAATCCTGAGAGGTGTCAGAAGCCAAAATGCACTGTCCTAGAGGGTCACCTACCTATATACAAACTATATTGATACAGGCTTCTGCAGGGCGGGGAAGGAGTGGCAAACGACATGTGCATTGTGACAAGCCATGTGACTGTCATACACAGAAGCACAAACTGGCCACAACTAGTCTGTTGTCTGAACTCAGCCCCTGTTGGTGAGTCATGATTCCATCTGTGGATAAATCATAAATTGGAGAAAATGGAGTAAATCAGTAATAGGCTAAATGTAGGGATGCATGTCATGTGAAACAGCTTGTGGTGCCTTTAAAAACAAACATGGATACAGTGCACATTGTATGGATGATACACATCTTCAGATACAGTCATCCAAGAATTACATGCCAGTTGCCGGATGCCTTTTAAATAGCTCAACCTTCGGATGTTCTAAAGCGTGGGCTTTCCAAAGCGCAACTCTGTGCAGAGGTGAGGTTTTGGCACCTGGGCTGGGAATACCCCAATTCCAGTTCTCGGGGCCCACACCGCCAAGGAGCCCTCTGAGTGATTTGGGATCGTGTCTCTCTTAGCCCAGCCTACCTAACAGGGATGTTTTCATAGAGAGAAAAGGCGCGGTATGAATGCCTCGACAAATGGTGCCTCTGGAGAGCGCCATATGTCCCCGTGGTCTTCGAAGTGGCAGCTGATGCTTTGTTGCTCTGATGCTAACGAACAAGCCGACCCCCTTGGAAAGCTAAACGACAAAGAGAAGGGGAATGGGGAGCCAGGAGCGGAGGGGCGGTCAAGCCACGCGAGGTGATCGTGGGGATCCAAGGCGCGCGCGTCCCGCGAGGCGCTTCTCTCAGACCGGAACCTCTCCAGCTGCGCCCGCCCAGTCTTTCTCCTTCTGCGGGCTCCCTCGCCCAGCACGGCGCGGTCTGCTTAGGTTTCTGTGGCAACGTGGCTCTTTCTCTCCCCTCCCGGCAGGAAACGCAAGGTGGGTCCGTCGGCGCGGGAGAGGACGCTTCGGAACCGGGGAGGCCTCCCCGGGCGGCAGGTGCAGCTCGCCCGCGGTTTGGAGGAGCAGAAGCCGCTGCCAGGTGAGGTGAGTCTTCGCATGCTCGGCGGGTGTGACGGGATGGGAGCAGACCTTCAGAGGGGAGAGGCTGTGGTATTGCGACCCTCCCTGGACATTAAAAGCCACGCCCTCGTTCCGCTTACTCTACCCTACGGGGTTGCTGTGAGGATCCCACGGGGGAGGCAGAAAAAAATCACCGGCAGGTGTCAGCCTGAAAAGGATGAGATGGAACCATCCTGTGACAGGAGGACCCCACAGTTACACCTTTCCTCGTGGCTTACTTTTCTCCAGTTACCAGTTACTGGCTTTCTTGTTCTCCAGCTGTGCTGATAAACAAGGAACAAGGTTGCCTTTTAATTCATTTTAGTTTTGGCTGGTGGTTACCATGGTGATCTTTGGCTACTGACATATTTCAGAGTAGCCAAGCCCCCAGCCCAGGCTTGGAGGGGTATAAGCCATCCATCCACCGAGATTTCCTGAAAGTGAAAGGCGAGATATTTTGTGAACTATTAATGCTTGCAAATTATGAACCTGATACCCTAAACTGAGCTGGGGCTTACAGTAAAAAAAACCCCCAAATGAACATTGATTCGTATGTACTTGAGATGCCTTTCCCACCCACTTGCTTAAGAAGACTTTTGTCAGATGACACCATAACAGGCTTAATAGTAACATAAGGAAGTTATGCAACTTCTGAAAAACAAGCAAAACTTTTTTAAAAAGGAAGCATAGGAAAACCATGCACGTTGGGACTGAGGTATCTGAAATCCATGAGACAGTTGCTTTGCTGGCATTTACAGTTGTGTAAAGTGGTGGGGCAACCTTTAAAAAGCAGGTAAGGAAACTCTGGTTAAACAGCAGTGAGTGAAATGTAATTTGAATTGTGCCGTGGGCTTCTTTTTCTGGTCATGCTCAGTCTCCTACTTGATTCTTTGTTATTTGGAAGAAATATGTGCACGTTCTCTTGTCCTTTACTTGTTTCCTTCCTTCCAAGAGAGGATAAACATTAAATTGAGTCAGTGTTAGCTGAAGGTGAGGCCCTAAACTTTAGCTGCTGTGGCCCAGCTAATCAAGGCTGCCAGGTTTTAAGAATGGCTGAACACGCCTCTCTCCTTTCTACCAAACCATTTCAAATGCTTTCAAAGACCCGGTTCAACATAAATGCTGGCTGGGAGAAAGGACCAAATAAGATTCTGTTTTGAGACCAGTAGAAAGGAAAGGGTTTACAGTAGAAACCTGTAAACCCCTGGGTGCATGGTCCACAAAAGGTTACAAGTTACTGGCTGTCTGCCTGAGAGTTTAATGATCAATTTTGCTCCAGGTGCTCTTTGTGAAACTGGAGTGACGGGAGAAGTGATTCGTATGACTCATCAGCAGCACAGTGAAGGAAGAGGACGGTTATCTACAGAATTCAGTCCTGGTTTGTTTGGATAAAAGATCTCTTGAGCTAGGTACAGAGGAGACGGTTTTCCAGCCTGGAACTGAGCTCTCAGAAAAAAGTAAGTCTTTCATAAAATTATATCCATAATAGACTTTGGTGGGGAGAGGGAATAGTAGTACAGCAATGTAAATAATTTCTGGTATAAAATTTAAATGAATTTGCAAAAGGGAGGATGAATGAGAATGGGCGTCAGGCCTGAGTTTAAGGGAAGTAATTAAACATTCAACATTTGAAATGACTGGTGCCAAGTCTCTCAATTTTGCTTTTTTTTTTATCTGTGGCTAGCAGACAAGAAGTTTTAGTGCACGCTGTTGACCCTTTGGCTCTTAGAGACTTTTTAAAACTTCCTGTATCTTTAAACATATTGTTTTTGTAAATGAAGGTGGGGCTGATGGAGCAGATACTTTCATGCTTACTGTTTCTTCCCTGCAAATTGCAATGAATGTTTTTTCCATTTGAGGACAGAATTCAGGTTTAAAAGATTTGGGCTGGTATGTATAGTGGAAACAATAAGAATCAACCCTTTTAAAGACTTAAAGAGAAACCTAGAATATTAATTTGAACTTAGTCCTAATTTCCTTCTCACTGCACCTCTTGCCAGTGTAATTCTCCATTGTTTTATAATCTGTGAAATCGATGGCAAGTAAGGCCTGGAGTTCTTCCTGATCTTAATGGGCTGGTGAGCACAAAAAGAACTTTAAGAATCTTCTGTGACTGCAAATGGCTTGCTGTGGCAGCTTTGCTTGTTCACAAAATGACTTCCATTGGCAATATAACCAGATAAAAACCATGGATTTACCAGAGTGCTTCCTGCTACTATCTCTGCTTGCTTACCTTTGTTTCAGGGCTTCCAAAATTAGCACAGGGCTGCAGCAACTCATTGTGTTTATTATGAAGAAAGTCAGACGCCCATCTGAGGCTCATTGGCAATCTTGGTAATAAAGATGATGCTAGAGGCTGGCGCTTGAAATAACTCTTGGGATTATATTTTAAAAGTATTAAACCCTCTGATCCTTTTTAACTGTGAACCATAGTTTCAGTGGGTCTTCTTCCATCTCTGCCATTTTGAAACAATCACTTCTATTGTCTCCTCTCTGAAAAAGGTTCTGAATAAGGGAATATTTTCTGTTTTCTTGTCTACTTTTTTCTTGTTATACTACTAATGGGATAGAGATACCATACATGGGAAGAAACCTGTTGATTCTTCTGTATCTAAATGATATACTAGGGAATTTCACTTTTAGAAAAATAAATGTGATACATTTTAAACATAGACAAGAGCCAGGGAAGCTGGTGCACTTTGTTTGCACTGGAGTCCAAGAACATTACTATTCCAAAATAGTAATATTCTTGGTCTATAACCTAGTGCATTCTGCTCTGGTAGGTTTTGATTTTGTTGCTATTGATCATGTTGTGACTTCTAATGTTAGTCTCTGGGGATGATTCTCTTGATTTTTAAAACAAGAAATCATCCTGCTTCTTTTACTAGCTAAGAAGGTTACTGAATATATACACTCCACCTTCAGTAGAACCTCTTTGACTTACCAAGGCAGTAAGTGACATACCTTTGCAACATATTGTGGTTTTCTACACAGTATAGAATACCATTGGGATAATTACTTTTATTACTTTCAGCTTCCTGCTGAAATGTGTGTGGGTGCATATACATATATCCTGCTTCTTGGTTTCATTTCCTGTCTGCACTGCTGTGGATATGTAATCTCCCCTGGACTTGCTATATTTGTCCCTATAATTCATAATGGAATCCTGAGTGAAAAGGATGCTTTGCAATCAACAGTGAGGAACCTTTTGGACAACATCGTTTGTCAGTCTTGAGCTGTCCTGGTCACTCCCCATATTCATGTATATGTCTCCTTCTATGGGCTGAGCAGCTTAAGCAGGGAAGTGTGGGTGAGAAATCCAGCTGAGTACCTAGCAAGTAAGGAGGAAGATTATCCAATGTATTTACCTGTATCATTTCTTATTTTGTGGACTAGTGTAGGTAGCCCTTGAATAATATATTGATACTCCCACCTTTTTTAAGCAGTTCCTGGAGCCTCCCAAATAATGCCACCAAAAACTGGAAACAGGCTTAAGACATATATTTTAGTAAAACAAATCTCATTGCTCTCCCCAATGAAAAAAGGGACTGATAAATCAGCTTTGTCTCTTATGACATCACCATATCAATGCCATATCTTCAGATGGGAAGAATGACTGTAGACCTCAAAAAAAGTTACTCAAAAGTGCTGTTTTCCAGAAGCGGACTTTATTCTTTCAATAGTTGTTGATAGTTGTGTATGTGGGAAGACAACAGTTTTCCTCTCTGTGTCCTTTGCCTGATGTACTTAACCATTTTTCCTAAAATTTAAACAGGATTTTCCCTCTCTACTCTATCTTGTTTTGTGTCTCCCCCCACTGCCTCCTGCCCCCGATGTTATTCCCTTCCCAGTGTAACTACTCCTTTTCTTCACCTGCTCTCAACCTGCTTTTCTGTTGTCTTTGCTATTGCTGCTAGAATGAGGGAAGGGAGGGCAGGGGAGGGGGGAAATAATTGACCCAGCTGCATGTATCAGTCATGTAAAGTTATAAATTGGCTATCTTATTTTATGGGCAATTAAATGAATAGAGAAATTATTAGACATGATGAAGGCTGAATGTGATCAGAAGTAAAATCTTTGCAGGAAGACAGGCAGGCAGGAACTCTTGTGGACCGAACCTGGCTCATCCAAAGCAACCAAATCACTATGAAGATACAACATAAATGTATTAGCATGCAAACAATAAATCAGTGTACACTGCGCTCCCAGCAAAGCATTGGCAGCTTGCTGAGCAGCCCTGATCAAAAGCAGAACCAGCACTTATATAGCTACATTTCAAAGACAAGACAAAGGAATTACAGCATGAGGTTGGAAATGTTTTTCATAAACCCATCTGGATGATTTTCTAAATATTTATCCCTTCCTACTAGGTCAGCATGCTAGCTATACTATCTTGGAGATATGGTCAGTGGATGTAAACAATTTGGTTTACTGGGCCACAGGTTCTGGACTGATTCTTCCTCCTGTCACCACTCAGGGCCAATTCAACCTGCTGTGAATATTTTCTTGCATTCACAGGGGCATCTCATAGGTTTGGTAGTGACTGCAGCTCACATGTGAATGGGGGGCACCTTTTACGACCATGTTCCCCCATTTCTTTTCCTTCCCCTTCAGATGTGCAAAATGATGGAGGGGCTCAGAGGAAGGAAAGGGTAAGTTTGAAGATGGTAGCATCCTCCAGGGATTGAAGAGGAGGTAGCAGCAAGCACTCTTAGCAATTTAGGTTTTAGTAAATGTGTATGTTCCATAATAGTGCCTGGACGTCTCATACTTGCAGATGTGTTCACCAGGGTAAAAAAATGTTGCCTAGCCCTATTCATTTATTTATTAGATTTATAGCCTGCCTTTCATTCAAGAGCTCAAAGCAGAAAGCATACAGGTAGTCCTCGACTTACGACCACAATTGGGACTGGAACTTCTGTTGCTAAGCAATGTGGTTAAGTGAATCGCACCCGATTTTATGATCTTTTTTGCTGTGGTTGCTAAGTGAATCATGTGGCCGTTAAGCAAATCCGGCTTCCCCCACTGACTTTGCTTGTTGGAAGCCCCCAGGGAAGGTCACAAATGGTGATCAAGTGACCCCAGGATGCTGCAACTGTTGCAAATACATGCCGGTTGCAAAGTGGCCAAATTTTGATCACGTGACCATGGGAATGCTGTGACAGTTGTAATTGCAAGAACTGGTTGCAAGTCACTTTTTTTAGCGCCTTCGTAACTTTGAATGGTCGTTAAATGAATGACTGTAAGTCAAGCACTACCTGTAGTATTCTTCCTCTTTTCCCCACAGTAATAACCCTATGATGTTGCTTGAGCTGCAAGTGACTGGCTCAGAGCCACACAGTGAGCTTCCACGGCTGATGGTGGACTTGAACCTGAGTCTACCTGCTCTTAGTCCATCACCTGAACCACTGCACATTATGGATGGTGGTGCTGAAGAAGGCCAGTCCCCCTTAATTTAGATACTGATGAATTGATTTTAGCAATGTCACTGCTTTTCCAGGCTTTGATTCTTTGTCTTTTTTCTAGAGACACTTTTGCCCTGGAGGTTATGTTGCACAGCACGGAGCTGGCATTTGCCAGAAACAGAAATGAGACTAAACCAATTACCTTAATCTAGTTAGTTATCATGATCTAATAAAACTTCTGTCTCTGGCTAGGAATCGTGTGGTTCGCTGATAAAGATCTTCTAGTATCAGTCGTTCTCTTATGCACCATTTGTTCCCCAACCATATTTTTCTCCCCACCTTCAATAACAGGGGTGCTGCTTCTGGCTATCCGTCATTTATCCTGAAAAAAACACTGTATTCCATGCACTTCCACCTGAGATCTCTAGACTGATTTTGTACAGTGCTTGTTTCAGGCTTCTTTGCATCTCACACTGAAACACTATTTTCCTATTCTCGTCTATTTGCTAGCAAATACTTTACTAAACTTGTATGTTGCCTGACTCTCAATGACTCTGGATGGCTCAAACAATCAAATTACAATAAAATCAATAAAACATAAAAGGTAAAGATAAAAGATGATGGGATGAAGCAAGGGGTCTCACTCTCCTTGCCCAAGGTATGAGTGATATAGAGGTGCCAACTGCTCAGTGTTCCTTCTCCCATCTGGCCTAATCCAGGAAAGGAAAGAAAAATCCTGTTGGATCCCTAATGGAACAGAACTCAAGCAAGATGGAGAAAAAAAATTATTTGGATGCTGATTCTTCTCTCCCTTCTTCCTAAATTTGGCAGCTCAAAACCCGGCTGGGAAGTAATTCCTGCCTGAGTAGAAGATGGAGGATTCTTCTGCCAGACCTGCAAGCCCCACAGGACTGACCTATGTAGTGGCCACCTCACAGATCCTGGGCCTCGTGGTCATCACTATGATGGCAGCCTGGATTGGACAGTATCGGGGTGGCATTGCCTGGGACAGCTCTCAGTTACTGTTTAACGTCCACCCTCTCTGCATGGTCATTGGAATGGTATTTCTTCAAGGTGATGGTAAGAATTTTGAAAGGAATGGGAGCTCTGCTTTGGCAGGAAACTTTCACATGCAAGGTGTGTAAATGAGGTTTGTCATCCAAGGGAATAGACCCAACTGGGTGTGGCTGGATTCAGAATTTGGAAGGTGGGTAAACTGGGTGTGACCTTTTGCCTCCTCCCACAAATGAGAAGGCCTTGGAGAGGCCCAGAAGGCCTCCTTCCACTGGGGCCCCACAAACTCTGATTTGCTTAGCAGCCAGCCATAGCTTTGACAGCCTTTTGTTTTTTTAAAAAATATATATTTCAAAGTTTTTCCTACTTGTTTCCACTTATGCAAATAGATACAAGTATTTTTTAGAACCTCAGTTACTATAGGATACATCCTAAAGGGAGCTGAACCTAGAACCCCAATAGAATGGGGGAAAGAGTTCTTATAAGTCATTTGCTATTTTGAAAGGAGAAGGTATGTACTTGCCCATAATTGGACAGACAAGAACTCTAGATGCAGTGACCCTTACAACATTGCTAGGAACCATTTCACTTGCCTAGTTGACATAGAACTTGTAGTGATTCAGGAGCAAGCCAGGGACAAAAAACACTGGGAAATAGCCAGGAGTTTCCTGGTCATTGCTGGTGCTTATGGGATAGGCAGACTTTTTCCTGGTCTTCATGCAATGGAGTGTGGGATGGATCCTTTATCTATGGTAGAGTGGCCAATGGAAAGCAAGAGGAGGAGTGTTAGCAGCTGGAGCACAGAGACCCTCAGTCTGCATACACAGAAGAGTTGTACACCTGTGCACAGCCTATGAAGTCCCCAGTATGCCTCCTCTGGCAATCTGCTGTGTTCACATCCCTCCTTGCTCTTGCCATTGACAACCATGATTCATCTTTACCTGAATCAACCAGATAGCCTGTAGAATGGGAACTGCATAGCTACTGCTGTCTTAAATTCCCTCTTGACTGCATATATTTATTTAAAATACTCAAATCTCGTACTTATGATTTGAATACATAAACCTGATACGCGTGAAGACATAAAAAATGAAGCAGCTCAAAATACGATCTACTAATAGTCCTTGGATCAATTAAAATGCTTTTGCTTGATACCCCAAAGATTGTAATCTATTCTGGCAAGGGACTAGTGAAGTGAGGGGAACTGGCCAGCCACCCCCCTAATTCCTACTTCTTCCTCTTATCCTCCAGCCCTTCTGGTCTACCGTGTCTTCAGGAATGAGAGCAAGCGCTCCACGAAGATTCTGCATGGGCTCATCCATGTCCTTGCACTTATCATTGCACTGGTTGGTAAGGCACAATGAACCTGGCTGGAATCTTCTATCACACTTTCTGAGCCTCGTCCCTAAAGGTCATCATTGATGTTCCCATGGGATGTTAGGCTCGAGAGAAGAGATGAGGCTTCCCAGATTACTTGAGAGCCTCTATTTCAGTGTTATTCTTTAGCAAGTCATAGCATCAACATCTTCTGGATCTCATGAAGAGGAAACCAGTGGGCAACATTCCTGTATCTAAAACATTTCTACTGGGGTGGCTGGGTGGTGCAGAGCAAAGTGCTCACTGGGACTCTACCTGCCTCCCATTTTCATCTCACAAGAATGTAACTGGGAGCTTGTTTGCAGCTTGGGTTGGTACTTCAATTTGCAGCATGACCTCCACTCTTATAAAGAAAGGGAAAAGAAAGAGGTCTCTGCCTTTTGCCTGAGAAATAAAAAAAGGCAGTGGGAAACCATTTCATATTATTGCCAAGGGAACTATATGGACATGTATATGTATATTTGCTAGGAGTTGAACTTGACTTGAGGGAGACTTTGCTAAGAGGGGGGTCTCACCATGGTACTATAAGGGTTCCCTGCTCAGAGTTCCTTTAAATTAATTGCCTCTGAGTCCAGCCTCCTGCTCACTGCAGAAATCTAAATAACAGCATCCTGGATAGATGGCTGTCCAGCCTCCAGTTGAATGCACCCAGTGAAGGTAAGCTTACACCTCTCTAGGGAACTGGTTTCATTATCTAATTGCTCTTTCTATTAGATTTTTTCTTCATGCTTAGTTGGAATACTGTATGTCCTTCTGTGTAACTCAAATCCATTCTTTATTGTATATTTAAATGCTGTAATGAAAATCCATCTCCTATCCCTGGCCCCCAGTTTAGTTGGGGGAAGATGTCCTATAATGTCTCCAAAAGACAGAGGGGATTTTGGAACTTGTTTCCTGGCTTGGAAAAGATTTGGGATGCCGGGGGCTATTTTCCTCATCCCAGACAAGGGTGGACCTGCTGTTTTTCTATTTCCCAACTATTTCTAGAGTGGGTTGTCCTTGTCTCAATATTATGGAGTGGATAGTGGTAGGTTAGGCAAGACAGGGAGTCGTCTAAGGAATCTCCCTGCCTTGCTCTCCCTTTAGGTCTGATTGCTGTCTTCCAGTACCACAAGAAGCAAGGCTTTCCAGATATGTACAGCCTGCACAGCTGGTGTGGCATCACTGCATTTGGCTTCTACTTTATACAGGTGAGGTGGTACAGGGAGGGCTTGTGGAGCAAGCATGCTTGGGGTTGTCTGAACTCTTTCCAGAACATACTTCTGCCCTAGAAAGTGTCTGCTTAATAAAAAGCTTGAGGGCAGAAAAGTAGACTAGCTGGTCTACTTCTTTGATTTTGTATTTGGACTCTGGGCCATGGAAGATGCTTGCATTGAGGTGGGTGAAGCATCAAGTAGGGGGCATTTAAAATTCATCTCTCGGTGTACCTTCAGGTATCAACACTTAAGCCAATATTTTGTTATTTTGCCCCAACAGTCTTCTTCCAAGCTATCAAATACCTTCAGTAAGGCTAGGTCCTCAGGGAAGAATGGTAAGAGTAAATTCCATACCTTGCACTGTAATAAATGCTACTATGGCTTAGTGCAATCTGTGAACTCAGTTTGTATATGTAGAATGAGGATGTTTTGTCTCAGCACATATTTTCTATTTCTTTGCAGTTAAGTATCACTGCAATTTTATTGCTTACTCATCAAGTTTAGAAAGATCCTTATCAGGCCTGTTGCATTCTATTTTACTCACCCTACAAAAGGTGTGCATGACCAGATCCATGCCTGAGGGCCTTCTAGCTTACGTCAGCTTTAGATGCCTTGTGTCTTTTCCTTCAGAAAAGATATGAGATCGTCAAGGAAGAGCTCTGTCTGAGTGGCTGGCAATAGTTTAACCCAGTGTTTCTCAGCCTTGGCAACTTTAAGATGTGTGGACTTCAGCTCCCAGAATTCCCAGCCAACAAACTGGCTGGGGAATTCTGGCAGTTGAAGTCCAATCTTAAAGTTGCCAAGATTGAGAAACACTGGCTTAATCACTTCTCACAAAGTAAGCTCCCATCGGAGTCTTGCCTGGAAGTGGTGCTTTTAATCTAAATGAGCTGGTAGTGAGCAGTAAGGTAACCAAGTGTGAGCATGATACTAAATTATTCAGGATGGTAAAAAGAAAGTGCAATAGGCTTGAAAACAATCTCTCCAAACTTTATGAATAGACAATAAAATGGCAAATGTTGTTAATTGCAAATTAATGTCAAATGATGTGTGTTGAGGCAAAAACTTCACATTGCACGTATGCAGATTATGTTCACACCTTGAATTATAATGTCATTTGTAGTAGTGCAAGGTATGGAATTTGCTCCATTCATTTATCCCTGAGGCCCTATCCTCACTGACATCATTAAATAATTTTTATTCAGCTTCTAAGAAGATCTTGGAGGAAGAAAGTACAATAGTATATTGGCTTGACTGTAGCAGCCCTGCATTTTGTTTTTTCCCAAAGCTAAAAAATTGCCAAACACTTTGCAGAGGGATAATGTTAGGAGTTGCTTTTGCTTTGAGAAGGGGAACCCAAGTAAACCTTTTGCTGTGGCTAAACATCTATACAATCTTGTTACTGCAAAATATTTTAGGGCCTTTACCCTAGCAAGTTTCAACACACTGCCTTGCTGGAAGGAAGATATCAGTGTTGTCTCTTCACAGAGAGGCTTCATACTTGCCATTCTGAACAGTTGACACTCTGAGCCATGTGCTGGTGTACTGCCAATTTTATGATGAAATTGTCCCCCGTATTTAATTGGAAGCAAATTCTCCAGTAGGCTAGACAAATCCTGTATTTCTTTCTTCTTGCAGTCCATAATGATGATGCCACCTTTAAACTTGCCAAATTTTCTTTTGGATCTTGTATTGCTAGGAAACAAACAGTGAAGCGTGACAGGGATCATATTGGTTAGGAACAACGTAATTTGGCAATTTTATCTAGGTTTTTATGCTATTTTATATTAGGGTTAATATAAATATATTAAATTTATTTATTTAAATTTATTAAATTTATATCATAAATTATAAATTTATCTAGGGTTTTATGCTGTTTTATGTTAGGGTTAATATATCTTTATGACTGAGTATATTTTTCTTTTATACTATTGCAAAGAAGCTTTATCACTTAGTGGCTTGGTCTTAAATAGTTTTAACAGTCTGGGGCTTATATTCTATTGCTACTTTTTTCTTGATTAAATCAGAATTTTTTAATGTTTTTCCATTTGAGCTCTATATGTTCTATTACAAAGCTGTATGTTATTCCATAATAAAGATGTTCTGAAGGCTCTAATCAGATAGAGTGCTGACCTCAATGACTTCTAAGGAAGGTTAGACTGATACAAACAGGATAAAGCAGTGAATGGTTTCTACTAATGTTGGCTATAATTCTACTGAAGGATCAATAACTTTATACAGAAGAATGATAGAAGAAGAATATTGCCCTTATGTCTTATTTGTGGCCTTCCCAAAGCCATCAGATGGGAGAAATAGGATGATGGACTAGTTAAGCTTTTGATCTCATCCAACATGGTTGCTTTTATGTTTTTAGAGAAAGATTTTTCAAATTGTGGGGTAATGTAAACCTCTAAGTTTAATGGGGCTTAGCATCATTAGGGATTTATTTTCTCTTGGCTTCTGATACTTTAGGCAAGTTCTAGAGTAAGCAAGGCTACATTCCATGGAAGAGAAGAGCTGTTATAGGTGCAGTATTTATGATTTTTGAATTCTGCTTTCTTTCCCTTTTCAGTGGTTGTTTGGATTTTACATCTTCCTCTTCCCTGGAGCATCATTCTCACTCCGCAGTAGATACAAACCACAGCATGTCTTTTTTGGAGCCTTCATCTTCATCCTTTCCATTGCCACTGCCCTGTTGGGAATTCTGGAACTGCTACTCTTCAAAATAAAGCAAGTGATGCTTTTGTTAATTTATGCACACAGTGTTTATATTTAGATCTGTTTGGTGATTGTGGGGCCTTCTTTACTCAGCAAAGATGTGAAATATAAATACTTGCTTATGGCTGATAACTGAAATAAAGGTGCTTGGTATAGTTCAGATATTATGGAAAACAAACAATCTAGACATTCTGGAAAATAGCAATGTTTCAGCTTTGTCCAGCTCCTGATGCTCATTTGTAGTAGGAACTTAGCACTGTTTCCCTTGTATGTTCTTCCCTGTCTTAAAACATTAATTGAGGTTTTGCATGTTTAGTTAATGAAGTTGGAGCCAAAAACTTAGCATGTTAACAGATCCGTGAACCATCTCATAATGTTACATGACCAAGTAGTCTCCACCTTGGTAGAATATTGGTGGTCTGTTCTCAGCATTTTCTTGCAAATGTTTTACATGGTGATTTCCTTCAACCAGTTATAAACTATGTTTTTCCTAAGTGGGTTATTTCTTTCTCCAAGCATCTTTCTCCATGAGTAGTGCTGAGGCCTGAGAATGGGCTAAATCTGTGCTATTTTTTTAGTCCTTGCTTGCTTCATTTTCATGGACAGCACAGACTATCCTTCCCTATTACTTTGGGTCCTTCAGGTTTGTTGGACTACAATTGGACTACTATTTCCAACTAGCCAAATGCCATGTTGCCTGGGAATTGTGTTGCAATCCAGTGCATCTGGAAGGTGATCCAGACAATGTTATTGCCAGCCTCTTTTGATGGTGTTTTCCTGATTTATGGCACTACATTTGATCAAACACCTGTAGTATCAGCCTGTTTCATGTTGATGACTGGCTACATCTCCTTGGAGATTTTCAGAGATGATGTCTGTCAAAATCAGAATTTCCTTTTGGTGAATTTTAACTTTGTCCTAACATTTCCTTTACCTGGCTCCATTTCTTCCCTGTTTCTTCCTCTTCCTTCCACAGAATTTCTGCCATTAGATTTTCAGGGTCAAAGCTGATTCTTTTTGGAGCAGCTTTATAAGCCATGTAAAATGAATGAATAAATAAATGAATGGGTGAGCTGTGAAATGAACAACCCTAACATATAAAGTAGTGCTTAAAAGATTGTGAATCTTTTTGGTTTTTCAATATTTCTGCATAAATATGACCTAAAATGTGATCTGTTCTCCACACAAGTCCTAAAACTGGATAAAGAGAACCAAGTTAAACAAATGAATCAAAAACATTATATTTGTTCACTTATTTATTGTGGAAAATTATCCAAAGCTGCGTATTTGTGTGTAGCAGAAGTATGTGAGCCTCTAGTTCATTTGAAAGGGAAATTAGAGTCAGGTGTTTCAAGCAATGGGATGATAATTAGGTGTGAATGTGGGAGGTCCTGCCTTATTTAAAGAACAGAATTCTGGGTTTTCATTATCGAAGTCTGATCTTCACAACATGTATGTGGAAGTGTGTCATGGCTTGAACAAAGGAGATTTCTGAGGGCCTCCCAAAAACATTTGTTGATGCTCACCTGGCTGGAAGAGGTTACAAAACTATTTCCAAAGAGTTTGGATTCCACCCGTCCATTGTCAGGCAGATCGTGTACAAATGGAGGCAATTCAACACCATTGTTATTCTCCCCAGGAGTGGTCACCCAACCAAGATCACACTAAGAGCAATCTCAAAGGTCTCAAAGAACCCCAGAGTAATGTCTAAGGAACTAAAGGCCTCTCTTGCATTGGAGAATGTCAGTGTTCCTGAGACCACCAGCAGGAGAACACTGAACAACAATGGTGTACATGGCAGGGTTGTCAGGAGAAAGCCACTACTCTCCAAAAAGAACATTGCTGCCCATCTGCAGTTTGCGAAAGACCATGTGGATATGCTGGAAGGCTATTGGAAGAATATTCTTTGGATGGATGAGACCAAAATAGAACTTTTTGGCTTGAATGAAAAGTGTTATCTTTGGTGAAAGGCAAACATTGCATTCCAGCATAAGAACTTTATCCCATCTGTGAAACATGTTGGTGGCAGTATCATGGTTGGGGTCTGCTTTGCTGCCTCTGGACCAGGACAGCTTGCCATCAGTGATGGAACTATGAATTCTGAATTGTAGCCACAAATTCTACAGGAAAATGTCAGGGTATCTGTCTGTGAACTGAAGCTCAAGAGAAAATGGGTAATGTAGCAAGACAATGACCTAAAACATATGTATGACCAAAGAATGATTAAAGCAGAAGAAAGTTAATGTTTTGAAATGGCCAAGTCAAAGTCCTGATCTTAATCCTGTAGAAATGTTGTGGAAGGACCTGAAGTGGGCAGTCCATGCAAGGAAGCCCACCAACAGCCTTGAATTGAAGCTGTTCTGTAAGGAGGAATGGTCTAAAACTCCTCCAAGCCAATGTGCAGGACTGATCAACAGTTATCAGAAATATTTAGTTGCAGTTATTGCTGCCCAAGACAGCACATCAGTTACTGAAAGCAAAGATTCACATACTTGCACACAAATATGTAGCTTTGGATAATTTCCCTCAGTAAATCAATGAATGAGTATAATATTTTTGACTCATTGTTTAATTGGGTTCTCTTTATCTAGTTTTAGGACTTGTGTGGAAAACAGATCACATTTTAGGTCATATTTATGCAGGAATACTGAAAAATTCAAAAGGGTTCACAAACTTTTAAGCACCACTGTGTATTAAATTTGACAAGAAAGTGCCCTTTTACCGGTATGATGGTATAATTAGACATGCATTAATGGGATGCAAGGTAGTGTTTTATATGTGTTAATTAGGCTTACAGAAGCAGAGTGCTTCATGGACCATTTATCTGGTTGTGTCAGCCTCAACCAATATCTGATGCCCTCCAAATGTTCTGGACTATAACTTTCAACTCAGTGCAGCTATCCTGGCAGGGAATGAAGGGAGTTGTTGCCCAATGTCTACAGGAAGCATGAAGTATGAGAAGGTTGCCTTACATTATATTTTAAGGCTGCAAAAGAGCAATCCTATAGACCAATTGTGGCAATGAGGAGCAAAAAAATATGGATCTCAGTAGCTGAGAGATGTTATATCTTAGCGGCAGGACTTCCATGAAATTCTTTGGTCCTTAGTCAACAGATTCTGAGCAGAAGACTGTTACGTTCTGTAGCCCATTAACATCTGCAGTGCTGCTCTGCATGGTAAAATTGGGTGTAATGGTGTCCATAAAAATGTAGTGTAGGGATTTCCTTTTATTTGTTTATTTGTTTTTATAGCCCACCCAATTCAATTAAAAAAAATACTTTGGATGGGTTACAACACATTATAAAAGCAACAACAGAAATAAATATTTGTTTTATTGACACTGTAGCTTTTTAACACTTTATAGTTACTGTAAAGGAAAATCCCATTATAAACTTCACACCTACCAAGACAAAAAAGCAACATGCAGACTACAAACACATATAATCAAATAGAAGAAGTACAAAAAATAAAAATGACAGTCCAGCTTTATTATACCCATCCCTAGCCAGAAATATATATATATAAAATTCTAGTAATTACATTAGATTCAAATTCTAGTAATCAAACAATTCAAATCCAGATCATCTCCCCACAGTCTACTCAGAGCTGTCTTGACATTTTATGAAAACCAGGCTAACCCCTTGGTCAAGATGTTCTACAACACTGGGGCCATCACAAAGGATTGTCTTTGGGTCCATATCCCTTTGACGTCTTTTAGAGATAGGACCTTAAGCATCTCCTTTGTGGAAGTGTGCATAAGATGGGCAGAATCAGGACTATTTCCTGATTCCTAAAGAACTATTTCCAATATTATATTTGAGTATTGCTATAGAAAAGGATTTATTTTTGTGCACACGTTTTTCTGAATCGTTGAATTGAACCATGTTGAGAATCTTGGACTAAATAAACCTTGTTTCCCTGCTAGTTTCTACACTCAAAGCAGAACCTGTGGACTGCCAGATGCTGTTGATGAAAGTTAAAATCCAATAGCATATAGAGAACTAAAGATCTTCTATCTCTAATTTAGAATATTATCCATGCTGCTGGTCTTGCATATCTGAGTTCCCTGAATTTTAACATGGTCTTTTTGAAAATAAAACAAACAAAAAAAGGATTGGGGAGAAGAGAGGGAGAAAAGGTTGTTGCATTAAGGACCTCATTAGCCACCCCTAACCACAACAGAAACTTGCCCTGGGATCATCTTTTTTCTGTCCCTATTGACTTGCCTTCAATTTGTCCCCAGCCTATGGGTGAGACATATGTAAGTTGTCCTTGGTTGTACTGATGAGAAAGTAGTGTGTAAAATCTGTTAGGCTTTGTTATCTGTGAATTTGTAGGCAAGACAGGTGACTGGCAGTGATTAGAAATAGATGCAAAAGAGAGATTAACAATAGGAACAGCAGATTTCATGAAACCAGCATAGGTTTTCTGCCAACTCAAGAATGGGGGAAGAGTACATTAATTCAGCAGTGCGGAAAAACCCTAATATTGTCCCTTCTGCTTTTGCAGGGATACCTATAGCCTCTTTGTTCCTGAAGGAATCCTTGCCAACATCTTGGGCCTCGTACTAATAGCTTTTGGGGCAGTTGTGGGTTACATCTTGACCCGGCATGAATGGCAGAGACCCCCATTGGCTGAGGAGCTGGCATTGTCCATGGATTTCAAAACCCTCACAGAAGAAGGCAGCCCCACAAGTTTGCATTGAGGCTTGCTCTGCCATCCACATTGAGGATCTGTTTCTATGTGGTATCTGACTTGTCCTGTAGCATCATGCAATTGCCACTGTTGCACATGTGTAAGCAGTCCTTTCACTGTTGTTTCATGACCCCCTCCCACTTGCCTTATATTTTTGTACTGTTTTCTTCAATGGCCACTATAAATGTAGCATGGTGAAAAGGATTTGTAGCGCCTGTGCTGTGTCAGTCATTTGTGCAAATGGAGATTTGGTGTCATGTTCCCTGTTGAATAAAAGCATGATCAGGATTCAACTGGTTATCATGCCATAGGATTAAATCAGGAGTGGGCAATTTTGGGGGGACAGAGATTGCACTTTTGGGGTATCAGTGCCACAGTAGAGAAGGAGGTGGGACTGAGATTTTGATGGCTTCCATCAAAGATTTTGATGGCTTCCAGAGTGTGTGTGTGTGTGTGTGTGTGTGTAATTTGGGGGATGTGCTAAATTTATCAATTGACTTACACCCTCTTTGTTTTGCTTCCTGCTGATAATCAGCAGAAAATAACACCTCTCTTTTGTTTGGTGATTTGCTGCTAAATTTCAGTAGTAATTTTGGGGGCCTCTGGAAAGCGCAAGAAATGGATTCAGAAAATGCTTATGGACCACAAGCTACCCACTCCGGTGTTCACTGCTTTCAAAGGATTGTTGGCAACCCCAAATGGATCAGATATCAGGAGGATAGCAGTTTCCTTCCAGTTTGAAACTGTAGTGTTGACAGATCAATAGCAAATAAAATTTCAAATGATATTTCACCATTTAGTGTCATAAGTATACATGTAGTTTTTCCATCTGTTTCCATGAAGAAATCAAACTCAGTTGGTGATAAGATAGAAAATAGAAGTGTTCTTTTTGCCATTTAACATCTTTTTCCCTCTGCCAGCAGATATTTGATTGAAATGTCCATTCTTTCCATCATCATTGCCTTGAGAGCTATCAGACTTTATTTTGTTGACATCTGGACTTACTGTTAAATAATCTCTCTGCAATATGTGTGGGTAAAAGCCTTTCATCCGATATATGCAAAAGGTTGGGAGCTTTGGGATTCTTTTAGGAAAGGAATGCCAATTCAATTCATGCCTCTAAAACCAAGTGAATTTATATTCATAAACTAACTTTTCTCAAGCTGGCTGAGAATTTTGGGAATTGCATGCCCAAGATATCTAGAAGGTAGCAGAGGGAAAGGCTTGTTTCAGTATGTCTGTCTTTCTCCTTTGCCCTTTCCTAAACAATGGTATGTTTTGAAAAATCAGAAGGATTATTAAAAAAAGATTGGAGATCTCAGTTTTCTTTCTGGGCAGTTACAGAGATATTCAGTGCATCTGTCATAATAAGAAAAAGATAGTGACCTAAAATATTTTTCATGGCGCAGCTATAAGAATGCTTAGCTAACAAAGTTGAAGGCACTCCACAAATGCCAAGTATTACATGTGAATTATGCATTTTCTCAAGTACTCATTGACTTTTCTCAGCAAAGGCAGACCCCAAATATTTAACAGAGTCAAAAGGGGAAGTGATCCAGTTCTCTAACAACCTTTACTTTGTTTTTTCAAGTGTTGCCTTGAAACAAATGAACTTTCTCTTATTCTGGAGTTGTTTCCCTTGTGTTTGACACATTAGCTGGATTCCAATAAATATTTGCAGCAAAAAAGAAAAGCAGTCTGACTCTTGTTTGTGCTTAGCATGACTGAACGAAGTGTTTTAGCCTCCCTTTGTGTTTTCCAGACTCTCCAGCCACACCCAAGCTTGTTCTAGAAGTCAAAGACTTACATTCTGCTAAAAATGTGAGATTTCCCAACAACCTCCTTACTATCTCTTGATGTACCACAGACCCTCTCATGGGTGTGTGGCTGGGCTCAATGAAGACAGTAGCTGAATGGAGTGAGTTAAAAACAGCCTCTTTCTCTGACAGCAGTTCCCAAGGGCGGCCTGGGGGATTGTAAAGAGTTGCAAAAACAAGTACCACAAGGAGGCAGCAAAAGGCTGTTCAGAACTACATCCTCTTGGGTAGAATATTAGGACTTGCAGATCTGCATTGGGGCTGCATCTTACCAGAGACCCATCAGTATTTTCTGCCTGATAGAATGAGGAAAGAGAGAGCAGAACACTGGCCAGGATAGAGGCCCCATCCTAGGATACACAAAACGTTTCCTCCCTGCCTGGCTGCCTACATCCTAAATGCAAATTAGCACATAGAGCTAAACAGTACATCCTCAATTAGCACATAGAGCAAAACAGTAATGCTGCAGAGCTGCTTGCTCAGCAAAACAACTCTTCTTTTTACACTTGAAGTATTAAAGGGACAGAAGAATTGCAGCAAAGAAGTCAAACCAATAAGTTCAAACTTGATTTTGCATAAAAATTCATATCACCTAAAACTATAGAACACTTCTAATGATTCCACTTCAAGCAGCTGGACAAAACCATAAAAAGCCGCCTTTGATATTTGGTTCCAGCCAATTCCCAGCCAACTACCATAATGACTGGGGATGATCTGAGTTGTAGTTTAACTCATCTGGAGGAAAGCACCAGGCAGTAGAGGCCTCTACAACTGGGGTTAGTCATAGATCTATAGGAACATGTATTTCCCAATGGAAACAAATAGGGCAATTTGCACTGGACTTTAATGAAGAAGATTCAGACAGTGACTAAATAAACAGCAGTTACTTGAAGATCTTAGCACTGAGGACATTAAGGGAGTAGTTCCTGTGACCTGCAAGGATGTGTCATGTTTGCCTTTAAGCCTGAGAATATCCTAGGTCAACACGTACAACAGACTACTAGATTAAAATGGGGTTGAGCAGCCTGCAAATTGGCAAATTGTGGGTGCCAAGTGCATGAATTACATCCGTATGTGCAAGAAGACCATTCTGCTAGATGAGAAGATGCAAGAGATCAAGACACATCCCTTTACACTTCAATATCTCCAATAGGGCCAAAGGGTTCTAGATGAAAGGCAAAGGAAATGGTCACTGATTTAGCTTGATAATCCATATTGGGGAGTGGATCTTGTAAACCCTGAGTAGTTCCCAGAAGCATCCAGATATGGTGAATTTAATACAGTATAATTTAGACTATGGCCCTACAGTTAAGCCCAGGGAGGCAGTTTCCATAGGCAGTATAGAAGTTTCCTTTTGTTTTGTTGTATATTTACTGCTACAGATGGGGAGAGGTGTTTAGGAGATTTTATACTTCATATACTACGGGCATGATGCACCTTAATCTGAGTCTAGGTGCATTTCCTACTTTGCCTCAGGCAACAACCTTGTTTAAAATACTTTTTACATTATTAGAAAACCCGCTGCAATACAAAGAAGCACAGATGATTTGAAAGTTTAGAGAAGAAGAATTCGATTCAAAGAGAAAGGGTAAACAAAGGAACAATACAGAAACTCTTCAAAAATGGAGCTTCATGGAAAAAGAGGAGTGAAAAGAATTGGGCAAAGCTGTATAAAATCAAGACTCTAACATAGTATGATTAACTGATCCTAGAAGCCTGTATGGGATTGATTCGTTCTTGAGCCCTGGAAACTCTTCACTTCAGCAATGGGCCCTGTTTTCTCTTCATTTTACCCAAGGAAGACTTTAAGATGGGCCTCAGTCAAATCACCATGAGTACCAGACTAGGATTAGTTTATTTATTTTATTTATTTATTTTCAGACTTGTATGCCGCCCATCTCCCCCAACGGGTGACTCTGAGCGGCTCACAATAATAAGAAAGAAGAAAAAACACAGTTTGTTACCCTGAGGGCTGCCACACTGAAGCCTTTTCCTACATTTGTACAAAAGTCTCTAGTGATGACATTAAGGATCATGGTTTGCCATTAAACAAAACAAAACATTAAATTAAAACCACAGCAACAAACTTTTCCTGCAAAACAGAGTTGTGAAACAAAGACATTTCACTTTGGCCACTTAGCTAACAGCATTTTTCATTAACTAGAACACCACTGACAGGGTTGATGAGTAATATATATGCATTTTTTAAAATCAGCACTGACTGTCTTGTTTCAGGTTGTAGAAAATGATTTGGCGGGTTGTCATGTAGCTGGTGAGCCACAGGTTTGAGACCTCTGCTCTAAAGCAAAAGTCTTGAGTAACTTCCTCTCTTACTAATTAACCTCAAGGGAGGAAGGGAGTTGCGTTTATACAGAAATTTAGCCAAGTGTTCCTTCTGGTTTTCCTTATTAAAAGTAAAAAATACTTGGCTATTGTCAGTTCTGTTTGCATTTTGATCCAGTGGGGGCCTCCAGGGGCTTATCTGGTTAGAGGGAATTGTTACACTGCCAAAGGGTCTTATGTATAACGGCATCAGATCAGAGTCACAGAATTCAATCTCTGCAATATGGATTACATCCAGGATCTGCTAGGTATCCCTTCAGCTTTGGACTGGCATCACTTAAATTGCTGGTCCTTTCCTAAGAGGATTCACTTCTACCCTCCCTTTTTCATGTTTTTTTCTGCCACCATAAAAAAAAAAAAAAAGCTATTGTAACTCCTCAGTAGAGAAATAATGTCATGTTTCCCTTGTCAAGTGTGGAGATTTAGAAATAATCGCTGGTTGGAAAGTACTTATGCCATTAGAGTAGGATCAGACTGAAATAGAAACCATGGAGATGAGAAATTCTATCTCTCACAATCAAATTAAAGCATTTCCCCCTTTTATGAAATGCCAAGCTTCATTTGCTTTAATAGGTTGTGACAATCTTAGGCTTGGGCAAAATCCTCTTAGTGAGAATGCTAGATGGCTTCTTTGTTCTTTGTACAGTAATCACAGAGCTGAAGAACAAAGACAACGTCCCCTGGCTTTGCAGAAGTGTTAATAGCTATACCATGAATGTAAAATAATCTCAGCTTTTGCATAATAATATCCATCCCTTAATGTACTTCCATAACTTCGGTTAATGTGTGTAAAGGAGTAAAATAATTACACAAAAGAACCCTAAAGATCCTATCAATTTAACAGCTAAGGTTTTCATGACAAAAAACCCTTCTGTATCAATAAACAATGTTTAAATTTGTGCTGGCTTTTTGACTGTTCCCAAATGTTGTGGATTCCATTAATATTTTTGGACAATTTATTCCCCTCTGATTTTGTAACAGAGCAGGAGTATGTAATTCTGTTTCTCCCCTCCCCCCCCAACTGAACCTTAGTGCTATAGAACAAATCTCTGAATTGGTAGAAAACCGTATGTGCATAAAACTTCTTGTTTCCACTGCTGATCCTGTTCCTTCCTGTGTTCCTTCTGTTTGCAAGTCATAGCAGCACCTGACTTTCCTGCAAAGTGACAGGTGGCAAAAGGCCTATCTCACTGTTGATCTGAAGTCCTATCTACTCATCCTTGAGTCAGTAGAAAACTGTCACGAAACAACCACACCCAATGGATGTTCCTTAATGGATCCACGTCACAATGGAAGGATGTATCCAATTGGGTACTTCAGGGTTCTGTCCTGGGACCAGTGCTCCTCAACATTTTTAAAATAACTTAGATGATGGGATAGAAGGGATGCTTGGCAAATTTGAAGATGACACAAAGCTGGGGTGGGGGACTGCTAGCACATCTGAAGATAGGCTCAGGGCTTATTTATTTATATTTATTTATATGTCAAATTTATATCACTGCCCAGCTCCCCCACAAGGAGGGACTCTGGGCGGTTCACAACAAAACAATTTAAAATCAGTAAAAACATAAATAATACAAATATAAAATACAACAAGGAACTTGATAGATTTGATCACTGTGCCCTTTCCAACAAATGCAGCTCAGTGGTAAGAAATGTAGGGTTCTGCACTTAGGTAGGAAAAGTCAGATGTACAGATGGGTGGTACCTGGCTCAGCATTAGGACCTGTGAGAAGGATTTGGGTGTCCTGGTACATTGCAGAACAAGCATGAGTCAGCAGTGTGCTGCACCTTCCAGAACAGCCAATGCAATCTTGGGCTGCATCAACAGAGGTATATGTAGAGATCACGGGTAGTGATCGTTCTGTTCTATGCTGCATTGGTCCAACCACATCTGGAATACTGTGTCCAGTGTTGGGCTGCAGAGTGGGGCTTTAGCTTCCTTCCCCGAGCTGGAAATCCACATGTTTTTCTTTCACATACAGTAATGCAATTCTGGCTCTTACTGATCAGCACAGAAGGAAGATAGGAGATAGCATGCTGTGAAAAGGACCAGAGGTTAAGGGCATGTAGAGAAGAGGAAGGACCATATAGGAACCCATGTGCACTAATCCCTGTCATGACAAGGACTACATGTTAGCTTATAGGGGTATAAATAAATAGCCCATGTTGGATGGCTGGTAGTAAATGGCCTGGAGTAAATCCAACAATCAGTTGCCACAGGCAGGAGTATTTGCAAGAAGTGGTGGTGGTGGTGGTCAAAATCTATAATATGGTAGGCATGGCTTCAGTTGAGATGCTGTACCCATTATCTTGCAAAGGTTGATTCCCCCCACCCCCCGTGGATGCTTCTGGCCATAGGCCAAATCATTCCACACATGGAGAAAAAAAGTGAAACCACCTCACTTATCCATATTCAGTAGTGTCATACAAAAATAAGTTATCCTACACCTTTTTTTCCTAGCAGTTTTCAATTTGATAAAAAGAGAATTTGCTTTTAATTTTTTTTTCAAAGGTGAAGAGAATTTTAGGGAAATTCTTATGGATGAAGTGTGATATTTTTGTATTATTTTGTTATAAGTTGGCTAAGGAATGGGTATGAATGCCCTGTCATTCATTGTAGCATTTTTTTTACAGCAGTCTGCAGCCTCTTAGATGTCTATAAAATTTGAAAGGAAGACATAAGGAGAGAATTACTGTCATGACAAGAATGAGCAATCAAGAAAACTACAGAGTGACAGAAAGATGTGAAACAGAAAACCATCATGCCACACCTCCAACAATTACATTTGCTCAAAAACACCACCAAGAAGAATTCCAAAGAAATTCTCAGGTACCTTGAGAATATGACAGAAAAATAGAAATACTTTTTGCAAGGGAAGTAAACTTCGGAGAATTGGCAAGGTGGATTTTCACACACTTATCTTCTCAGAGAGAAATGGCATATTGGAAAGCAGCAGGAAAAGATGCCACTGTTGTTGCCCAAAGCAGAGATATTAAGAAAGTTGATATAGTAATAATGAAGATGATATGGTAATTATGATGGAAATAAATAAAATGCAATAGAATCCATTTCTGCTGGATAGATTCTATTGTCTCCAATCAAAAGGCATTATACAGAAGTTCTGAATTTTCCTCTTTGACTGAGTTTCTTCAAAAAGAAAAAAATGATGGAAGAAATGGGGAGAAACGGCAGGCATTGTAAAATTCTGTGAAGAAGGTGAGCCATAAAATCCCAGTCCAAAATAATTCCTTGCTGACAAAATCTCAACTTTCACTCTTGTGATTAAGAGGATACATTGAGTACTCATCTCTGCGTGCAAAGAAGGGTTGGCTGAAGCGTCCTTTCATGGTCCTTGAATTAATTAATTTTAATCATTTTAATTTAGTGTGATACAGAGCAGATAAGAATGATTGTCAATGTGTAATGATTGGAGCCTTTTGAAATAATGTTAATTGAAATCTTTTCATGTCTTCCCATCACATTCTGAGTACTGTGCTTTGTTTGATGATGCAGAGCTGAGGGTTTTCTCTTCATCAACAAGCCCATTGCTGCTGTTGTGGTGGGCAAGTTGGTAGTCTCAAAGGGCCATGTAGCACCCCTCATTCAACTCAGGATGAAAGGAGGTAAGAATTATCTGGCTGTTAGATCAAACCCATTCTATGCTGTTCCATAGTTCACCTGATGCCAGTGGGAGATCTTCAAAAAGGTGTGGTTACAATGCTGAGGGATATAGATCATGTTTAGGTATGGAAAGAATCCAATGAAGTTGTTTCTAATGAACTAGATAATGGCTGGCCAGACGGTGTCAGACCTTTGAGGTAGTCTAGGCAAGAAACCAAAACCATGAGTACTAACTCTACCTTTATTGTAAGGTTACAGGAACAGAATCTTGCAAGTTTGAAAGCACATCTCTCCCCACTTGCCTTTACTTTCCAGGGAATTAGGGACGATCCCTTCTGAGTCACTTTCCACGCCCCCATTCCTCCTATGGGCTGAGATGTCTCTTATCTGACCATTGCCATAGCTGCAGCTCTTCCTCCTCCTGTCTTTCAAAGACATTCCCAGAGACCATTACACCACTGCAGAGTTTATGACCAAATGATCCATCTACATCCTTTTAGCCCAAAAGCAAAAGAGCAGGTTCTTTTGACAAACATGTTGCTGATTCCCAGAAAGAAAACTGACAATTTCATTCCAGGGCCAGCAGTACCCTGAGGCCAAGGGAAAGGATTATCTCAGGAGGCAAATTCTGCTGGACAGCAGATTCCTAGCTTTTCCTTTTTGTCTGGTTCCTTCTCTTGGAGGACAGAATGGAGCAGGCTGCATAATCTTTCTTGGTCCCTAAAATAGTTAACTATGCTAATCCAGTTGGCTTGGGTAACCTGGAATGAGGAAGGGGCACCATGTTGTTAGAGTAGGGTATGATTTGGATAGGGCCTACAGTTGGACAAGAGCTATACCCTTCATGTTCTTCATACTGAAAAGCTGTTTTCCCTGTAGACTCTGTTAAAAAAAACAACAACCCACAGATGCAACATGTTTCAGAATGCAGCAGTGCTGTCTCTCAGCTACACATTAATCATGGCTCCTTGGCTGAGATTTATGCACAACAGGGAGGCCTACCTTTCCATTGATAATAAATCTTACCCCTTCTGCCATTGCTTTAGCCTTAATAAAGCATGGCTTTAATGGCAATTGTACCACCAAATGAAATTTCTGACATACCATTACCCTCACTCTTGATTATCTTAAAGCACCTTGAACATTTTAGCACTGATAAATTGCATACCTCAACTCCCCTAATTCAATGATAATAGAATCATTTTTTTAAAGTGCTGCTCTTGAATTTTGAAACATTCTTTGTTCTATCAATTCACTCCCATGAATAATTTTGCTTCATTAATTTCAAACATAATTTACATTTGAACTACTTGATGGTGTAAAGAGATGCTTAGATATGTTCTTCCCAGCGTATATAGATTGCCACGCATATATTCACCAGCTTTTCTATTTTTACTTGTCTGATTATGCATCATGTATCTATTCCACTTCTGTCTCCCCTCCAATGACTTCTGAGCAGGGACCACAGAGGACAAGTGTTACTTGATATATGCTGTACAAAATAAATGTACAGGCTCTTTCTTATGGCTGTGTTAAAGTGCATTTCTCCAGTCCTTTAGCTGGCAGAAAAATTGGCTTATATAAATTGCATTGCCCGATTGGCCGAGCCCTATTTTGCCTCCGGAATGGGGCAGATGATTGGTATAGTACTTACACTTTTAATGAGGGACAAATTAAGGAAAGTGATTGGTAGAGTCCCTGGACTTAAATTCCCCTCCTACCCAGTGTTGGCTGATAGTGGGAATAAACATCCGCCAATTGGTCTCCCTTATGTGAGACTAATTCTGACATAAAACTATCCCTAGTTTTGCACAAGTGTTTTGTGATAGTCAGGGCCTTTGAAGACATGGATTTAGCACTGTTCCAGAATACAGATAGTCCTCACTTAATGATCACAATAGGGACCAGAAAATTAATTGCTAAGCAAGGTGGTCATTAAGCGAGTCACCATGTGACCAGACCTGATTTTATGACCATTTTTATGATGGTCATTAAGCAAATGACTGTGGTCATTAAGTGAATCATGTGGTCATTAAGCGAATCCAGCTTCCCCTATGGATGTTTTTTGCTGGAATTTGCTTAACAACCACATGATTTGCTTAATGACCATTGTAAAAAAGGTCGCAAATTGCAATCATGTGACTGTGGGGGGGTGGCATGATGGTTTGCGATAGTCATAAGTGTGAGTACAGGTTGTAAAGCACTTTTTCCAAGGCTGTCACAACTTTGAACTGTCGTTAAATGAATGGTCATTAAGCAAGGACTACCTGTATTGCTGTTTTTGAATAATGCTAAGCCTTTAGAAGTAGTCCCCAAAACAATGGACAGGCATGGGAGGTTGCAGGGTGAGGCAGAAAAGGCTCTCCCAATACACCAAGCAATACCCTGCCTCTGGAAGCTGCTCTTAGAATGGTAAATCAGTGGTAAAAATTACCAGGGAGCTACATCTACCAAAAGTGTGGATTCAAAAGGAAATTGTGTTGGATGGAAGCGTTGATGAAGTGTTGGTCCCAGCCATAAGGAGAGTACTGCCTCATTGAAGTGTGTGTGTGTGTGTGTGTGTGTGTGTGTGTGTGTGTATCTCAGGGCCAGCCCAAGAACAAGGGTGAAACAGTCCAGTTGAGTATAGTTCCTTTATTAGCTTACACCATATAGACAGAATCTTGCCAGACTCAATCTATACTACTGCACCTAGTGGATATATCCTGGGAGATTCTAGGGAGTGGCTATCCTAAACCTCTTATGCTTCCCACGCTCCCCCTGCGGACTGTGTTGTCTTTTGTCTCCTTGCCCTTCCTGAAATGCATCCCCTCCTTCCTGATAGCCTTGATTTCCCACCTCACCCTCCTCTTCGTAGATACATTCTATCACAATATGTTTGTGTGTGTATGTATGTGTACTTTTTTCTACCTGTCAATAAAAGCTTTCTTGGTGGTGAATTGAAAATATACAGCAGGGGAACCCTCAACCCTGGCATTGGTGCATTTGAAGGCATCTACAGTTATTCTAAATGAGACTTCAGTGTAAGATCATGGAGATGGTGGGAAATGTTTGAGGTTTTCTTCGTTAGCTTTAAAGGAAATGTCACTGTATTCTGTGGTTCAAACGGCTTTGAAACTGTGGTATATGCACTGAGCTGGAATTAATCAGCCCTCAGAGACAATGGCAGAAGTGATGTGAGGACGACTGGCATTACTCAACTGACAGGGAACTGTTTTAGTCAATTTTACAGTGGGCTGTTTCTCTGCACTCCTGCAGCTAAAGTGGGTTTAGTCAGATAGAACTAAATTTAGTCACATCCAGGCTTTGCTCAGTGATTCAGCTAGGCAATTTTAGGTTCTGGACTAATGGCCTTACAGTCCTCAACTCCTTTGGCAGCCATATAGCTTTCTTAGGAATAACCATAATTTTGTAGCAGAAAATAATGCTATATTTTAAAAAAGAAGAGCAGTAAAGTCTATGTCTATGATTATGTTCTTGCCTAACTGATCCCTCCTTCATGATTACATACTTTCCCAAATAAGTAGAAAGACATTCTAGTCCAAGGGGACTCAGCTTATGACCCTCCATGTTGCTGACCTATAATTTGAAGCATTCTTCCCCAGTGGCTGATGGGAGTTGGAGTTCACGAACACCTGAAGGGCCATAGATTACCTACTCCATTAGTCTCTGTCATAGCCTTTGTAAGTCCATGTATCAAACACAAGGACAGTTTGCAGTCCCCATCAGCTGTTGTTAACTTAGTAGACATTTGGGGGCCTCTTGACTGTGAGATCCTAGGCTTTGGCCCCAGAGTCCCGTCCTAGCTGTACTACATCACTACATTTTCGATTTACTACGTATCAGGCATACGAGGAAAGTGGGAGGACAGAGAAGGATCAGGACAAAAGCATTCTCTGACACTTTGCTGATTAGATAGCTAAAGAGAGAGGAAAGATCATGTATACTGGAATAATAATAACAATAATTGATTATTTATAGTATAATAATTATAACTTTTATACCATACTACTATAATATATATTATATTGTACTACTATAATAGTATATACTATACTACTATAATTATTATACCATACTACTACTAATATAATAATAATAATAATAATAATAATAATAATAATAATAATAATAATAATAATAATAATACATTTATTTATGGCCAAAAGACCCAAATAGCAAATTACAAAATAATCTAAAATTTGGCATTGGATAAAATAGTTTAACACATAAAATAATTGATCAATATTACACAAAACATTTTAAACCCTAGTTTATTAATGTGTTACTAAAGACCTTGTTTTTATAGCCATAGTTAAAAATCTGGCTGTTGTTTCTGTAATTTTAGGATTTTCATCTGCAAGCAAAATGTTAACATACTCAGAAAATATCTTTTCCTGGTCTTGATTTTAAAATAGGCCAGATAATATCCTGCCAAAATTCTTGTAAGATTCACAGTACAATAAAATACAATCCACCATTTCAAGATCAATACCATAATGTTTGAGAGATGGGGATCTTTTGAAATCTACCATATAGCATATTTGATGGAAATACCTTTAATTTGGCTTTTGAAAGGCTCTTCTGTTTTTACTTAAATGTAAACGATTACGTTATATAAGGAGCTGAAAAGTATATTTTTCACTCACCCTCCTGGCTTTCTGGAAGAGCATGAAGGCCTGCTGTGCCACCTAGCATGGGGATCTAATGGGGGCTCACAGCACTGGGGGTGGTTGGTGGTTTGATGTCACTTCCCTCGTCTTTTAACCTTCTCTCTCTCTATTTTTTTGTAAAGATTTTTTAATTGTTTTTATCATTTTTTGTGTGTAAGCCGCCTAGAGTCACTTGTATAGTGAGATGGGCGGCGTGTAAATCTGATAAATAAATAAATAATTGTAATTAATTCCAAAAGTTACAGGGGAACATTAATTCCCATTAATTCCGGTTATCCCATAATCTTTGTATTAAACAAAGGAGTTATGGGATAATTCAGTGTACCGGAATGTAATTGCCTAAAAGTCCGGTGGTGCCCTAAGCTATCAATAGGTGCTCGCCAAAACTTGTCAATCATTCCAATCTTTCTTTTCTAGATTGATGGAATTCCCTCCATGAATGGAATTTGTGCCCCAATCTCAGTGGATGGGAAGAACGAAGTACAGTGTGCAATTGCTCATCCTCCCCCCCATCATTTTCTTTCAAAGGACCACTTTAACTCAGGGAAGGACAGCTGTCCACTTAATGCAACTGACAAAAATATTCTGCAAATTTTCAGTGGGGCACTCAACATTCTTGTAAGGTGGAATAGCCTCTCCGCATATCCTGGTCTCTGACTATGGACAAAATGCTTCATACCTCCTGCTGATATTTTGGGTTCCTTTCATTTTGACCAACTGCATAATTCCTTTCAATTTCATACTGGGAAGCTTATTGACTGAAGAGGGCTCCTACTACTACAGGAGAATTCTGGTGTTTAGGGATCTTATAAATGCATTTTGATTAAAAGTAGATGCAAAAAAGAAGCCCAATAAAAACAATACCCTAGTCCTAATACTGTACTTGATATCACGGGTATCACACAAAACTTTAGGACATGCTCTTAACAGAAGGAGCCCATGGCATAATAGGAACTGTGAGTGCTATAAGCGAGTGGTGCAGTTGGAAGCATTTTATAAGGATGACAAATGGCCTGATTTTGCCCCCTCCTAACAAGGACTACTTTTCTGATTACCTACTTTCTCCACCCACCCAAGAAGGGGCCTGTTCAGTGATGGTTGTTCCTCAGCTGCGTTGGCCAAGCTTCATAAAACATAAAGAATTAGCCATAGATTAATTTGTTTTACTGAAAGCCTTCGAAGTCATCAATCTGTAACCCAAGCTAATGAGTTATAGGGTCACTTGTCAGCAACACCAGATGGACTCTTTATGCTTAAAAACAACCTCTCTTTTTGCTCCTTGTGGTAGACCCCAACCCCTTTTTTCCTTCCTTCTCTTTGTGCAGCTCTTGGAACCTTGCATAGATTTCACTCCTTACAATATAGCTGGGCAATTCACAGCCCTTAGGCCAGAAGTGGCCCTTGGTCTAATATCATAAATGTTGAACTAATTTGAAAAGCCTTCTGTAAGCAAGAAACTCAGACATCTGCTTACTGTCTTAGCCTCCTGCATGGAGGGAGTACATACAAAGGCATGGAAAAGAGTGTCCAAAAGAGATATAATGCCTGACTCCATCACATTGGGCAATGGTCCCACCTACTATTTGCTTAAGCCTCACCTTTCATAAATAGAACACTCCCAAGGGATTTCAGCTCTTTCTAGAAAAAAATATTCCCCTACCTACCTTAGGTGGTTGGCATTCTAATGGTCCCCTCTGTTGACTATTCATATGAGAGGAAAGGGTGTAACACAGGAATGAGCACCTTCCATCAGTTTGAGGACTCATCAGGTTTTGCATGGCAAGTTGAGGGCTGTACTTCAAAATCATCTAGGGCCCAGGTCTGTTTGAGGAAGAGACTTCCAGAGTTTGAAGGAAAGAAATAAGTGCCTTATGTATCGGCAAGGTACTTAAGGTATCCTTTGCCCCTAAAAATGCAAAAGAAAAAGAAATCCAAATGCTTAGTTCCTATAACTTTGGGGGTGGCTCTAAAGGACACAAAAATGGTGTTTGGAAATTTGCAGTTTCGTGCTACCAACTTAAATGCGTGTACCTCACATCACCCAACGAACCCCAGCGCACATTTTCTGCTGGAAGCAGCACCATATGATGTCTACGGAGGGTTTGAGATTTTACTTTAGTATTAGAAATTGGATCTTGGTTATACTCTATACTTGGAATAGCTTTGTGATGACTCTTCAGGGTTCTTAATCGCCTCAGATGGAGATTCTGTCATTAAAAACAAATGGTTTTTAAGTTCTTATGTCTATTGGAGGAATTTAACTTTTAAATATTTAGATGCTACCTTTCCCAGGCTGAAGGCCACTTATGCAAAAGGCAGCGATAAAATAAGACTGTAGTTAAAAACAATAAATACAGAATTTGCAATGCAGCCAGTGGGTCTCAGCAGCAAGCCTGACAATGCTGCCCTGTTGTTTTCCTATCTCCTTTCTGCTGAATGGTAAAATTACTTTGTTTTCATGTTCAAGTCTTGTTATTTTAATAGGCTCCTAATGTAATTAGCAAGTTTATGCTGCGTTATGTAAATGTGCTAAGGAAAAAAAACCAAGCTATGTAATAGCAGTTTCCTTATCATCAGGTTGTCAAAACTGAAAGGACTTTGGAAGAAGATTTGCTGGTCTTTTGATGTTGGCAGGGAACGATGGCACCTGGTGCCTTGACCTAGCACAAATAATCCAGATAAGTTTGGCCAATAGGTTAGAGGGCTGCTTCTTACTTTCTTCACTCACTGATTTATTTATCAGGACATTGTATTGTTGAAGGCTTTCACAGCCGGAATACGATGGCTGATGTGGGTCTTCCGGGCTATGTGACCGTGTTCTGGTAGTTTTGTTTCCTAACGTTTCGCCAGCATCTGTGATCGGCATCTTCAGAGGGCAGGAGCACAGACAGGAGCAGTTCTCTCTGTGTCCAGGATGATGTGACCCTGTTGTGGGTATTTATAGAGATCAGCGAGGGTGCCTGAAGGGTGTGTGTGTGTGTGTGGGGGGGTTGGGTTGGGTTAATGATTGGCTGCTTGTTTTGGTGTCAGCATCTGTGTGTATCTTCCTGGGGGTTAGGCAGGGTTTTTTCTATTGAGTTGTTAACGAGTGGCTGCTGAGGATGATTAGCATGTTCATTGTGTGAATTGTTCACACATCCTGGTGGTTGCGCTGAGTTCGTTGACCTTTTGCAGGCTGTATTTTTCAGGATTGGTAGCCAGGTTTTGTTGATTTTTAGACTTTCCTCTTTTTTATTGAAACTGTGCTGGTGTTTGTGAATCTCAATGGCTTCCCGGTATAGCCTGGTATAGTGGCTGTTGGTGTTGTCCAGTATCTCTGTGTTTTCAAATAGGATTTTGTGTCCAGTGTGCTTGAGGGCATGTTCAGCTACTGCAGATTTTTCTGGTTGCTGTAGTCTGCAGTCTTTCATGTTCTTTTATCCTGGTATGGATGCTGTGTTTTGTGGTCCCGATGTATACTTGTCCGCAACTGCATGGTATGCGGTATACTCCTGTGGCGGTGAGGGGATCCCTTTTGTCTTTTGCTGATTTTAGCATTTGCTGTATTTTTCTGGTGGGTCTGAAGATTGTTTGGAAGTTGTGTTTTTCCATCAGTTTTCCCATGCAGTCCGTGACCCCTTTGATGTAGGGCAGAAATACTTTGTTGGTGGGTGGCTGTTTTTCTTCTTCAGTCGCATGTTGTTTTCTTGGTTTGATGGCTCTTTTTATTTCGTTCTTGGAGTAGCCATTCGCTTGTAGGACCCAATTAAGATGGTTAAGTTCTGGGTTTAAGAATTGTGTTTCGCAGATCCGATTGGCACGATCCATCAGGGTTTTGATAATCCCTCTTTTCTGCTGTGGGTGGTGGTTGGAGTTTTTGTGTAGGTACCGGTCTGTGTGGGTGGGTTTTCTGTAAACTTTGTGTCCTAATTTGAGGTCTCGTTTGCGTATGACCAACATGTCTAGAAATGGAAGTTTGCCATCCATTTCTTTTTCCATGGTGAATTGTATATTGGGGTGGATGCTGTTTAGGTGGTTCAGAAACTTTTCTAGTTCTTCTTCATCCTGACTCCAAATTGCGAAGGTGTCATCCACAAACCGGAACCAGACTGTTGGGGTAACGGGTGCCATTTCCAAAGCCCATTTTTCAAAATGTTCCATGTAAAAATTTGCTACAACTGGGCTCAGGGGGCTTCCCATGGCGATGCCGTCCATCTGTTCGTAGAACTCCTTATCCCATTGGAAGTAACTGGTTGTTAGGCAGTGCTGAAATAAAGCTGTGATGTCTTCTGGGAAGATCTGTTTGATGAGTGCCAGGGTGTCCCTCACTGGTACCTTGGTGAACAGGGAGACCAGTTTGTCCGTGGGGTTGAGTTTCAGGGTTTTGTTGATGAAATGTCCTGAGTCTCTGATGTGGGCTGGAGTCTGTCCAATGTGCGTCTGTAGAAGGGTGGCCAGATGTTTGGATAATTCATATGTTGGGGAGTCAATGGCGCTTATAATGGGTCTGAGTGGGATCGAGTCTTTGTGGATTTTGGGGAGTCCGTATAGTCTGGCTGAAAGGGTTTCTGTCTTGCATATGTGTTGAAGTACGTTCGGGTGAAGGGAGGAGCTCCTTGTCAGTGTGTTGGTTTGTTCCATGATTTTGCTGGTCGGATCCCGTTTTAGTTTTCTGTATGTGGTGGGGTCTAGTAGTTCTCTAACTTTGTCTTTGTATTCATCTGTTTTCATAATGACTGTGGCATTGCCCTTGTCAGCCGGCAGGATGATGATGTCGGGGTCCGAATTGAGGGTCTCTATGGCATTTCTCTCTTTCTTCATTATGTTGCTGGTGGGGGGCTTTGCTCTCTGTAGGATCCTTGCTATTTCTCCCCTTATTTCCTCTGCTTCCTCTTCAGGACGGTGGTGGATGGCTGATTCCACATTGGCGATGATATCTTCCATGGGAATTCTGGGGGGTGTGATTGCGAAGTTTCCTCCCTTGGCTAGGATGGTGGTTTCTTCCGGAGCGAGCTGGCATTCCATCAAATTGATGACAATGCGGGAGGGATCCAGCACCAGTTTTGGTTGACTGCTTTGGCACTTGTTAAATTTTTGCTTTTGCCTGGTTGTGTGGTCAATGATGTCCTTTTCCGTTTTCCTGTAGGTTAGGGTGTCAGTCTTGTCCCAGTCCTGGCTTCTCATTTTCTGACTGATGCTGATGTGTGTGTCAAATAGTTCTTTGTCTGTGATGGCAAGTTTTCTGTGGGTTGTGCATATTCTCTCGCGCAGGAGGGCTTGTTCGAGTCGGTTGTAAATGCGGTTAGCTTGTGGAGATTTGAGAGTCCTTTTCGTTCTGAGAAAGGCTGGGATAGTCCCAGTGTCTCTGCATCGTAGTAGGAAGGTTAAGGAGCATAGTAGGTATGCTTTTCTGTTCCGGAGTGTTCCTAGTCTCCGTGTCTGTCGGAATCTGGGCACAGAGAGAACTGCTCCTGTCTGTGCTCCTGCCCTCTGAAGATGCCGGTCACAGATGCTGGCGAAACGTTAGGAAACAAAACTTCCAGAACACGGCCACACAGCCTGGAAGACCCACACCAGCTATCAGGACATTCTTTGAACGTAGAGGCTGTGGTTTTTTTTAGAAATTCTTTGGAATATTTCAACTTGTATGACCTAGGGCCTGGATAGCGGAGAGACTGCTTGTCTCCAATCGTTTCTGCCCACCTAGTATGTTCCAGAAGAGAGAGGGTGCACTCCAGGTCCCCTCCATTAAACACTCATCTTTTGGGACCTAGGAAGTGTGCCTTCTCTGTTGCAGCCCCCATCCTCTGGAATAGCACCCCCCAGAGATAAGGATGGTGCCTCTCTCCTAGGGTTCCAGAAAGCGTTGAAAACCTGGATTTGGTCCTAAGCCTGGGGTTGATGTTTATGTTTTATTTAAGGCCCCTGCTTTGTTTTTTTGATTTTGTTGTTTATTAGATCATTTTAGTCTGGGCTGTCTGACTTTATGTTTTTAGCTGTACATTTTTTCTAGTTTTGTACACCACCCAGAGTACAGTGGAGTTGGGCAGCCAATGAATTTAAATTAATAATTAATAATAATAACTGAGAATGAGGCAATGTGACTCAGTTGCTCATCAGGACTGAGAGTTCCTTTTAGAAGAGCTAGGGAGGCTAAATAGCTTGAACCATACATGCGGTTTTTCATACGAGAAGCTCAATTTCTCATAGGCAGGAAATGATAACCATCTGATCCTGCTTTAAGGCACACTTATTACTTTGGAATGAAAGGTGCGTCATGCAGTTAAAAAGAATAAATTGTGCTCCTAGTCCTAATTTTGAACTTGGTACTTGGTCCTGCTTGCATTCATATTCATGTACAGATAGTCCTCGACTTACAACCACAATTGGGACTGGAATTTCCATCGCTAAGTGATGCAGTCATAAAGTGAGATGTCATGTGACCGCATCAGTTAGTGACGGCAATCCTGGCAGTCCCAGTTGCCATCGTTAACTGAGGATCACGGGTTGTTAAGTGCGTACCCACCTGCATCCAAGCCATTTCGGGCTTGGTCCCTCCCAGCCCTGAGCCTCAATAAGGTAAGGGACTGCCTCCAACTCCCCCCACCTATCTATCTCCCCACCATCTCTGCCCTTTTGGCTGCCCTGCCTTGTGGGATGGCAAGCAACCCCAGAACCGCACAGCTCTGGGGATGCTTGCCATGTCCTGGGAAGTTGCAGCTGCCCCAGCCCAGTCCCAGCTGCAGCCGCCCTTGCCACCTTGCACTCCAAGACCCCTGCCACCCTGCTCTGCTGCCCCAGCTGACCTTCACTGTCTTCTTGCTCCCGCTGCTGACAAGGTGTGCCCGGCCTGGCCGCTGGGCTGGGCTGGGCTGGGGCTGGCTTCATCCTGCCAAAAAAAAAAAGCAAAAAAAAGCAAGAAGCAGCCCAGAGCCACAGCGTGCCCAAAAGCCCCTCTGTGCTGTGTTCCTGGGCCAGGCTGGGGCTGGCTTTGTGCTGTGCTGTGGCTCAGGGGCTGCTTTTTACTTTTTTTTTTTTTTTTTGCAGTGCGAAACCCTGCCCCAGTCCAGCCCAGCAGCCAGGCCTGGCATGCCTTGTGACCAGTGGGAGCAAGAAGGCAGAGAAGGTCAGCTGGGGTGGCAGATCGCAGGGTGGCAGGGGGCCAAAAGGGCAGAGGTGGAGGGAGATAGGCGGTTGGGGGGATTTGAATTGCCCTTGTGGTTGTAAATTGCAGGCGGGCTGCCAAGTGCTGAAATTTTGATTACGTGACTTGGAGGGTGCTGCAATGGCCGTAACTTCGGGCATGGGTCATAACTCCCTTCATTCATTGCTGCCATAACTTCAAATGGTAGCTGAACTAATGGTTATAAGTTGAGGACTACCTGTATGTGTGGTTATCTGCAAAGAAGAACAAATGCATAAGAAATTGCTGTTGGATAGATGGTGCCTGGATTCAGCACTTTGCTTCTTTTCAATTTGTCAACAAGATCTAGAACCTCATTTCTTATCAGTCATTTGCCATAATTCTTTAGGGGGTTTTCTTGAAAACATCAGTTTAGGCATAGATATTTGTACAATGTTTTTAAAAGTGAAAATACAGGGACTTCCGGAGGAAGAAATGGCGTACTGAAGATGGCTCCAAAAAGCGGAGCCGACAACCAGGGCGGAATGAAGACCCAGCGAGTAGATTGGCTCTTCAATAATTCCTCTCTGGACAAAGAGAGGACTTGAGATTACCCACAAGTGCTCTAGACAGCTGCTCCTCGCGAGGAGAACACAAGATAGCAGTCTCCAGTGGGTTTAGAGTTCTGAGAGACGAGGGAATAGCCATCTTGCTCAAACTGAGGTTGACGCCTTTAAAAGGACACTAAGTTAGCATACTTCCTTTTCAATCCCAAGGATCCAGATAAATTTGAAATCAAATTTTGGAATTAATTATAAAGAATCCTTCCTGTGGGAAAATGCTTTTGTTTTGAATTTTTTTTTTAAATAAGATTTTAAAAATTGGACACTAGAGGGAACTAAAGATTACAATTAAAGGAGAAGAACACATAAACTCAATTTACAATTACAGAATGAAGCAAAATATTCTAACACTGATCATATTGAAGGATATTTTTGAACAATGGACTCAGAAGTTAATTTTAATAGTGTCAACAGAGACACCTTCCTCTATGGAGAGACTGTGGCTAAAATATGTTATGGAAGAAGAACGAGTTCTACCTGACAAGATCAAGACTGAGATGAAAGTGGATTTACAAATGACAGGCTACAAGAATGACATGGAAAAAGATGTTACACTGGACATACAAGAAAAACCGGTTGATGTCTTAATAATTAAAAGGGATATACCAACAACAAGAAAGCGACCTGGATAATTTTCTTATACTGGACTTAAGAGTTTTGTTAAAGTTTTGAAGAATCTTGTGAGAAGGGACAAAGAAACAATGAAAAGAAATCAAGTTCTAGGACATTGGCTGGTGTGAGTCTTCCGGGCTGTGTGGCCGTGTTCTGGAAGTTTTGTTTCTTAACGTTTCACCAGCACCTGTGACCGGCATCTTCAGAGTGCAGGAGCACAGACAGGAGCAGTTCTCTCTGGGGCACAGAGAGAACTGCTCCTGTCTGTGCTCCTGCACTCTGAAGATGCCGGTCACAGGTGCTGGCGAAACGTTAGGAAACAAAACTTCCAGAACACGGCCACACAGCCCAGAAGACTCATACCAGCCATCGAATGCCGGCCATGAAAGCCTTTGACAATACATTCTAGGACATTATTTGAATGGACTAAAAAGATTGTTAGAAGTAAAGGAAGGAATATAAAATTGGTTTATTTGATCAAGGTTAATATATATATATGTTGTTATCTCTGGTAATCCTTAATGTTTTTTTGCTGACACCAGGACTGAAATGATGATGCTTATGGATTAGTTTATAGATAAGAGACGGGATATGGGAAGAAGAGATAATTTGTTGTACTTTAAGAGAAGATAACGTACTAAAATTGTTTATACTTGGGATGAAGGTGGGAAGTCACTTTATATATATCTTCTGTTTGCTTTACTATATTCTTATTTTTCTTTACTCTTTCTCTTTCTCTTTCTCTTTCTCTTTCTCTTTCTCTTTCTTTCCTTTTTTCCTTTTCTGCACCTTCTACTCTTTATTCTTCTATTTTTTAGTTTGTATTAGTTTTTACCATTGTAATTATAATCTTTAATAAAATTATTATAAAAAAGTGAAAACACAGGGGCTAGATTCAAACAGCACACTATGGCTTATTTGTTTTGATTAAGTGTGCTCTATGAACCCAGCCATTCTGTTTTGTAATCCATAGTTTATAACATTGTGTATTATGTGCTTGCAGCTCAATAGGGCTTATTCATAAGAGTATGGTTAAACAAATTGTGGCTTAATTTGTGAACCCAGAAATGTAACAAATTCATTCAGATTCTCTGCAACTTTTCTATCTACTTTTATTACTCCTTTGACTCCCTGGTACATAGTTATCCAGCAGCCTCTGTAGAGTTCAATCAAAATAAAGTACAATATTAAGCTAATTGCAAAAGAAACCACCTCTAATTTAAAATGCAAGCAATGTATTGAACATTTTAAAAATGTAAAATCTCAGTATTGGAGATTAATGCATAGAACTGTGGCACGTACATATGAAATTGCCAGATGTGGCAACAAAATGCATCTGCTTTTCAGCTGTGGTAGATTGAGCATTCCAGTGACAGAAAATGTGTAATTTGATTTAAAACTTCCAAAGAAGTAACAACCATGCACTTAGATAACCTGATGAAAAATGTATACTAAAACATTTTAGATTGTTTTCCAGTAAATCAATATTGAAGCTGTTTGCAACTACCTTTAAAACTCATATAAGATCACTATAAAAGCACAGCAAAATTAAACGGTAGCATGTCTCATTAGTGAGGTCATTAACTGCTACATGATTTGGTTTCTTCCACATGTTTTGGTCATCAACTTCTGTTAACGTCCAGCCATCTGCACAATATGCTAAGCTTGCTTGGTGTTAAGGTCTTTTTTCTTTTCCTTTTTATGGTTTAACTAACCTGTTGGGTTAGTTTAAGGTCCTGTGTAAACCCAGAAAGTCTAGCTCGCCAAGCCAAGTACAGTGGTACCTCAGGATACGAACTTAATGCATTCCGTGACTCTGGGCGTATTCCGAGTTGGTCATAACCCAACGCAAATTTCCCCATAGGGTTCAATGTAAATCCGATTAATCCGTTCCGCCCTCCGAATTTGGTTGCACCCCGAAGCAAATTTTCCCATAAGGTTCAATGTAATTACCGTTAATCCGTTCTGGCATCCGCGGACCATGCATCAGGGGCGGGAGAACGGCCGGGCGTGGCATGGCGTGGCGGGAAAAAGGCCGGGCGTGGTGCGGCGCGGCGGGAGAACGGCCGGGCGTAGCGCAGCGCGGCGTGGCGCGGCGGGAGAACGTCTGGGCACCACGCGAGAACGGCCGGGCGCGGCGCGGCGTGGCAGGAGAATGGCCGGGCGCGGCGCAGCGCGGTGTGGCAGGAGAATGGCCGCGGACCACGTGTCAGGGGCAGAAAAATGGCTGCGGACCACGTGTCAGGGTGGAAAAATGACTGTACCCTGAGGCGGAGTTCGCACATCGAGGTAAATTTTTGCGGCCGGAGCTGGTCATAACCCGAAAAGTTCGTTAGTAGAGGTGTTCGTATCCCGAGGTACCACTGTATCTGAGTTGTTCGTATACTTGCATTTGAATGAATGCAAAAGTTCTGAAGGGGCAAGGGTCACATTATGGCCTTGCTGGCTTGCTCATGACAGTCAGAGGTGTCCAATGGAACAACCTCTCCCTGAGATTTGGATGGCTCCAACCCTGTTAGCCCTTCCAAAAAGCCACAAAGACCTGGTTTTTTCCTTAGGCACTGGGGCCAGGATGTTAGTGGAGCATGGTATGGATGTATTATGAAGTGTTTGGGGAGAGGCTTATTAGAAGCCTCAGTTGCACTGCATTGCATTATTGTATTTTTTTGGGTGGGTGGGTGGAGTGGGTGGGTGGATATTATTTTAAGTCTTGTATTACTAGCCATCCAGAGACACTAGGTTGAGATGGTGACCTCATGAATTCTTTACATGAATGAATGAATGAATGAATGAATGAATGAATGAATGAATGAATGGACAAAGGCAGTGTCATGCTACTGTGATATAAGCTCCATTCTTTTATATCTGTGCTGTGTCTTGGATCCTGCTGACACCTCTGATGGTCATCTTGTCCTTCAGCAATTCTTTCACCTCTGTGCCCCAGCAGTGCACATCTGGAAAAATGGCTCAACCATCTGTTGGCTGCTTGTTCAGTCCTCCCAGATACTGCTAAGGAGGCTGGGATGCTTTCAGAAATGTTCTCATTTCATGGCGTCATCATTTTTTTCTCCCTGAGGTTGGCATCACTGGGAACAGGAGGAACTTGCAACCCCCATCCCTTTCTCTTCTTTTCCCAACCTCTAGATGTCTAGGTGGGGAAATTAAAAAGGCTCTCTAGGATTTACCTCTGTCTTGGATAGAGGAAAGCGTGTGGATGACCTGGCTGACTGGTGGAGGTACTACAGGTCAAATAGGCAAGGGACTGTTTTGGGCTAAAAATAACTCTCTGTGCTATGTGTTGAAACATTTGTCTGGATTAGAGTGTTTGCACAACAAGGTAACCCTACCCCCTCCAAGTTTCAGTTAAGCATGCTTGATGAATAGGCCTATGTTAATCATCTATCCTTTTCAGCTCAAAAGATCTGTTGGCTCTACCATATCAACATTGTATTTGGTATCTGCATTGGTTGGAGAGTCTCAACAGGCATCAAGACCCTGAAAGATCTAGGGTGCATTTAGAATCTAAGCAGGATCAGGCTTGGTTAGTAGTTGGAGGACAGGAGATCATCAAGGCATTCCAGTGCTGTAGCCTATGCTGAGAAGTAAAACAGAACAAAACATGGAGGTAGGTTAAGAGAAAAGGAAGCTTGATTTTTTTTTTTGTAGAAAAGTATTGTTATTTTCATATAGGTACACATTTCATAACAAAGAATGTAGATCTTCCAAACCTGACAATCAGGAACGCCACCCAGAGTTGCTTTTTGTGAAATGGGTAGCTATATAAATTTGCTTAATAAGTACATAAATAAATAAAGGACCTTAGGTCACTGGCAAGGTATCTATTTTGCATTAAAAAAGCTCTCAGATTCAGCACAGGCCTATATAGGTAAGGTTATGAAAGACTTCTCTCTAAGGCTGCTTCTAGATGACCATTTATGGTGATATCAGCATGGGGGATACACTCATATTTTATAAGAACTCTATACAACATTGTTATTCATCTGTAGTTCCTACCTCATATCCCAATTTTTCCAGATTTTCTCACAACTTTACAGAAAGTCTGCTAACAAGGAAAAGCAAAGCAGGACTGCATATTTTTGATATTGGATCTGAAATGTATGCAAGGTGGGGGGAGTTCTCTATATAGAAGATGAATCATATGTCAAAGATGTCCTTTGTTTTCCTGATTGCTTACCAGAGTTCCTGTTGCATAATCATTTCTTGCTCTGCAGCTCAGCTACTTTCCACTGAAGGATATTGACTTCTACCTTTAATATTTGCATATTATTTATCTGACAAATAATGCTCCTGTACAACTCAAATTATCATATTTTGGACACATTATGCAAGACCCAGTTCTCCTGTAAGGTCCATAATTGTAATGGTATGTGGGAATGATCTTGGGAGACTGAATCCAGAGAGGCTGCCTAGGAAATGGTCAGATAAGAGACAGATGCTCCACAGCTAGATAGTGGGTGGGGCAAGAAGCTCAGAAGAGACCCTCCCTAATTTCTCAGGGGTAAGGGAGATGGCAGGAGAACTGTATTTTCAGGCTTGCAATGTTCTGTTAATGTAGCCTTAAAATAAAGTAAATTAGCTCATCTGGTCATGTTTCCTGTCTAGTCTACCTGGTAAGACTGACATCAGTGCTGGGAAAAGTAGAAGGAAAGAGAAAGAAATAATGACCAGCAGCAAGGTGGATAGCCTTAATTACAGGAGTGATTGGCTGCACTGTTGGAAGGCCTGAAGAACCAGGTTGGGGACAGATCATCCTGCAGAAGGTCTATCTATGTGGTTGCAACAAGTTGACAGTGACCTGATGGCACATAATCAATCAATCAATCAATCAATCAATCAATCAATCAATCAATCAATCAAAACCATTTTTGACAATAAATAATGCAACACTTGGACTGTTAAGGTTACAGGACTGTGTGGCTTCTTAGTAGCCATGTGTATTTGTGAGTATGTGTGTGCATGCACGCATATTTCTTGGTGGATTTTTATGTATGATAATGACATGCTCTTGTTTTGGGCAGCAAGGGAGATAGCTAGACCGCAGAATCAGAAATGGGGAATTATTAAGGCTAGCAGTTCTTGTTTGCAAAATCTAGTTGATGAGGTAACTGCTAGATGGCAGGAGAAAGATATAGAAACCTATAGTTCTTTGCTGTCACCTAATGGATATCTGAATTTTTGCAGCCTAGATCTGGTAGCCACATGGTTCAGAGAGTGGCAGTCTTGAGAACTGTATGGATCTGATGTATGGTTTGATTCAGTATCTTTCAAAACTGGTTTAACATCTGGACTAATTTTCACATGATTCACCTGCTACCCATTTTTTTCTGAGTTATTTTTTAATTTTTAATCTGCTGGTAATATCATTATCAAGAGCTAGTTTGGTGTAGTGGATAAGGTACCAGACTAGAAACTGGGAGACTGTGAGTTCTAGTCCTGCCAGGTACAAAGGCAAATGGGCAAGTCACTCTCTCATTCCTAAGAAGATAATGGCAAACCACTTCCAAAAACCTTGCTAAGAAAACTGCAGAGACTAGTCCAGGTAATTGCCAGGAATCAACACTGACTTGAAGACACACATACAAACACAAATCATTATCATTACTATACAGTCTCCTTCATGTATTTAACTATTGTTTTGTGATGTTTGTGATGTTTTATTTTTATATCTCTGATCTTGGACCTTGCATCTATCTATGCTGTCAGTGTCAGCGTCCATGAAAAAAATGAATGAAAAGAAGTCATAAATGTCATGAGAATGTTGAGAAACAGTAAAGCTGCAGGTATAGCAGGTAACTGGAAATGTTAAAATATGGATGTGATTTGCTTACAGAGTACTGGGCAACTTTTTAAATGTATCTGTGGCTGACAATTAGAAGAATGTCATTGTTGTTCCTCTGTAATAATGGGATAGGTAACAAGAATGAATGTAAAAATACAGGAGTGTAGTTTGTTAAGTGTGCCTGGGAAAGTGTTTGCCCAAATTCTAATCAACAGGGTAAACGAGGTGACACTGAACTAAATTTGGGAAGTGCGGTATGGCTCTATGACTGGCTAAGCCTAGGCAATTTTTGCTCATCAGCAGGTCGCTGAGCATATGAATGTAAGAAATGATGTTTATTGTACATTTGTTGATTTAGAGAAAGCATATGATAAAGTGAATTGGCTTGAATCCGGAATGGTTGTGGAGTGATGGGTATCATATATATTATATGAATATAAATACATTAAACAACCAAATGGACATTACATGCCCTTATCTTACTCTCCACTCTACATTGAACCATTTGTAAGAATGCCACTTTTTCTCACATATGCTTTGCTTCCATCATATATGACAATTATTGATTTTAATATATATATATATATATTTATATATATATATATATATATAATTCCATATATATATTATATATAATTGTCATATATGATGGAAGCAAAGCATATGTGAGAAAAAGTGGCATTCTTACAAATGGGGGGAGTAAGATAAGGGCGTGTAATGTCCATTTGGTTGTTTAATGTATTTTTGGATAAATGTATAAAGAATGCTTATGTTAGAGGTGTCTTGGCTGGAGATGTAGATGTGTAAGTACTTTTGTATACAGAAAATGCTGCATAGTTGCCTCAGAATTTGCAGTGATTGTTAGATAGAATCTATGATGCAATAAGGAATATGGATTTGAGAAGTAACATATCAAAGACCAAGATAATGGTGTTTGACAGGGAAAAAGGAATGACCAGCTGCAAGTTATATATAAATAGTGAAAAACTAGAGCAAGTAGACTGATTTGTGTACTTTTGTAGAATGTTTACTAAAAATGGGACAGTGGATTGAGGAATTTTAAAATGTACAAATCCTGTAGAAAAGTAGTAGATAATATGTATGTGAGGAATTAATGCTGAAAGAAGTGAAAATGGCTGTGTATAAGACATGCTAGGAAGTGAGAATTGGCTATGAGGAGAAACAAAAACAAGAGGGAAAGGGTAAAGAAGAAGGGTAATTAATGTGGGTGGTAAAGCAAGAAGAGATAGATCAAGAATAAACGAATGAGTGTTGAATGCATACAAGTGAATAGAGAAGTAAGTGCCCAATAGGAAACAATGTTGTCTGAATGAAGATAAAATCACAAAACATATCTGAATGAAAAGTGGCTGAATTGAGAGAAAGTTGTGGTTGGATAGAACTGAGCTCTTGAAACAAGAATGAGTTGAGATGTTTTAATAATGTAGATGTGATACAAAGATGGTCTGCGAGGACAGAAATGTATAGAGAGGTATGGAAAAGTATAGTGAATAGTGTTGAAGTAAACTAGCTAAGGTTCCATTTTTTAACTCATGCCTTAATTTCTTTTGCTTACTATCTCTTATTTCCTTTCTGTGATTTGCATCATGTTGCTTACTCTGGAAGAGGTCAGTGTGACGGCCACGTATCTATGGTAAGGGAAGATTGAGGAAGTTCTTTCTTCTCCCTTTCATCCTTGAGGGGACAAAGGCCAGAAGATGGCACTGCTGCATTGCAGGAAATATTAAGCACACTTTTGTTTGCTTCCTCTCTCTCTGATGTACTTTGGCAATTGTTTGGGGACACTTTGCCACAATCAATACAAACCTCTCAACTGAGTTTATATAAATAGTGTTCAATGTTTGTTGTTTACATCATGGCTTCCCTTTAAAATACTGAGTTCTACTGAGTTAATCATTTTGCTTCTCTCTCAGGTTCAGTTGAAATGGAAAGAAAAGTAGTGCCATGTTTGGCTGATCCTGTTATTTTTATACCTTTTCCATATCTTTTGTTTCACTGCACGTTTTCTCCTTCTTCTTCCTGGGCTGAGAATGGATATCACACAGAAGCCTTCTGCTGTACTGCTCATATGGTGTCCTATCTTCTCCCCTGCAGCATAGACTACAAGAATGTTCTGCTTTTTAACTTATGATTCAAATGCGATGCTTTAAAAAAAAATTAAACAGCTCACAATAAAAACAAAAAGCAAAAAACAAAAACCACCCTGTAAAATACAATACACTCTTAAACGAGAACAATAAAACAATAAAAAAAAGTCAGCGGCAGAACTTTGGAAGGCAGAACTCTGTCGAAGATGTAATAAAAACAGCAGGTTGCTGATGGAAAGCTAACCCAAGTTTTGAAAAGTTTTTATATTCCATTAATGCAATATACCAGAGGAGTTTTGTTTTTGAACAGCTTAAAAATGCAATGCAGTGCAATCACTCAGTCAATCTGATGGGGAGCTGACAAATCTTGATCAGGAACTGAGGTTTAGAGTCAGGCACTTTGATGTGGTGGGGAGGAGAGAGAGAGAGAAAGAGAGAGAGAGAGAAAGAAAGAAAGAAAGAAAGAAAGAAAGAAAGAAAGAAAGAAAGAAAGAAAGAAAGAAAGAAAAGAAAGAAAGAAAGAAAGAACTCAATGTTACATATTGCAGTAGATTTTCAATCTCCCTTCAAAAGCTAATAAATATCCTGCCATCATCATGGGATCAAATGGCCTCACTAAAGTCTATGAGCTTTATTTGGCCAGATAGAGCCTCAAACTCTTCTTATGTTTGGAATTTTGTCAGGGTGTTCTATGTTGGACAGATTTCTAGTTTCATGACCTGTTTCCAAGACTTTTTTTTTGTTTGATGATATGATAGTTATGAATGGGGATATAATTTGCTTGAGTTGTTGAGTAACAATGCCAGGGGAATCACACTGAAAAGCTAAGGGTTAATTTCTCCTTTGTGCTTTAAAAATGAATCAGCTGGGCTCACTCAGGGCATTGAACTAATGAGGAATTCTGTACCCAAAGTGTCTAAGAAGCACATATAGAAGTTGGCATTGGTACCAGGACTTTCTTGATGCATAAAATGGGCTGTGTGTAGTGGAGAAATAGGGAATCTGCTATCTTCCAGTATTTTAGATTACAACTCCCACAATCCCACATTAGTGACACTATCTGGGACTGATGGAAGTTGAAGTTTAAACATCTGGAGAACACCAGGTTATCTATCTCTTGTACAGTGTGCATATATATTTTGTGTTGTTGGAAACCTATTTTGGTTTGCCAGAGGATTTTGCTTAGAACTATGTAAATATTGCCAAATTATTGGATTTAGTTTGCAACACTTAACTGGGCATTTCCACACAGTCAGCATTTTTGCCTTGCAAAATGTTGAGCTGTCCCATAAATGTCCTCACTGCTGCTGCTATGAAGTTGACCAAAGTTCCTTCTAGCTAGCCATTTGGGGCAAATAGAAATCAGCTCTTCAACCAGGGCTCCCTCCTCCTTCTTATCTTGCCACATTTGTTTTCAGGGGGTGGGGGTGGGGGAAATGTCATTCTTGGAGTGGCAAAAATATACTTTGTGTCTACTGGTTAGGCCAAGGGAAAGGCACAAAATGGTGAATTGCCTTCAGGAAGGGGGAGAGAGTTCTGAGGACCTAGAAGATGGGACAATGGAGAAGGACATATCTGCAACTTCAGAGGAAATGCTGCAATCTTTGCAACATTTTGTCTAGAGCCACAGGTAAGCCAGAATTTAATTGCCTCCACTGCTGAAAGTCTCCCAAGACTGATGTAGCAGCCAGGGTTACGGTGCTGATTTTGCACTGGCAGAGTCTTTATACCAATGTTTCTCAATCATGGCAACTTTAAGATGTGTGGGTTTCAGCTCCCAGAATTCCCCAGCCAGCATGTTTCTCAATCTTAAAGTTGCCAAGATTGAGAAACATTGCTGTATACAGTATATGGAAGGGACTTCTCAGTCTTCAACCTGATGCTCTGCAGACAGTTTAGACTATAATCCCAACCTTAATACTGGTTAAGAATGATAGGAGTTGTAGTTAAACATATCAGGAGGAGATCAAAGTAGAGAAGATTGGTTTGGATGAAATGTCTATGTACATGCAACGTGATTCCAAACAGGATAAGAACCCAGACTGGTCTTTATTTACTACTCAACATGGAAATAGCTGGTTAGCATATGGGTACCACTGAGCTTTCATTCTGCTTTGTTCTCAGGCTGGCCCTGTGGCTTCTGCACATCTGCCTTTTGAGAAGTACAGAGAGCTGAGCTTCTAGGTCTTCAGAGTCCTTCTCCTGACCTTGAGTTGATTGGGCTGTAAAGTGGCCAGAAGTTATTTGAGCATCTCTTTAATATGAAATAGTTATTCCATGAACTTGAACACTTTCCAGCTCTTCTGGGAGATTCTAGTAAAACTTTTACTGCAGAGAAGAAATGGGAGCTATTTGGGTTTTATGAACAGGGATGATGGAACATATATTTTTACATATCTGTTTGTTCATTATATTTGTCTCTAGATGATCTTTGTTTCCCACAAACCCCGGGATTCAGAAACAAGATTGATGCTAATCAGTGGATATGATCCCACTCAAGACTAAGCAATGTGTGTGTTATAATAAGAAATTTTACAGAATCTTTATTTATTTATCGCATTTATATAGCTGCCCATCTCACATAAAAGTGACTCTGGGCAGTGTACAACGATTAAAAAGAATAAATACATAAAAACAATTACCAGTAAAAACAACTACAGTATAAAAGCACATGTAAACACTGTAAATATGTAAATCCTGATGCATTTAGGTCTGTTCTTCATGCTGTCGTAAAGAATTATCCATCAGTCTTAGAGCCAGGAAAAAGTTAAATTAGTAAACCTTCTGCCCCTACTGGCAATCTCTACCTACCATAGAGAAAATGCTAGAAAATGGTGCTGCACTGGTACAACGTGTTGTGGATGCAGAAGGTGGAGCGTAACTCTGAGGAGGAGGATCACACTTTATTGAAACAATGATCATTGGATTTCAGCTTACAAAGGAAGAGGAACAGAGGACAATAGAAAGGAAGATCTTTTATTCTGAATTATGGGATGAGAAATTCTAGGGCTCTGAATTGCTATTAGGATTTTGGGACTGTATAGAAAAACGTGGATAAATGTGATTGTATAAGGAGAGCTGTTTTATTGTTAAGAAATATTGGGCTTTTTAGAGGGGGCTGGGGTGCTAGAAATAGGTGCTGTTTCTTGTAAGCAACCAGAGAATCATTGAGGGGTTTAGGTGCCTATCAGTCTGCCTTTGTTAATGGTGAACAATGCTTCTTTCTTTTCAGCAAGGAAAGGATTAGTGGTGGTGGTGGGCTTGGTTTAGGGACAGGAATAGTTCTTTTGGGTTTGACAGAATTATGTAATCTGGGGAACTGGAACTGGTCCCTGTCGTACTTTCAAGGTCAGAGGGAAGTATCCTGGAAATAAACTCTCATCTCATTCCAGCCATAACAATAGGCATGTTAAGGACCAGGATTAGTAGACTCCTCTGGCTTTGTTTTCATCCCTTCCCACCAACTGTCCCAAGCCAGTGGGGAAACATCGAACAATCATTGTCCTTGAATAGGCTGAGGCTAAGATATGGAAGGAGGAGAGTTTTGACAGATAGCTAGACTGGCAGATTTAGCCATCTGTCAAAACTTACCTTGATTTTGTGCAAGTGTTTTATGCAGGTGATGTCATCTGATAGTTGGGCTCCTTTTGAACATAGGTTTAGTGTTATTCTAGAATGCTAAGCCCCTGTTCAGAAACAACCTGAACAGCTGACAGAAGCAGGGAGAATTGCACTGTATAGTAATGGAGATACAGCTGGCTTTCTGTGTCTGTTTCATCATGGGCACTAATTAGCTGCTGTTCAGACTGATCCAGGTCTCTGAGTCAGGATTGGTTGGGAGACATGGCATGTACAGGAAGTACCCAGTTTGCAAGAAATTGTCAGCCCTCCCAGGTAACCAGACAGGAAACACAACCAGATGACCTACTTCTACTTTATTGTTAGGCTACATTAACAGAATCTTGCAAGTCTGAAAGTACAAATCTCCCGCCGTCTCTTTTTACTGCCTGATCAGTTAGGGTGGGTCTAAGTTTCTTTCTCTGCCTGTTATTCAGTTGCAGGCTTCTCTCCCTTTTTTCTGATTGTTCCCTAGGCAGCATCTCTCCCCCCCACCCCCATCTTCCAAGGTCATTTTCACATTCCATTACAGAAATAGACTCTCCCATTATTTGAGGCAGAATGGCTCTGAAAAACAATGCTCAGGGATGGAGGGGCATGCTCACACTAGCCTATAGTAGACAATAGGTGCCAGCTGATCCCACCACCCTGGGACTCTTGATGAGACATTGATCAGTTGCTGAAGGGCATCAGATTATATCCATGACAAAACCTGTGTTAGGATAATGAGGAAAATAGTATATGTAGACCAGCACAACTGACTTAAGGCTGATTCAGGTATGGGCTAGGGATCAGATGAATGTAATGTCAAAATGTGGACATGGCAGGAAAGAGGTTACTAAGGCATGTCTGTGCTATAGTTAGGTGCAATTAAGAAAAGGCAGTTGGTGTATAGTCTCAGCAGGTCATAGCACGTGAACTTGTCTGGGTTTGGAGCCTAAGCATGGCCAGGCCTGTCTGGATAAGAAACCACCAAGATTATAGGTTAGACTAGTAGAAAAGACACCCTGGAGGAAAGAAAATGAAACCACTTCTGTTGCCAGGAAACTGTATCTATGTGTCCATGAGGTCACCAGGAACTGAGATCAACCTGAAGGATGATTTACTTTTTTTAAAGCTAGTTCCCTGCAGTCAGGATGACTCCTTCCTCAGAAAGGTCATTAAGATGGCTCTCTTTAGTAGTACTTTTAGGGCAGAAAATACCAGGTAGCTATGGATCATTGTTGCTGTCTGGGTTTCAGTTTTGGAGAAGGCTTCAACATTCTTTGATGATTTTGTAAATGATTAACTATGGAGGCTATTTCATGTGTATTTTTGGATGCATTGTTTTAGGAGAGCAGCCCAGCAGTTGAGAGGTGGCATATAAAAATGGGTATAAATAAATAATAAAAGGCATATATGCACAAGTTACTTTTTATAGGGAAATAGTCATTGCCAGTAGAAGAAGCAGGAATGGAAACTCCAGCTCAAAAAGCTGACAACAATCTGGGTAAATTGCTCTAGTTGACCTCAAATCTCTATCCTCTCCATTAAAGCAAAAGACCAACATTAACATTATGGGGCTTACAAGCCATTTACTTTCAGTGCAGCCTACATCAGCAAGGAAGTTCATTTTGAAAAATGGCTCATTTTGACAGTGCCACGTGGCAAATATAGCCAATGGCAATTAAGACATGAATGAAGATGTCTAAATGGTCATTCAGAGGGAGAAATGGCTGGGGGAGAAATATGCTGATATGCTGCCCCCAGTTTCATCATCATCATCATGGAGTGATGTGATGTGAGGTTCTTGTTATTTATTACAGGAAGCAGGGGCCTTCCACAGCATTCAGAAAGCAGAAAAAATAAAAATTAAAACAAAAATGTAGGTTAAGGCTTTTGGGGTATTATATTAGCTACTGACCGGTAGGAGGCACTACATGACTGGTTTCATCCTTATTGGGACTCTTCAGTGGTAGGTGTTCTATGTGCAATGCTTTAATGGGGTGACTATGCAGTGTATTGAAGTATAGCGCTATCTTGGCCTGGCTATGAATAGCTTGCAGGAAGAGTGGTCTTTTAGAAACCATACAGATATATCTTCCTTTTTAATTTTTATATGCTGTCATTCTGGAGAGTAGGTCAAGATAGCTCTAAAGCTAAATGCACTGTACAGTCATCAAGTGCAAGGCCTGAGGATTCAAATCTCGTTAGTGTTGAACATAGAACATCTAGTATGGGGGATACCTACACCCCAAGAGTCCCAATAAGGATGAAACAGGTTGTGTAGTGCCTCCTACTGATCGATAGCTAATACGACATTTAAAGCCCTTGTCAGCCTGGTGAGGTAGTCCAGACAAGAAGTGCACTCAAAAGGTCATAGCAGGGGTTTGTCATTGGCACCTCACTTCTGAACTTGGCTTGAGTCCCTCTGCAAGCCAGTCAGACATGCCTGCTGGCCACTTTCTAGACTCAGTGTTGTCCAAACTTGGCCACTTTAAGATGAGTGGACTTCAACTCCCAGAATTCCCCAGCCAGCATGGCTGGCTGGGGAATTCTGGGAGTTGAAGTCCACTCATCTTAAAGTGGCCAAGTTTGGACAACACTGTTCTAGAGTATAAGGATGTCTATTTCACTACTGGAGTGTGTGCTGCTTGCTGTAAACACCATTTGTGCCCTTTTGGCTTGATCCAAGCTGTGTAAAAACTGGGTAAATTTCGTTGTGTAAAAACTGGATAAATTAGGGTGTAGGTACAATTTGGGAAGGGGAAATAGATAAAATACGTTATATCACAGCAGATGATTGGGTTTATGAAGACAAAGCTGGCAAGACAAGGAGCAAAGAACCCCAGACCAGCCAAGAGCATTATCTAAACATACTAGAGGTACCTGCCATATTCCAGCCTGAGAAAAGAGCACCAAAGGGTTAGTTACCACAGAAGAGTACGAGAAAGAGACCTAGGATTTAAACCCTGGGGCTGACACACATACATAGATCTGGATTCTTGCATGTTATAGTGGCTGATCTTTTGCGTAGATATGATTTCTTCTAGTTCGCAATATCAAACTGAGCTGAGTTCTTTAAGGTTGTGCTATTAGCTGATGTGTGAGGTGGAGGTAAGGGTCAAGTATCTGAAGAATTGTGAATCAACCCATGTCTGTGTGAAGTTTGACAGCAATGGCATCACAAATAATTCTCAACCAATAGTCACAGAATTCTGCTCTAAGCATGAGTTTGGAGTAGATGAGATGTAAGGTCTTGATTTCTACAGGAAGTTGGCCTCCCTTTCAGAGTCAAAATAATGATTAAACAATCTATTTACATGTTAAGTATTTGTTATTCTTTAGCATTCTTGATGAAAACATCCTTTTGTTTTGTATCTTAATGTTTCTGGAATTCAGAGCAATTTAAACTGTGGGGTTATCCCATTCTATTTGTACCACAGCTGCAACATTTTATTCTCATAACACTTCCCTCTCCAATGAATTATTATTTTTTTAAATAGTTGAAATGGAATAAAGTAGCCAAATCTTGAAAGATTTCTATGATCTCATCCGAGGTCTCATGCAATCCCAACTGAGAATGTTGAAAGCTCATGAGATCTTGTCCAAGGACATGGATATTTTTTGTATATCCATGAGATTTTGGTGTTCTCATGAAAGAGCTCTTGAGATCTTGGATAACTTTCTGAGATCTCACAGAATGATAAAAATGTCTGATGATCAGTATGTCCAATGTTTGAAAATATTGGCAATCCTTGATTTAAACACATAGGAAATGTTATTTTGGGTATATATAAACTCAGATATGTTGTTTCAAAGAAGAAACAAATATTAAATATCATAGTTCATCTTAACATCCAACATGCAAATGAGGAGTAAATGCAAACATTATAAAGAAATAACTCTTCTTTTGCTGAGTATTGTTCATGTAGTGTGACCCTAAGCTAGTGATACATCATTTTCTTGAGCTGCTCTTGAAATTTTAAGAGCATGTGGTGAATGCATTCACAAAATGACTGTCATAGGAGACTTGTCTAGTCATAAAATCACTGCCCTGTGTGGCATGATCAGTTACCTTAACACCCATTACCAGAAGGCAAACGAGCCCCCAGGAAATTCACTACCATTTCAATGGAACCCATGGGGGGTTCCAAAGACATTTCAGTAAGTAAATAGGATACCAGAGTCTGATAGTTTGCTTTGCAGAATACCTGCTTCCTTGTTAAAAGAATCTTTAAAAAGAAATCAGATGAGGCACAAAGTTTTTTTGGCACCAAGGAGTTGTCCAGGGTGTATTGCTGCCCATAGACATCATGATTACTACTCCTATCGTAAGCCTTTCACAGCTGGGCCTAAAAAGTTAGTAATGCCTTATTGAGGAAATAGTTGATTTAGTTTCATTGGACCTGGAACGAACCTGTCAGCAAAAACTGTTCCATCATTCATAAATATTCCATTTTGAGTAAGGTACCCAAGAAGTTGGTGGATGTGTTGTGATGAGACATGCATACTGTAGTAAGTGGCTTTCAGATGGTGAACCATCTGGAGGTTTATTTTTTTACGCAGATGTATCTAGATCAGAGTCACTTTGCTTTAGTCACCTAAAAAATATAAACAGCAGAAAAAAAGTTTGAAAGTGTGCACTCTTGGCTTTTGTGACTTTCTCCTGGAGCTTTGAAAACATCTCGCTGGCCACCATTTTAAAAATTTCATTGATGGAAGATTATGCCCTGCTTTTTTTTGAGGGGGGGTTAGATCTCACCTCCTTTCCTCCTTTGATACTATCCTTAGTAATGGGATCCATTCACTCACAGTACAGCCTTCAAATGCAACTGAACAGAAAGTGGTCCTCAACCTCAAATAATTGCCAACATTGATAGAGCCATGATTTAACAATTTTTGGAAGAACTCAACCGCTTAACGATTTGCTTCTTGCATAATATAAAATGTGGAAGTCATCCCAATAAGACTTGAATGGTCAAAGGTTCAAATATCTGAATGAATGCTACCTGTGGTATTACACTGTCATGCAAAATAATAGCCACCCTTTTTAATAAGAAATATCATTAGAGTATGCCAGACATTTATAACAGAGAGGTCCTTCTCCGTGGTAGTGCTCTGATTTTGGGATGTCCTCCCAGAATAATTTCAGAGTTCTTGACTTGGCAGTTGCAGCTGAGTATGACCTCCTGTTCATTACATGAATCTAAATTTAAGTTGTTGTTGTTGTTTAGTCGTTAAGTCGTGTCCGACTCTTCGTGACCCCATGAACCATATTGCGCCAGGCCTTCCTGTCCTTCACTGCCTCCCTGAGTTTGCTCAGTTTCATGCTCATTGCTTCAGTGATGCTATCTAACCATCTCATCCTCTGCCGTCCTCTTCTCCTTTTGCCTTCAATCTTTCCCAGCATCAGGGTCTTCTCCAAAGAGATCTCTCTTCGCATTAGGTGGCCAAAATATCTGAGCTTGAGCTTCATTATCGATCCTTCCAATGAGCAATCAGGGTTGATTTCCTTTAAGATTGACTGGTTTGACCTCCTAGCAGTCCAGGGAACTCTTAAGAGTCTTCTCCAGCACCACAGTTCAAAGGCATCAATTCTTCGGCGCTCGGCCTTTTTTATGGTCCAGCTCTCACAGCCATACATTACTACTGGAAAAACCATAGCTTTGACTATGCGGATCTTTGTCGGCAAGGTGACGTCTCTGCTTTTTAATATGCTATCTAGGCTTGCCATAGCTTTCCTCCCAAGGAGCAAGCGTCTTTTAATTTCATGGCTGCAGTCTCCGTCTGCGGTGATCTTGGACTAAATTTAAGTACCCCTGGCAAACGGCCATCCAACCATTGCCCATAACAAAGATAATTTGTTTTGCCGTTGAATTGCTGTTACTGTATGGAACCATTTCCTAACATTAACTAGAATATGCCACGTTGCAACTTGACTCCATTATTCTGTGTTCTGGGATGGTAGAGAACACATTGTGGCTTTCTCCTTCAGGGAATTGTAAGGTGCTATCTTACTTCCCTTCTGTATCTTTTCCCAAGGCTAAGAAAGCCTTGCAAAGCCTGCAATCTTTCCCTGCAGAATTTTTTCCCCAGTCCCTTGATCATCCCCAGCATACCTGTTCCTGAAATAACATCCGTTCTGACAATGTCCTTTCCGTCACCAAATTCAATGTCCCCCTGTGCCCAGGGACAGCTGTAGAGAAGTTTTGAAAAGTTAAAATAAAATCTAGATTGGTCATTTTTTATTAGCTGATTTTATAGTATTTTCTGTCATTTAAGATTTATAGTAATATCGTATTTTAAAAATGAATATATACTACTGTGGTACTGTATTGCCTTTGGCAAGGAATGAACAGAATAGAAAATGGATAACTGCATAAATAAGAATGTCTGTTCGGAAGAAAGTAAATTTGCATAGGACAGCAGTGCTTCAAAATTACGGATGCAAATGAATGAACTTTTCTGTCACTCATTTTTAATATATATACAGATACACACACACTTTGAACGAGTGTTCAAAATAGCTCAGCATTTGTTTGTGGGATGGCATAAATAAAATGTCTGTTTTTCCACTTTGAAATGTATTTATGGATTTTTTAGGCTGCTTTAATTTTAAAAGACAAAGATTTACAAATGGCTGTTCTTCATCCTTGAATCATAGTAAGATTGGCAATTTTTCAGATTTTCTAATTACTTTGAACTAGCTTTTTCTTTAAAGAGCAGAAGAATATATTTAAAATTTAGACCACCCTTTTCAAACCCAGCATCTTCTGAATTTGTTGGTATTGCAACTCCCAGAATGCCCAGCTAGCAATTTTGGGAGTTTGAGTCCTAAATATATCTGGAAAGAAACAGTTGGGGAAAGTTGAGGGCATTACCACGCAATGTTTTTGCCACCCAATCCCTCAGCATTGTACTCCCTCCACTTCATGACTGCCCAAGAACTAAGCACAGCACTTCTTCCAACTGGCTTGTGGAAAGCATGAAGATTTGCCCTCCGACCAAAATTCCCTCAAATTTTTGGTAGGCAGGTGTAGAACTAATTTCTTTTCCACATCCTTTTTGAGCCAGATTTCAAATCTATATACCATAAGGCAAGTGCACAGGGGTAAGCACAGTATAACACAAATAATATATAGCCTTTTAAAGCTGCTTCTTCATCTGCAATGAAAATAAATTCTAGGACTTGTTTATAAATGTACACGAAGCTAAAATAAGATATACCCAGAGGTACTTTAACATGCTAGTCTGTTATATAGCTATTTGTGACTGCAGAGAAAAACATATAGCATTCCTTAAAGTTTTTCCCTGAGATCTTCAGCACTTGTCCACACAGAATAAGCTTTGTCCTGATCAATGAATCCTCTATCAAACTGATAGCTTTTAGCCCACATCAACACATCTAAATGATCTGATTGAAAATGATTCTGCAATTTGGTTTATTAAAAAATAAAGCTCAAGGGGAAAAGCAGCTAGAAGAAGAAAAATCAAATCCTATGACAATATTTGAATGAACTAAACATTAAGACTGTTAGAGGATAATATTCTTTTGAACTATATACCTAGTACATGGAATATGACATCTGGACAATGTAAATGGATTTTGGCCTTACTATGGCCAAAAATCTGATATTGCAGCATTGGAAAGATAAATGTATGGCCCCATTTATTCAGTGGATCGAAGACCTGATTGTGCTTGCCACTTGTAATTTTTATAAGATGATATACCATTGGTATATGACACAAGAAAAAATGTCCAGGATGTATAAAGATACGTCTAATTTGTGTTGGAAATATGGAAAACATGTAGGGTCATTTTACCATGCATGGTGGACTTGTAAAACAGCTAGAAAATTCTGGGTACAAATACATACGTGATACAAAGAGTTTTAAAGATTAATATACAGCTGAAACCAGAATTTTTCTTGGAACTTATGAATAGTCAACTGGAAAAGACTTGTGGAAGATTGATTTTGTACACGGTAACTGCAGTGAGATTATTATATGCACGAAGATGGAAAGACTCTGAAATACCCACAACAGAGGAATGGTTGGTGAAGATGACAGAACTTGAAGAAATGGCAAACTTGACTTGTTTGATTAGGGAGAAGACAAGAAGTACATTCATTAGTGACTGGAAACGCTTTATGGACTTTTTGCTGAAAATGGAAAAAATGAACTGGGAATTTATAGATTTGATGATTAGAAAGGGAAAAATATGGGAAGAAGGGAATTATGATGTAAACTTAAAGAGGAAGGATAAACAATAAATTTATTTATAACTGCTGTAAAGAAGATAGGAAGCTGATTCTTTATATCTTTTCTTCTTTCTTTTCTCTATTTACTTTTTTTACTTATTCACTTGCCTTTCTTTCTTTCTTTCTTTCTTTCTTTCTTTCTTTCTTTCTTTCTTTCTTTCTTTCTTTCTTTCTTTCTTTCTCTTCTTTTCCTTTTCTTAAAATTTATATTGTATATTTGCTTTTACTATTGTATACAATTCCTTAATAAAAATTATATAAACTAGTCACAAAATAAATGCTGAACATTAGAGTGAAAATGTATAAATAAACTTTACTGCAAATAATAAATGCAAATGAACTGTCTGGAAAAAAAAATTGGGATGGGGAATATTTTGGAAGCAGTTTCATCTTCTGGCTTGAAAAATGTTGAGAATATTCAAAAAGTTTCTTTTGGATTTAGTGGCAAACATTGGGATGGATAGTCCCAGATGATGATGAGGATAATGAAGATGATGATTTCTATACCATACTTCCATCCACAGGAGCCCAGAATGGTTCACAAGAGACAACTTTAAAATATGCTTTTAGTTTATCTATGAGCCTTTCTACTTGGAAGATAACATGGTATGTCCTTCCAACTTCCTCTAAGAAAGAACCAGCTACTACATGACAGTTGCGTGACTCAACAGTTGCACCTTGAAAGACATCCTCAGATGCCAAGCGTCTTTCCTATTTTACTTTGGTTAATCAACAGCCAAATTTTTGGAGCATGGAAAGATGAATTTACAAAAGGCCTAGTCCATGTTAGTCTCTTGCAATGGAAAGAACAAGGGTGTTATGTTAACACCCTTAACAACTAATCGACCTTTCATATAACAAAAACTTTTGTGGTTATGGCTGATTTTATTTGAAGGCAAAAAGAGAAGGTGAGATGGTTAGATAGCATAACTGAAGCAATGAGCATGAAACTGAGCAAACTCAGGGTGGCAGACAGGAAGGCCTGGCGTGATATGGTTCATGGGGTCATGAAGAGTCGGACATGACTTAACGACTGAACAACAACTGATTTTATTAGATGCAGGGGGTGTTAGCTTGATCATATGTGTATCTTGATAGAGATGGAGAGCTATCTCCATTTCTATTTGTGGCTTCATCTACTTGTGTGCGTGTGTGCATGTATGCATATCAAAAAAGTCAGAATGACAGTTGCAACCATATAATTGAAGGCCTGCCCCTTTGTATGTGCATGTGACATCAATGCAGGTACAAAAGAGCTGGGACTTTGTGTGGTTACAACCACCATCCTGACTGTTTTGATTCCCCTTGTGAATATCCTTCTCTATCTCTATTGTCACTATCACTATTTCTATTGCTATTTCTCTAGCCTGTTTATTAAGGCAGCACACACTTGGAAAATAATTTGAGAGAAGGGCTTCAGATCATGTACAAGTATAGCCTCTCTTTGCTATTCCTAAAAGCACACATGTCTTTTCTGAGACTTCCATACAACTCTGCTGCTTTAAGAGTTGCATTAAAATTCACTGCTTTAATGATTCAGTTCATTAAAGCAGCCACTTCTTTTATTTCAAGATTGTACAGAAGCCTGAAAAAAAGATGTGAGTGTTTTAACAAAAAGCAGAGAGGTACTATGCTCTTGCTCCTGAAACACTGCTAAATCATGTGGAGTCCTTGGTGCTCTCTGAGTCTGTTGTTTGCTTGCAGATGTTTCATTAACCAACCAGGTAACATCATCAGGGCACTGACTGTTACTGATGATGTTACCTAGTTGGGTAATGAAATGTCTGCAAGCAAACAACCAATCTCAGAGAGTGCCAAGGACTCCACAGTTCAACCCTGAGCTACAGATATTCTCTTCTACTGGTACTGTGAAATCATTCTTGAAGCATGCAGAATTCTCTCCATTCACAAATACACAACCATGCTGGAATAGGACAACAGTTTCTATTGCATTCAGTCACATCTGCATCCTTCTGATATAATATTTTACAGAGAAGTGGTCACCATATTAGTCTTTGGAGTGTATCTGCAGAGGATGAAGGAACACCAAACAATCAGAAGGTCATATGAGAGGATGCTTAGCTTCCTGCCATGAATGATCAGATTTTAATAGAAGGTTCTGTTGCTTCTCTATTCCTTAATGGACCTATTTGACTCTGTAGTTGTAACAATTTCAGATTCCAGCAGGTTTCTGCAGGCTGGGGCCAGATGGACACCAGGCACCACTCCATGGAATGATTTAAAGTCCCGGCAGATAAAGAACTGGAATGGACCTCCCTCCTATTTGTAGGGACTGTAGATTCTCTCCCCCTCACTCCCTGTGTGGGTATTGAGAATGGACAGATGACTGGGATGTACCCTCAAAGCTATTAAACAGGACAATCTCTTTAGAATGCCTCCTAAGAAGTCTTCCATTTGCAACATTTCATCTGAAATCCAATTTTCTGGCAAAAAGTCAAGGCTGGATAAATATTCATGGTGTCACTTGAGAACAAAGACAGGATCCAAAACAGCAAGAAGCACCACATTAGAATACGGGGGCCAAGCTGTAATCAGGCCATGGTGTGAGACTGGTGCTCATGGATACATGCTTTGAGGATGCTTCCATGTAGATAACTCTTAGGGTTGGCTTTCCACTGTGATGGAAGCCAAATTGTAATAATGTTTTGCAATATCTGGGGATATTGTGCATTTTCTGCATGAACATGCCATCATATTGTGTCCACACCTGCGCCCTTAGCATTACTTTTTTTAAAAAGGGTCATGCTTTTGATATGGGCTGGGACTTATCGGCAGCTGAACTAATTCATTGGGTCTTTTTTTTATAGGTAAGAACCATAGTTTTCTTGGCAAGATTTTCAGAATGGTTTGTCACTGCTGCCTTCTTCCTAGGGCTGTGAGAGAGTGGTTGGCTCAGCCACTACGTCAAACGGGCTGTCCAGTATAAGCTTTAGCTGCCTGATAATTCCCAGCGATCGCTTTTTTTCAAAATCACATTGATGTTTTTGCAAGAATAATGCTGTGCTGTTAATAAAGCTAAGCATTCTAAAATGGACACATTCATAGTCCAAACCAGGTTAATTACAAACTTCTGCCATTACAAATGTAGGCAGTCAGAAACTGAGATAAATAAGTCCCACAGGATACATAAGGCCAGGATTTAAAATGTATTTGTAAAATACAATATACAACATGGACAAGTCTTGCCAATCTGGCCCTACCCTGCAAAAAGTCACATTCTGAGATATCTATTGCATTTTCTTCTAGAACCCTCCAGAGCCAACAGTGTGATGTAACTACAACGAAAGCAAACGTGGTCCTAGGCGGCATCAACAGAAGTACAATATAGTAAGATCAAGAGAAGTCATTGTCCCTTCTATTTTGCATTGGCCACACTGCCCCTAGGATATTGCTCTAATTCTGTGCCCCACATTTTAAGGACATTGACAAATTACACTTAGTCCAGAGGAAAGGACCAAGTGATAATGCAGCTGGAAAGAAAAATTTATGAGAAACAAATAGAGGCATTGGGTATGTCCTTCCCAACCCTTCCATTTTATGTTCTATGGAGGAACAAATTGGGGAGCAGAGCTATTGTTTGAAGTGCATCATGTCGTACATGAAAATCTCTCTCTCTTCATAGATCACCTCAATCTGGCCTATTCTATTAATCTCAACAATTAAAAGAACCAGAAATAATACATTGATAACTCAGATTAATAATAGTAACAAAAACAAAAAACAGATAAATGCTACTTGGGCCCAAAAGCACACAGAAATAAGACTGTTTTCCTGAATGCAAGGAGAGCAGGGGCCAACTGCACTCCAGGGAGACCATATTCATAATACGAGGGTCATTACTGAGAATACCTATATCCTGGTTCACATCCTGTTGACTTCCCATGAGGTGGAATTCTGAACAGACTCCCCTTTTGTGTTTGGACTGGAGAGACAGAATGAGACTTGGCAAGCATTCCCAGATACATACCAGCGCTATACCATATGGCACCTACCATATGGATGATAATCAGCACTTAGGATTGGACCTGGAAACCCACTGGCAGTTAATGCAGCAACTGCAGAAGAGTTTTAACATGTAACATCTATATGACAAGGTAGAAGGGCATTAGCTTCTCTGCATCTCTAAAACAGAGTACCCAGTTTTTCTAAATGATTCTGCTGTTTCTATTTTTTAAAAAATGGAGGCAGGGGCTTTTTATACCAGAAGTGCAACCGTACCAGACTCCTCTGTTGCTCTGAAGAGCACCAAGCAATGAGTATGTAGGGAAGGTCTTTAAACAAGGAAGAAAACAACCTCAGTGGTTCTGTAGAAAAGCAACTATGGTAAAGAGATACAAAATTATAGTCAAATATAAATGAAAAAGCCCCCCTACTTTTACACAATAAAACAAGAATCTTTGACTGATAAGACTGCTATCCTAAAATCAGAGTTTTTAAAAGTATGTCCTGCAGAATGCCATTGGATAATTTGAAGGTATTCCACAACCCAGTCCCAAGATCCAATAGAAGAATTTCTTTTGAGGATTTTGGATCCATTCAAGTGCAGTTGCCAAATGAATATACTGACCATAAATGAAGAGGAGATGTTGGCAGATCAATTCTCAAGCATCACATTAAAACAGCAGAAAATAAAAAGCATAACTAGACTTCCTAGAATATGAGCTTTTAAATGAAAGGTATTGAAGCTCCTAATTTTTAGCACTCATGACAATCAAAATCAAATATTAAAACTGAGTGAACATTACACTGAATCTTTCTTTAACAAATCTGTCTCTAGATATTAATGAAATATCCATCACATGCACGCTCATACATCCTGTTAAGATTTATAATTTATGTATTAAATGTAGGAGGATAAAGAGCTTTATTAAAACATGTTTTATTTCAATATTCCTTTGATTTCCCTTTCTTTTTAAAAGAAATAAGTGTTACTCATTAAAAAAAAAGTTGGGTGTTCCATGGTCTTGAAAAGTTTAAGAACCACTGTCCTTAACCACACACCTGCACGTAAGAGGCATTGAGTTCAACAGGATTTAGTTCTCAGTATATATGAATAAGATTGCATTGTTAGGCCATTATTATTTCATTAATGTATGCAACTGCTGTGCTGTACATTTTTTTTTTGTATTCTCATTTAACTGAATGAAAAAAAATGCTTTCAAAATCAGTATTGGAGGTATAGTATTCATATAACTATGTGAAGCTTTTTCCAATCTGAAAGGATAGGCAACCAAGGAGAACTATCGTAGAATGACAGATGGAGAGATATGCAACCAAGAAAGTTCCAACAACATTCTCCACTGTCTTACAATAAGGCAAATGCACAAGTCCACCAAAGGAAATTCTAAAGAAGTATTTTGGAAGTTGGAAGACAGATTTTGGCACTATTGGTACAAAAAATGTTTGTATTCTTCTGACTTGCCTGACATCCAGATATTATTTTTGGAAGCGAAAGAGGAGGTTATACAAGAAGTGCACTGAAGATGTTACCTAGTTGGGTAATGAAACGTCTGCAAGGAAATAACCAAGCTCAGAGAACCCTAAGGACTCTACAGTTCAACCCTGAGCTACAAATATTCTCTTCTGTTGATATGCAAAAAGTCCTTGGTGTCTTCCACTTTCTGCTGATATGATCAATCTTGCCATGAGCATTGTTCCTGGGCTTTCTTATTCTACAGCTCCTGAGTAGCATTTCATTGTGTCTTCTCTCAGCCTTTTAAGGTGGGGCCAGGCAAGAAACAGGCATGGCGGGGATTCCAGGAATCCTCATCGTTGTAGTAAGATAGAATAACAAAATCCTGAAAACTTGTCCAAGTTTGTCTCATCTTATTTTAAACAAAATGAAAGAAGATTGAGTTTCTTTTTCGTGCTTTCCTCTTTCTCAGGACTGTGTAATCTTTTCTGCAAGTCCCCCCCTTAATGGCGCTTTCATATGTTCTCAAGATCAACTCTACATTCCTCTACATCCATTAACAATGGGCAAGTAGCTGGAAGTCTGCAGAAGCTGGATCAGAGCTTTAGCAAATGGCTGGATAGAAACATTTGTGTTCAGAGCTTGGACTCCTGATTGAAGGCCTGGGCCGTGAAATGATAATTTAGTAAAATGCAGGTCAAAAAAGGTTATCAAGTGATGGTTATATTGGATGTTTTACTATATTTTGCTCAGCAGATCTGAAATGCTGGAAATAGAGGTATAGGGTCTTTGTCTCTTGATAGTAAACTTACTCCCACAGCTGCTAGTACCTTGGAGATTCTGGAGAATTTCAGTACTTATCTGCACATGTCACTTTTACATACATGGAAGGGGAATGAGCATGTTCACTCTGTCCCCATTAATGTTCATACTGCACTCTCTCTATATCAGGGTTTCTCAACCTTAGCAACTTTAAGATGTGTGGATTTCAACTCCCCGTGCTGGCTGGGGAAATATTGGGAATTGAAGTCCACACATCTTAAAGTTGCTAACGTTGAGAAACCCTGCTCTATGTAGAATAAGAGTCTCCTGTATTGGTGGAAGCTTTCCATTTGATGCAGAAGCAACATTTAAACTGGGGCGTAATATGAGGCTATCTTGCCCTGGTGTGATAAGCCTCTGTGCAATTCATAGACCAGCACTGCATAATGTTAACCTGCCTTCCAAGTTTGGTTAATGAATACAAAAGGCTCTATGTGTGTATCTGTGTGTGTATAGAGGGTGATCTGAATATAATGTCCAGGGTTTATTGTTGGTATTATTGCTTTCCAGTGCAAGATCTGCATTTACTATTTTTGGAATTTCTGCAGGACACTAAAAGTCAGAGCCGAGGGAAAGTATATTCACAGTGGAATTTTCTAAACCCATCCAATATTAGTTTCCTTCTCCATCTCATCTTTGAAGCTACTGATGCCTTGGTAAATGAGATGTTTGACCCTTTGCTATTAGGGAGCTACTGACAAGAGGTCAGGGCCGTAAAAATGCTTGAATGTCAAGAAATGAATTGGGGATCTTGTGTTTGTTCCCAGTGATGAATATTTGACCTTGCAGCTTATCTTACCAACAATCTTGGTAAGAATTTCACTATGCTCCGTGGCATTTATTCATTTCAAATTCCATTAGCTAACTGATCTATGAAGTAGATTGCAGCAAATAAATGAATTAGGTGAAATAGCTGCAATAGTTTTAAGGTCTCCCTGGGAGTGACTGTATGAAGTATTGTATCCCACAGTCACCTTCTTAATAGAATGAATCCTAACTGGATGAATCTTCAGAGGAGGATAATTTGCTTGCCACAGTATGTGCAGGGGTCAAGGGAATTAGAGGACATTCGTTGTCTTTTTCAGGCCACCATTCAGATCAATATATTACTCAAGTTGGTCACAATATTGGAAGGACCAATATGTTCTAACCTTATTCCATAACCACTAAGATCACCTGCAGGCCCCCAAGAGCAAAAATAATAGCGTGCTCAGGGAGAAAATACAGCATCTATTTGACACTGCCTCAGATATACCTAACTGGGAAAGGAAAACTGCTTTGGTTCACAGTCTAATGAAAATCTTGCTTATAAAATAGCTCAGTTTGAGTCCAGCTATTATTCCTTGCTGTGCTCTATGCTCTACAGCTCCTCAACCTGAACTAATGTTAGTCAGGCACATTTTGATCCACAGAATGTTGGAGATACAAGGGTATGCAATTACATACTGTTTATATACTGTAATATAAATCTATATATTGTCAGTGCAGACTAATTAACCAAATGAAACCATTTCATTAAATCCTCTGTGCTACAGTTGCAAAAATGCAGTTGTCCCAAACTTAGATAAGTAGTCCAAAATATGCATATGTTTCCTTTCTTCTTTGTTTAAGATGGAGTAAACATAGTTTTTTCCCCCTATATGGTTCTGTTACATGCTTAAATCAGTGTAAACCAACTCTGCCAACATATGCAGTAAGAGGGCTGGCAGAAAAAAGACAAGAAGTCTATTATAGAAATGGCATGGTCTGGATGAAAGTTCTTGGGTTGTATTATTCTCTTGAAAGTGCAGCTTCAATTATCTGCTTTTCAGAATCTTTAGGTTCAGATGATGCATTCTTCCTCCCTTCCTAATCCCGCCATTTCCTGAGCACGCTTGGCAAAAGAAAAATACCCACAATTCCCATCAGTGATTATAGTCATTGCTGAGAATTCTGGGAGCGACCCTTTAGCTAGATGGCAGTCAACACTTAGGTTAGGGAAAGTTGGCATAAAACATAAGGCCAACATTTCTTGTTTTTGACAGCAGCCAGCCAGAGTCTTCCAGAAAGTTCTTTAGCCATAGTGTTTGAAGCAGATGTTCCTTTCCTGTTTTTGAACATGCATATGATATTCAGCTGTAGATACTACCTTTGTACCTGGATCCCATAAGCTAGTATGCCAAGTTCTCGATGTGCTGTGCTTGATAGACGACTGCCAGAGTGTAATATGTGTGACAGAAGGTAGACCTGGCCTTGCAAATGGAGAAGGGTGGAAAGAACCACTGAGGGAAGAATTTCAGAGCAGCCTGCTCAGCCTGGGAAAGAAGAAAATGAGAGAAAGAAACTGAAAATAATCCTGCCTTGATTTTGTCTGGTATAAAATATGCTAGAGAGAAACTCTACAGGATTTCAAAATTCTATTGTAATATTCTACGACAATAAAGATCATTTCTGAAATTACTGCTCTTCCCGGACCTTGCCTACCCTGAAGGGCTTTCTGTGATCTTTAGGCCCATGGAAGTTACTTGGCTCCTCACAGACATACTTGGCTGTCCCTTGTGTCATGGAACTGGACGGTGCCCATTTCCCAAGAAGCAGTGAGATCTAATGAGAAGGAGAGGGAAGATTAATCATGCTCTCTGCTTCTACTCCATGTCAGTCCTATCACTGTTTGTGCCTTCTCCGATGAATGTTGGCATCCATCAGACAATCTCAATACAAATCCCCCTGTGACAAGATGAAGGATGGCTGCTACATTCACCTCCTCCATCAATATAGTCTCAGTAATTTCCTTTGGGCTCTGAGCATTTCTTTCCAAAGTACAAGCTGTCTGATAAGCAGGGCTTCCTTTCTCTGGTTTTCTTTGGAGCACCTGCCTGAGATAAGCCCTTAGGATGGGGCAGAGGTTGCCAGCTGCCTAGGCTGTGCAATGAAATGGTGGCTGGCAATTCAAAAGATAAAATTTGTCTTGGAAAACAGTGAGTTCAGATCAAGCACAACCTTGAAAATGAAAAATTTCTGCAAATGAGATGCAGACTCTAGCAAACTACAGCTTTGTATCACATACTCAGATTCTTTTCTGGAAGCTGGTGCAGATATTAGAAAGGAAATGGCTGTCCTCTGGCCTTTCAGTCCAATGATGACAGCCATTGTCAGACTAAAGGAGGGACCTTCATGGATAGATATATGGCTAAATGCTTTTTAATCTCAAAACCATACCATTAATATTTTTTTACCTGCTTTGCTCTGTGATATTGTTGTTCTCCAGGCATAGCTTTAATTTCTAATGTATTTATTTAGCATATTTATGACTTGCCTCTAACCTCCTTGAAATCAGGGACCAGTAACACAAACAAATAAAAATATCCTTTAAAAATAACAACCATCTGTAAAGAAAAGTCAGGAGTGAAAAGGAGCCTTTATTCTGTGGTGGAAGAACAACATCTTTACCAATCTTCTGAAAAAGAAAAGAGACAGGGTTATGCTAACTTATGAAATGCAGCCTTCCCCTTTAGTTGTACTGAAGTTCAATTTCCATCGTGGGAGTATTCCAACATATCTGGAGGTCACCATGCTCAAGGAAGGCTAATATAACTGAACATCTAGTAGTTGCAATAATTTCTGATTGTCCATGGTAAGAGGAACTTTCCCTCTTGAAAGTGCCAGAGTTATCTATACATATGGGAAAAGGAGAGGAGAGGGAGGCTTAATAAAATCAAAGTTAGAGTTTATATTATTGAGAGGAAACATCATCAGTGTGATATCAAGGAAAATTCATTCATTCATTCATTCATTCATTCATTCATTCATTCATTCATTCATTCATTCATTCATTTAATTTATCCCCGCCCATCTCCCCATAATGGGGGACTCTGGGCGGCTTACAACATACTAAAAAACATAAATACAGTTAAAAGTTATGAAACCACACATTAAAAAGATAAAAAAGCTAAGAAATCCAAGAAGCCGCTGGGGCCACAGCATACCACTAAGGGGCCAGCCAACCCCAATTCTGATTTCTTCCCTCCTTGCCCCAGGCCAGATGGAATGGCCATGTCTTTAAGTCCCTCTGAAAGGCCTGGAGTGAGGGGGCCTGTCTCACCTCCGGGGGCAAGATGTTCCAAAGGGCGGGGGCCACAGCAGAGAAGGCCTGCCATCTGGACCTCGCTAATCGGAATTCTTTTACCGCATCCGGAGAGGGGATCCGAAGCATGCCCTCTCTGCAAGATCGGGTGGGACGGGTAGAGATTGTGGGGGCGAGGCGGTCCTTCAGATAGCATGGCCCCATGCCATGTAGGGCTTTAAAGGTGATAACCAACACCTTGAATTGGACCCGGAAGCAAACTGGTACCCAATGCAGCTCATGGAGCAGCGGCCGCTCTGTGAGCACATACCCAAAATAGGTATGTATAAAGTTTAAGCATGATACAGTCTCCTACTTCTTTTCCATTTCTCCATGCAAGCATGAAGGATGTGGTGGTAAGTCTTTTGCCACAGTCAGATTGTCCAGTTTCCTACTGTTAGTATCACCCTGAATCCCTGAAAGCTAGGAAGACTTATTAAGTTGGTCTGTCACAGATGTCTTATGGATCTGAATACATTCTGATGGGTGCTTCAGGAGTTTCCCAGCAATCTGGAAGACAGTTCTGATGGCCATTTTGTTCATTTTTGGAACAGGAAGGTGACCAGTGTGCTTGAGATGGCTTCTGAGTGGCATCTCCTCATCAGTTAATTCAGTGGGGTTCCAAATTCGGGGAGATGAAGCACATAAAGAGACGCCTACAGTTTCAGTAAAGGAAGTCTGGAAGTGAACTTTCAACACATGTACAAACTCATGTTTGAGCCTACATTGTGGCAAACAGAGTGGCAAAATGTTTCCATTTCTTCACTTGCATTGTGCCAGCAGTCTGTGGCCCAGCAGCCTTGTTTCAGGTTTGAGGATTGAGATTTGGCAAGATCTACCAACAGCCTGCTGTAAAAGTTTGGAGCAACATTTTGCTGTGATAATATATTCACTCAAGCCTTGGTTATGCCATATGGATCCATTGCATTCATCCTGAGTAGATATGTATCCCTCCTGTAGGTATCCCCCCAGGAGATTCAGGGGAAACTGAGGAATGAGTGTTTTTTGGTGGTAGTGCATTCCAGAACAGCCTCCTACCAGCGATCAAGATGGCTTCAGAAAAGCCTTGAGAATGGAGCTCTTCAGAAGAGCTCTTGGGGGTTGACATCAGGTCATTGTTCACTTAATTATATTGGTTTTACTGTTTATTGTTTTTCTTATGTTGGTGTATTGGTTGATGAATTTTTATTTTGCTGTGCATTGCCATGGCTCCTTATAAAATATAAGTGTATAAATATAGTAAATAAATAAATAAGAATGTGGCATCGTCAAGCTGAATAAGGGCTGATTTTTTTTTTTACAGAAGTTTGCCTTTTGTGGATGGATGTTTGATTGGGTGGATTTTTTATGGGTGCTAATCTTCACCCATGTGTTTACCATCGAATGGAATTCAATGACACCTTTATTGAGGAACTGTAACAGGTTGGTCAACTTTGTAAAGTTTGGAGCGGGAGGGGGCTTTCAGAGATGGTTCTGCTTTATGGGTGTTTTGAAATAGAGCATTCTTTTTTCCTAACATCTTTTTTTTTTGGAAAGAAAATAGATGGAAGAAGTGATGGGGGAAACAACTGGTTTTGCTCTCAGAGGTGGTCTGAATCCTCCCTAAAAATGTGCATTATGCTTTCTCTGCGTTTGTCTAGTCTGCAAATCTCTGCTGAACCTTGACATGAATGAGAAAGATGCAGTTTATACAAAAGGGAAGCTTTCTCAGATAATTAGCTTAGTGTGCCATCATCTCATTCCATATTCCATAAATATTGCTGTATAGAATACTAAAATTGGCCCACTTTATGGAAATGAATGAAACCATCTCTTGACTTGTGCTGTTAAGTTTGGAAACTGGATTAAATGTGAAATGGCAATCAAAGATGCTCACAGCAAATGCACATTTCTTCCCTTAATTTGCAATCTGGGAATTAATAATTTGTACACATGTTTTTAAATCTTTGTTTAAAGAACAAATCAGTTTGATAAACAGAACATTACTCCAGCCAAATAGCATGATTGCGGGAAAATCTTCTTGGCTCAAGTCATTTCCAGTGAACAAGCCCAGATTTGAATTGGTCAGATGTTTCCTAATTCAGGGTCAGTGGTTGACTTACTCTTCCTACATCCTCAGGATGGTCAGCAAAAGAATATGGAGAACCCAAGGATTTGACAGATGGCATAGACAATGTGGGGGATAAGGCAGAGAGCAGAAAAATTAAAGAGCAAGAGAAAGATCAAAGTACTTCTATTTACCTGTTCCTATTGATGAGGATGAAGTTTCAAATTCAAAAGCTTACTTTGGAGGAGAGGGCTGATGTGGCCTGTACTACTGGAATCTGGTTGGGCACGGAAGGGGAACTTCTTCTTTTAGAAACGTGCCCTTCCAAATTTCAAATGCGGGATCAGCCATGATCTCAGGGCAGGGGCTGGGGAGTAGTTATTATTATCCAGAAGACTTTTGTGGCTTTTGGAGTCTCTGCTCCACAGCTAAGCAGGTATGAGATCCTATTTGTGAATTTGGCTTCAAGGTACAGATGGGATTGCTGCTTTTGTACCAGCCTCCATGTTGCATAGCAGCATCTCTACTGACCTGCTTGATGTAGTTGCCGCAATGGTGGTGGAGCTACCCAGGCTTGTGAACTTCAATCTGCTGTTCTTAGGTGCTGAGTCTGGAGTAGTTTGGGAGTTCCTGGCCACCATGGCAACCATGGACATGGCCCAAGTCATCGAGGGCCTGATACACAGTGTGTGTATGTGTGTGCGTGTGTGTGTGTGGTGTCACATTGGATCTGGTTTTTGTCTTGGGGCAGTAATGACGATTTGAAGCTGGGGGATGTTTCTGTGTGTCCCTTGCCATGAACAGATTCACGCTTTGATGGCTTTGGAGTCCTTCCTACTTGCTACTCATGGTGGGGAGGTAGGGCCTATTCATCTGGTCCACCCCAGATACATGACGGACTCAACTGGGTGCTTGATGGAGTTCCTAAGGGTTTGATGCAATGTTTGACTGAGGTCTTCATTACCACTTGGGATGAGACGGTGGCAATGGCCTTACACTGAAATATGCCCACATGGCTTTTCTCTGCATGCATATCCTGGAGAACCCTTGGTTTTCAGAGGAACTCCAGGGGTTGAAACACCAGATGAGGAGTCTAGAGCATTGCTAGGGGAAAATGAAGTGGATATATATCCAACTGGATATAGGTAGGATTTTTTATTAATGATTATAATTGGGTCTCCATATTCATGGAACCTGTATTCATGGATTCATGTTTTTGTGGTGACAATAACAAAATTTATTATACTAACCTTCTCCATAGGGGCCAGAGGCCACGCTGCTGCCATTTCCTTCTCCTTCTCTGCCTCCTGGCCTACTCTTGCTCTTGCCAGTGCCAGACTTGTTACTCTGTGCATGCTGAGGTGGATAGTGAAGCCATTGCCAAAATGGCTACCCAAAGAGATGGCAAGCACGTTTTCCCTCTTTCTTGAAGGCCAGAATATGTTTCTATTAGGGACTATGGGCTGGAAGATTTCAGTTGGCAGGCCATATTTAAAGTGATTAGGGAGATGTAGAAAATATCTGGGGCTATTTGGGTGAGAGTACAAATTTTTGTGGAATTTCACATTTTTTCAGGAACTGTTGACATGTAACCCTTGCAAATATGGAGACCCATCTGTACACATGGTGATAAAGCAGCAAAATAAAATTATTTAAGGAAGCTCAGTCACTCCTGGGAAGGACCAGGTCAGAAAATCACCTGTTGGACCACTGTGAGGATTTTTCATGGCATCTGTTGGATAAAATCATTTGCATCCATTCAGAGTTTGACTTTGGCCAGAGTTGGGCAGATCCTGTGGGGTCAGCTGAGGTGTGGTTTGACATAGTTATCTGGGAAGAATTTGATCCTGTTTGCCCTGAGAAAGTGAACAAGGTCCTTGGATTATGAGTGCATTCACCTGTATTTTAGATTCATGTCGTGGTTGGGTAAGGTAAGGTATCCTGGAAAGTTGCATGTGGTGGGTCCAAGTGATGGTAAATTCATCCTTGAGGGAAGGAGTAGTCCCACCTGCACTTAAGAAGGCAGTGAGCTGTACCCTGCTCATGATGCCATTTCTGGACCTGACCATGCTGGATAATTTGCCATTGTTGGACCTGACTATGTTTTTAACATAATTACATGTTTTAACAATATTTTAATTATGTATTTCATATTTTGTAAGCTGCCCAGAGTTTGGAATCAGCTGCCCCTAACAAATCAAATCAAATCAAATTAAATCAAATCAAATCAAATCAAATCAAATCAAATCAAACCAATAAATAAATATCTGGCCTTTCTCCAACATTCTCTTTTTAAGGAAGGTTGTTGAAAAGGTGGTTGGGCTGCAGCTTCAAAGGGCTCTGGATGAGGCAGATTATATGGATCCCTACCAGTCACATTTCAGAATTGGCACAGCTTGGAGATGGTATTAATCATGTTTGTTGATGCTTGTTGATGACCTGTGGCTGGCCAGGATGGAGTTGGAGCATCCATCTTGGCTCTCCTTGATCTCTTGGCAGCCTTTTATGCTGTTGATCATGGAATCCTTCTGAATTGGCTCAAGGGGTTGGGAGTGGGTGGCACAGTGTTGCAATGGTTCTCCTTCCTCTGGGGTTAGTTCCAGTGGGTATTGATGCAGGAGAGATAAAGCCCAAAGTTCTTGCTTTGTGGGGTGGCTCAGGGCAGCTCTCTCCCCACTCCTGTTTTACATCTACATGAGACTGCTGGGTGATATCATCCATCAGCATGGGGTTAGGTATCATCAGAATGCTGATGATACTTAGTTGTACATCTCTACCTTGGGGTTTTCAAATGATGCTATCAATGTTCTTTATTGGTGTCTGGAAGCTGTAGGTATCTGGATGGGGAGAACAGGGTCAGACTCAATCTTGTAAGATCAAGTGGCTGCTAATTTGGGGACCACTGGTTCTGAAGACTTTCTAGGTGGGGTTGCACTGCCCTAAACAGACCAGCTGTGCAATTTGGGGGTACCCTTAGACCTATAGCTCTTACTCAAAATGCAGATGGCAGCTATGGCTTGGAGGGCCACCTAATGTACCAAATGTGCCCAATGTTGGATTAGGAGGCCCTACACATGGTCACTCATGCCTTGGTCACCTTGTATTTGGATTGCTGAAATGCACTCTACACAGGGCTGCTTGTGATGACACTCAGAAGCTGCAGTTGGTCCAGAATGAAGCAGTGTGGGTAGTTATGAGTGTACCTTGGTATACCCATGTAACTGTGAGCTCCACTGATTACTAGCGAGCTTCCAGATGCAATTCAAGGTGCTGGTTCTCACCTATAAAACTTTTCATGGCACAGGGCTGGGTTATTTGTGGGACTGTCTGTCTCCAATTAATTCTGTCCATCTGGCAAGATCTGACAGAGTTAGCATACTCCAGGTCCAATCACTTAGAAACAGCATCTGGTGGGACCCAGGAGATATGCCTTCTCTGTCAATGCCTCCAGGCATCCTTTGGAATAGCATCCTCCCTGAAATTCAGTTGGCCCTGATTCTGCCTGCCTTTTGGAAGGCTCTTTTCCCAGGCACTGGATCAGGAATGTTGGCTGAATTTTTCTTGGCACTTTATGTCCTTAGGTTTTGTGTTTTGTTTTATTATTTGTTCATTGTATCATTTTTATATGGACGTATGCGTTTACTGACAACTGGACTTGTTTACTGATGATGTACACCACCCTGCGTGGTGTGCTGAATGGGTGGATACCTAAACTAAAAATGCAAAGAAATAAATACAGCCTCTCTGTTATTAAACTCAGGCAAAATGCCCCCAAATGATATATGTGAGCTACTGCAAGCATTCCCCTTGACTGCCCCCCCTGCAGGAATTCTCTTAATCTTTTCCATTCTCTGATAATATTTGAAAAATTACAAGAGCCACAGAGGTAGTTATCAAATGAGATCTACACTGATCTGCAACTTCTTATTTAAGCCAGAATGGAAGGATAGCTAATATTGTACATATAGACATTTTTTTTAGGTGCCTATTGTCCAGACAGCCTCAGTGTTGATGGCTGCCTGGACAAGTAGGGCTGAGAGAGAGGGACTGGCCCAAAATCACCCAGCTGGCTTTCATGCTTAAGGTAGGACTAGAACTCACATTCTCCGTGTTTCTAGCCTGACACCTTAGCCACTATACCAAACTGGCTCTCATATATATATATATATTCACTATGCATAGACACAATTTCCATACTTTTCTTAATTTTCTAATGTTGAATGTGAAGAAAACAGACTAAATCTTGAGACACTAATCCCAGTGTTCAAGTTTATCATGTCCTGCTGATGTTGCTAAATCTGACTGCTTACGTAAATCATTGTGCTAAAGAATTGCATTTAAATTTTTTTTTCCCTTCTGCACAAGATAGAGAAGGAAGAAAGCAACTTTCTTTTTGCTCCCTTATTAATGATTTTCTAAATCCTGAAGTGAAAATTCTGCTTTGTTTTCTTTTACTTTGCTATATTCACCAAGGAAGAATAAAAAGGGCCCATTTGATCTGGCGAGTCAGAAAAGAATGGAGAATCTTGCTTAGCTGAACACCTTCCCCCCTGGTTTTTTTTTTGTACAAAAGAGGCTAAGCCAGCTTCCAAAACACACAAACCAGCAACCAACAATGAATTTATTTTCGTCCCATGTAGAAGCCAAGTAACTTCTCCTTTGTAGGCATGCCCTTTCCTTAAATTGCTCTCCCCCCATCTCTATCTCTGTAGAATCCCTTCCTCCTTCTTTTAAACTTGCAGTCTCCACCTGTCCTCCTACTTTTCCAACGAGTCATTCAAAGGCATCAGCTATTGTAGCCCTAGATCTCTAAGTTCACCTTTAGACTGTTAACAACCAAAGATCTCTGTGTTAGTCTTTAGGCTATTAACTACTTAAGATCTCTATGGTAGTCTGCAAACTATTAATTTAACTAAGTGATCACCTGATTGCCTTACATGCCATTAGCCCAACTATTCTTGAATAATGTTGATTGATTGGATAATTATAATCTATAGTATTCCATACTGACAGAACTGGAACTGTGGGAGAAAAATTCCACACATCTAGAGGGCCTCTGGCCAGAGGACAGCGAGATTAATGAGCAGGCAGCTCATGAAAGTGTAGATTGGAGGGAAGAATATGCAGAACACTGCTTTTGGATGGGGCTTCTACCATATTGGGGCCAAGGACTGTTGCTTCTATTGTCTTCTCCCAAAGGCTCTAATGACATCCTAAAGACTAGCAAATCCATTATGGCATAAGCTTTTGTGGATCATAGTCCATTATAGCGTGGAGCATATTATGAAGAAGGAATACACATGCACACATTGTTGCATGAAGAGGGGTCCAATAAAAGAAGTTACATGAAAAGTAAGTTTAGCAAGTGGAGACAGTGAATGTTAGAGGAAGCAGTACTCCTTCGAAAGCAATTTCAGACTGTAACACAAACATTCCTATTTATCTGCAACTGCTATGATGATATTTACAGGCAATTTCCATCTATTTCTGTTCATGTAGACGTGCCAACCTCTATTCCATTCCTTACGGTGTACTTTGAAAGAAAGTGCCAGTCAATGCAATTTAAATACTGAAAGCTTCCAGTCCTCGGGTTTGGCTATTTGGAACAGCTTGATGCTGAAGGAGACCTAGTGGGAAGGCTGCAGTTTGGTTGCATTTATTTGCCAAAGCTGCCCTCCTGGCGAGATCTTTCAGCCAGAAAGAGGGAAAGAAGTTGAGAAAAAAATTAAGAAGCCAAGGCAAATGCTAAAACAAGACCCTCAAGAGCAGGGTTCCTCAACCTTGACCACTTGAAGATGTGTGGACTTCAGTTCCCAGAATTCCCCAGCCAGCATGCTGAGGAGCTGAAATCCACTCATCTTAAAGTTGAGGAGGTTGGGAAACACTGCTCTAGACTATGAGTGTGACTTAGAATAGAGGTGTTTTGAATCCATGATGTGGACTGCCCAGAATAGACTTGAAAAAAGGTGCAAGGCAGCAAGAAAGGAGAAGACAGAAAAGAGATGATTTCTGTCACAGAAGACCAACAAAGGCTCTTGAGAAGAACTGATAGCGAGCCAACCTTATGGAGGAAGTGAAGGGAGGGGTATCCTTCCAAGTGGGTCAGACACTGTAGGATAAACAAAGGTAGAGGACCTACATCTGAAAACTGGGGAGAGGACTGGAGCCGCTGCTTCATCGGGTCCTTCCGAAATCTCTGGTTCTGTAGAGAACTCATTCACAAGGTATATCGATAGCTGAGGCTATCTTTCCTCACATCATTTTCAGGATTTCCCCACAAATGGGAGCAGATTCAAATGTGGGCCAAGGACAACCTGTAGGCACCATCGAAAGAAAAAGTTATTCAGGACAGCAAGCATTGTTTCTACAACTAGGTACTAAGTCCTAACATAAAGTCCCAAAAGATTTGCTTAAACATGGAGTAGGAACCATGTTTTTATCATCAGTTCTCCACACTTCAAATATTATAAAGAAAAACCCAAGAATCTGAGCTGATAAAGCCTCACTGGTTGAATACATTTCCAGGACATGTCCTGTATTTTTTGCTGCACAGAACCGTGCCTTTTCAGATGCACGCAGAAGCAGTTCATTAACCACTCATGTGAGAAATGGTAAGGAAATCTCCATCCGCTGGTTTATAGACCATCCTGGTGGGCAATTTTTGTTGGGCTGAGGGCCACACTTGACATTTGATTAACTTGTTTAAGGCCTTTTTTATCTATTTATTTATCATATATATATAGCCGCCTGTCACTGTTTTAAACTGTACCCGATTGGATTGATCCACAAAAACACTGAACCCGGGACAGGTAGATTTTTATATCTCCCTATAAGGGTTGGGGAGATGTTTTATTTAATAACAAAACAACAACAAGAACAAAAAAACCCAGGATACAAAATTGAAATATGAAAGTTACAAAGCTGCTACAGTATATGTGTTTTCTATTGCCTCTATTCTATATTCTATCCTATTGCTATTATTTCTATATTACTACACTAATTACTATTACTATAACAGTTACAATTAATGTACTCTATTACTATTCAATTACTATTACAATACTACACTCTGTAGTAATACTATTATATAACAACGTTTTCTTCTTACAAACACTGCTCTGCCTTAATTTGTCTCTTTGGGGATTTCTTCAGCTTTTTTCTTCTCTGTTACTGGCCAATGTGTAGAGTACTTGCAACTTTCCATGTTGGGATTTTATATTTGCACTTTTCCTTGCTGGACCTCTCTACTTTTTTTCTTCTGGACCATTCACTCTCTTTGAAGGAAAAATGCCTTCTTTTATTCAGCTGCTTTACTCTGCTGGTGGCTGCAGAGCTTCCAAAACGTGTGTCTCCTCCATTCTCCTTCCGTCTCCTCCCAAACCTGTATCAAGGGTGCAGCTTTATTGGCAACTCTGACATGCTGATGCTGGCGAGAAGGCTCAAATAAGAGGGGAAGAAGGCAGCAGAGGGGCCTGCAATTTTGCTAAGCAGCCTGCTCTTCCACACCACCCATCTCACAAAATGTGCCTCTGGGTAGTGTACAATAAAAAAAAAACATAAAATGAACAAGATGTAAAAAATCCCACAATTAAAACATTAATATTATTATTAAAAGGCTAGGAGACAGCATTTGATGGTTCAAGCAGTGTAGCCCCTATATTAATTCACCATTTCCTTGAGATCTCCAAGCCTACTGACATAGCCAAATTCTGAGGGACTTCTGGAAGGATATCAAGGATGGGGCCAGTCTCACCTGAGGGGGATGATGTTCCACAAGGCGAGTGGCACAGCGGAAAAGGCCCATCTGGGTCCGTCAGGTGTAGCTCCTTAGCAAATAGGACCTGCAACATACCTCTTTTGCCATGATGGGATGGGCAGGTGTAATCAGGAAGAGGCAGTCCCTCAAATAACCTGGTCCCATGCCATTTAGGGCTTTAAAGTTCAAAACCAGCACCTTGAATTGGACCTGGAAGCAAACTGGCAACCAATGCAGCTTGTGAAGCAGAGGCGTTAACGTATATCATTCTAGGGGGACACATAACTACCTGTGCTGCTGCATTTTGTACCAGCTGGAGCTTCCGGATACTCTTCAAGGGCAGCCCCATGTAGAGTGCATTGCAGTAGTCCACCTGGGAGGTGACCAGGGTACGAGTTCCAAAAAGCGGGCTTGGCCAGGACAGAAACTGATTCTGGTTTAATGTAAATGCATACGTCATTGTAAATCAAACTGAATGAATTAAATTAGTGAATATGGATACTGTCTACTTATTTAATAATTTTCCCCTTCCCCCAGACTGGAGGAGCAGAGAGCAGCACCCTGGACAAGGTTGGCTGTCCCCCAGTTGGATGGTATATGTGGGAAGCAAAATTACCCAAACTTCTGCAAAGGGTAAGAAGACACTTGGGCAGGCACGCCCAAGCATTAGAATACTGAAAACTGGATTCTTCTATTCCGTTTATTCTGGATCGCCCCAGCCTGTTGTTAAAGGGTGACTGTTGAATTAAGATTGCACCAGAAAGAAAAAACAGTTTAGCTTTTTTGGAGCAATACATGAATTGGTGACAATAAAAAACAAACAAACAAAGTCCATATATTTAAATCAGAACAAATGAATAATAAAGCAGTGAATCAAATTCACGGGCTAAACTCATGATAAATGGTAATCAAAAACTGATCAAGGTATAATCAATGATTAAATTCTACCTCCTTTCCCAGTATAAGCTCAGAATCATGTGACTGGGGCAGTATAAAAATTATGCTAATAAATAAAGAGTTAGCGTTCTAAATATTTCACATGAAGGTAAATATTATGTCAAACCCTTCAGCTGAAGTTAAAATATCTGAGACAGTTTTCAGGTTGAGTTAAAAGTGCCAGAAATAAAGAAAAGTAAAGAAAGGAAGAAATTCTGAAGAGGAAAAAGTTTTCTATCAGCCGAGGAACTTCAAAGTGTAGAATGACCTGCTTTTCCGTCTTGGGCAAGAGCTATAAGTTTAAAAGAAATTCAGCAGCATCTCTTCTAGCTTTTGAGATGAAGCAGCATGACTTTGTTTGGCTCAGTTTTTTTGGGGGGGGCGGGCAGGGAACTGGACTCAATAACAGCAGCAATGGAAAACCTGAAAGACCAGGCTGGGGACAGATCCTCCTGGAGAAAATCTATCTATGTGGTCGCTAAGAGTCAACACTGACTTGATGGACCATAATCAATCAATCTCTTAGTGACATAGGCATAACCCCTTATGATCTGTGGTTGGATACTCTCCTTCTTAAGTTATCCACAAATTTCATCAGTCACTAGTTCTTTGGATTCTCATTGGTTTTGACATGATGAACCTTTCCCAACCACTGAACTAAAGTGCTCTCTACCCATCCTTGAATTGTCAGAAAATTATACCAGTATAAAATGTTTGGTTTCCTATTGAACCTCTCCAAACCTGTCGTTCCTGGTACCAGCCATATCCTTAACCCCCAACCCATTTGTCTGGTCAGTTTGTACCTTGCACCTAGACTTTCAGAAGCCCTTTTTTTCAGATTAAAAGTTAGAAATGAATATTATTCTATAATATAGTAATAAAGCAAAATAGAACACTACTGACAGTTAATATGTGCTGATTCTCAGTGATACACTGATTCTGGGAGCTGAAGTTCACACATCTTATTTATTTATTTATTTATTTATTTATTTATTTATTTGATTTATAAAGCTGTTCACCTCACAAATGTGACTCTGGGAGTGTACAATAAACAGTCAGTTAAAACAATTAAAACAGTTAAAAACAGGGACAAGTGCAATAAAAATAAATAAATAAAACCACGGGGGAACAGACTGGCACCCTACATACAGTGTAACCGTCTCGCCGGCTCCAATCTTAAAGCTGCCAAGTTTGAAAACACTGGTTTAGATGAAGCTTCCAGAGTTTGTTGTACTCAAGAAATGTTTTGAGGGGATTTTTTTATTTTTGATATTTTGGGAACCAAGAATTCTAGGAAACCATAACATGTCTGAGTTTCCTGCACAGCATGTCCAAAACAGTGCATCATATCTGTTTTTGGTTTTCACCTAGTTTGTGTATCCACCCAACAACAATGGCTTGCATTGCTTTTCAAAAAACCCTGCATCCTGGCAGAAGTGTAGATTTCCATACACAACTCAAAACTCCTCTAAGTTTGTTCATATGGGCAAGTCCTTAGTGCAAGAATTTAGAAACAGGCTTGTCTGTATTAATGCCAGAGGGTTTGTTTGAGCCAGTTCACATCTCATATTCTTTAAAGACCTTTGTATCTTGAGATTGAGGCTAAGATTGGAGGTACATGCTGGTTTCATATTTTAACTTGCCCAAAGCTCCATCTGCTGGCAAGAAGACTTTACCTTGATTGCTCAGTAAGGCAGGGATGAATAACATGGGGTTTTCTAGATGTTGCTGAAAACAACCCCCCCCCCCCCATCATCCTTCACCAGTGGCCACATGAAATACTGGAAGTTTTAGTTCATAAACATTTGAAGGGCTACATATACTCCACTCCTGCAGAATGGGGACATCAGTACAGGTCCCTACTCTTCACAGAAGAACCTCTCTGCCCTTATGCTGGAATTTGTGACTTTACTTGGCTATCTTGATCCTTTTTATATTGGAGTAATCAACTCAGCCTTGACCAGCCCCCCACTTCCAGTTTCTTGTGGCTATTTCTTGCCTATGACCTGCAATCCATCCTTCCCTCCCTCCCTAGCACCCACCAGAAGAAGTACCTTACAAAGTCTTTGTGTCAGACTCTTTCCTCTACCCATTTCAGTGCAGCAGAATGGGAATATAAATTAATTGGTTTCATTCCTTCTAAGAAGAGATTTAGGGTCAGATGCTAAATGCTCTTAGTTCTGATTTGGGTGAGTTGATAAGGTAACAGTGGAGTTGATAAGGTAAGTGTGGAGCAAACAGACCTCAAGAATATTCTCAAATGCTGATTCTCAGACTTAGTGATGTAATTAGAAACCTCATAAAGGTCATCTACCATTTCAGATTTAAATTCATCTGCTTCCTATCAGAGGAAAGAGTTCAAGATCTAACTGGTTATAGATGTGATTTGACCATAACCAAATACCTCTACCACTTTCTGTTGTTGTTATGTTCTAACCATATCTTGCTGAGGAAGAGTTTTTCAAAACTCAAAAGCTTGCAGTTGTTCTGCAGACCTATTCCTGGCCTGACAAAGGCACTTCCCTTATGAATTTTGTCTTCTGCTTATTTAGTTTTGAGTCTGTCAAGCAAAGGCCTTGCTGAGCAGAGGCGGGCAGCCTGAATTACTTTATAGCTGAGATTCCAGCTGTCCTCCTGCATCCAAGATGCTTTTATTGCCATTGGCGGTAATAATGCTGATGCTAAGCCTGCCTTACATTTGTGAGGTAATTAGCTTCGTTATTTGCCTTCTCTCCCGTTGTTTGCTGGAATCAATGATGAGTGAACCTTTGCCTTTGAATGCTAGAGGCTAAACATGCTGTGTCGTCTTGGCTCATTTCTCTTTTCAAGAGTTCAACTTGTGCTCTGGGGTTGGACTTTTTCCTAAAAAATGCCCTTTTCTTGTGTAACTGGAAGTCAACTATGCATGCAGCTCTTAGGAGCTGGGCTTGGATCAAGCAGGTGGGTCACTGGATGACCATAAGTCAATCCCATATTTAAAAAGGACATATCTTCTCATCATAGAAATGGGAGAGTGAGACATCATGAATCAATGCAACACAAGGAGAGTGTCTTCTTATGTGTACATGCAGGTCAACAACTCCTCTGAGCTGTTGGCTGAACAGTCTGGCTATTATGGTGTGGCAATGACAATAGGCAGTGAACTTATTTACTCTTTGTAGTATACCCCAACAGTTCAAGTAATGGCAAAGATTACTTCAAAGTGGCACAGATGTTCTACAAGAACACTGGCATGGCCACATTCCTAGGAAGGAAATGACAAATTGGCCCATCTTGGCAGAGAGGAAGATTGCTTCTGCATTTAAGTGCTTGCAACAGGCTGGGACAAGCTTGCAAGGATGGGTTTCAGAGTTCACGCTTTTGTCTTGTTAGCCTCACATGACTTCTCATTCTCTCTCATTATACAGTTGCAATATAAATCTGCCATTGATTTCTATCAGAGCAGATATATGAGATGCAGATCAGATTCCAATCCAGCTGTGACAGTGGCACTGAATGGTCCAAACCCACACAAAGAAACCATTTATTTGTGAAAGATGCTTCTGAAAAAACATGCATGGTTCTAAAAGTTACGCTCAATTAAAAAGAACTTATACTGGGGCAATTTCCATTTTAAAAGGCTGCTTTGGAGAAATGTACATAGCAAACAATGGTATCAGGGAAATTCACTTTAAAAATCAGTATCGCAGAGGCATCTATGTGAACAATGTCATTACCCTTACATTAGGGGAAACTGCATATAAAAGGGAAAACTCCATATGTTAGGGAAAGTTGCGGGCAAAAATGGATGCAGATTTTTTTTTAACACAGATCTTATAAAGAGAATCTGTAAAAATAAAACCAATGGACCGGAATGCTAACTTCCTAATGAAGACAATAAAATAGACTGGATTAATCTGTACATCATTAATCCAGGGGGTGTTTCCTTTCAGCAGCCTAAAATTACAAAAGACCCATAGAGAATTGCTATTCTGACAGTGTGAAAAATTTGCATTTGGTTCAGGTCAGGAAGGGGCACCCAACCCAGTTCAGCTCCAGAAGGCACTTTTATTTCTCCCCGTATTCCATGAACCCATCAAGCAGGTATTTCCAAGCAAGCTTTTTATGTTCACTGTTGACCTTTCCAGCAGCCAATTTATGCTGGGAATCCTTCCGTTAATCTCTTGTGCTTTTCACTTTAAAGCCATGCATACAGTTGAACAACGAGCATTAAGTTGCCAAGTATGGGTGACCCAGTCTTTAAATGTCAGCTAGCTGTCTATGCCCCATAAGGATGCAAGTCCCCTTAATCAGCGTTCTTCCACTTTTTGCAAAATACAGCCAGCCACAAATAGCACAGTCCCCTCTGCACTCTGCTGCAGGTGAGGACAGATGGATTACATCCAGCAGGAGAGGTTATTTGCCCGAATGGCATTACTGGAATCTGTGCCTGGGGGGAAATTAGTCCAGTAAATCCAAGCCGTCTGCAGGGCCTTGTGAGAGAATGCTGGTTAGTTATTAATTAACTCACTAAATATAGAGAATTGCACAACAGTAGGGGTGGGATTTGAGTCCTTTTCGCCTTGAAGATGGTTCATAAAAAATCTATGAGTAAAGTCGTTAGAGGGACTTCCAGCATTTTGCATGTGTCTGTCATGCTAACAGATTCTTCTTGATATTTACCACAGACTTGGGGGAAATAGAAAATGCCACTTCCAGCAGAGAGAACTTAAGTAGAGAACTTGGTCTAATGAAAATTTGCCTGGATAGTTTGGTAGAAGGCCCTTATTAGCACTCAAGTCTCATGTAGGAGTGGATCCTCATGTGGCTAAAACAGCATCCATCTACACAAAGAGGCAGAATAATAGAATATGAAGGTAAGAGCTTGGAGATAATCTAATCCAACCCTCACCCCAGAGTAGAAACCTCCTACCAGAGCATCCCTGCCTCTGTTGAAACACCTCCAGTGAAGGAGAGTTCACCTCCTCCAAAGGCCATCTGTTCCATTGTTTAACAGACTTACCATTAGGAATGTTTTCCTGATGTCCAACTGAAATTTATTTCCTTATAATTTAAATGCATTGTTTCTTGACCTTTTTTCCTGGAACAAATCTGAACAAATCTGCCCCATCTTCTCCTGAGACACTGCGTGGACACTTGAAGAAAGTTATCATGTTTCCCTGCAATCTCCAGGCTAAACATACCAAATGCCTCCATCCCATTCCTTAGAGATTTTTCCTCCTAGCCTCCTTATCCTCTGCGTTCCACTCCTCTGAGCATGCTGTATTTTGTCAATATCTTTCTAAAAGGTGGTGCCCAGAACTGGATCCAATATTTGGGTTTGGCCTGTCTAACGTAATGGAATTCTTTGAGACTAGAAATGAGAGTGGCATTTTGCAAACATTACAGGTGAATATCTATGCATTCCTTTCTTATCATCAAGCAAACAGGAAGCACCATTCCCCTTTCACCAAGAGACAGAAAGATGACCAAAGGAATCAAAGAGCCCCTGCTTAAATATACCTATTGATAAAGAGTGCTAAAATTAATTTTCGAAGATTTGGTAATCTAACAATAAATCTGAGTAACAAGACTCTGAGAATCTAGGTAACTGTTTGGAACTTGACAGATACAGAGGGATTATGATTTCTCTTACCACTGTTGATGCAGTCTAAGACTGCATTTTTTTTTGGTAGTTGCATTGTATTTTGGCCTGTGTTCAGCATGGAATCCACCAAAGACATCCAGATTTTTTTCACATGTCCTGCTGCCCAGTATGGTCCTTTAAGCGTGATATGCATGCCTATCACTTTTCTTAACCAAATGTGTGACTTTGCATTTCTTTCTGCTCAAATCCATCTTGATGGTTTCTGCACAAACTTCTGACAAGCTATTGTTCCAACTTGACACAGAACTATTGATATATTTTCATTGGATAGGATTATGCAACCATCTCTGTATCCATCTAATGGTAGCAGAGTCTAGCCCCCATTTTGCCATCTTCTGTGCTAGTATCTCATGGAAGACTCTGTGGAATGCTTGCTCAAGTCAGGTACATTATGTTCTTACATTCCCATGGTCAACTAAACTGGTCAGTCTAGTGAAAACAGATCAGATTGGTATGAGATGATTTTTTTTTGGTGCCTTCAAGTCAGAGTTGACTCCTGGACTTGTCCCTGCAGTTTTCTTGGCAAAATTTCAGAAGTGATTTGCCATTGTCTTCTTCCTAGAGCTGAGAAAGATTGACTGGCCCAAGGTCACCCAGCTGGCTTTGCGCCCAAGGCAGGATGAGAACTCATGGTCTCCTGGTTTCTAGCCTGATGTCTTAACCACTACACCAAACTGGCTCTCATGACATGAATTACTGCACAGTAAATTTGTAATAATCAGTGAGCTTTTAGACAACTTATGAATATTGTATCTAATGGTTTCATCTCCACTCCTCCCATGGGAATGTGCATTATTTTATTAATTTGTGGTACACAAGACATACTGAATTTAGGGCTCTACTGCTCAATATGCTAAGTGAGGCTCTGGACCGCACATCTGCAAGGGGTCTAAACAGTCAGGATAGTAAAAGCAGTGTTGCAATCTAAGCCCTGCCTCTTTTGTATTTTATTAATTTATAGTAAACAAACCATACTGACTTTAGGTATTGTTCATTTTGCTAAGTGAGGTTCTGAACATCTGCTCTGAAGGACTGATATAATAGTATCATTCATAATTGTTACTTACAGTACCTAAGAATGTGCCTAGAATGTTCTCATGATTTTTTCAATGTTCCAGTATTCTGCAAATTCACGGGTGAGACCAAGAGATCTTCTGGTAAATTCATGCAGAAACTGGATCTGAGGACTTGGTGTTGCATGACTTTCTTATAACTTAGTGCTTATTCAGATGTGTGCACTATTATCACTGTGATGCAGTACCATAGTAATTTCCACTGTTTTGTGCTCCATTAAGATAGGTTATGTCTATCTCATCAGACAATGCCTCCAGCCTCTTGTATCTCTGAATGTGTCCTTCTCTTGATCCTTCCCATCAAGTAGTTGTCCTTGACAATGGGTATGACTGAAGACCATATATAGTAAAGATACCATCTGCTCAAGGATACTGAGACACAGATGAGTAGTCCATAGAAGCTAGTAATTTATTATGTATGCCACTTCTTCATTGCTTTTTAACAGTTCCAAAGCCGGGTGAGAAACAGATTCATCTTGACAAATCTTCAATGAGACGTAAGTTCAGGCTTCTCTTCCATTATAGAAGAAACAAGGATAATGAGGGAGGTAACATGATCATACCAAAGTCCTTGGTAGGTAGGTAGGATCTTGTCATGCCTCATTTATCATAGATGAGAATATTTATTGGCTGAGTGGAGGTAAGTACCTTCTACAGGTTAGTAGAAATATCAAAAGTCTAAGATTCTGAGAATATTTGTCCTTTGATGCTGAGGATTTAGTAACTCCTGCATGAGAGGACTCCAATTTCTTTGGAAAAAATCTTGTCTCTTTTCCACTAGCTTCTGTGACTGGTGTTTTGGAAGCTGGAAAATGTTGGAAAACCCTGAAGACAGCATGATGATTATTGAATAGTATAGGGTTAGGGATGGAGGATTCTAACCCTTTCAGCTTCTGCCATGTTTCTAAATTCCCAGGTGTTCACAGCAGAGGAGGGTGAGCAGTGAAGGCTGTTCCCACCACAATTTCCCCTGCCAGGTAGCTGAGCTGCATGAATTCTCTGTCATTGAAATAGCCTGACTTCCCATTCGTGGAAATATTTAGGTCAATATTTTCAGAGTTTGTAGGTTTGCTTTCAGTCTTATAACCCCTCTCTATATGGTTACCACCTGTTAAATACAAGCAAAAATGTTACTGGTAAAAGTACCCTGCTAAGCAAAGATTAGAGGGATTGCCTGCAATGCTATCCTTCCGTTTGCATCTATTAGCTGTGAGCGGCTCCTTCTTCATACTTTGGAGGTTAGAACTGTCAATCACTACTTGCCATCCTGCAGGAATGCCAATCTCATCTCCCTCCATGGAGCAATAGCACTTTATCACTGGAGTTCTGAGAAGCTTGCCTCATTGCCTTTGAAGCATCTCATCTGTAATTGTCCTTGGTAGCTGAGATAGACCTCTGTGTCTCTCTTGGTGCACTTTGAGCAGCCTGCCACATTCAGACTATCCTGGACTAAAAACAATGTTAAGCAGATAAATTACTGTATCCTGCATTTCCACTTACCCCCAATAGTTCACATTCAATTTCAAGAGGATTATTTCAAAAAAGAAGAGAATTTGGAAAAATGCTAATGAGTGTAGAGGTCTTGAAGATCTGAAGTTACAAGGTGGCCAAGTGTGTATGAATATGGGTGAAAGGTCCAGAGTTTTAGGCTTCTGATGATGAAGATAACAGTTTTGAACACAGGTTTAGCACTCCTTCAGAATAGCTCTAGACCTGTGTTTAGAAATAGCTTGATTGACACATCACAGGCACAGAACACTTGTGTTCCTGTAACCTGTTAGTCAAGCAGCGTAACAGCTGGCTGAACATACCATTCCAAGCATTTACCTATGGTCATCCACTGCACCCCACATTAGGAAGAAGGACTGGTGGTTGTTTTCCTATCAGCAGGTGATCCTTGGTGGGAGCAGGCATGAAGCCAGGGACATTTACTAGTCATTTCCCTTAACTTGTCCCATGTTAAATCAGGAAGGGCCATACCTGTCACCAGCCTCATTCCTATGGCAGAATAAAAATCAGCAATGAGGGTAGTATAATCTATGCTAGCAGACTTTTCTACCGGCACAAGGACTGAAGGATAGCACTTTAAGATGTTCATCTGGTTTGCCCAATGGAGAATGCAGTAATTTGAAAATGTGGACTTCATGCTTGAGCTGTCAGGCGATATTTGAATGCATTTATAAAATGCCATTGGATATGGATAGAAGTCCACTAGCTTATGCACATTAAAAACAAGTTATTTTATTGATGCCACCTGAAGTAGCCTTCTGGGGTCACAATTTCCTTGAGTTCTAATTCATTTGAGTTATTCAAGCATGTGCACAATGCAGTACAATGGTTATCATTCTTTTAGCATCAAATATACTCTTCTAGATATTATAGCAGAAGCCTGAAAAAGTTCTCAGAAGGTTCCTCTATTGACAGTGATGCAGTATTTAAAACCATAGCTCAATATCTGTGAGCCCTTACTTTGCAATCATTGCCTGCTTATAAGGATTTGGGTGATAATCCCAACTCAATAGAATCTAATCAACGCAGGTACTGGGGGGATAAGACAGTAAGGTGATGCAAGCAAGGAGAAAGGAAACCAGGCCTTGGAAATATGGCAGAGACAGCAGAGGAAGAGAAGAGAGATGCTCAGAAAGCACTGGAAACATTGGCAGCAGAGGTTGAGTTGAGAGTCCCACTTGTCCTATTTCTCCTTAGGGGCAGTAGTGTAACTACTCATTAAGTGACATATTGTAAGGTGGCGGCAGTGGCGACCTCTATAGATCCTCACAATTCATCACTTTGATGACCTTTCAGAGTGAAGCATATAGAATGGCTGAATGGATTGTAAGCTACTCCAGAGAGTAGAATGCCCAAGACACAATGAAATGGTTGCTCTAGGTAGCAGGGCATTAGGCAGCAGGTAGGATTGGCCCCAATTCACTATTTGTCTTGGTCCATAGCCTGAAGAATCAGCTTTAATTAGGTTGGCTCTGGAGTCAAGTAAATCCCAAATAGATTTTACAGTTTCATGATCACTACAGGGGTGGGTTTTTTGTACAACTGCTTTTGTACAGCTTATTCACAGATAGGTTTGTCTTCCAGATGAGCTGAAGGTGCTTCATAGTTGGATCATTTTTTTCCACCAACATAGTGGTATATTCTGTGATAGGCTAGCATATAGGAATTCTAGATCAAATCAAAAGCGAGCACTTTAGCCAAGCAGCACAAAGGTGAGGTCAGGTGTTTTAACTTCAAAATGAATTGCTTGGTTAAGGTGCTCTCCTGGCATTTGCTTTGATTTGGAATTACTTAGGCCGACTGCAGAAGGATAATCCCTCTTAATTCAACTAAAGAAGAGAATAACACTGCAAGGGACATTTCACTGATTGAAGATAATAATTTTCATCTTGGGCAAAAGGCAGATTAAGTGGCCAGGAATGAAAAATTGTGGGAAAGCTGGGAGTGATGAATTTGAATGTTTATTTCAGAAAGGGCAACTCAGTCCTGCTGCTGAGAGAGGTGAAAAAGCATTTCAGAGAGACTCTGCCTTATTAATTTGTTATAACTAAGGCTGGAAAATTCCTCTTAGAGTTTCCAAGATTCTATATTTACCTTGGACTAGCATTAAAGAGACCTCACTGAAGACTGTGTAGTAGTTCCTGCTTCCTTGTCAACCATGAAGGGCTTGACAATGTGGTGCTAGACTGGGTCAGGGAGGATCAGGAGCTCAGGTCATGCAAGCATACAGATAGCTGGATAGAATGATCTGGCTGCATTGATATTTGGTAAACTAGGAGATTCCCAAAGGAAGGATCTGTGGCTTGTTATATCATAAGGCTAAGTGATTACTCTGAATCATCTGGATGTAGCAAGAATGTGAAGGCGGAGATGCAGTTCTTAGTGCAGTAGGTCCTTTTTACCCTGGTGACTGCTCTGTAAATCAAGGAATGCCATGAGCCCTCCAGATGCTGCAGAAAACTAATTCCCAACATCTTTATCATTACTCATGTTAGCTGAGGCTCATGGGAATTGTTGTTTAGGAACACCTAGAGGGCTACAAATTCCCCAGTCCAGGTATGAATGAATTGCAAGATTGTAATGCTTCTTCCTCCCAGCTTCAGCATCTGTATGAAAAGCTTCCCACTTTTCATCTGACTTAAATCCTTTATTAAAAAATACTTCTTCCAAACCTTAAAGAAAGCTACTTCTCTGTGAAAGATTTGTTTTGGTTCATTTCCTTTGCAATTACATTACTTTTTGATAAAAAATAGATAATAAAAATGTTCTTCCTGAAATGATTGTGTCTGCAGAGGTGAAGCAACATGCAAGGTAAGAAAATTAATTTTTGCTGCCTTCTGCAAGGGTCTCTGGAAGAGACTAATTTATTTACTGAATACACTAAGGTTTTTTGATGATTGATTGATTAGGAATATATTTCTATCATAGAAACAAGATGCAGTATCTTAAATTGTCATTTATGGAGATGGCTTGTCTTGAACAAAGAAGAATTTTAATTATTTCAAAAGAGGTAGGAAGAGTATAATTTTATATGAAATACTGTTGCAATCTTGTACAGTCACTAGTTACTCACTGCTTTCTGAAAGGTAAGTGCAGTTTTAGACATGGCCATTATTTTAGACATGGCCATTATTTTAGACTAGGGTTCCCCAATCTGCTGTTCTGTAGATGTGTTAGACAATAAATTCCATCATTCTTAGCATAGCTGTAGCAGGGCTAAGTCCATAGGAGGAAAGTTTGGAGGTTAGAAAACTCTTCTCCCAGAAACCCTCTAGTTCTGCCTCCTGCTTTGATGTAGCAGCTTGGTAGTTCTCACTGCCATTATCTATCTTCCATGAGGATGTCTTTGGCTTGTGACCTTCTGCCTAACCCTGGTGTACAAGACAGACAAAGGTCTCACAGACTGTATACCTTACTGGTAGGTAAAAGGAAAAAATGATAATGGATTAAATTCTATAGCTACCTTCTGATCCTGTAAGGTTGGGGCATGTGGCTATGGAAATCAGCTCCTCCTCCTTGTGGGGGAGATAGATCAATCTCACAAGAGATAAATAATATTACAAAAGGGAAAAAAGAGAAAGTAAAAAATCCTTTTTAACTGTAAGTAGTTATATGCAAAACAATCAATGATGGAAAAAACAAAAATATAGATCTGTTCAATCACAAACAGCATCTTAAAAGCACTTCTAATGAAAAATATATAGGAAAAGGTAAGATTGAGCAAACCACAAGATGTTGCTTGTTTGCTCCTGCTTAGAGGCAACTCTGATGTAAAGAAATTCCAAGCTGCATAAAAACATACAGTGACTGAGCTGGTATAAAGACAATATCAGAGACAATAAATGCAACTTAAAAAAATACACACAGAGGAAAAGAAATTCAACGTAATTCTCTATTGTTCTAGAGAAATTTGTGACAATTTATTTCATGGAAAATCCTTCTCCCTGCAAATTCAAACTTTATCAGAGGGCTGGAGGCAAATCTTAGCTTTCTCTTTCTCCCACAACCAAGCACATAGCTTCTTGTTCCTTTTTTCCCAGAGTTCTGCTTGCAGTTTTGAAAGATAAAACTTTTTCCTCTGTTGTAAAAGGAAGATGGTTGGATAATCTGACTTGGTATATGTCTCAGGACATGCAAATGTTCATTGTACAAATATAGGTTCCATGCTGGAGATGAGTGAATGAAGACTGAAACTCAGATGCATCTGGTTGTCAGTGAATGTGGGACGGGAGTGGGAGCCTGCTTGCCCATTCATTACAATGGCCAACAATCCTATGCATCTGAAAGGTGCCAGATTCGAAAAGGCTTTGATAGAACATAAAAAACGTTCTGTGTGGATGATACCAAAGGTTTATGTATACCATAATGTTCTCACAATGACACCATATGTTGATTTCAGAAGCCCACAAGTGGGAAATGAATGCAATAGCACCCTTGCTCCTTAGTAAGTTGACTGCCTCTGATACTGGATATATCACTATTGTGACAGGCAGTCTTATCCTCCATGAATTTGTTTAATTCTACTTTGTAGCAATCAACTTGACGGTCCTCACCATATCTTCATATCCATATTTTAACTATGAAGAAATACTGCCTGTGTTGAGCAAGGAAGTGGCCAGGTTTGGGCCAAAAGGATCCACTCAGGTTGAGAGTTTTTTAACAATTCATACAGAACAAAGATCACTAAAGAAGAACATAAGAGTCCTGAGAATTAAAACATGGTAAATTATCTGGTCTGGCATCTTGTATCCCACCATGGCCAGGCAGATTCCTCAATGGGAAATTCATCACCTGCTATATTGCATCTGAATCTGGAGGACCTATATAGTAGCTGTCCTTATCTGATGCTCTCTAAATATGTTGGGGTTATAACTCTCACATTTCCTAGCCAGCAAACAATTGGAGAGCACCAAGCTGGAGAAAACTCCTATATTCTGTTTAGATGATTGATGGCTCCTTCTAGTGAAATTCTTTGGTCCATCAGACTTGATTTTTGACATTCATGGACCTTTCCCTCTTCTTGCTGGCATTCCTCTGATTCAGTACAGAGACCTGCTCCATCCAGCTAAGAGTCTGATAACAGAAACTACTTTCCACTGATCAAATGGATGGGACTTCCTTAGTTATGCTATGCTGTATTCAATCCCAAGCACTAGCTTCTAATATGGAATTAAGAAGGACCCTATCCAAATATGAAGGGTTGGTTTAATTTAAATGTGGCCTCAGGCTTCCTAGGACCCAGAAAACAGGGCATTAGCAGCATTTACTGATGGGCTGAGGGCTTGTATGAATTCCTCCAAAACATTTACTTTAGATAGCTCAAAATATAAGGAAAGAACAACAATGAGAAAGGCTAACTCCTACAATTCTCTACCAGATGCTTAGGACTCTGCTGGCTAGGAGTGAATGGATTAGCATCACAACTCAACAGAGAATAATAGGGTCAGGAAGGCTTTTGTAAGATGACAAGGCAGAAGTCTGCATTTGGCCTTTGAGTGTTACTTGTCCCAAAGAAATATTAAGCAGTGAATCACACTCTTCATTGCCTCAATGACCACTTCTCTCCCACAGACATTTCCAACCTGCAATCCCTCAAAAAGCATTTTGAAACTGGCTTATGATTATCTTCACTTCTGCCAACCTTGGAACGTAGAGAATGTCATGAGCTAATTACTGGTCATCCTCCTTCCACCTGGCCCATAGGAGAATGCAAAGGCCATAAGCCAATCAGTACCCTGCCTATGAGGACCCACCCACTGAAAGGTAAGAACATTTTTCTTACCTTGGAAATACAATTATTTGCTAGCACCCATCCCCATACACCTTTTTAAGTACATGTATTTGCTGGAGGTTTAAAAAAAATTCTGAGAGGTTGCTTTGATGGAAAACTATGTGAGGGAAGATTGATTGTATAAAATGTAAACTAAAACACTGAAATTACACCATGCAAATCAGTCCGGATTTGATTTGAACTGGACATTCAAAAAGGTTATAATTTGATTTGAGCTTGGATTCAAGGACAATCTGATTCAATTCAAGTCACTTCAAAATTCTGTTCAGTAAAAAAGGCATCCATAAGCTATATTATTGGAAAGCATCAAAATGCTTGCTGAGGCTTCATTTTTTTCACAGAACAGGATGAAAATATCAAGGGTGGTAAACCCTTCAGACTGTATTAACCCTGTCAAGATTTAGTATCCTCAAGAACTTCACCACAATCCAATTTTTCAAACATCCTTCCATCATCTCTGTTAAGGCAAAGACAGCAGGGAAGAGAGATGACAGCACAACAACATCCATATTGTACAGCAGAGAGTTTATAGGGAAGTTATCCTGCATGAATACAGAAATTTCCTATTCCAATCTACCCGCCCCAAAAAACACTTGAAAAAACTGTTTAAAAATTTAGCTCATTTTTCCATTTGCACTTCTGCAGTGCCTGGTTTAGTATGACCCAGAAAAACATCCACTGATTAGTCCTGCTGGGGGGCATGGCTTTGCCATCTGTGGTAACTTTGAAGCAAAGCATATAGGAAGACACAGGCTGTAAGAATAGGAAACTGAATTAGGGGTTGGGGTTAGTGGTGAGAAACAGTAATGGCTGGTTTAATCTAAGGAGCCAGGTTGTTCCCCTCTGTGGGAAAAGGGATGATCCAGAAGGTTTGCTGAGTTGCAGACGTTTGGAGGGGAGTATCAGCTTTGCTGCACTTTCCAGTAAACCAGAACAGAGGGAGAAATACAGAGACTCATCTCTCAAAAACAGAGGATGTTATGAGATCCATCAAATCTAGAGTTGATCCCAGAGTCAAGCAACATGTAATGGGGAAGTGCAAAACACCTGCTGTGAGGATATTAAAGAAAGATCTAGGAAAATGAAACTCTCTCCTCTTTTTGAAAAGATAAGGGGAGCATGTTTTCAGCTTTCCAGTTAAGCCTTTTAATGCATTTCCCCTCCCCAGGAAGAACGTGCTGCACTTGGAAGTATAGATTCAAAATGTAAGAGGATTCATAGAATCATAGGGTTGGAAGGGACCTTGGAGGTCTTCTAGCCCAGGGTTCCTCAAGCTTGGCGACCTGTAGATGTGTGGACTTCAACTCCCAGAATTCCCCAGCCAGCCAAGGGAGTTGTAGTCCACACATCTTCAAGTCGCCAAGCTTGAGGAACCCTGTTCTAGCCTAACCTGTTGCCCAAGGCAGGAGTCCTTACACCATCTCGGACAAATGGTTGTCCAATCTTTTCTTGAAAACCTTATATCTTACATTCTTACATCTTGCCTGATACTTACTCTATTCTCTTTGCCTTTTTTTTTTCCCTTCAAGGATTATGACAGAGAGAGGACAAGTGAGGCATCCAATCCATCTCTCAGTTCTGACAGGTGAACATTAAAAATACCTTTTTTGCCATATGATCAGAAGAAACAAAGGATCAATATTTAATTTCTGAAGCAGCCAAGTTTTAAAGTAACGTTTTAAAAATATAGTGTACCAGCAAAGAATAATTCTGTGGTGGTTAATGCAGCTAGGCAGATTAAATAGGAAGTGTTTTACTACTCTAGGTAATGATCCACAGTTCATTAATTTCAGTTTATTAATTGATTAATTAAAGTGAGATTAGCCCCATCCCTCTTAACATTCTGCAAGTCCCTCAAGATCTAGCTATGTCACCAGGCCTGGGGCTTCCAGGGGACCGGGGAGATTTTGTTACAGCTCCCTTACTATGGTTAATATCACCCTCTCCTGTTTTGTGTGTTTTCAATAGTTTTTATAGTTTTAATTATTGTTTTTATATGTGTTTATGGTTTTTAATTAACTGTTGTACACCGCTCAGAGTCACTCTTTTGTGAGATGGGCGGCTATATAAATGTGATCAATACAATAAATTAATTTCTCTGAGGTTGGAACAATCTGTTCACGGACCAATATATGTCCCCAGTGGACTCCCACTGAACAAGGAATATACAAACAACTCTTCGTGTTAGTAGGCTGACATTTCAAGTTACTTAAAAGTATATTTGGCTGTCTTATGTTCCAAGGGCATCACTAAGGCTTTTTAAAAAACCCACATTCGTTCAAAGCTTAAATATTACAAGGCTCTCTGACATATGTCAAACTTTGTTTGCATTCCCTGTAATTTCTTACCCTTCTTGCAGTATTTGGTCAACTGCATAGAATTTGAATGATTTTGAGAAGCCAGAGCAATTTCCAGTTTCCTATGTGTGTTTAACGAAATATAGCTAAGGTACTTGGGGACAAGTGTGGCTGAAACATTTGATTCAGCAAAATCACAAGACAAGGCCGTCTGTTCTTTCTTCTGCATTCTTCTAACATGTTCATGTTGTGTTCATGCTGTGTGCATGTCTGGTGTGATGGATCCTTCAGTTCCTTCCTGTATCTGTTTCACCTTTTCCTCTCCACCAGATTGTCTGCTGCAAACTCTTGACTTGCTCTGTCCTTGATCCACCAAAGGGTTAGTTCCAGCATGCTGAGTTGAGGAATATCCCATTGGGGAAGAAGAGCCTGCTGCATAAGATGACATCCTTATCAAAGACCATAATCCAATGGCATGCTGTGCAGCTGCCAGACAAAAATGGGCGGTGGCGCTGCTAACCTAAAAAGAAGTTAATTTAAACATGGTTTTCAATGATGGGTTCTTGTTTATTCCAGATATTAAGAATGTTTGGATCGTTAGAGCTTGGCTCATATAACCTGTGATTTATTAAAAGTGTGGGAAGGCATGTAGGGAATTGCAATCCAGAACAGATTAAAAGCATGGTCTGTCTCTTCCTGCTCACCCCAATTTGTTCCCATTCTTCACTGCCTTCCTAAAGTCTTGGTGTGCTCTGTGCTGCCATTTTAATTGGAACCAATTAAAGAAAGTGCCTTATACCAGGAGGAAAAAAAAAAACTGGTGCAGTCATCTCCATATTGTTCTTTTAATTAATGCTGTATTTTTTTAAAGTTTCAATTTACATCCTTTTTTTTTCATAAAACTGCTGCAAATAATGTATGTTTTTTTCCATTTATTTTTCTTTTCCCAGAATTTCTAAAATGCTTTAGGTAGTGGAGATTTTATATCTAGACTCCTCGAGACGGAGAAAAAGTAACGGCCATCTGTCTCTCCATTCTGTTTCTCTAATAGCTTTAATGAACAAGTTATATTTTTCATGAAAGTCAGGGGCCAAATTATCATACCAGAGCTTTAAAGACCTCCCACCCACCCCATATATATCCAATATTCTCATTTATTTAATTTATTTAATTTCAAACATTTATATGGCCAGCCATCTTACTACCAAACTCTAGGTGGCTTACCACAAAAGATAAAATAACATGTACAAACAATAAAAATAATAATAGAAAACAACAACACTGAAAGCAGAAAAACAGGTTAAACGGGTAGGGGTCTGCTGGATGTCAATGGGAAGGGTGTTCCATAGAGCAGGGGCTGCAATGGAAATGGCATGCTTCCTTGCAGGATGGCAACAATTAAGGGAAGGGAGATATCTCCTGAGGGTATCTGCCTGTTCTCTCTGATCTGGTGGGACAGGCAGATACCCTCAGGGAGAGGTGGTCCGCAGATGACTTGGTCCCAAAAGGAAAAAGCTGGAAATGTTTAACTTGGAAAAAGAAGATTAAAGGGAGATAACAGTCATTTTTGGACATCTAGGTCCATGATTGGTTTTTTGGATTAGATAACTATTTCCAAATTCATTCTCAAAGAAAGAAATGACATTGTTGCTTGTATTACACAAAATAATGCAGTTGAATGGTTGGTTTTTGGCATAGTTTAATTTGTGGATCCATTTATTTCTTCTTAGCATCATTTATTTAATTTTATGTATGGTTGTTTGTTTTGTTTTATACATTATTAATAGTTTACATGTGCAGGTTTTAAGATGTGAACTAATTTTCACATCTTGATTTGCAATTACTATCTTTTAGCGATTTCCACCGTTTCTTGGGATAGGTGTAAAACAAACAAACAAATAAATCTACTAGTACTACCACTTTGTTTTATATGGTACTCCATTTCCAAAAACTCCGAATATCTTACAACACTCTGACAAAACTAGGATTAAAATCAACAAAATCCATGAATAACAAAAAATTACAACCAAGCCAATGTACCACCATCGGGGTCACATGATATCCTTTCATCTTAGAATGCCCTCATAAGCAGCCATGTTTTCATGGCTGCTCGGGAACATTATAAGACAGGTATGGGTAGGCTGTTCCAAAGGAGGGGAGCCATTACATATGAACCAGGCCATTATAACTTGTTCAATAAACCTTGTTTAAAAGTTCTTGAACAAAATACAATGTATGAAGTGGGGCATGGACAAGTTAGAAGCAAGGACAGAAAGATAAGGAGAGACGTAGCAAAGGATGCCAGTGTAAACTAATTTTAGCTCTCCCCTTTTTTCTCTCTCTTATTTCATGCCTTTAATTTCTTTGGCTTACTATTTCTTATTCCTTCCCTGTGCTTTACACAACACTGCTGATCTGGAAAGAGAATACATTGATGGGTATGTATATATATTATAATATCTTTATATAACATTGTGTGTGAACAGAACCCATGTCAGCTATTAAACTGATGTATCATGGATTTTGTGTATTAGTTATTTGTTCCACTTTTGCTGATGTTTCTTATTCTTGTTGATATGGTTGTAAGACTAATCAATAAAGTTGAAATATATAGGCCTAATTAAATTATTAAACTGATTAGATTTATGTCAGAAATATTGTTTCTGCCTGAGCCTTTTACTGTGCAGGTAGTTAACAATTTTTGAAAGCCTAGTTATCACAAAAGGGGAACAGGCTTGCATGATGTGAGAAGTCCTTCACCGGCCCCATTTGGGCCCCAGGGTTAGGGACATGGAATGTCTGGCGACAGGTATCAATGTTCTGGCCTCTTTGAGGGACTGAGGTCTTGAAAAGGAGCCTTTCAGCAGCTCCACTTTAAATAGGACCATTCTGAATGTGTCATTGCAGGATTAGTGTAGAATACAGCCTCTTTATGCACAACATCAAGGGTCAAAAAATAGCCAGCTTCTGCTGCTTTTCTCCAGACCAACGTTTTTACTTTGCCAGTCAGCTTCTCTTCCAAAGGAAACATGAAAACAGAGCAACCAGGTATGGTGGACAGTGCCTCCATCAAATTGGATCACTGTGACATAAGCAGCTTGTCACGTTATCTATCCTTGTCAGGTATATGAAGAAAATGGAGAGTGAATCCTGAAGTCCTTGTGCATGTATATAAGACGGGCAGGGTTAAAAAGCTCTGGTGGAAACTAATAAATGCAGGCCCACCCAATAGTTTGTGGATGATTTTGGTATTCTACTGTAGGACTACTGTACTTGGGCTCTGAAGAAATGAAAGCAACTTAATTTTTGTTATTGCATTTCATGTTTGCACAAAGAAAGACAAAAGCACTATGTTTTCTGAATTGTGGCCACCATAAAAAATACAGTTGCAGTTAGGAAACACGGTAACAATACTAAGAGGAAATACTCTAGGAGTTATGCACATGGTGGAATTATAACTCTACCTTTCAGCAAAATGGAGATGATAATAGGGCTGGCTGTATTAGGAGGCAAAGTGAGGCAGTGGGATTTCAGTGTTCCAAGACTTTCAAGAGCAAATTCTTACTGAGTTTTTACTGCTAAGTGGAAAAAGAATCAAAAGATCCTAAACTGTTTTGGGTATGAATTTACTTGGGAAGTGAGTAGACAATGGTCTGGGCTAACATAAGATATTTTGCTACCTGGGGCCAAGCAATTTCTTTGAAAAGCAGCAATGTGAACAGGGTAGGAAAGTTGCTCTTGAGGTATATCATTCAACAGACAAGCTGCCTTGTTAAAAATATAGTCAAACCATGCTACTCCTTGCAATCTTATTTTAAAAGCTGAACTATGAGGAATCACATTTTTGATGTATGGATTTTTTTTGGAAAATGTATTACAAATCTTTCTTCCAGTATATCTTATTCAGAAGCAAAGCAGACCAACGATTCAAAAGAAATCTTGTTTTTTTTTTTAGGAAAAGAAACAAAGATTAACAGTTCAATGGAGTTTACTCCCCAGTAATTGTACTGAGGAAACAGCAAACAATTTGAAGAAGCAGTGTGGACATTTATATTTATTTATTTATTGCAGGACTAAATTTTGTTTTTCTTGCTGTGACATCACAGCAATCACCGACTCACTGATCCATATCTATCCAGTTTCTGGTATCGCAGCCAGGACAGGAAGGGATTTTAAATATTATATTCTTCGATATAGTGGAGAGAATTGCTACAATCTGGATGCTGTTGAAGGACATGTTTATTAAGCTTACATGCTGAAGGTAGCTGGACGATCAATCATAGTCACAAATATGGAGTACAAACAATATGCCTGTTTGCTGCTCTGTGCAATAGCACACGGGAAGAATAAAGCAACTGCCTGTCCATCTTGTATCTGGAATTAAATCTGACTGTAAGGAGTCCTTTATTCCAAGAGTATACCCAACTGAGGTCACACAAAATATGATGAGGTGCTATGAAAGAAGGTAGGAAGTGGCTTTGTACCAAAAATATGCTTAAAGTAAAAGATCAGGGTCATGGAAAAGGTAAAAATAATGAACTATTTTGCAGCCTTTCTCTCTGTGTGTGTGTATGTAATTCTGACAAAAGACTATAAGCTGCCAAGAGATGCTTGGTCAGATCTGAGTGGAAAATGATTTTGATACAAAGGGCAATCAGTTGCCAAGAGATGTTTGATTAGGCTGGATGAAGATCATTCTTATGGCATCTAAAATGGACATTGCAGCGTTGCAGGAATAACTGCATCATTCCTCTACAACAAGTAATTTTAACTTGTAGCATTCTGAGTTAAGCAAAGACCCTACTCCTTGTAGCAATTGATTATTTGTCCCATAATTCTGACTGCAGTGTTGGAGAGGCAACTAATGAGGAGCAATGGCAGAATGCAGGAAGGGATGAATCTATCAATTTTGCTTTCTCCCACATTCAGTTTTCTTTTACCTTCAGGTTTCTTTACCCATCCTGCACATGAAAAGTTTTGCAAAGTTGGGGGGATTTCTTCTAAAAACCCAAATTGAAAGTTCATCTGCACTGGCCAAATTCAAGAGACTGTGTTGTATTTGTCTGCCTGCTCAGCAGAAGCTAAAGATGATGAATTGATTGTTTCTAGGTGAGCAGTTTATGTTGTCATCCAAATCTTGCTAATGCTGTGTAAGACACACCAGATTAGTACTGGAAGATACAGAAATTCATTTCTATTCTGATGTTCATAACAGGATCTTAGGTCCACTTCAATGGACAGGAAGTGCTGGGGTGTTTGTTGACCAATCAGTGATAGGTGTTGGTGCTTTCCAAACTGGTCTTTCAATGATTATTTTTTGTTACTCTTCTCAGATGCTTCCCCTATTTCATCCTAATGTTTCTGTGGTTCTTGGAGCTGATGAATACTGCCTTTCACAGAAAGACAAGAAAAGAAATTTGTTTCCTACTCTGCTACATGATCTACTGGCCACTATAAATTCAAGCCCTCTGGAAGCTACCCAGGTGATCAAGTGAATTGTGAAGGAGTGGGAGGGAAAGTGTAGTATGATTAGATGAACATCTGAATGAATGAATTCCATGAGGAGGACTGTTTTCCAGGAATGGAGAAGCATTGTGAAACATCCAGAAGTTTGAATGAATCTGGGCAGGTTTGGAGGAGTACCCAGACCCTCTTTAACATGGAAAGATATGGGGGAAGGACAGCCAAATTATTTGCTGCTTTTTGGCATTGTTGGGACAGCTAATAAATCTTGTCTAAAGGAGGTATTGTATTGGCATGTTAAAACAGTTGTGTGGAAAGGCCTCGGGAAAAAAAAGAATAGATAATCTTAAGTTGTGCAAATAAGGCTGAATGTACAGATATTCAAGAAGGTATCTTCTGGTATGCCATAAATGGTTAAGGATTGAGTTCACCTCTGCCCTCAGCCATGGAAGCTCACTGACTGACTTTGGGCCAGGCATTTTCTCTTAGCCCAACTTCTCATTTTGTGGGAAAAAAGGGAGGTGGGAGTGTTGTGTTCACCTCCTTGAGCTTCTGGAGGAAAAAATGGGATATAAATCTATCCCATTTTTAGATAATTATGAAAAATTTATTTACCTTTCATTCATGAATTATTTACATCCTTCTTAAAAAACTTGTGAATTTTGGAAAGTTTTTTTAAAATTTAAAACTAAACCAAACAAAATTCTTGCCAATCCCTTGGTCACAAAGAATGTGCAACAGGCTTGCTTTACAGCAGGTGGCAGCCACGTTACATTCAGAAAGAAGAAACCAAAGTCCAGCAGTACTCCAGGCTCAACTACTTAGCAATGCACTGGCAACAGTTGAGATGGAGAAGCATAAAGAGTGGAAGATTCCCAGATCAGAATTGAAAAACCAAATAGGAATGCAAAGTGGAAGTACTTTGGTTTCTTACAGCCTTAAAAAGGCCATGCTATGTTTCCATAGTAGGTACTCCTGAACCCCACTTGGCTACATGTTTAGTATGACCTCAGCCACACATATAACTTTACCCTTCTACATTAAGTGTGCATGTTGGAAGGAATAGTACAAGAAATACCCTGAAAGAGTTGGTCATAAAAGGCCACATCTGGATCATCAATCCACCTCCAACTGGCTTTTTATTTCTACACATATAACAAAGGCCACCTGGCAGGGAATTGGTGAACCCCATGTGATCTTTGCCATATAATCACTTGTCAAAACAGCAGAGGGTGGAGTGTTTGATATGTGTGTTTATTTATTGATGGAATTTATATCCCTCCTTTCCATGACAGACAGTAGCTGATGCAACCGTAGTTCAAATTTTGCCAGATGTTCTAGGTCAAGCCAAAGAAATAAGACTTGTAAATGGGAATTGATTGAATATTTCAATGCTTTTTCTCCCTTGTAAGGATAGCAAAGGAAGTGTTGCATCTGAAAAAGATCCACATTTTTGTAAAAATTCATGGAGACCCTCCCCCAACACCTCTGAGCTAGTTACTAATTAGCACATTCCACTAGGGGAAGGCAGTTTTTAGCACCTGTAAAAAAGCAGCAGATCAAATTGCCTGTGAACACACCAAATAGGTCTGGAGGTGGCAGATTTTTTTCCACTCTGCATGTAATGCTGCTGAAACACCATTCAGCACATGTCAGATATGCCTGTTCCCCAAACTATGTCACTTGAGGTCTTTTAACCAGAGATGGCAGAGATCAGGCTTGAGACTTTCTACCACTGAACCATGCATCAGGCTGAAACATCCTTTTTAGTACAATTTCTCCCAGGGAATGTCTTCTACAAAGTAAATAACCAGGCCACATCTCTGATTCAACTATGGGAGGTGGAAAAAAGGCCTGCATTCCAGGCTCAGCAGCACTAGGAAAAAAATTGTTCACCATAGATCCGTCTTGACAGATTTGTTTAAAAACGAAACCTGTCAACAGGGGAAAATCAATCATCATGTTGACAGAGCATGGTTTCTTACTTCCAGCAGCTGGGTCCATCTGGCTAGCCAGGAGCAGTAAAGCAACATATTGAGTGCAAGAAGCCTATAGCTGAAGTGGCCAAAAGGTTTGTTTGTGCTGCAGTTTGCAGTACTGAATAGCCAGATTGTTCCTTTGCTAGGATGAGTGAGGCGTGTCAATCAGGAGGGCTTGTCATCTGCAATTTTCCTTAAAGCATTGCCTGGCTGCTGGGAAGACCCAGGGAAAACTCACAGGACTACCGAGGTGGAGGGAGATAAATTTTCAGCACCCTTTCAAAACACAGTAAGATCCGTCCCATCGTTCAGAACATCTGGCAGTTTGGGAGCAGCTTACCCTGGCTCAACTGTTATTGTTGCTAATAAATTTTATAATGCTAGTCATAAATCAAAATCTGTGATACTTTAGGGTCCAAGAGATCTGTAACAATTGAGTAAATGTGATTAAAAGAGCAAGCGACCTAAATGTTTATTTCAGTACTGAGAATGGAGCTCAACCATGGCAGCTTTTATGCATAATTGTTGAGCATCACTCTTGTTTAATGTATGTATGTCCTTTGACCTCAAGCTTAATTTTCTTCAATACTCATTAGAATGCTTGTCTGTATCTCCTTAGCTATGTCCAGAAGTGAAATGCTATGCTTCCTCTCAGAAACTTTAAAGTGTATTTTGCTTCCATGGGCCAGAATGTTTCTGTTCATATATCAACTTCATGACTTCTTCTACATAAACTGCAAACAGGCATTTATGTTATGAGCAAAAGAAAGGATGTGCAAATATCACTGCAGCTCCCAGCATGGCAGTTTTTCAATCCACTTGAATTGCACATTTTCTATCTCTTACCTTCTTCTTCCATGTTTGCAGCAGCTTCCTTTCTCACCCAGGAACCCAAAATCTACTTTTCTTCTTCTGGTAGAGGCAATTGCATTCTGCTCTCCTGGGTCCTGCAAGAGGAGACCCCCAATAAGGCCACTTCCACTTGTCCTTTAAGTCCCCAATCACAAGACTAGACTCCGTCCCTTCAGCCTTGCCCTGACTGGATCCCTGAAAGATGCCAGTTGGCATGGCAACACCTGCCTGAGTGGTCAGCATTTCATCTCAGTTAAAGAATGCCTCAAGGAGGGAAAGGTGGCTGTCTCTCAAAACAGCAGGGCTGAGCTTTTGCAAAACCAGCAGCAAGGCACATCAGAGGAATACAAATAGTATTTACACAGCCATAGCTTTTCCGGTTTAGGCAAAATCGCCTACCCACGCTACAGACTCCGCCACTCTGGGAGTATCAAATCATGGAAGTTCAAAATGCATCTCAAAAAACTGCTGCCTGATTTCACCACAGACAGTTTGTCCTCCAGGCTACTTCACTGTGATTAGTACAGCTATAAAGAGGAAGAGTTAAACATTTTGACTTTAAAACAGTGCAAAACTTTAGATTTCAGGCCCATTGGTGAGCTGTAAGAACCTTTTAAACTTGCTGATGAATTGTAATGTTCATGTAATTGATGGGAAACATAATTAAATAGATGAGAAACAGTCATATTGATCGTATTTTAATTCCTTTGAATTTAATTTTAATATATGTTTCAGGAGTGTGGCCTTGAGTCTGAAAAGCAGTTATGTACTGTGAACGTAAGGGAACAGGTGCCAGGCTTAGCTGTTTTTTCTACCGCTTACATTCATTCTTGACTTTTCATGAGATGATATGGATATTGACTGTGGGCATGTCTTCCATGGGAGCGTCATGATGCTGGAAAGGTAATCTAAGGAGGCTTGGAGGCACAAGTTAATATAGTAAGTAACTGCTAAGATGTCAAGGTCTCTCTCCTTCTCTCTTTCTACAATATTGAAATTGTCAAATTCTCTACATCTTTCTTCCTCTTATATACGGGAGGTCTGACACACCTGTTTCTCAAGTACTAGCAAATTGTTACAGAATGAGCAGGAGCTGCTGACACCCTTTAATATTGCAATGAGGCTCCCTATGTGGGAGGAGTGCTCACAAAGTTGGGGCTGTCTGTGGCTTTAATTAAGAAGCAAGTGAGCGTCTGTCAATAAATCATTTGAAGAATGATCCTAACATTTGTATATTTAATAAATCGGTTTGAGGAAATAGCCTGTGGGTGAAAAGCCCTTCTTGGCACCTCTGGGATGGATGGCAAAGATGGGACAAGGTTCCACCAGCTGCCCAGATGTTTTGCTGTCTAGAGTAAATTTTTGAACTATGTACGTCCCTCTGAGGTTTTTTGTGCCTTCACGTCAGTGTTTTCTCCTGGCGACTGCCTGGACAAGTCCCTGCAGTTTTCTTTACATGATTTCAGAAGTGGTTTGTCATTGCCTGCTTCCTAGGGCTGAGAAAGAGTGGCTGGCTTCGTGCCTATGGTGGGACTAGAACTCACAGTTTCCCGGTTTCTAGCCTGATGCCTTAACCCAGTGTTGTCCAAACTTGGCCATTTTAAGATGAGTGGACTTCAACTCCCAGAATTCCCCAGCCAGCCATGTTGGCTGGGGAATTCTGGGAGTTGAAGTCCACTCATCTTAAAGTGGCCAAGTTTGGACAACACTGCCTTAACCACTACACCAAACTGGCTCTCTTATGGAAGAACTGACAGGTCTGAAATCATACATCTTCCTCTTGTTGCCCTGAAACCTTCAGCTTTGCCTATTCTGTGTGGACTGTATTTGTTCAGTTCTGCTGATTCTTTATGCAGCAGTAACTGAAGCTTCCTCTGCCATCAGCATTCGGAATGTAGGAATATAGAAAACTGCCCAGCTTTGATCCATCTAGCTCAAGGTTGTTGACAGTGACTGGCAGCAGCTCTCCAGAGCTTCAGGCCTGAGTTGTTCCAGTCCTTCCAGGAGATGCAGGGGAATGAATCTAGGATGCAAAGCTGATACTGCTACTCAGTGATACCCCTCCCTGTTCACATTGTTCAGATGCCCCTGGGAACGGGAGAATAATAATTTGGGATAGAAGGCCGTGCATTTGTTCCTGCTTAGAATTCCTGGCATGCTTTCTTTCCAAGATTGCTCTGTCACTTGTGCAGTACATTCATCCCTTAACAAGGTCCAGACTCATTTATCTGACAACAATAAAAAAGCAACAATAGGGAGGACATTGGAAGCCTCTTAACAGTGATAGTGCTAATGAAGCTTTAAAATAAAGGGCAAGATTTAATTCCCCAAACTCTTTAAAGTCATCTTCAAATAATTATCTGACAGGAAAGGAAACTTCACAAGCCAACTGGGGCCCTGGAGGAATTACTCATTCCAGGTAGTACCTGCATGTATTTTCATGTGTTTGTCAAGTTGGCCAGTTGTAGAATCAAGTTTTGGAATTTATGCTCCATAACCCTTTGTGATGCCTGTACTAGAAGCCCTTGTAGACCATATCTGCTTGATGGCTCTTCTGGTTATGGTGTTGTGTTGCAGTTTTTTGTTTACTTCCAAGTCAGGTAGTCCACAGGTGGGCAACTGTTTTCTTGGGTCAAGGGCCACTAGGTCTTTGGGTGTTGTGTTGAAAGATGGAATCAAGATAAAAATTAAACTTGATTCCATTTAAATGTATGGCATTATGACAATTCCCTGCTTTTTAAATAATTTATCCCACTTGTCATCTTAAAAATGACAAGCGTACGATAACTTTTATAGGAGGCCACCTTAAAAATTTCAGCATCCACATAAGGCCCTGGGGCCTTCAGTTTTCTACCTCTGATGACGGTTGACCTTGGATGATGAGAAAGGTACTACCTGTTATCTCACAGGAGTAGTTTACAGTGATATTTCCTGGAAAAGCTGATTTGCTGGAATTCTCAAGGAGGGGAAACAGCAACACTGACAGTGATGCTAATGTCATATTCAGGCAGTTATGGATCTCCTGTTAGGATGCTGAAGTAATCTTAGGCAAGCCCCTCACCCCTCATATTGATTCTCCTTCCCAACTTAAGTGGAATGAAAAGCAGATAAAGATAAGTTCTCTTTGTGACATATATGGAGCCTTCCTATCTATGATAACCCTCTGTTTATTGTTTCAATCTTATATCTTTAAAAATGGAGACAGGACATTTCACTCTTGATTTCCTCATTATTCTGCATTATTCAAATGCTAGTAAATGATAATGAATCCCAAGTCTCTTTGCAGAAGAGAAACAAACCCCACTCCCAGATGATGTCTTGTCACTGTCCTTCCAGCTTGCTTAGGTACAGTAGGTATTTGATTGATATCACTTAATTTGCTTATACAATAGGTATTGTTCTGAGAAAGGATGAGCAACCAAAGGTTTTATGGTGAAAGGAAGAGGATCCTGATCAGATTCTACTACACTACATGCTTTTAATACAATTGAATCCACAGCTATATATCTTCTACTTGCGTTGAGATGATGTTCTGCCATAAACAAAGACTTTGCATAGATACTACACATGCCTTATTTACTATGTAGCCACAATCATAGTTGAGCAGTCTTCAAGGGTACTTCTGAACTGGCCAATCTAAAGCATTGACAGGAAATATAACCCAGTGCTACAAGTGGTATGGAATGATGTGATATACAAATACCATATCCTATAGATTTCACTGTGACAAGATATACTATTGATCCCTAGTTTGGACAGTTTAAATGGAGATTCAACACACTCAGTGAATATACAGTAAGATGATCAGTTACTAACTTTACTGTGGCTGTAGGTTACCTCCAGTGTGAGGGATAGAACATATCTCAGTAATACTGTGGTTTATGGCCTCATTGCCTTCATGTCTTGGTAGTAACTAGCCCTTGTGGCAACAGGTTGCTGTAGCAGGTGGATGTTTGGCTGGATTTCCCATGGACAACTTTTCTTGTTTTTTTCCTGTTCTTATTGAAATCCTTCTTCCTGGGCCTTCTTTGCACCATTTTGTTTTTGCAAATAATTCAATGACTACCTGCAGCAGGCAAGAATAATCTAGCAATCCTGTAGTAAGTTGCATAGATCCATTTTGCAGATATTAAGCTCAGGAAATAGCAAGCTGTATTTTTGCCTCTGGGACTGTTGAGCTCCATCTGGTGGGAGCCCAGAGGCAATTTCCTTTCACTCACCTTTGATTTCACATGCATCCAATTCCCCTGGAGAGAAATGCTTTTTGACATTTTCATGCAGTTGCTGTTATGGAAAAAAAAAACCCTATTCAGAAACACTAATCACATTTGTAAAAAGCAGAACTGACCATGAAAAGAAATTGATGGAGTGGAAAATATGGATGCTGTGCTACAGCCTGAAATGTTGTGTTCAGCCAATTCCTCCTGAATAGATTTGTGCAGAAATGAATGTATGAATGTTCAATCTACACTCTGGTGCACTGAAGCACTTTCCCACAGACATATATCTAGACAGTCAGACAGACATGGATATCTATCTATCTATCTATCTATCTATCTATCTATCTATCTATCTATCTATCTATCTATCTATCTATCTATCTAGTTATTCATCCAGTGGACAAATGAAATCTAAGGCCATCAGAAACAGCACTGGGGAAACAAAATTGATTTCTCAGTTGGTGCACCATTATATTTTTACTTAAGTTGCTGTTCCTTGGCCCAGTGGCCTCCATACACATGGGGCTTTACTTTCCATAATACCTTCTCAACTCCAAATAGACTGCACAAAATTTAACAAAGATAATTTCTTGGCCCTTTCAACCCTTTCAGTAATGACTGGTTAGGTTTGGTCTCTATTTTGAAGATGGACTCCTTTTTCCCAGAAAACTCTTTCTGAGTGGCTTTTTTTTTTCTTTTAACTTTTCTTGGATGTAGCCATTTTGTTCTGCCAACAACCATTTTACTTTGCCTAGAAGTGATTGAGAATAAAGTAGGATAACGAAGCTCAGTTTTTCTGAATCTTTCTCGAGATGCAGATTTTGAATAAGGTTAGACACTTCTGGTGTGAGCTGATGGATATGGTCAATTCAAGAACTTTGGACTGAGGCTTGTTAAAATTATACAGGGTGCTATTCAGTGCAATCCTATTCTAAACCATGAAATACTAGGAAGAATGTTTCTTACTGGTGAAGATTTTAATAAGCATGCTTACTTCCCCAGATGGTTTATTCAAAGGCAGCCCCAGAGATGTTTGATTATAATTTCTGTGCAGGAGATGAGGGAAATTCAGATTATGCCCAGTAGTATCATTCTACCAGTAAAATAAAATCCACCAGCAAAATAGTCTCTCCCTCTCCACCCCCCATTCCCCCTGCACATCTCCCAAATCTGTTCCAGATGGATGAGAAATTTCTTCAACTTTTTAATAGTAATTTTATTAAACATTACAATTTAAAAAGATACAAACTAATACAAACTAAACAAATAAAAATAGAAAGTGCAGAAAAGAAAAAAGTAGAAAGAAAAATAGAAAAGAAAGAAAAAATAAGAATATAGTAAAGAAAAAGAAAAGAAATATATAAAGAAATGACTTCCCCCTTCATCACAAGTATAAACAAATTTAGTAACTTATCACCTTCTCTTAAAATACAACAAATGATCTCTTCTTCCCATATCTTATCTATAAACAAATCCTTAAAGCCTCATTGTTCAGTCTGGGTCAGCAAAAGCCCCTTAAGGGTTACCAGAGATAACATATATATTTTAACCTTAATCAAATAAACCAACTTTGTATTCCTTTCTTTTACTTTTAACAATCTTGATCTTTAATCCCTTCAAATAATATCCTAGAAGGCTGTTGTGGGTCTTCCAGGCTGTGTGGCCGTGTTCTGGAAGTTTTGTTTCCTAATGTTTCGCCAGCACCTGTGACCGGCATCTTCAGAGTGCAGGAGCACAGACAGGAGCAGTTGTCTCTGTGCCCAGGGTGATGTGACCCTTTTGTGGGTATTTATAGAGATCTGGGGGTGGGGGATGGGGGGTGGGGTTCATTGACCTTTTGCAGGCTGTATCAACAAACTCAACCACCAGAACATGTGAACAGTTCACACAATGAACTTGCTAATCACCCCCAGCAGCCCCTCGTTAACAATTCAATAGAAGAAAAAACCCTGCCTAATCCCCAGGAAGATACACACAGATGCTGACACCAAAACAAGCAGCCACTCAGTAACCCAACCCCCCCAGTCCCCCCCTTCCCCCCCCCAGATCTCTATAAATACCCACAAAAGGGTCACATCACCCTGGGCACAGAGACAACTGCTCCTGTCTGTGCTCCTGCACTCTGAAGATGCCGGTCACAGGTGCTGGTGAAACGTTAGGAAACAAAACTTCCAGAACACGGCCACACAGCCTGGAAGACCCACACCAGCCATCGTATGCCAGCCGTGAAAGCCTTCGACAATACAATATCCTAGAACTTGATTTCATTTTTTCTTTGTCCCTTCTCACAGAATTTTTCAAAACTTTAACAAATCTTTTTTTGCAAATACAATATAGGGAAAGCTATCCTGGTCACTTTTTTGGTTTGTTATTTGTATTTCCCTTTTAATTATGAAGACATCAGCTGGTTTCATTTGTATATCCATTGTAGCATCTTTTTCCATATCATTCTTGTAGCCTGTCATTTTTAAATCCACTTTCAGATCAATCTCAGTCTTGTCTGGTAAAACCTGTTCCTCTTCCATAATATCTTTTAAACACAGTCTATCTATAGAGGCAGACACTCTTAACATTCACTTCTGGGTCCATTGTTCACAAATATCCTTCAGTATGTCCAATGTTAAAGTATTTTGCTCCATTCTATATTAGTAATTGAAATTTAAATGCTCTTCTTTAATTGTAATCTTTAGTTCCTTCTGGTTTCCTCTAGCGTCCAACCTTCAAAGTCCCATCCTATCATTTTTTTTTTTTAAGAATTCAAAACAACAGCATTTTCCCACAGGAAGGATTCTTATAATTAATTCAAAATCTTATTTCAAATCCATCTGGACCTTTAGTCCATTTGTAACTTTCCAAAATCAACATTCTAATCACCCTTTTGCTGTTTATTCCCCCAAAATAGAATTATTTAAAGTCCTTAAACTTGTATTTAAAATGTCTTTCACTAAGGATTGAAGGAAAGTTACCCAGTGCTGTAATATGTGTAGATCCAAAGGTTCCTAATAGTTGAAAAGTAGTTAACAAGCAATTTCCAAAAGTGATTAGAAAAGGAAGTACGTGAACCCTGTGTCCATAAAGGCGCTGACCACAGCTTGAGTGAAGATGGCTATCCCTCATCTTCCAGAGCTCTAAATCTGCCAGAGACCACTGTCTTGTGGTCTCGTCACAAGAAGCAACTGTCTGGAGCACTTGTGGGTAATCTCAAGTTCTTTTCTTGTCTGGAGAGGAATTACAAAGAGCTGGTCTACTCACCAGCTCTTCATTCTGCTGCGGTCATTGGCTCCGCTTTAGTGGAGTCATCCCTGGAAGTCCAGATAGCTGAGAGATTTCTGAAGCTGATTTGTGAAATGCTTAAAAGGTATGGAGAATAAAGGGAAGCTGTTGTGTATTGTCTCTCTTGTGGGAGTCCTTTCTTCTCCTTTTGTCTTTTCGTTTCTTAAATTTCTTCAAAATTAAAGTATAATTCTGTTCACACAAGGATATCTCTAAAGACTCTGTTGGTTTTGCTACTACTATCAAACATTTTCTGATTTGGAAATTCTTTATCTTACCTCTATCTATCTGTCTATCTATCTATCTATCTACAGTATCTATCTATCTATCTATCTATCTATCTATCTATCTATCTATCTATCTATCCAGATAGAGAATAGTTACTTTGTTGATGTTTCAATAAGGGATCAAATTAATTTCTATTCAACAACTTACAATGGCTTGTAGACAGGTTCCCTTAATATTCCAAAAGTCAATCCTCACCTTCCCTGACACAGAACACATCTCTGTGATACTTTGATTCTTCTAATACCCAATCATTACAGAAGCCCATTTGTGTGAGTGGAAATGTGTGTAGGTACAGTAACCTGAGAGAAAGTTCAAAAATTAATTAGCAAATACACTGAAGGACCTATTACATGATTCAGAGAAAAAGTTGGGGAATGGGACATTTAAAGAACTATTTCTTCTTGAAATATTGGTCAATCTGTGGTTGAATTATTTTTCTCTGCCTTTCTTGCATTCTCTTTCTAATAAAGGAGCACTGAACTTTTTGAAGACCAAGGGTTATACTCCATAAAGACATCTAGGATAAAGTAGGCTGGACCAGACCAAAAGTAATATTTAATTGATTTGGCAATTAAAAAGGATAAAATTATATGAAATATTAAATACAGTTAAGAGGATGATTCCCTTTACATTTAAAGGGTCATAATAAAATTTACATTTTCTTGGTAATCTTTGGTAAAGCTCTGGGGATCATTGCTAAGAGTTTTGGGGGGACTTCATGCAACCCTGGGATTGTGGGCTCTGCAATCTCTATTTTATCTATTTCTTTTACTTCTGATATTCAGTTTGGGTTCTTACTTGGGTCAGATTTTACCAGCTTGCAGTGATTATTATCCACAATCTGTCATAATACATGTGTTTATGTGGTTGAATTCTTCACCTTGCAGTCTGACACTTGATAATTTGACTGATTACATGATCACAGCAAAGAACATAGACAATTAATCTGCACAACTGTAATGTAAGTGAGAAACTCTTTAAAAGAGATGGCAAATCTCTATTTGTCTGCTTCTGTTTAACATGGCTGATATAGTGTCATTCTAAACACTAATTATCCCAAAATTAGTTTAGAAGAGAGGATATGCTGCAGGTTTTATCATCATTAAGTTGTAAGCTGCATTCACTAGTGTGATGACAGTGAATACAGTTTCAAAAGCACTGTAGCTTAGGTAGCTAGATGAGTCTGAATTAGGCAATTCATCGGCCACCCTATTCTTTGCAAGCAAGAAGTGATGCCGGCCAGAAGCCCAAGTTCTCAGAAAACTCAGATCTCCAGAAATAACAAAAATCAGTATGTTTTAGTAAAAGCAGTTCCTTTATTAATGTAAGAGTTTTTCAGTGGAATTAATGGACAGGGAATACCTCCATGCACATTGATTGATTTACAGGTAGTCCTTGGGTTATGACGGCAGGTGGGACTGGGATGCCACATCACAGGACCACATCACTTAGTGATGGCAATCCCGGCAGTCCCAGTTGCTGTCATAACACCAGGACTGTGCAGGTTGTTAAGCAAGGACTTCAGCTGATGGCGATGTGGGAAGAGGTGGGAGCCCCAGGCAAGGAGGTTGGTAGGTGAGAGCTGCAGGTGAGAGCTACAGGTAGGCAGGTGCTGCAGGCAGGCGTTATAGAGTGCAAGCAGGTGTGCAGTTGCCACGTGGGTGTGCACCCGTGTTGTGGGGGAGTGGGCAAGTGCCGTGGGAGGTGGGTGGGTGCAACGGGCAGGCGCAACAGAACATGGTAGGTGCGCAGGTGCCGTGGGCAGGTGCTATGGAATGCAGGGGGTTGTGTGCAGGCAGAAAAGCGTCAGGAGCAGGAATGACTTGTGATCTCTTGTTGGCTTCCCCACTGACTTTGCCAGCAGGGAACGTTGGAAATCGTGATCACTACCTGTACTGATTTACTTTATTTAGAGATAGATATGCAGGCTGCACTAAATTAGCACCCACATCTAGAACACGTTACCTTTTGATTATTTGCTTATGTTTTTTAATCCCCTTATGATAAACCACACAGAGTCTTGGGAGCTGGGTAGTATCTAATGATAGGCAACAAATAAAGAAATGAAAAATAAACGAAGGCATTTGCCAATAAATCATAAAACAGCATAAATAAAAAATATCAGGTTGCATATAAGATTGAGCTTCAAATTAGGAATTAGACCCACCTTCACCAACTTGGGGTGCTTAAGACCAGGGTTTTTCCATTTTTTTTCAGGCGATGACACCTGATAGTTAAAAAAAAATTCAGAATCCCTGATCAGGAGGCAAAGCTCAGGTAATGGAAAATTAATTGCACTTGAATGCACTTTTATTTTTTTTTTGCCCTTCTCTAATAGAACCCCATCAAGTTCTCATAGATCCCTAGGGCTTGTGAAACACTATTTGAAAACTCTTGTTGTTGGCTGCAAGAATGCATAGTTTTGTCACTGGCTTGTTAACATTCTCTTGCCATTTCAGTCCTTTGTAGCCTTTCTCAATCTAAGTGATTCCTGATGTGTTAGGACTGTCTGGGACTCCATGGATTCCCAGCCAAATGCAGACCCATGGCATCTATATAGCATAATGTTGGGGAAGGTTGAGTTAAGCAATTTTAGCAGCTCAAGAAACTCTAGAGAACAATGGCTGCCAACATTTTAGAAAGTGATATACCAGTAATATTTGGAGAAGGGGAAGGATGCAGCTTTTTTGTTTAACTTGAGAAATTCCTTTTCATCCTCATCCTAGAAAGTTCCTGCAGACTGACCAATTCAACTTCAATTTGCTCTGACACAAGAAAATGAAAGAGGATAGAAATTTATTTTAACTTACACACTAGAAAGAGGAAAGGAAAAAAAACAAAAAACGGTTGCATTGCCTGAGGTCAAAAGCACATGAGTTAGACTGACAAAAAGGTGTTCAGGTCTGATTCATAAGTCAGATGTAGAAGTACAATGTGATATTCTAAGGAGTAGGGCAAAATGTGAAAGCAAGTTATGCTGAGGACATGCCAGAGTTGAAAAGTAAGAGTATAAATCTAAATAAAAAAATAAGGGCGGAGAAGTCCAAGTTGGCAAAGAGAATTTGAGGTTTCTGGTCACAGCACAACCTGATAACATATTGTGAATGTTGTTTCCATGAGTTGTCTAGCTTGCTATGTGTATCTTCATGCACCAAATGTTGAGCCCCTTTGGACTCAGACAACACTTGGCTTTCAGCTGGCGCTGTTTTATCCTCAGGGAGCCTGATCTTGCAGTCTCACACTCTTGAAAAATCCACATGGGACTGTCATGCTCCTTAGTAGAGTTGGTCCAGGATCTGAAGATGTTCGAGGGGTGGAATCTACTTAAGATTCCATGGCAGGTTTCAGTTCTCTAAAGAGGGGTTGGTTATGTGGCCTGGGCTTCTGAACTCTTGCCTATAGCCTTCTGTGCTTCTCATTCTGAGCTGGGCATCACAGCTACACTATAATTTATTTTAACTCATATATTTATAATAGGCTAACAATCTGAATTTGGCTTGCTTGTTATTCACACCTTGGCTGTGCCATAACAATGTGGCCCCAACATCTTAATTTAAAACCTAAAGATTTGTTCAAGGGATGTGGTGGCGCAGCGGCTTAATGATGCTGGAAGTTGCTGGCCAGAAATGGTTGACACTTCAGCGGTTTGAGCCCAGCTCCGTGCGGCAGAGGGAGCTCCTGCCTCATCCCTAGCTTCTGCCAACCCAACAGCTCGAAAGCAACTGCGAGGAGATAAATGGGTACTCTCACCCCGGTGGGAGGAAAAATGCTGGCGGCGCCTTGTACGGGAGATGGGACCAGTTGCCTGTAACGCAGAAGTCACGTACGTCCGAAAAGATGCAAAGCAACGTAAACCCTGCCTTCCCGCGCCTGCCAGCTGGGCTCTGCTCTAGGAAGGAGGCAATGGCAAACTATTTCCGAAAACACCTTGCTGTGAAAACTGCAGGGATTCATCCAGGCAGTTGCCGCAGAATCGGTCACGATTGAGTGAGGATAAAAAAAAAAGATTTGTTCAGTAGGTAGGAAACATCTCTGTATTTATGCTGTATCTAACAAGAAATCTCAGAATGAACACCAATCTGTCTTCATCTGAACAAAGGGGATGGTTCAGTATAGCTAGGTTCACATATTATGGTAAGCCATGGATTGCTTGTCTATGGTTTCTTGAAGGAAACCTCAATTGGCTGGGTTCATATAAAGGTTAAACCATAAACTATGATTTACAAACCATAGTGACTGAGTATACAACTCAGAACTAAAGAAACTTTTTGAAAGCTTGATATGAAGTATGAACCATGTCTACAGGTAGTCCTCAACTTACGACCACAATAGGGACTGGAAAATTTATCATTAAGCGAGGCACCACATGACCACATCTGATTTTACGACCTTTTTTGCTGTGAATCACCATAGTCATTAAGTGAATCACGTGGTTCCCCTTGACTTTGCTTGTTGGAAGCTGGCTGGGAAGGTTGCAAATGGCGATCACATGATCCTGGGATGCTGTAACCGTCATAAATACACGCCAGTTGCCAAGCGCCTGAATTTTGATCATGTGACTGCAGGGACACTGTGATGGTTGTAAGTGTGAGGACTGGTCATAAGTCACTTTTTTCAGTGCCATTGAAACTTCGAATGGTTGCTAAACAAATGGTTGTAAGTCAGGGACTACCTGTATACCCAGTTACAAAACCATGCATGGAACTAAATTCCTCAGAAATAAGTTCAGCATCCTCAATATTTAGGAAGTTGTTAAAAATGTGGTTGTTTAGGTAGGCATTCAGGAATTGAGATATTGAAGATACTGTATATTTACCTGAGACATGGATGAGGATACTGATGGTCGTGTGCAATTATTGTTATTTGAATTTGAATTGTGGGTATTTATTTGTATTTTTGTACAGTATATTTTGGTTTCTTGCTTTCATAAGGCAGTTAGATTTGCTTTGGTTTGAAACCACGTAAAAGCACTTGTAAACAAACAGAAGGAAAGAAGAGTTTTTTCAGTGGAGTATATGCTTCTCTAAAGATATAAAAATAGAGATAATTTCTTGACTTGAACCTGAATCTTCAGGACCTAGAATGTCACAGGGATAACCTGATGCTTACATGGTTCTCATCTTGTTTAGAATAGACACATCACAGCACTTGAATACTGTATGTTTTCCAAGGCCATCATTGCTACCCTACCAAGTGCTAGAATTATACTTTAGTGAGATAGGCTATAATAACAGGATCTTGCAAGTCTCATTGTGCTTGATCTCCACTCCCTCTTATATCCCATTGAGACTAGGAGCAGCCTGCCTGAGTTTCTTCTGAATACGATCTTACTTTCCAGGACTTAAGGAATATTTCAACCCTCTGTGCTTATATAACTATTTCTCTCAAGGTCATCTTCCTGATACTCTACAGGGCAGCAACTGAAAAGCCCTACCTCTAAGGTCCCAACAGAAGACATTCCATGAGAGAAGGGACTCAGAGGGAGCCCCTTCTACCTGATCTTATCAGATGGGCAGAACCAACTGAGAGAAGGTGGTCCTGAGGACAGTCAGGTTCTGAACCATGAAGGGCTTTAAAGGCCAGTCTAGTGCCTGCTTTTTCATTACTGGAAAAATTGGAATTGTGCTTTTCCATGGCTTTCTCAGGTGTTTGCATACGTAGAACCTGTCACTCCTTCTTCCCACATTTTCTTGTTTGATACTAACACAGATTCTTTCTATTCTTTCTTCCCCCCCCCCCATTATGGTACCATTGTAGTTCTATTGCCAGAATAATAAAGCAATAGGTGTTTTTTTGGTTCTATATTCCTCTATAGGTCCATGGGAACTTTATAGCAAGGAAGAAGTGATAGTATGGTTTCATAGAACAAAGTTTCAACACTCTTAGTTGCAACTGAAAGTTGGCTTGGGTTAGAAAACAGCAGTTTGAATCAAATCTGGAAAATACACAGATGGGTGTGTTTGCAATGGACTGGAAATGGGAAGAAGAGGTCATCTATATCTGCACTCAGAAGTGGTGGGTAGCTTGTACTGGTAATGGGCCAAGCAGAAAGTGTGGTTCTGTCCTTAACATCACCATGAATCTTAAGCTGATTTTATGGTAGGACTAACTCCAAATATATGAGTGATTTCTCTTCTGCCTCTCTTGGCCTATAATATTATCAGTTTAAAAAGCTAATTGAATCCCCTGGTTAGGAAGAGTCCTTTTGTCTGAAGTTATTCAGTGTGGCGTTTAAAGCTTAATAACTTTGTGATGGAAGGGAGTGCATTTCAACAGAGGTGATCTAGGGGACCTCCCTTCCAATTAAGACATTAAACCTCTGCCACAGAATTCAAGTACAATAAATGATCAGCCCTCCTTGATTAATAAATCATGGCTTTTCAAACTAAAATTGGTGCCAAAGCCATGAAATTGGGTGCTGTTCCCACTTGCACTGTTCCCTGTTTGGAAGATGAAGATTCTTCTATTTCTTCTATTTCTATTCTTCTATTTATGAAGAATAAAAATGTTGCTAGAAGCAAAAGTTGGAAGGTATGAAACTTTCCTCAAACATATTGAGGACTTTCTCTAAGTTTTGCCTGAAAAAAATCAGGAGGGGGGTGATGCAGCACTGGGAGTGGCTGGTAGCCTGAGGCTGCTCTCTCTGCCTTTTTAGTTTGCATTGCAGTTTTAATGTTTTAGCTTAATTTTACCCTTCTGTAGTGTTTTAACCTATATATTTTTTCTAGGCTTTTTAAAAATCTGTAATGATGCCTAAAGTCACTTGCATAGTGAGATGGGTGGCATATATAAATTTGAAAAATAAATAAATAAAATTAAAAAATGATGAGGAAATAATTCCAATCCAATCAGAGGGCTCTGAAAATCTTGCTCCTTCCCCTGTCAGTCCTGTCTTTCTCTCCCTGGATTAAAGTGATGGCCATACATGAGTGGGCCTTGTCTGTGGTTTCTCCCATTCTTTGAAATTCTTTCCCTTTAAAATGCTTTAAAATGGTGTCTGCTAAAAACCGTATTTTCAGCTAGCGTCATCCACAGAATATTGCTGCTTTTGTCAGAAAGATAAAGGCAGCATTGTGGTGTATTGTCGAAGGCTTTCTCGGCCAGCATACGATGGCTGGTGTGGGTCTTCCGGGCTGTGTGGCCGTGTTCTGGAAGAACTTCCAGAACACGGCCACACAGCCCGGAAGACCCACACCAGCCATCGCAGCATTGTGGTGTTGGTGTGCAAGTTCTTCTCCGTTTGGGAGTGCATGCAACATCACAATGCATGATGAAGAAGGGTGGGGCTTGCATGAGTTGTGTTCCCCTTGCCATGCCCCTTTTCAAAAAATGTATATGGAGTGTTTTAATTCTTGTATTTTAAATGCTTTGCATTTTTAAAACATTAATTTAATTGAACACTAATTCAATGAATATGGATATTTGACCATGGGGGGCAATATAAATATGGATTAAAGACATATTTTTCTGATATGGTGCCTTTCAGATGATTTGGTAAATGTCTTTCTTTTCTGCAAGATTTTGACCAACCAAACTATTCACCAATATTCAGAATTCAAGAGCCTTGAGAATATGTTGTGGGCATTCTTGCAAGTGGGCTGCTGAAGGGGCTTCTCATTCACCGAATAGATGCTGTTTGCAAAGTTTTACTTTACCTAGCTTTTATTGGTTTGTTCTCCTTGCTGTATTCTCAGCAGTTTTCTCTAGCACCACAATTCAAAGGCACACATTGTGCAACCCTTCACATTGGATGTTTTCAGGGATATTTGTGAACAATGCACTTAGAATAATTGTAAGAATGTCTGTTATCATCGATAGATGGTGTGCAAATGATGTTACAGAAGAGAAACAAGGTCTACTGGATGAGACTGAAATTTCTGTTTTACTTTCTAAAATGTCCACCTTGTCATTAATTTGTTTACTTCTCCCTTAAGGTGCCTTATAGATTCTTCAGTTTTTTTGGTAACTTCTTTCATCTCTACAAACCTTTTTCCATTCTCCCTTCAAAAGAAACCAGCTCATTTCTGATAGATCTGCCAGACTGAGATACCTGGTTTCCCATTTCTTCAAACATTCATTGTAATATTTCTAGGGTAATTCCTTTATCTGTTGGTTGCTCTAATGAACCACTCCTTCCCTCACCTTACTTTGCAGCTTTTCTGGTGGTCACCATTTTTTAAATTTATAATCCAAAAGTAAAAGTGAGTCAATTACAAAGATGAAGGTAAAAAACAGGCTTCTCTCTTTTTTTACCTCTTTTGCTTTCCCTATACCCCTAAGGCTTTAGTCCAATCCATCTTTCCGTAGTTTAGATGACACACATATTACATTTAGCTCCTTATTTTGTAACTTCCACCAATTACCTTTTCCGTTTGTTGTCAAACAATCAACATCCCTAGGAAAGTCTATTCTGTTCATTTAATTAATTCCAAGTAATGCCAAAAGCACTTTCACCAAAATATTTATCTTTCAGATTTATACCATCCCCTTTGTCTGTTTATCACTTTCTTAGTCAAAATCTTGACTAAGCTTTTTGCTGTTATTTTAAATTTTTTTAAAAGTATTATTTTCCTCTTGGCTTTACTTTTTGTAATCTGGAAGGAGGATTAACTCACCCAGAAGTTTTCTTTGTCCAGCTGTTTTCAAAGACCTCTTTTCAACTGTAAATGGATTATATGCTGAAGTGATTAAGAAAGTGAGGGTTGGTTGAATTTAGTGTCCTTTAAAAGGCTGCACAGTAAGAGTGTGAGCAAGCTGTTTCTCCCTTGACTCCCAGCCCCTCTACTCATGAGAAGACCACAAGACTTCTATCCTGCAGTTTCCTCACAAAAAGCAGCTGTTCACGACACAGGTGGGTGACCTCCCAGTCTCTCCTTTATCCAGAAAGACTTTCACCAGCCAGAAATCACCGCTGGCTGCCGTTCGTTAGCGCCGAGCTGTCTCCACTATTTCAGAGGTGTCTAGTTCAAACCTCACCCAGAGGCTGAGGCAGCTGTATTTAGTTGTTCCAGTTTAAAAGTAGTGTTTCCCTTCTTCCAACACAGGTCTTGCCATATGAATGACCTACAGGGCTTTTTTGATGATGCTGGTGATGGCACAGGCGGCGGCTGAGATCTGCCCACTTCTGATGGGCTATTTTAGGCTGCTGTTTCTGGGCGCTGCCCTCCATGACCATCTTAGCTTGTACTGCTGGAGAGGATGGACCCCTGGCTCCCACAGACCCATCTGCCTCTGTAATGTTTGACTGAAGTTTGGAAAGTGCCAGTAAGGGGTTACGTGGGTTGTTTTTAATTAGGGTTATCATTTTTTTCGAAAGAATATTAAACCTATCCTTAAAAAAGGGGACAGATGTTTTAGTTGATTTTAAGCACAAAAGAGAACCAGACTCACCTGGTGATTTACTGCTTGTTTGGTCCGACATGAGTGCATTACAAGTTTTCTAAAGCTTCTGTGACAAGGGGTTCACACAGCCATTTTTTATGCTGGTTTGGTTACTTTGGGGGGGGCAGCGCTATTTTACCTATTCCAGTGATATTCTTTGTATTTTATGGACTACCTCTGGTGTTGTCAGTCCTGCCCCTGGCTGCATTCATTGTTTTAGAATAAAGGAGGATTGGGGTGAAATTGATAAATATTTCTTATTTTAGCCTGCATGGCAGGTCACAGGTGCAGCCAAAGGGCAGGGGCCGAATTGGGTGCTGCCAGCTGTGGCCACTGGCTGCCAGCACAGACAATGCCTCATGGCACTTATTGATCACTCCTTCCTGCTTCACTCACACCTGACCGGTCAGAATGAAGAGAGAGAAAGTTCCTCATGCTACAGCCTGTGTCCCTCCACCAGGTGTGTGAACTAGGCTAGCTTTTGGAGATAGATTCAGTGAACTTTTAGAAAGGTGTTGGATACTTGTTCAGAAAAACAGGTCTTGTGGTTTTTCAGAAGAGCAGTAAGCACATGTTCAGAAATAGTCTGAGTGACAAGTCAGCGGCATGGAGAACTTCCATGCTGGTGACCTGTCACTTGGGCAGCTTGAAAAGTGGTCAAGGCTTCCATCTCAGGCACTTGCTTATAGGTGTCCAAGCTCACCCCATTGCATGTTATGGACAGTAATTGGTGTTTTTTTTCCCCTGCTGGAGATGATGATGGGTGGCCTAGGGAATCCACCATTTGTTGTCCTTAAATTGTCCTACGTTAGTACTGTAAGGCAGCCCCAATTGCCAGCCTCATCACAGAAGCAGAATAGAGCATGACCATCAGAAATAGAGCATGACAGCAGAAGTTATGTCAGCATTTTGTGCTGACTCAAGGATTGGAGGGATCCACATTAATGCAGCTGCAAGGAAAAGCCTTAAGCAAACCATTTTTCTCTTTAATAAGGTATATGCCCAGGTTTGTTTTTTTTTGTGCCTTCAAGTCAGTGATGACTCCTGGTGACTGCCTGGATAAGTCCCTGCAGTTTTCTTGACAAGATTTCAGAAGTGGGTTGCCATTGTCTGCTTCCTAGGGCTGTGAGAGGGTGACTGGCCCAAGGTCACCCAGCTGGCTTTGTGCCTCAGATGGGATTAGAACTCACAGTTTCCTGGTTTCTAGCCTGATGCTTTAACCACTACACCAAACTGGCTCCCTCCTATATGTGCATTTTAGCATTGTTAAAAATGCAATTTGTATCTCTGGATTGAATAATTATTTGAACAAGTGGTTTCCCATGTTGTAGAAATGCACTGCATAAATTTGCTCTGTGCTTGGTACACTTCTAGAAAAGATGCTGAGTTTCTAACATCTGTCTGTATTAAAGTTCATAAACATGCAGAAATGTTTTGGAGGGGCAATGGGGACAAATGCCCCAGATCCCTATGTTGAAAGATCTTTGCCTCAAATACAATTCAATATTTGAAAGGAATGATCAGATGACTGACACTGAAAGTCAGTAGGGTATTCCAGTATTTTAGGTTTCCCCATATCCTTTCTTTTTCTGGATAAAATAACAAAACAACCCCCCTCCCCAAAATGGAGAAAAACATTTCACTGACCTAGGAAGTGGGAAAATAAGTAGGGACTCAAATGGATATTCTGCCTTCAAGCTTAGAGCATTAAAAAGGCTCTGAACCTGTGTGTGATGGGAAAATGTGCAGGCATGTAATAGACTTTATTGTCCTGATGCGATAAAATCTAGCATGGTAGATACTTTTTGTGGAGTTGTAATCTCCAAAACCTTTCCTGTTATTGCTACACAGATACTGTATGATGCAGCCAGAAATGTGGACAGTGAAATGAAGTGTCAAAAGGTTGATGTTTCAAGAAAATCTTTCCCTTTTGTTATATGAAGGAAAAGGTAGGGTGATATATATCCAGCAGAGAACAAAACATATTTTCCTAGGTGACCTGCAAGTGGATAGCAGGTTTTTCTATAAATCAAGTCGCATACATAGAACAGAATTTTAAATACCCCAAGTTCAGACGAGGCCAACTGTTGATTAACAGTGCATCATTTCCCTGCAATTAGTGTTGAGAGAGGCTGTTGATTGGAAATGACATTTTGAAAGTTAACCTTGGAGCGTTCAAACTAAACTGGCATATCTTTCTCCAGAAGTTTGTTAAACCCTGATGGCTGTCTTCAGATTTTTGCAAAATCACTAGAGAGGGTATGCAAAGGGACATTTGGTGAACCTTGGGGGTGTTCCCTGTCTTTATACAATGATGATGCTTGATTAACACCCAGGGTGGTGTGCGTGTTCTACAGAAGCAGCAGTCTGAAAAAATGTTCTGGAATAAGAAGACTGCTAAGACATTTGTAGCACAAGAAATATGCAATTGCGAATGAGTATGTGGTATTCACTGTTTGAGATCCACATCTCCTTGGTGATAGTCTTCCAATAAAAAAATTGAAAGCAGGACTTTTCAAGATGGAGAGAAAATGGGGAGAGAGGAACTGTTTTTTCTGGTTCTTTCTCCTCCAGCTTGATTTAGTTATTTGGCAGAGCAAAGCCTAATGGGGCTTATATGCAAAACCACTGATTCTGATAGCACTGGCAACAGCAGATTGAGTTGCTGGACTGGCAGAAATTAAACTGACGGGGCAGAAATTCACATTGATTGCCATTGCTATCTTCCAATTAGGTTTCTTGCTGAAATACTGTCACATCTGGATCCTTTAATTGTGCATTACCATTATGTTTGCCAAACCACAAGTGACAATTTGGAGCATTGGAAAAGGCTGCAGAAGGGGAGGTAATTGGATGGCATAATACTATATATCCCTTTAAATGAAGATCTTTTCCTCCTTTCCCAGGGCGTAAATGGCTTTGCAACTGCAACTCTTAGGGCAGAATCATTCTTGATGGAGGGGAACAGCGGAGCTTCGTTCACATGCCAGACCAAGATGCTGTGATTGACATGGCAGAGGCCCAAGTGTTAGAATGGGCAGGGTGGGATCTGATTTTTCCCTTTCTCCAATCTTTTTCAGAAGGATGAGACATGCTTTACTATCTGAGAAATCACACGTTTATTACAGCCCTAAGGCCAGATACAATCAAAATATACAATAACAACCATCTTACATTTATATATATCTATAAAACAAAACAATTAATATTATTTAATCTAGTAATTAAAATAACAGTGCTAAAATATATCAAAGTAAGCTACTACAGTATGTTGTGGAATTTTAACTCTAAATAATGGTAGAGCGTATTGTACAGATGGTAGCACAGAACTGGGCAACTTGGGAGAATATTTCTGGGTCTTTGTCCGAAAGGAGTAGCATTAGATGGAAGTCACACTCCCTGCCAGGAAATCTCTTCAATATCAGGTGTATATATATATATATATATATATATATATATATATATATATATATATATATATATATATATATATCTGTCTAGAATCCTTCTATAGGGAGCAATATAGTAGCATATGGCTTAGTGCAGTGTTGTCCAAACTTGGCCACTTTAAGAAGAGTGGACTTCAACCCCAGAATTCCCCAGCCAGCCATGCTGGCTGGGGAATTCTGGGAGTTGAAGTCCACTCATCTTAAAGTGGCCAAGTTTGGACAACACTGGCTTAGTGTTTCTATTGAGCCATCTCCACATGGACATAACCAAAGGTGCATGGGAATGCCCTTAAAACGTCCAAAAAGGACTGCTGAGGGCAATGCGTCCATTCTAGCTAGGGTGAAAGCTTTGCAAAATTTCAGAATTGTAATAGATGTTAAATAAGAAGTTGGAATAAACCCTTGTGGTAGAAACTGACAAATATTGGGGTGCAACACCTTACTTAAATTTGTTTGTAAATCTATATCCCAGATACGTTGTTTAAGGGCAGTTCTAGCATTATCAAATCCTAATAAGCACAGAGTTTGCATAGAGAAGCCCAGCAATTGAATTCTATCTAAGGCTTGTTTTTGCCATGATGATTTGAAATGATCCCTAAATACTAAACCTATAGGAAACAGTAGTAACTTTAGCCAGAAGGTAAGAAGAAGAAACCATGCTCTGGCATCCAGTGAAACTATACCTAATTCTACCCTTAAGATGGCATTTTTAACACTTTTTGGTACCATCAAAATGGGTCTCATAAATCTGAGAAACCACCTGTTTCCTTATAGGTTTATCCAGGTTATTTCCCTAGTAATGGCTCATAACATCTTCTAAATATCAGCCAGCCATTACTGAGGTGTTAGAAAGCCTATCCTCATTACGGTTGGCACTTTAGAAGTCACTAGTGGGATTCCTAACCTAGTTTTTATGTCCTAATGAGGATGTCCTGCTGATGGTGCCACAGCTTGCTTATGCTACTAGGAAAAGAAGCAGTAGCTTCCATGTTGAACAAACTTCCCAGAGGATATGAGGGCATGGGGTTTTGCTAAAAATGAAAGGACCCCCCCCGCCCCCCCCGGTTAGCCTAGGCCAGTGTTTCTCAACCTTGTCAACTTGAAGATGTGTGGACTTCAAGCTGCCAAGACTGAGAAACACTGGCCTAGGCCATCTTTTGACCTCCCTATTTTCTTGTTATTAGCTGTCCCAATTATTGTCTTTTATGGATTGTTGATGTTCTACCATTGTTGCTTTATTTTACGCAAACAGTACTGACGTTTTCTTAAAAAGGAAAAGTGCTATCAAAATACTGCAAATAAATATTCCTAGTAGCTGTGAGTGAATGACTCCAATGAAAGGTTGCACTCAAGGTTAAAAGAACATATAACTTCTTGTGCAATGAGATGTCTCATCACTGTTTTCACCAGTTCTGTGTTCCCCACATCTGTTTCTTAAGCCCATCAGAATCAGTCTGGGGAGTCATAGGGGGCATCTGATTGCTTAATTTTTTATTTCAACTCATTCAGTCATTTTTGCCTATAAGTAGCTAGTTAAAAAGCAAAATATTAATTAAATATAGTTTAAAAAAGCAACTATAGAGTGCCATCTATACTTGGAAGCCACATAGTAGAAGGCTCTTTCTTCTCCCTTCGTGTGCTGAATAAAAAATTGTGGGCACATATAAACAATCCTTTTCTCTGGATTTCCATCTGATGTTTATAGATTGCCTTCAGGAGTAGCCCTCATACAACCCATTGTGGTAGTCTAACTGACATGTAGCAAAGACAAGGATAATTTTTACCAGATATGACTGACTCAGGAATGGCTACAACTGGCATGCCAGAAATAGCTGTGCAAATGTATGAAGAATATCTTCCACAGATCAGATGACATTTGCTAGCAGAAAGATGTTCTCTGCTGGTGCTCTTCTTCCTTTCAAATCCTATGCTCTGAAACTGATGTAGGTCTTTAAGCCTAGCATCTGCACAATCTGTCTGTCTGGTAATGGCTTCCTAATATTGTGGAAATAGATTCCCTTTCCTAGTCCTGCTACTACACTAGTTATGTAGTACTGTGGAGAAAAGTTCATAAACTACCAAGTGGAGGAGACAAGTAAAATAAATGGCTACTATAAGAGAACTGAAAATGGAAGAACCTCCTTGCACGGTAGGTGGAATTGTTATATGTATTCTTTGCTGATGGAGTTTCTAATGTGGCAGTTGCCTAGAGAGAATAGTAGCATTCTGGTCAGTGCATTGTATTGATTGTGTCATGGACCGTGATTTGGTGATAGCACTTACAACATGTTTTTTAATTCCAACCATGTCCAATAATCCAGAAAAGCCAAGGATCTCTACTTTACCAGCCAACTTGGCTAATGGGGCAATATGCTGGAAGTTGTAGCTGATAGAGCTACAACTGATAGAGATTCTCTGTCTCTACTCTAATGGAAAATATTAAGGAACAAATTAGTATTTGGGACACTTGTATTTTTCATCAGCTACCTTGTCTTTATATGCTGTGCCAACTGGTAGATGGCCTTTTCCTATTATTCTTAAAGACTCCCATGTTCAGTAAAGATTCCCTTGAACTCTTGGTGACTACAACTTTAAACTAAAAACTAAGTTTTTTGGGGGACCAGTACAGACTTTTTTTTGCCACTGCCTTTCTTCTTCTGGGATATTTTGTAGCTTCCCAATTTAGTTTACCATCCTGGGATTTCCTGATCATGTCTCATCCAAATACCTGCTTAGCTTTTTGAGATAGCTAAGGTTGGTTCTGGACTACCAGTTGCACATGAGGTAAGAGAAGAGCTCAGTATGGTTGCAGATTGTGATCCTTCAGTGATTAATATATTAATCCTGGTTTTCTTCTAATTGTTTTATCTTTTTAGCAACCCTGTGAGATAAAGTCAGCTTAGTGAATAGCTTATGATATTGGCTAGAGGCCAAGAGTGTGGAAAGACAGAAGCTTTTTTGTTTTTTGTTTTACTAAATACATCTTGAAAAAGGAGTTCAAATGAAAAAGTCCAATAAAAATGCCCCAATCAAATAGAAATGAGGGGCTGGATGGTCAAAAGGAAGTATTAAGAAATTGGAAAGAGCAAGAGAAGAGATTCTGGAAAACCACAGACATGAGACCAACAAGGACAGGGGAAGGAAGGAAAAGAAAGTATATTTATCTACACTGTTGTTTCTGTTCTACATTGCATATGCGTGCTGATTTCTTGATTGCTGTTGTTGCTTTTGATTTGTTTTCATTGTGTAGAAGTTCTTTCAGACTCCAGAGTGCTTACCCAGCTCTGTTGCAAAAATGAATTCTTTCCTTCGGCTTCCCTGCTGTCCTCCCAGAGCTGTTTTTGACTGTGTTCTGTTTGAACCACCTCTGCTCGTTCAGTTCCTTCATTCCCACACTTTCCTCTGTGGACAACCATTTTTCTAAAATTCATTTTTCTTTCTTTCCTTCCTCACTCTCATGTCTTCCTTTTGTCTCAGTTTTTACTACTATAATTTAGCTTATTTTCTGCATTGGGTCTCTGCCTGTGAACTTCCAAATGGCTGTGATACTTCTGCTTTGGTTATGAAATGTATAGGATCTTATATGTAGTGTTGGAGCATAAACAGCAAAAGCCCCACCAAACAAGGCAGAAACATGATCTTTCTCTCTCACACACATGCACATCCATTCACATGCACACAATAAATGAATCCCAAAGAAAGAAAGGCTGAGAGCAAGAGGGCATACCATTCTTCATCAGCCAAGGGGATGAAAAGGAGTTGGGAGATTCTAAAGAACTCTTTGTGGGTGAATCTCAGCTTTGCCAATGCCATGCTCCTATCATTTACACTACAGAGAGGTCAGGGTGTCTGTATTGATTCTCACAATGAATTTTCACACTTTGTTCTGGCCTCATATCATTCCTTCTTATTTTGAAGTGTCGGTTCCTTTCTTAAGGAAATAAAGACTTATTTGTTACTATCAGCCATGCAGCCATGATAGATGAATGTTTTCTTTAGCTTGTTTCTGTTTATAGGCCTAAATGGTGCCAACTGATGATTTAGTCAGGATTCTCCAGCCCTTTTATCTTGACTTCCTTTTGCTCTCCTTTTCTAGTCAGCTCATAATAGAAGGAGCATAGAGGGGTTTAGAGAGAACACAGTAGAAGGAAACAGAGAATAGAATAAAGAATGAAGATATGTTATCTATAAAGATATTATATAGAAAATATAAGTATATATATATATATTTATAATAATTTTAATTGAAAGTTTCAGATACAAAGATAAAAAACTAATACAAACTAAGAAAAATATAAAAAGTAAAAATAAAAAGTACAGAGAAAAAGAAAAAAGAAAAAAAATAGTAAAGAAAAAAGAAAAAAGAAATATCTAAAGAAATGACTTCTCCCTTCATCAAGACAAGTACAAACAATTTCAGTAACTTTTCACCTGCTCTGATACTTCAACAAAAATCTCTTCTTTCCATATCTCATCTCTTTATAAACAAATTTTAAAGCCCTGTCATTCAGTCCTAGTCAGCAAGAGTCCATTCGCCAACTTCTTGTTCCACTGTGGTCATTGTCCACCATCGCTTCCCCAGAAGTCAGAATATAAGGTATACATTTCATATTAGTTTCAATATATTTCACCATGGTCCTTACAGATGTTGAACTTCAGCTCTAATCAGTCTCACCGACACATAAAACAGTGAGGTATGCTGGGAATTGTAGTTCAACTTCTGGAGGGTTACAAGTATTATTTCCCATTATTTATTTATAGACTGTTGTTCTTTCAAAGACTCCTGGTGATTTCCAGCAGAAATAATACAATACATAAAATCCTACACAACATTGATCATAAATATTAAAACATGAATCATCTACTTACCCCAGCGTCTATTGCCCCAGTTCAATTCTGAACTGAAAGTTCTGTGAAAGAGCTCTGTTTTCACTGCTTTCCTAAATAGCAATAGGGAGGGCATCATCTGGGGTCTGTATGATTAGGCTGTTCCACTGCTATGAGCAGAAGGAATGACCCTGAGGGTCCGGGGGAAGAGCCACTACCAAGACAATGGTCAGACAAAAGAAACCTGAGTCCAGGGCAGAACTGTAACCTCAGAAAACATCTCAGGCAAAACCCTCCCTAGTTTCTCAAAAAAATAAAGGGAGGGAGAAGGGAAGTGCATTCAGACTTGCATGATTCTGTTACTATAACTTTATAATGTAAGTAGTAATGACTTGCATGACTTTGGATTCCTAGCCTGATCTACCTTGAAGGGTAGACATCTACAGGCATGGAACCATAAGGAAAAATATTGACTTCTGCCTTCCAACTCACACAGAGGGGGCCTTCAACATTCCTGCTTGAGATGAGTGAGCCAGATGGATCAGTTTTATTTGAAGGAGATGGTTCTGGAGACACCTATGAGGGTTGAGTGAAAAATAATGCCTCCAATATTATATGTTGCCAACAGATGGTAGTACTGACATGCTAGAAGCTCTGATGCATTCTTTAGCCTCTCTTCTATCACTGCAGTTGGCAGAAAGTTGTTGTGAGAAAAGGTTGTGTTGCTATTGTTCATGAAAAGGATGCCTGCAGTGAGTACTTGTCAATGGACTTTAAACAATGGGATGTGATTGAATTTTTGACTGCCAAAGGAATCCCCCCCAGCTGAAATTCATCACCAAATGCAGGCTGTTAGTGGTGAAGAATGTGTTGACATGAGCACTGGGCCCAAAAGATGGTTAACCAGGAAGAGCTGATTGTGTGATCAAGAATGAAGTGGATGATCTGTGACACAAGTGAATTTCACACGAGAACATTTGATGAACTGATTAAGGCCAGTTGGCAGATTACTCTAATGGAAATTGCTGTCAAGCTTGGCATTTCACAGGAATGTGTGGGTCACATTATTGATGTTCTTCAATATAAGAAGGTTTGTGAAAGATACGTTCCTGATTTGTCCATAGAATATCATCACAAAGCTTCACCTAGAGAAAAAACAGTTCAAAACCCAGGCTTTGGCAGGAAAACTCAGGTTAGTTTTTTTGGATGCAGATGGTATTATTCACATGGAGTTCCTTGAATCTGGCACCGCTGTAAGCTCAGAGTGCTACATACGTTGCAACACTCAAGTTCAGAAGCAGAAGAAGGAAGTTTTACTGCAACATGACAATGCTAGGCCTCACAATTCATAAGGCACCCAAGAGGCAATTGCAAAGTTGGGTCTCACCATATTTATTTATTTATTTATTTATTTATTTATTTATTTTCAATAATTAATAAAATTAATAAAACAAATACATAAAAACAATCATTACTAAAAAATGTAAAGAAACCACAAGGCATAGGAGAGAGTAATTGTTAAGCACAATAATGGAGCCACCTCAAGATCTCACTGGTCCCCTGATGACATAGCCAGGTCTTGAAGGACTCTGGAACATTAACAGGGATAGAGCTAACCTCACTTCAGGGAGGAGCATGTTCCATAAGGTGGGTGCCATGGCACAGAAGGTCTATCTCCTGGCACTCACCAGGTGTAGTTCCCTAACTGAGAGGACCTGCACCATGCCCTCTCTGCCAGATCTGATGAGATGGGCAGATATAATCAGGAAGAGGTTGTCCCTCAGCCCCATGCCATGAAAGGCTTTATAGGTTAAAACAAGCACCTTGAATTTGACCTGGAAGCAATGCAGCTTGTGGAGCATAGGTGTAACATGTGCAGCTTGTGGAGCAGAGGTGTAACATGTGCTGTTCTAGAAGCACCCATAACTGCCTTCACCACTGCATTCTGCACCAGTTGAAGCTTCTGGATACTCTTCAAGGGTAGCCCCATCTTACCTCGTCCGCCATACAGTCCAGACTTGGTGCCATGCGACTTCTACATTTCCTCAAAATTGAAGGAATACTTTTGTGGTCATCTGTTTGATTCAAATGAAGAGGAGGAAAAGACTCTCAGACCTGTTTGAAGAGATGAGTGTGGAGTTCTTTCATGAAGAAGAACAAGAAGCTTGCCCATCATTGGTAGAAGTGTGGGGAAAAGTAAATGTTGCTGATTATGGGGAGAAGTAAATATAGGTAACAAAAGAGCTCATTTCAAGGACTGTTTCCCATTTCAGAGTCCTTCAGCTGTCCTTCTTTTGGTCCTAAGTGTCGTTTAGTAGGCAATGGGAACTTTGGGTGAAAGTGATTATTATGCTAGCATTCTTAAAATTAAGGAATGGAGTGAAATCCACACCTTGCACTTCAAGAGATCAAATGTTAAAAACTCAGTGCAATGATAGGTCCATAGTAAAGGAAATAAATGGGGAAAGAAACCCAAGGCAGATGGAATTCTAAAAAAGGAGAATACCTACTGGTTCAGAAAAAAATGTGGAACCTGAAGAATATGAGTACAGGTAGTTACTAATGACTTAATGACCACAATAGGGACTGGAAAATTGGTCGTTAAGTGGGGTGGCCATTAAGCGAGTCACCACGTGACCAGACCTGATTTTACAATCATTTTTACAATGGTTGTAAAGTGAAAGTAAAGTAAAGTGATGGTCATTTTTTTCTGGAATTCGCTTAACGAACACGTGATTTGCTTAACCACCATATAATTTGCTTAATGATCGAGGTGATTTGTTTACGACTGTTGTAAAAAAAGGTTGCAAATCATGATCATGTGACTACAGGGGCTGGTGCGATGGTTTGTGATGGTTGTAAGTGCAAGTACAGGTTGTAAAGCATTTTTTCCAAGGCCATCGTAACTTCGAACCATCATTAAATGAGCAGTCATTAAGTAAGGACTACCTGTAAATAAACCATGGAAAGCACATACACAATAGTAAATATGTGCCAAGAAGTATTTCTACTATCCAGTAAAAATTTTTTCCCCTGTTTCAATGATATGTAGCTTTGGTTTATTTTGGTGGTGAAATAAAATTCCCTTTTAGGTCAACTAAATACTGAGAAATATTACAATGGCTCTCCTATTTTACTGTGGGTGGAGAAGTAACAAAATTTCTTTCAATAAACCACCGTGATGAACATGGCAACCTTTTTAATCAAAATGCCCACAACATGTTTTTAACATTCTAAATGTGTCTCAAAAATTGGAGATCACTGTTCTAAGGCACAACCAACCTTTTGTCCAACTCTGAATCAAAATGTTCCTGGATACAATGGGTACCATTTAAGCCTATGGTGAATCATCCTGATCTTGAAGTAGAAGCTCAACTCAGGTAGTAGACAATTCCATTTCCTTCTAGTGACCTAAATGCAGCTATACAGGAAAGTGAGAGGTAAAACATCAACCTTGGAAAGCAGTAGAGTAGTCCTTTGTGTAAAGTTTAAATTAGTGAGAATGAACTTCTCCTTCCTCTTTGAGCAGCTTGGCAAGTCTTTGGTACTGATATTTCTAATTTTCAATTCTTTACAACTTCCCTGTAGGCAATGACAAAAGGGAGCTTTGAGAATGGTTTCATGTGGGGACTTTAGCAATGAAAATAGGCACTTAATGAATTGGGCTTGCACTAAACATACTGAGATTTGTGACCCAGGAGACATTTGCCTTGAAGCAAGTGCTCCGATCTTCCTGCAAGTCAACACATTGAGATTCACATCACATATTCAATTTTCAATGTTAACGTGTCTGAATTTGTCAAATTCCTCTTTTATATGACATGGTAGACTAGGCAAGAATTAATGTTAATGGCTCCAGAACAGATAAAACTTAGACATATCCCGTTTGGGCTCCACTGAGGGCTGCAGCACTTTCTCATTTGGTAGAGGGGTAAAATTAACCCATTTCAAAGCTTGTCACGATCACCCAAATTTATTACCAATGGTAACTGTCTGACATAGTTCTGCAGATACAGGTTTCATTGCATGACAAGCAAGGTGGCTGTATAAAAGGTAGACTGGCCTGTTATGACATGTAAAGAAAGAGTGCCCAAACTGAATGTCAACTTTTGCTTGAGATATATTGGATTAGAATTCCCAGAATTCCCAACCAACTTGACCATAGGGCCAGGCAGTAGGGTGACTATGTGGTTTGTATCTATAGCCCCCAAAGAAGATATCTCTAGCCCTGACCACTGACTTTTCTGGCCTTTTCTCTGTGACAAATTATGATTTTGCCTGCCAACCTAATTTAATGTTAGTGGTTGTTCTTGAAGCAAAAGTTTCCAGAATCCTTACATTAAGATACTTGCATAATTGTTACAGATCTGTATCTCTTTCTCTGGGTCTAATTCTGCATGTGTATCTGGTGTCTTAAAAATGAAGACCACTAAAGAGAAAAAGTTGGTTTCTTTCACCTGATGTTGTTGGCAACCACCCCAAACCCTTTGGGTGAGTGGGATATAAAATAAATTAACATGCTATGCAACTGCTCTTCATTTATGTCAACTCTTTTCATTTTTAAAGAGATTCCCTAAGCATGATGTGCCCAGGTGTCCCAGACTTGAAAAAAATGAAATGCTGAAACTGACATAGTGATTTCACTATGTGGAATGCACACTACTTCAGTCCTTAGCTGCAGGAAGAATGGTGGAAATTTCTTATAAGCCAGTCATTAGAAATCTCTCTTCAACAACATCCAGTGTGATTGTTCACTTAAGCATTTGCATGCTGAAATGTAGCATGCAAAAAGCTTTGAACTTCCCCAGGGTGGCGACTGATAGATTATTCTCTGAATAATTTTTGCCTTCCTATTTTGAACTATCTCATATCATTAGCCATCCATGCAGAAGCCTGTTGACTGACTGACTTCCTGTTGACTTTAACGGTCTTCTAAGCAATTTTCATAAATGAATTTGGTCAATATTTGTGGGCTTGAAAAAGCAGAGGAGCTAATCAGAACAGAAAGAATGTCACTGGAGGGAGTTCACACATGCAGTGTGGTGCCTCTAAAATTACATTTGGGGGATGTTGATATTAATTTATGTTGACAATGGTGTCTCATCTGTTACATGTTAAGTCTAACAGGTGTTTCCTAAGTGTCTGTCAGGAGACCTTGGGGACATAGAAAGGTTATTGGAACTAATGACAGGAATGCAGCTGTGCTTTTGCTTTTCAGCTGAAATATTTCAATGAAGTAAGTAGTGTTGGATTGTATATCACTGGGGACAAAAATATTTCTAATATTTATAGTCAATATGTTTTTCTAAAGCTTTTGGGATGGTCAGCTCATTAAAGATAAAAAATAACTAAAAACTATGCTAATCAGTTAATGGCCAATCATGATCAATAATTACATAAATAGCCTTCTATAAATTATAAATGTATAGAAGGATATGACACCATGCAATCATTCCAGCCAAAGGGAACAACTAAACAAACTATAGATGCTGCTAGGAATGGTACACCTTTCTTTCTTATTTGTTTAAACCACGGTTTCTCAACCTTGGCCACTTTAAGATGTGTGGACTTCAACTCTCAGAATTCCCCAGCCGGATTCTGGCAGTTGAAGTCCACATATCCACCAAGTTATCAAGGTTGAGAAACCCTGCCTTAAACTCTCAGACTAGAGAACTATAGGTATTGACTTGTCTGAGCCTCACACTAGATCAGTGTTTCTCAGCCTTGGCAACTTTAAGATGAGTGGAGTTCAACTCCTTGGGAGTTGAAGTCCACTCATCTTAAAGTTGTTAAGGTTGAGAAATACTGCACCAGAGGAAGGGTTGTATCACAGTGATTATGTGTATCAGTTTGTATTAGAGTGGTCAGTAGAAAAGATAACCATTGTAGAACACCAGAAATTTTGCTTTTGTCGGAAAAAGATGAAGTTGGGAATTAAAGCTACTATGTTTTCCAGTATTGGCTCAGACAAGCCATGTGTGCTAGGTCAGATGTTATGTTCATCAGCATACTGCTCATTTGGACAAGAACAAGAATTCTGAGGAATGGCTTAACATGAATGTCCAATTTTGACACTAACTATAGTTTCTCAGTTATGTTTAGAAGTTTCAAATTAAGATTTGAGTTTCTTTAGAAAGTTGTCTATAGAACATAGGTAAAAACTCATCAACTTTGCATTCTTGGTGCCTATTCAGAGCCATGTAAAAAGATCTGATACTTAGTTTACTGAAATTGTTTAGGAAATATTATTTTCAGTACTTGAATTCTGAAACGTTTTCATTCTTAGGAAACCACTGTTTCAGCATTTGTGTTGAATCTTGATGGTAAAAGTTTATGTTCAGAATAAAGTTTATATTCAGAATAAAAATAGAAACAGTTTTGCATATGCTGCTTCTGGTTAGTTCAAACTGAAAACAGATTCCACCTAAATACAATTTTCAGTGAAACATTTATTTGAAGGGTCTTAATCTATAGCTCCAACGTTTTAGAAAGCTTTAGGTATGAGTTAATTATAGCTAATTGCTACAATAGCTAAAGGGTCCCTAAATATTAGAGTGATAACATGGTAAGATGCATAGTGTGGCTAGACTGAAGTTGGATTTAAATTGGATGAGATGTCCACTTTGTGATGAAATAAGCTGTAGCAACTTGTGAAGGCATATGCCTTTTGATAACATTTATTACTCGGAAAAAGTGCTTCTGATTTTTGGCTACCGTAGACTAACACAACTCTCCTCCTACAAGTATCTTAGGAGAGATGAGAATGAATTTTTCTTCCCCATCCCTTGAGAATGGTTAAATAAATGCTTTTATTCCTGGCAAAAGAAAAAAAAATGTGCAGGTTTTGCAGGGAATAAACATTTGCCAAATGTAGAAGGCAAGGTCTGACACGTCGTTAATAATAAGTGAGACAGGTTGACTCACACAACTGAATTTTAAGTAACAACATTGTACTGTTTAGGTAACAGGAGTTTATTTTTCCCTTAAACCAAGGGTGGCAGTCTGCGGCTATGGGAATGACCGAGCCCTGCAGTCCCCTATTGTGACCTCTGGAGCTTCCTCTAACCACTTTTTTTTTTTTTTGATGTGCCTTCATGTCATTGTTGATTCTTGATGACTGCCTGGACTAGTCCCTGCAGCTTTCTTGGCAAGATTTTGGAAGTGATTTGCCATTGCTATTGCCATTGCCATTGCCCTCACTTCCTTCACATCTTGGTGGGTTTCTGCAAACCAAGGAACCCTCTGAGATTGGCCAACAGTGAGAGGCCATGAGGGTAATTACCTAGAGTGCCCTGGTTGCCGTCCTACAAGCTGTGACTAGATCCTTGGCAGGATTGCCTACCAGGTTGTCAGGAAACTCCCCAAGTGTCCTTTGGAAACCCTGCAGATCTATTAGATGCTTGGGGCAGATCATCTTAATGGGTCCCATTGTGCTGTGGAGATCCTAAGATAAATTGCATCTGAACCAGAAAGTGATCTGGCCATGGCACAGTCTAATATTCTCCATATACAGATCACAGATCAGGTGCTTCAAAGTAAAAATGAACTCTAACATGTGCCCATCTCTGTGTGTGCAGGGCATGAAACCCTGAGTCCTCCCTGAACCTGCTCCCAAACCATAGAGGCTGAAGTCCCCCAGCACAAAAAGCCCGGGGAACTCCACTGCAAGTCCAACAAGGAAGTCCAGGAGCTTAGAAAGGGATCCTGCTGGGCAGTTGGGCAGTTGGCACATAAGCAGGATTCCTACTTGTTTCTATTGCCCAACTTAGCAGACAGACATTTGCACTATGCCACTCCAGGAGCAGAGATCTAGTCACAATTAAAGTCTCTCTTATGATAATTGCTACTCCCTTCTGACCCTGAAGTCAAGGTTGCTGAAGCACTCAAAATCCAATAGGACAAATCTCAGAAAAGCTACACTGCTTCCCAAACCCAACCATATTTTGGTAATGCATGCCTTGATAATCCACAATCAAATTGAGGATACATGTAGTCTTATTACAGATGGACCTGGCATTCACCATCGGCAACTCAAGGCCAGGTAACCAACATTCTAATCATCTGGACACAAGAGTGGAGCATCTGGGCCAGAAGTAAAGACCAGTAACAGATTGCTAGCCTTTCTTCTCTTCTAACAGCTCACCCAGCACTCCCTTATTGCCCACAACCTGTCACAACTGATATGCGCTCACCGTTTTTTCCCTTCATCAGGTTAGTTGCATTCCCTCCCCACTTCACAAGAATTCAGAAAGCAGATCACCTTTCTCACATGTGACCTATCATATACCTCTTGCCTCCTCAGTCAAAAAATCTCTGTAAAGCTGATATTTGGAAAACCATGCTCCCCAGCCTTAATTCTCATTCCTCTCTCTCATAACATATCTCTTCCATTAACCCATCAATTTCTCCCTTCTGTCTACCTTCCAGTCCAGCTCCAGTCCCTTTCTTTCATACTACACTACAGGTAATCCTTGCTTACTGGTGGTAATGGGGACCTGGAACTCAACATTGTATGAACTCTATGACTTACAATGGCAGTTCTGGCAGTCCCAGTTGCAATCATTAGGCAAATCCCATGCAGTCGCAGTGTCTGGTGGTCATGTGATTGCCATTTGTGATATCCTGCCAGCTTCTCCATTGACTTTGCTTGTCGGAAGCCAACAGTGAAGGTCACAAATGGCAATCATGTGATTGTGGGGATGCTGCGACAGCTGCAACTACGAGACCTGTCATAAGTACTCCTTGTTGAGCGCTGTCATAACTATGAATGGTCACTGAATGAGTGGATGTTAACAGGACTACCTGTATCACTTGGAACTATAGGTTTGCGATCATGTCCCCCGTTCTCTCATCCCAGGGATCACTTCCTTGCGCCTTCTGGCTCTCATTTAGAGAGTGCTGAAAAACCCAAACCATCTATTCTCACACAATCTTTCCCAAGCTAGCCCTGCCTTATACAATCTTCTGATTGAAGATTGTTGTTTTGAGTCACCCTGCCATACCTGTGGGACCCGTGTTGGATAGAAATCTATCCACTTTAGCTCCCACCTTAACTCTCATCAACCATAGGGGATGCGCCAGTCAGCTTCAGTTCCATCTCTTCCTGTACAGCAAAAAATAATGGCAGTTATTGAGTGGAAGAGACCCAGGGATTTTATCAGATCCTGCAGATGTTACTAACTGTTTGTCTGTTTGTTTGTTTATTTATTTATTTAAAACATTTGTATAACAGCTCATGTTAAAGCCAAATCTGGGTGACTTACAACCCAAAAATAAAACAATACATGCAGCATTAAAAAAAAAAAAAGTAAACCCAGTAAACCCAGTAAACCCAAAAACCAAAAACTTGTTGGTCACCTAAACCCCTCCACTATTCCAAAGCGATTGGACTCCTGCAACATGCTTTCAAAGCCGCCCTTGAAGAGCATTCAGAACTTCAGCTGGTGCAAAATGGCACCGGCAGTTAAAGGTGCCAGTTATTCGGCACATGACACCACTGCTCTGCAAGCTACATTGGCTCCCAGTGTGCTTCTGGGTGCAATTCAAGGTGCTGGTTGTCACCTTTAAAGCCCTTCATGGTTTGGGACCAGGTTATCTACAGGACTGTCCCTCCCTGGCTGTTTCTACCTGTCCTACCCAATCAGGCAGGAGGGGCATGCTCCAGGTACTGTCAGCTAAGGAGTGTCGGCTGGTGGGGCCCAGAAGGACAGCCTTTTCTGCCATGGCCCCCCACTCTTTGGAACACCATTCCTTCAGAGGTAAGACTAGCCCTGACCCTTGCAAGGCCCTGAAAACCTGATTTTATACCTGACCGTGGGGGTGTGGATGTGTGATACAGCCTATCTCCTGACTCGGTTAATGATTGTTTTATGATACTCAACTACTATGTGTTTTTATTTTTTATATTGTATGTATTTATCTATTTTTATTGTAATCCACTTAGAGTCATGTATGTGAGATGGATGGCTATATACATTGATTAAATCAATCGATCAATCAATCAATAGCCAGAGATTTGTTTGGATAAAGCTCTTTAGTGGTTCATTCCAGCCCATCTCTTCCTCAATATCCAAATCATTTTCTTTTACGCCCATGTCCTCTCACTTTGAGTCCTGATACTCCAACTCTCAACACTGCTACGAACTGTCGAGCTGTCAGTCTTAAATCCTTTCCTTACACTCTCAGCATTTTCCTGTCCTCTTCCACATCCTGTCCTCTTCCACATCGCCAATGCAGATGTTGTTACCTAGTAGGACAATGAAACATCTGCAAGCAAACAACCCAGCTCAGAGACCACCAAGGACTCCACAGTTCATCTCTGAGCTACAGATATTCTCTTCTATTGGTTCTTCCACATCCATTTGTCTTCCTGGACTCACCCCAGCCTTGCTGCCAATTCCTTCCCCAGTTCTGTGACGGGCAGCAGTTTTCCAAACTAGAGAGCAGCTTTGTGGCTCCAGTGGTTGTTGGATGTAGTCAGGTTTTGCAGCAACTTCTCAACCACTCTACCCATTCTAGCTGCATTCCAACTGTTCTGGACTTGCATAGAGTATCTCACCAGCTCCCTCTTTTTTTTCCATTGAAGGGCATTGTTTTGATACACAATTTTACACTCTCTCATAATGTGTGGGCATGCATGTGATAGTGCACTCTATCTTATTTACAAAGGGTTAACTTGCTTTGTAAAGAGCACAGCGTTTCTTTCCCCCACCTTATCTCTTTGTTGAATGCCTGATTGCCTTCTAAGAGAGCACAGCATTCCCCCACCCCATTTCCTTTAGAAGCAATTAGCCAGATGCCTGACTGAATAAGTAAGCCATAAATTAATTCCGTACCAGGCTGGTGTTAGGCTGGTGTCCGGAGAAAGAAGTTTGAAATTCCAAAGAAGAGATAAGAAGAAAAAAGTTAAACTTAGATTCACCTCTTTAGGCCCACCTTTACTTTTCCCTGGGTCATCCCAAAATTCCCTTGTATGGATATGAGGGGATGTACTATCGGAATACATCTGAATATGCCTATAAAATCTTTGTTGCTTGCTTTGCAAGGGGTGGTTCTGGGCAACACTCCTTGAGCCATCCAGAAGGTTTCCTTGGCCAATAAAACCTCTGTTAATTAAAAGCCTCATCTCAAGTCGTCTTATTTGGCTTTATTGAAACTTGGGAAATAAAAGGTGCCATACACCATAAAAAAGAAATGGAATTTATTAAATGGAATGTTTGCTAGTTAAAGCTGTTTGTATGTCCAGCTGGGTGACAGCAGTTAACTGATTTTGGCTGATCTCAGAAGCAGGATCAGCTCTGATGGATAATTGGAAGAAGGGGAGGCCAGGGCAGCAGGTTAGATTAGAATGTCAAAGTAACATCTTAGAAAATAGCAGTGACAACCTCCTTTCAAGGAAGTTGCAAAGATGAGTCCATGTAAGCCCCTGGACAAACTCAATTTGAAGCTGGTATAGGATTGTAGCCTAAGGCTATCACCTCTGTTCTTTTACTTCCAGATAAATCTTATTGAAGTCATAGGCACTTAAGGCTTTTCCACACATTTATCCATATTACAAGCATCCCCAGCATTCTGCCCTGTGCCCATGACACTGTTGTCATCTTGTCCCAGCCCACACAAGGCAGCCTTAAGTCATCCTTGGAGTACCAGTGTTGAAATAATGCTTTTCTCTTAAGCTGAGAGCAACCAGTGGTAGTTTCAAGGTCTGTCAAAGCTGACTTGTTTCACCACCCATTTTCTCTGTGGCCTAATCAAGTGATTATATATGGGAGAGGATCAACCCAGCATCTATTAGCCATTTGAGGCTGATGGGGCATGCCCCCTGTCAAGAGTCACAGAGCTGGGCAAGATCAAAGAAGCAAGAACGACATAGATTTCAGTAAGGTTTGTGTAATGCTAACCATATTCCTTGTAAACTCTAAGAGGAATTCCCGTATATAACGTGTTGATAAAGGTGGAGTCTCTTTGAGCGATCTGAAACACTTCTTCCCAAATTTCTTTCCAACGGGGCTAAGTTGCCACATACAAGATAAGCTGTCAGTGGACTTGCCTGCTGTCTCTTGATTCTATTCTATAATTTCCCAGCCTCCTCACAATCTCTTCATCCCCTTCCATCTGGTCCCCAGATACTCTCCCCCCAGTACAGAGGGAGTGGAAATCTGACTTGAGCAAAGATTAGTGAAACAGGTTATATAATTATAAGAGAAAAGAGATGTATTAATGCCTTACAGGCAAAGCCTAGCATCTAACTAGCTACATGCTACCAGAAGGACAATCCAACAATGTGTGCTCCATGTACAAGTGCCTGGGAAGAATGATGGAAAGGAATGACCTGAGATTAGCCATCTGTTTGACGATGAGCAGGTAGAGCGATGGACAAAGAGGGGACACAGAGTAAATCCTTAACTTTCTCTCTACACCCTACTGCCCTCTTGTGGTCAGGAGGTTGTGAGGTGCTGAAGAATCTAGTGGATTTGAGCCTCCAACACTGTCTATGAGCACCAATGTACCTGCAGACACTCTCTTGATGGCCATCAGGCTCTATGCCTCATTTTATAATAATTTATTTATTGATATGGAAAATGTGTATCGTGCAAAGCAATAGCATCAACCTCAAGCACATTTCTTATTTCCAAGAAGGCTTCTGTGGTCGCATATGGCATTCTTAGGAAAAAAAAATATAGGTGATTGTAAGCCAGTGCTTTATTTCCTGATCAGGAAAAATAAAGCAAAGCAAAAAATAACACAAACAATTCCCTCCCCAACAACCCCGATTATTTATTTATTAAATTTATATGCCGCCCGTCTTCCCCCGGAGATTATGATGGTGCTTTCTCCCTTCCTTCCAAATTATCCATTACTATTTTCCCCAAGAGCTTGATCATGATTTGCTTAAGCATGGTTTATTGTATAAGCTACAAATACTTGGTTCTAAAGACACACCAAGGCAGAAGTCCTGATCTGCAATCCACAGTGGCCAGAGTCACACATTGTGCTAAGTCAAAAGTGAACAGAACCACGCTGTGGCTTAGTGAGGTGTGTGAACTTAGCCCTTGAGTGGGTTTATCACAGAGGAAGGCATTCACCTCTCTGTTGCTCACATTAGATTCCTGGGGCTTTTACTTTCTTTCTCCGACCCTTTTTCTTAACTGGATCTTGTGTGAAACAAGCACCACAAATCTCTCTGGGTTAGTCAGAAGTAAAGTTTTATTGGAAGCGTTTGCAAAGGCCGGTGGGCTTCATTGCAAATAAGAAGCCACACCCACATACACACTCCGGCCTAATTATATACATTCCCGATCGCAAGTCCCTCCCCTTTTCCCCATTGGCCAAGGTACTCAGGGTGTACAGTCTTTCCGGCCACTCTATGATTTCTTCCTGGTCCCTCCCACCTCATCCATTGCAAGTCTATGGTAATTTGCTCAAGGTTTCAGCTAATTGCATTATACTGATAAAGACTGCCCCAGGTTAAATTAGTTTTTATTTACATTGTCCCACACAAGGAGACAACTTCCTCTCCATCTGCCACTATTTGATAACCATAACACTTAACCCTACTTCCTTCTCTCTCACACAGCTGCACTCTTAGCATGCTCAAGCTACTATTTCTTTGTCAATAATAACATCTTTTATCCATCTCTCACAATCTGAATCACCGTATGTATTTTTTTCAACACGTTTTCCCTGGTAATGAGGGCTTTGCTGGCTGTTGCTGTTGTCTCCAGGGCAATGTCAAGTTTTTGGGGGAGAATCTTGTCATTTTTAAAAAAATGGCTTGACTTATGCTCAGAGTATTTGACCCTCCTATCCTCCTTTGTTCTCATAACAATGGAACTCTCCCTTCCCCACAACCAAGCTTTTGGTGTGCTTTTGTCATTCTAGCATATTGCAGGGTAAAGATCCTGACAGTGAGGCTGAGCTGTGTTGGGAATAATGATTTCATAGCCAGTGAATAGTGGAGGCCAATAGATAAGGAGAGAAAACTTATTCAGTGGATCTGTCCCACAAGAGCAGAAACCTAGGATAGTCACAGCACTTATAAACAGGCATAGCACAATGGGCCCATTTTTCATTGGTTTAATGTACGCTTTTGTCTTACGTGGTTACACTTTGTATTTTTGCACATTCAAAGGCACTTTGTTCCCGAGATGGTTTTTTAAAAATGCTGACTGGTCATTTCCTCATCCTAGAATATCCTGACATGCATACTAATTTATTCCCTTGCTTTCCTTGTATGTGACACGTCTGTTCAGGGAGATGGGCCTTTATTTATCACTACGGAAAGAAGGCACAATAAAACTCCCATGCATAATCTTCACCCAGACTCATTGATCTGCTGCTCCAGATAAAGTGGGATCTGGGTCTCTTTTAACCCTGATAGGTATTGTGCCCAAATCTGACATATTAGGGGTCAAAAAGGTGGCATCCATGAATAGCAAAAACTTTGTGGCACTCCACATGGTGCCCACAAATCTCTAAAATTAAAACAAAAACCAGGCCCAGTTGATGCTTCACAAGATCCACACATTTAATTATGTATTTATGCAATTTCTGTAGCCGCCCATCTCAATCCAAGTGACTCTGGGTGGTGAGATCTCATTGCATGAGATTTCAGGTTTCTTGCAAGAATATTCATGAAACTTCAGGTTAGAATTCCAAAATCCTGGGACATTTTGATAAACTCGTGTGCGATCACCTAACCTTCTTGCTGTCACATTCAGCCGGTGCGGCCCGGCTAGGGACTTGCCCAGCCGCGCTTAGTCAGTTTCACCGCCCGAGCGCCAGCAAAGGAAAAGGGGAAATGAAACCATGAACTGATTAATGGGCCAGCTGGGACCACTTTATTAAACCGCAAAGCGGATACTTTGTGTCAACACCTATTTGCCTTGAGTGCTGCAGGCAAAGGAGTGAGCAGCGGCTCGGGGCAAAGCAATCGGTGATTGAGAACCCCCGGCTTTGCGCGCAACAGAAAGACCCAACGAAGACAACGACCACACCAGCGACCACACCAGAGGGGTAAAGCAATTAAGAAACAAAAGAACTGGACTGAATCTGCCATTTTGGTGAAAGGGGGGATTACTGCGGGTAATTTGTAACCTAGCAACGGAGCTAAGCGCGGGAACGGGGGGGGGGACTATAAATTGTGTTGTAAGATGTGCCAAGCCAGTCCTGGCTTTGTCTGTAATTACGTACGTTACACCTGAGTAAACTTCTTTGCTGAACACACATGTCACAAGAGGTTCTCTGAGTCGAACGGGGTAAACCTTACACTTGCGTGGAAGATCGCCTGAGATCTCAGAAACAGGAACAGCAAAACCTCACAAGATTTAGCGATCACATAATTCCATTAAAAGATATAAATGGTTTGTTGCCTGTGACATTGTGTGAAATCAGGCAGAAGCATCTGATACCTGAACAGCTTGCTAACCCTGAACCCTATATCAACACATAGGAGGACCACAGGACCAAACACATGAACCTGGAGCTACTGTTGTCTTCATTCCCTCAATGCCCTTCCCTGGTGAACTCTGAATAGATCCCTCCATATTATTGGGAAATCTACTTTATTTCTGCATCTGCATTTCTTCATCACTGTACAGTAGATTTCCTGATGGTGTAGAGGGATCTTTTCAGATTGAGTTGAGGGAGGGCAGGACTATTTACTGGGTTCTCATCTTACATTGAAGATGAACTTTAATCAAACAGTGCTTATTGTTTGGTGTGTTTGTATAATGCACTAAACTATAATGAGAAACCAAGCAAAGTTAAAAATTACCAGAGATGTCCATGGAGAGGGTGTGTCAAAAAAGGTCACGATGGTGCCCATGTGATTGCCCGGCTCCTTGTTTACATGTGTCACATGCACTACACACTTAAAAAGGCAGGCAGGGCTTTTTTTGACTATCATGGCTTTTTTGACTGCCTGGTGGATGATCCTGAAACTGGTCAAACTTCGTATGTTGTGCATGTCAGATTCAGCCTAGGAAGCACACACTGCAGCACAGAGCCATTGATCAGTTTCACCATCTCAGGCAATAGGGCAAGGAAACCATGTAACCACAAGTTAACTACAGACAGGAGTTGGGCAGTTAACACAGCCTGCTCCCCAGGCTCCCCGGGCAACTCCATCTTACAATATACCGGGAGCGCAGCAATCCAGAGGCAATCGGCAGGTAATTCAAAACCAGATTAAAACAGCCACACCAACTCAACATGAGAAAGGCTCAAGGAATGCAAGGGCAAGACAGACAAAGGACGAAGATCATAACACAATTGAAACCGGCTGAATCTGACATCAAGGCGAGGGGAAGGAAGATCACAACGGACAGATGGGTAGCACAGGGCAAGGGCAAGGGGCGGAACCGAGGGGTGACTACAGGTCAAGGGGAGAACCCTATAAAACTGCTGTAAGAAACCATGCCAAGCCAATCCTGGCTTTGTCTGTAACTGCTACGCATTACACCTGAATAAACTAGCTTTCATCCAAGCCTGTGCCTCACGAGGTTCCTGTTCAGCGCTGAATGCAGAGAACCTTACAGTGCAAAAGTAGCTGGTTGCTCTTTAGCAGAGCAAGTTATGGATGCTGCACAAAAATTGCTATGGGTATTTCTGTTCTTCTATGATGGAAAGGCCAGAGTACTATGGCTGAATACTTTGCACACAGAAGGCTGCGGGTTCAGTCATCAGTCTGTCAAGACCAGTGTTTCTCAACCTTGGCCACTTGAAGATGTGTGGACTTCAACTCCCAGAATTCCCCAGCCAGCCATGGCTGGCTGGGGAATTCTGGGAGTTGAAGTCCACACATCTTCAAGTGGTCAAGGTTGAGAAACACTGGTCAAGACAGAGCAGAGAAAAACCCCAGTCTGACACCCTGGAGAATAGTGATCAGTCTTTAAAGACCAGGTCTTGGCAGCCACAGGCAGCCCACATTTTGTGCCTCTCCAGATCATGCCACTGAACTTCAGTAGCAAAGCTGTATTTGGGGGACATCTGATTTTTGTCATATTGCACCCATCTTGACCTTTAAATTTGCAACCCCTAGAAATTCTAAAAAAACAGGGCCAAAATGTGCAGCCATATCATCCCATCATAGCTGTGTCTTCTGCAGTCTTCTAAGGTCAAAATCCTATAAAACAAAGCAAAAAACCAGCCAAACCACCCCCCTTCCCCTATATCTAAGCGCTATCCCTTTAATTTAGTATAGACAGTACTAAATTGGAAAAATTAATGGGTTTAATGGCAAGCTGCATTAGTTGGGTTCACACATAATGCCAAGTCATTAAACTATCGTTTACAACTTGTAATGATTGGATTCATACAGTACGTATGCCCAAACCAACCATACTATATCATTATCACAACCAGGCCAACAGAGCCATCCACAGAATTGGAAGCTTTTGTCAAAATGATGAGAGCAATGTTGCATAGTTGCCCATGTCAGGAGGGGTGGAGTTTGTATCATGTCATCATGATGTTGCTTTCGTCATTGCCCCCCTTCTTTGATAGACCCCTGGACTCCTCTGCTGGCCAACGTAAAGCAAGTTCCTATGTTCTCATCAGTGGAAGTTCTTTTCAGATCTTTTCCTTCCCTAGAGGAAGATTGGGATTGATGGAGCAGAAGGAATGTGCGTGGGGAAACAGCAAGAGGTGACCAATCACCACGGGTTGGTGCTTGTTGAAAATGTTGGCACAATTTACTCTGCCTGCATCTTTTATTTATGAGGGTTTTTTATTGTTTTCAGAATGTGTTTGCTCTCCAAAATCTTGGTGCTAAAGGGAATCAAAGATGTGTTTCTTCTCAGCAAACTCAACCCTTCTGGCATCTGTGCTCCACAGGCCTGTTTCTGACTCTCCTTGTACCACCCCATCACCCTTCTCATTGCCTTTAAATGCAAGTCTGTTATGCATTGTGTTTGCACGATTGCTCCTGTCAGGTTGGAACTGGGTCCTTCCTACTGCCGTAATGCATTAATAAAAAGGGACCTTTTAACATTTCTCAGTATATTGTTTGAGAAATTTAAAGGATTATGTGGGCTTATTTACTTTGCCTCCTTGATAAGTGTCACTTTTCCAAGATCTAATTGCTCCACAAGTAACCTGGGAGGGCTGGAGAAGTGCCTTACATACTGTAAGTTGAGAATAGCATGGATTTTTTTTTTCAAACAACTTGCTTTTTATTCTTTGTAGAAATATGTTGCGGTATAATCCATTTGCTGAGTTTCGTGTAACTAAGCGGATGGCAATGTGGGAAAAGTTTCTTTAAGTTCTTGCTTTGAGTGTTACAAACAGAGGCTAAAGGTTTAACAACACTTCTGAAGGAAAGTATTATTATTCAAGATGATGAAGGGATTAAATGAAATGCTTCCCCCCCTCCCCAGGAATAGTAAAGAAAAGAAACCTTCTTGGGGATTCAAAAAAGGATTTCATTTTTTGACATGAATGTTGTTGCAGTGAAAGTTTAGAGAACATCTGGGTGCAATTCAAGATGCTGGTTAACACCTTTAAAACGCTGCATGGCATGGACCCAGGTTATCTGCGAGACCACCTCTCCCTGAGAGCATATTCCCACTCCATTAGGTTGGATGGGGTGGCTGTAGTCCAGATCCCTTCTCTTAAAGGGTGTCATCTAGCAGGACCTAGGAAGCGCACCTTCTCAGTAGCAGCCCCTGCCCTGTGGAACACCTTTCCCTTGATACCTGGCAGGTCCCCACCCATCTGGCTTTCTGGAAGGCCTTAAAAAACTGGCTTTCTCCCCCCCCACCTCCCCGATCGCTGGGATAGGGTGAGGCTGGAGCCCAATGATTATGATTTTTTATGTATTGTGGAGTGTTGTTTTAGGGCACCAGGAGTTTTTTTTTTTTATATGTGGTGGTGGTGGGGAATGATGCTGTTTATTGTCTTGTATGTTCTTAGCACTGCTGCGGTCAGCTGCCCAGAGTTGTGACACATAAGATGGGAGGCCATATAAGTCTTTTAAACCAACCGATAAACCCACAAACATCCACTAGTATGGTTTATTGTTCTTGCTATTTTAGTCTGGGCTGCCTGTTTATTGGTATTTATTTGTTTTAATTGTTTTCTGGATTTTGTAAGCCTCCCCCGCCCCCCAGAGTCTAATGGAGTGGGCAGCTATAACAAACTTAATACATGTAATATGTTAAATTAGTACCATCCTACTGTCAACCCTCATTCACTTGGGGATTTGTGCAGGAGTTCTTCCATCTGCAAATGCTTCTCCCACATGCCGCTTCTTTCAGTGACACCCTAAGGAGGAGGAAGGAGGAGGAGAAGGGGATATGCCGTCTCCTAATGTTGTTCATTGTTATGTAAATTTTCCCAATGCAGGCTTTTACATTTCCATTTATATAATTAAGTCCCTCTTTTTTATGTGCAATTTTCAAAAACATCTGAATTATTTGATGGACAAAAAGTTTCTGTACTTGAATTTTTGTCTAGTAAAAGATGAATAGTGGTTGATTCCATTCTATGCTGTGATAGAGTCCTTTCTAGCAGATCTTGTAAATCAGCTCCTTAAGAAACAGTGCTGGATATCTTTTACTTTACTACTTCCTGCTGTTCTCTGGTAGGGTCACCTCTGACTAATAAGAAAGACTTTTATTCTCAGGTCTGTGCCCTTCTGAATTTTCCCAGAAAAGATGTAGCTGCTATGAATTGTTAAAATACACACACACACAGAACAGTCCCACCAACACCTAAGGAAAGTTCATCTTCTTTCTAGGCACCACTGAACGATAAATCTAATGTCAGAGCTGAGTACTGAATCTAGCGTTGATGACCTTCATCATATAACCAGGCCTTGTTTTTTTTAAGATGTCCTTATTTTCAGCCACACTTCCACATTTTGTTTTTTATTTTATGAATAATTTTTATTAAAAGAAGGTTTTACAAAGATTTAAAAAACTACAGAAACATAGAAGAAGAAATAAAAAGAAAAAGATTATAAAAGGGTAAAAGAAAAAGTGAAGAATAACAAAAAAGGAAGAAAAAGAAGGATATCTAAAGAAGTGATTTCTGATCTTCTTTGCAGCAGTCATAAACATGGCAATTGCCATCTTCACCCTCCCATGTTGCATATCATAGTTCCCTTCTTCTCATAAACAAACTTTTGTCATCAATAAATCTCCAAATCAGCAGTTCATTTTATCCATTTTCAGCAAAAAGGGTATAAAGAGTTTCTAATCTTTTATAAAAGTAGTTGTAGCTCCCTCCTTCAGCCATTTCTGCAAACTCAGCCATCTTCACAATCCATTCCTCCATTATCGGTGTTTCTGTCCATTCTCCCTCTTTGTGCATATAATAGCCTTGTTGCAATTATCATATATAAAACCAATCGTCCATGAGACTTTTCTAGTTGAGTGTCCAGAAGTCCTAATAAGAAAAGTTCCGGTTTCATCTGAATGTTAATTTTTAAAATGGTCTGCATCACCATATGTATCTGTGTCCAGTATCTTTGCTTTTTCACAAGTCCACCATACATGATAAAATGTCTCTTCATGTTTTTCACATTTCCAGCAATGATTAGAAGTACCTTGATACATCTTAGATAATTTATCTGGTGTCATATACCAATGGTACATCATTTTAAAAATGTTTCCTTTTAACTTGTAAGACAATGTGAATTTCAGACCTTTTGATTATATTGTCTCCCATTGATCCATTTGAATATTATAACCAAAATTCTTGGCCCATTCTACCATACATTCTTTAACTTGTTCTTCCTCTATTTCAAATCTCAACAAAAGTTTATACAGTTTCACAATCACATGTTCATCATTTCTACATAATTCATTTTCAAATTCCATTTTATCACATTCTATTCCTGGTACATTTTAATCTATATTAAATCTTTCTCTTAATTGTGCAGATGAGAACCATTGAAAACCAAATCCCTCTGCAGCCACTTCCATTGTGACATTTCCACATTTTCATAGATAGCTGAGTGAAAACTGCTAGAACTGGAAATGGCTTCTTAAGTGAGTTGAGGGAAGGAAGTTTGATATTAGAAAAGTTGTCCTTGGTGGAACTACGAAGAGCTTGACAGAAATGTGTCTTGAATGTGTATGTGGATTCTCTATCTGGTCCAGACTTCTCAAGAGAATGCAGCTCTTGAGTGCAAAGTGTAAGACTCCCAGAAATGGGTTCCAGATGACCACAGGATGACAGCACAGAGATACAGAAAGCCTTCACTCTCTGGTGCCATCTAATGTTTGCCTGAATTTCTGCAGCTCTAGCAAGAATCACTCCATCTTCCCTTCTGGATCACCTGGAAAATCCAGGTGAAATGGCTCACAAGTATAGGAATTACAGCAGCTGTTGCAGCTGCTGCATTCTACCAGTGGCACAGCTGCCTAAGTTGCATTTTCTGATGTGTTGTCCTGCCTTCTGCTTTCTTTTGGGGTTTGGTCTCCTGCAGTTTTCAGGAGAATCACAGAAACACTCTAAATTCCTACCTGTTGAGAAAAAAGCAAGACAAACAGCAATGGCTTCTCCACATTGCTATGCTTGGAACAGGCAACTGATAATCACTTTAATTAATTAGATCGTGCTGCAGGCATCATTGAGTTGCTGCCAAATAATGAGCAATGGCTGCTTGTTACACACAGCATGACCAAGGCAGAGAGACAGCATGGAGCTCTTGGAAGAGGAACGGGATGAATCATCCTTTGTGATACATGGGGCATCAGATGACTCTAAGTAGTCTGATTTTGTTCCAGAATATTTAGTGCCAGGCTGCTCAGGTTTAGGAAGCTGCAGGCCTTCATAACCCCCCCTTGGATGAGTGGAAATGATAACAGGATTAACCTTGGCATGCTCTTCTGATCACAGGAAACTGAGAACACATTCCTATTGCCTAAAGACACACCCTTGAAGGCATGTGACTTAAACAAACTTGGCTTTCAATGTTGAGTTTTTGTTTTTTAAAGCTTGTTACACATTCCTTGGATGGATAGCTTCAAAGCTATAGGGTGCTCACAATGTTTTAGTTTGAAATATAATTATTGGCTCTGTTCCAAAGAGGTCAAAGGGCTTAATTTGAAAATGGACTTTGAGTAGTTGACCCATCTGAAATTTGTGGATTTAAATCCTAAGAACAAAAAACATAATGTGGGAGAGACCTAAAGTATTTAACCCCAAGCTTCGTTATTGTAAATAGTGCTTTCACAGTGCAGAAGGTGGATCACCCAGCTTTCATGAAGCCATGGCTAATTTACGACTCTCCTACTGATGCCTACTTTGCTGCTCAATTCATTGTAACTCTTGAATGAGAGAGAGGATCTCCAAGGATTGCAGAGTAATTTTTACCCAGGGAGAGGATGATAACTAGTAATTAGCATCCCAGTTGCCACTGAGTCATTCAATTTTCAACCTACCTTCTTATGGTCAAAGCATCCAGAGTGAAAGTGCTATCTTGCAGACAACGAAAAATTCTTGAAAGGACATGGGTCAAATTCCAGATTAAGAAGCTTTATAGATGGGACATAAAGAACAGTGAAAATAATAGCTTAAAAAAAGAAGGAAATCTTATAAGGGCTAAGTTGCTGCTGCTGCTTTTCAGTTGCTTCTGACTACTTGTGACCTGACAGACAGTTTTCTATCTGCTGTTTGGAGTTCTCATGAGCTCAGTGAGAGTATCTAGCCAGCATATCTCCTGTCAGCCACTTCTCCAGCAGGCTCTTCTCCAAAAACTCTTGTCCAAGATATTTATGCGTTAGCTTCATTTTCAGTTTTTCCAGTGAGAAGTCTGGTTTTACTTTACCTAGTACTGTATTGAACAATTTGTTCTTCTTACTCTCAACAATCCAAGATATTCTGAAGAATCAGTCTCAGAGATGATTCTCTTTTGTTCAACTGTGGCGTTCTGTAGACCACAAAGCCCACAGAGAGTAACCTACAATATTTAATTCTATGGAACCAGGGGAACTGCATCAATGTGTGGGTTTGGGAAAAGAGGGTAGATTCATCAAGCAACTATGTGCAGTTGATCTGGGTACAGTTCTAGGGGCAGTTTGGCCCTTGGAAAATGGTGTGAGCAACTGGTATGGACAAATTGTGCATAGAGCTACCAAATCTGGGTTGCAAAATTTCACGATGACCACTACAGGGCAAGGTTAGAGTTTGTCATATTTCTTTTCCTGCCATGTAGTGATTATTCTGGTTTTTGTAGCCCATATGCGGTAGCCTTAGGCTTTGAAATCTTACAAAAGTAGAAAACAAAGGGAAGGATTGGAAAAGTTTTCCAATTTGCTCTTGGTAGATAAAATCTCACAGAGCAATTCCAGCCTGTATGCATGAAGGACAATTGAAATATGACAGGTAGTAACAGGCATTTTAAAAAGACAGGCATTTTATTCCCGGGCCTTTTTTTTTACAATAGAAACATATACTAAGTCAGACCATTGGTTGATTAATCTTAGGAGTTTCTTTCTTTGCCATGTTATCCTCTATATCTGTTAGACTTCAACTCCCATAGATTGCAGGCCATGCTGGCTGAAGGTTTATAGAAGTTAACATCCATCAGCCTTGGTGGGGAAAGGCTTGACTACAATGATTGGCAGTCACTTTTTGGGGCCAGGGCAGTGATGGCGAACCTATGAAATGTGTGTCAAAGGTGACACACCACAATGTTTTGGGTGACATGCCAGCATTCACCAACACCCAACAACAGCTATTTTCCTTGTTTGGGTTACCAAAGAAACTGAGTTTGTTTTACTCGTATTTCATTTTTGTAATTATTTGATGTTTCTTTATATAACACACAGTACCACACTTGATTGGATTGTAGTTTTTTTAAAATAAATGAATAGGTAAAGAATTGTTTCTCTTTTGTTTGGGTGGGGTGTGTGTGTGAGACATGCCAACAGAATCAAGTTAGGCATTTTCTGAATTTTTGACATGCCGAGCCCAAAAGGTTCGCCATCACTGGGCTAGGGATTAAATCCTTGAGTTATTGCTTATAAAGCCTCTGTTCTGCCCCTCAGCTTCAGCCCTACTCCTCATCCTGTAAGGCGTAGACAACATTTTTGGGGCTGAGCTCCCAAATTGGCTTTGAGTAGTAACTTAAGGGCTGCTGTTCAAAAAACGGTAATGGCCAGGAGAAAAGCTACATTTAAGTTAAATTTCATTCAGTCACTGTAGTATAATAACTTCCCATGAATTTAATAATTTTTGCTTATAGAATATTAGAAATTACAGTTTAGCTATAGCTTCTAGAGCTGTGTTTCTCAACCTTGGCAACTTTAAGATGTGTGGACTTCAACTCCCAGAATTCCTCAACCAGCCATGCTGGCTGGAGAATTCTGGGAGTTGAAGTCCACACATCTTAAAGTTGTCAAGGTTGAGAAACACTGTTCTAGAGGGACTGAAGAGACTACCACCAAGGCATGGGGGGGTGTGTGTGTGTCATATGCCCCCTAAGGCCTCTAACTGTTCTCCATTATCTTAGTGCATCCTTACTTCTGAGTTGTCATGCCACCAGTAATGTGTTCACCCTGCTGTTTTGCAACTTTTGCTGTTGTATCTACCACTTGTGCCCTTAGTATCCAAAGGAGGCCTCCAGGAGGGATGGGGGATTTGCTACAGATGTTATCCATTTTGTTTCAGAGTGATGATTTCAATCTCAGGTTCTAGAGAAGGGATCCCATCTAACTTCTTAAATGAAGCTGGCAGTTTTGCCGCCTGTCTGAAGCGTATTGGAACTCCCAGGTTCTGTGTAGCTGCCAACATTCTCTGAGTTGCTAATTAGCCCTCCATTACCAGTGGTTTGGAAAGCTGCCAAGCCAGCCAAGTGACTTCTTTGCTAAGCTTCTTCTGGTGTGGCGGCTGAAGCAACACCAGGCATTTCCCCCAGTGATCGTAGAAATACTTTTATTGCACAACTGGAAATGTTCATTTGCTGCCTCCCGGATCAGAGGACTCACCTAAAGCTCTGATGATGTTCAGTAGCAAAGAGGCAAAAATTCAGAAAACCTGAAAGGGCCAAAATGCTATACTATACTACTACTATATCTGTTAAGATATAGTATCTCTCATTATGTATAGAATAATACACGCTGGAGGCTGTTGTGTTCAAACTCTGGTGAGTGGGGGATCATGAGTACTTCCAAAAACTTGGAATAGTCCTTTGAACTGTAATTTTTAATGTGACAATAAGGGAAAGTTACCAGCTTTATCAGAAGTAATGATATTGACTGCATCTTAATTGAAATGTAGTTTAAATTATGTTTACATTAATATTAATTTTTTTTTGATGCCACTGATTTGTGGGAACTGTAGCATTTGTGGTTCAACAGACAGCAGCCCTTAGCTGATGGTTTGGATTCAGAAGTTAAGCTAAGTCAGGCTGGCTTAATATTGCAATATGAGACTTCTAGGGAATACTAAGCTGTGGACAAAACTGGAATGTAAAAAAAAAATAAAGAAATCTTGTAAGAAGGCAACAGCAAAGATATTTCTATACTGCTGTTGAGAGAAGTCACCAGAAACTGAACTCAGTCTGGAGATGTTTTTATCTTTTAGACCCAATATGGCATTTGAAGAGTGAATGAACCCTCAACCCAAAAGAGGTTATATACCCTTGCATGTAATTTATTTATTAGGTTGATATGCTGATTTTATTTTATGCAACTCAAGGTGGGATACATAATTCTCTTTCCTATTATCCCCACAGCAACAAACCTGGGAGATGGGTTGGCCTGAGACAGAAAGACTGGCCCAGAATCACCCAATCAGTTTCCGTGCCTAAGGGAGGACTAGCACGTACAGGTTCCCAGTTTCTAGTGCAGCACCTTAATCACTACACCAAACTGTCTCTCTTTATGAGTCCTCACTTAATTATGTCTCAGAATGGAATTTCATTGGTGGACCAGGCCTTGTATATGAGTCAATTTTACTACACAGAATTCTTGTAAGAAAAATATGGGGTAACTTCTCCATATTTGCCATCTGGAGTTCTTCCTAGAAAGGTGCGATAGTAAAGAAAAATATATGTAATTTTTTAAAAAAAGGATGATTAATTCAGGCAATGAGTTTCTTTGGAGGAGTAGTTTTAGATGCATAAGATCCTAAAGTGGAGTGGGAAACATTCTTGCCTTTACACAGCTTTTCTAAAGGAACAGATCCTGTTGCATCTCAAACCAATTCAGACCAGTCATCTCTGCTCATACTTGTGGATTTACATATCCTTAGTCTGTTATAAATCTATCTGATTTGAAAAAAACTTGGAACTGAAAAAAAAATCTGAAATGGGGTTACGCTGAAGTGGTTGAACCTGAACCTGAATTACTGTTAGCAAGACATAGGAACAATGAGATAAACATTACAAAAATCTTTAACCATATGGCTTGCTCTGACATCTCTGTGAACCTATCTATCTGAAACTTGGAGGCTGATTTCCTTTGAAGAGCAAATATTCTGGCAAATTGTATCTTATTTGACAGAGAAAAAATAACAAAGATATTCATTTATATGTCCTTTTTAAAAAGAAAATCAAAAGTCAAGGTTCCTGGCACATTCTATTTCTCTGACAATGACAGGATTTACAACCGCCAACAATATTATTTTGCTTGCAAACTGCATATGGTTCTGTTAAACAAAAAAGGAAAGCAATTTGATGATTAAGTGTGATAGCCACTAGAAGCACAGCACTGCAGATTTCTAAAGTGAGATTTGGATTTGGTTCTCAAGTGGACGTGGGAGGTCTCAAACAGGTTCAGGTCAATTGGGAAATGTCTATTGGGAATTTTGATCAGGGTTCACGCTGCTTCCAGTCAGGGTGGGCTGGGACCCAAAGATTAATTTCTCAGAAGTAGCCCCTCCCTCTAGAAGAACTCTCCCCCCCCTCACCCCAGGTTAGGTATGTCTCTACCCTGATGATATTTTGCATGATGATGAAAACAGCCCTCTTTAAGACTCCCTTGATGGCAGGTACAGCTCATTTGTAGTTTTTAATAATTTTGTTGACTATTTATTGACTTTAGGAATGGATGTCATGATTTTATTAATGCTTGATCTCATGAGTGGTGAGCTGCGTAATACTGGAAGAGTAGGTAGCATATACTGTACATTTTGATAAAAAAATAAATAAAATGAATCTATAACTTCCAAAGGCTGAAACATGTAATAAAGGAATGAGGAATAATAGAAGCAGCTCATGAAAATAAGAACTGCATTTAATTTTGGAAAGGACTTCCTGGTAAGTAATAACATTTATATATATATATTTTTTAATTCATCATTTGTTTTGTGGATGTTTTGTAGTTCAGTAACTATGACAGTTACTTAGTTAGGCATCAGCCAGAAAATAAACATTTTATTGAGGAAAAAGTTCAAATTTCATCCAGAAAAATTCTGTCTATATGGTTAATAAGAGTTGACACTCTGTTTAGAAAACTTCTATGGGGTTCTTCAATTCTGAGAAGATCATAACAGAATATCTTTACAGAAAATGCAATATCAATTAATGAAGGAGAATTCGGCCTTCTGAATCTGGAGCCATATCATCATGCTTAGCTATTGTCAAGTATTAAATACTGGAAGCCAACAAGTGGTGTTAATTTTCGAATTTGGGCAACATTGGAATATACATATATAGCACCTTTGGTCAAATGGACAGTATTAGGATCTAAATATACTAATGTTCTAATATCTCTGGAAACAATTTTGTCAGTTAGAAAGCTATGGAATGGAATGTCTAACAAAAAACGTTTGACCTTTTTCCTATGCAAGTTGACTTTATGGGGAAACCCAACTTTAAAAATTGGGAAAAAGATGGTAATATGGAAAAACTGGATGGAAGCAGGGATACTGACTTTGAACCAACTGATAGACAATGAATTTTTAATGTACTCTGTCTTAAGAGATAAATATCATTTATCAGATGTAACCCAATAGCAGCATTTACGGCTACAACATTGTTTGGACCAGCAGCATTTTCAGTTTCTGAGACAACTGAGATATTAGAACAACATATAAAATCCTTTAAAACTAAAAAACCTACTATTCGTTTTTATAGATATTTGTTATCAATAAGTCAATTTGATATGCAGATGTTAAGGGATTAGTGGAATAAAGGATTAGAGGTTTCTGTATTGCCTAGACAATGGGAGAGTATCTTAACTTCTATGGCAAGACTGTCAATGGACCTTAAACTATGATTTTTACAACAAAAGTAATATTTCGAATTTATTGGGTTCCATTATGTCTGTATAGAAAAGGATTGTCAAAAACAGTATTTTGTTGGAGATATAATAAGAACAATGCCTCTAAAGCATATGTTTGTACAATGTGCTACACTTACCAAGTTCTGGGAGAAAGTAGTGGATTATATAAATATGATTGTGTGACAAAAGCTAAAATTTTCAGAGAATAATATTCTTTTGAACTATATGCCTAGTACATGGAATATGACATCTGGACAATGTATATGGATTCTCTCTGCCCATACTGTGGCCAAAAGACTGATATTGCAGCATTGGAAAGATAAATGTATGGCCCCATTTATTCAATGGATTGAAGACCTGATTGTGCTTGCCATTTATGAGCAGATTGCCAATAGACGTAGACTTTGTATGGACAAGTATACTGAAATATGGGACTCATTTATACAAAATACAGTAGATTAAAAAAACACGATAGTCATATAAATCCATTAGAAATATGTATGTACTTATTCAATATTTGTATTAGGTATATACAGAATTGAAATTGTTTATTGTTATAATGGTATATTAACACTTTTTTTCTTTCTGTTGTATTTTTTCACTTTTTTGTTAAACCACTTTTATGTATTTTTTTCTTCTTTTCGTAATCAAAAATGAAAAAAAAGAGAAATAAAAAAAAGAGTCAGCACTGACTTAATGGCACGTAATCAGCTGAAGTTCAAATGTCCTTGCCATTCTATCTCTTCCATTATTACCTTCAAGCTGCATTTATAGAAGATGAACGTGGGAATGATAAATTACTTAGTAATAATTGGTTTTCTTCCTCTGCAGTCTTACTCCTGTGCCCAAAGGGTGACTATCTCAGCAATGATTTCACATGTTGTTTTTTTACAGTCTGCACTGGGCTGATCTGCATGACCAGGTTGCGCCAGCATGAGTGCAGGCCACTAACTGTTTCTTGACAGCTGGTATACACAACCACATTCTCTACTTGCTTGAAGTCAATTGGGAGGGGAACCTCTGTGTGTCTTTTTTTGGCCATGTGTCAGAAGTAACAGAACTTGTGCCAGCTCAAGGGAAGCCGTTCAGTTTGCCTGCTATGCTTCATTTAATTGTACACAACCCCCTCTGCTTCTTTTATGGACTTTTGGACCAGTACTTTTATGGAATCATGAAAGCAGTTTGCAGTGTTCCCAATTTTTATTTTATTTTAGGCAGGTTTGGATCTAAATCTATTCCATCTACTCTAATCTGTGTTTGGAGGGAACCATAGATGTCCTATTTGCTTTTTAGAACTCTAGTACTGACTTATTATTTGGATGGGGCCACAGAATATCAGGAAGAGAGACACCAAGAGAGAGAGGTGGAAGAAACACATTTTAACAGCCAATAAAAAGTGCTTCTCCTTTCCAAATCCGTTGAGATGAGTGGGATGGTTTAATAGTTGTCTTCAGTCTTTATATTCTGCGGATATTTATTTTCTATCTCAAAGTGTAATCTCATGGGGTGAAAAACAGTTGTACACGTCTGCTCCATAGCCAGCTAGCATTCTTCAACAGAAATAAAATATCCACTATGGATCTTCATTGCACAATGAAAGTGGAAGAAAAGTTATTTTGCCGGAAGGCCACAATATTTCTTTTAAATATTGCAGGTTGGGGATGTGATGTCTAGCCCTTCACAGCCATGCACGATCAAAGGAGCAAGAACTACGTGAACTTCAGTAAGATGAATTAATGCAATGATTAGGGGTACAATATCTTGGAAACTGTGATAGGAACCTCCAACTCTCTTTTATTAGTGAGTTTATTAACCCCACAGTATCTTTGAATGTTTTGAATCTCTTCTTCCCAAGATTTCACAATCTGGACTGAGATGCCATGTATGAGATAAATTACTATCAAACTCCTCTTCCATCTGTGGATTGTGAATGTCTAGCATTCCTCCTGTTTCTTTCTCTGCCTCCTCACAATCTCTCCCATGCAGCTCCAGAAGTATTGGCCCTTTGCACCTTTTATCTTATTGACCATTAGGGTGCTAGGGGTAGAGCAGACCACCTGGAAGCTACAACTGGTACAGAATGTGGTGGTGCGTGCAGTGATGGGTGCCCTAGGTTTACCCATAGTACACCTCTGTTGCGTGAGCTGCACTGGTTCCTGGTTTCCTTCCTGGTGCTGGTTATGACCTTTAAAGCCCTATATGGCACAGGGCCAGGTTATCTTCAGGACCATCTCTCCCTAAGGACTTCTACCCATCCTACCAGATTAGATAGTATGGGCATGCTCCTAGTCCCTTCCCTTAAGCATTGCCATCTTATGGGATCTAGGAAGTGTGCCTTTTTCATAGCAGCCTCTTTTCTTCACCCTTCCCCCCAAAGTTCAGCAGGCCTGTACCCTCCTAGCCTTCCGAATAGCACTTAATACCTGGGTTTTCCCCCAAGCACTGGGATAGGGTGAGATCAATGACAGTTTTTGTGGTGGACCACTTGTTAAACTTTATTATGGTGCCAGGTTTCTTTACTATTTGTGGTACACACACACACACACACAACTAGACAGGACCCAAGGTGCAGACTGTGCAGAGAGGCCTCAGAGACAGTCCAACACATAGCGGGAGGGTGTAAGATACAGGCAGGAACAGCATATACTGAATGGCACAACCAAGTACCTGGCATTGTCTACAGGAACATCTGCACAGTGTATGGGCTAGACCCCCCCAAGTCCAGATGGGAGATTCCACAGAAGGTCATGGAGAATAACAGGGCTAAGATCCTGTGGGACTTCCAGATCCAGACGGACAGGCAGGTACTGGCAAATCAACCAGACATTGTGGTAGTAGACAAGGACCAGAAGACAGCAGTGGCGATAGATGTAGCAGTGCCAAGTGACAGCAACATCAGGAAGAAGGAATATGAGAAGCTGGAGAAGTACCAGGGCCTGAAGGAGGAGCTACAGAGGATATGGAAAGTAAAGGCCAAAGTGGTCCCAGTGGTGGTAGGAGCACTCAGGGCTGTGACTCCTAAGCTGGAAAGTGGCTCCAACAGATCCCAGGAACAACATCAGAGCTCTCTGTCCAGAAGAGTGCAGTGCTAGGAACAGCTGAGATGCTGCACAGAATCCTCAGACTTCCAGGCCTCTGGTAGAGGACCCAAGATTGAGAAGGACACATATCACCCATAGGGGCGAAAGGGGAATTTTACACACACACACACGTATATTACAATGTACAATGTACAATGCATAATTGTACAATTATGCTGTTTTAACTGTTGGTTGGGAGCTGCCCAGAGTTCAGTATAAGATGGGTGGCTATATAAATAAATAAAAGAAAAGAATAAACAAGCAAGGAAACCCCCCTCTCTTCCTCTTTGGCTCTGTTTTTCTTTTCCTTGATTAGAAGATTGATACTTCTGAGCTTTCCCCTTCAGCTGGTTTCCTACAAGAGGAACAGAAGGCTTCCTTCCGTGTTTTTTCCCCACAATGGTGCCTGAAAGGCTCAGAGGGGCAAGCTAATTTGTCCTTTGGGATTTAAGCATCTCTAGAGTCTCATAATGGGCTTTGGTCTATTTATTCATGTATGCTCTGCTAAATATTGGCACAGGGAGTAAATTGGAGGAATCTAATCAGGCTTATTCCAACTTTTCCACCTAGACTACATGGAGCTAAGATATTTTCCAGGATCTCTTGAGGCTGGATGCTGACGAAAGAACATACTATTGTTATCTAAATCCCACCAGCTTTCCCCTTGTCCCCTCTGTTGCTTTTGAAATTCTGTATTTTTAGTTTTGGAAGACTCAATTGTGAGGTTCCTAAACTGGTAACTCATTTGCATAATAAATGGAAGGAATTCGATGCAATTGATATACACTTTATGACTTTTGAAATTATGGTTGTTAATCGTTGTGTTCTTATAAAGCAGTGGAAAGCTTCTTTTAAAATGTGAAATCAGTGCCTTTGGATTTCAACTTTAAACTAATCCAGTAGAAAAATTATTTGGACACCTCAAAGAATGTTTAATAAAGGCTGATTGCAATCACCCTGCTGTTGGAGAGGCAATATCGACTTACATAGTCTTTCCCTTTTTATTGGTTTGTTGGACATAAAAAATGTAATTGAGTTTGTGACCAGATTCAAAACTCTCCCCTTACCACATTTCTTTCCCACTATTAGGGAATATTCCTTGGAAAACACATTTATAGATAAAATATGTATAAAAATGGATGTTTTGGAGAAGACCATGCCAAAAAGCAAGCATTAAAAGAAACACATACAAACACACCCACCAATTTTCATGAAATTCTTTCTAGTTGTAAACTGATACTGAAACATGGTGAAATGCATATAAGACTAAGAAAATTAGAAATGAAAGCATTAGAACATGGAAGGATCACCTACTGGTGTCAGAAATGAGTCTGGTCATATGCAGTTACACACAGACACACACAAACACAGATGTGAGGCTTCTGGCCATTAGTAATTTCCTTGTGGATTATGGTTATTATGGGATAGAAAAGCCACAGCTATTCGGCTTTTGTTCAGTGGATATGCAAGCAGGGTTAGAGGAATAAATAAGTAGGCAGTGAAGACTTTTGCAAGGTGGTTTCTGAAGATCAAGGAAGGATGGTTTTGCCTCTTTTTCCTTAGTCCTTATTCAGACTTCAAGAACCTTTAATGCTCTTGTGGAGAATTATTTCCTGAGTGAAAGCAAAAAATAATAGGTGGCAGCTTGGAAACTTCCCCAGCTGTTCCAATGCATATTTCCCTTTGACATGATGGCAGATGAATCCCTCTCTCCTGATCTGTCTTAATTAACAGCAAGGAGAGCTCCCGCACCATCGATTAGCAATGCAGCTTTACTATTAAATCTAAGCACTGGAGATAGAAGGTAGTCATTATTTTAAAATCACACATGGAGGTGTATTCTTCTGTGTCCTGACATAAAGCATACTTCATGGCAACATCTGCTTGCTCAAATTGCCGCTTCATTATTATTTCCCTAAGAGTGGCAGGCAGAAAGGATCTAGAGAATGTAGGTGGCTTCCCATGGACTGTGTGACAGTACAGTAGCAAATCAGCTGCAAACATCTCAAAGTTTGCTCAGCTTGAAGGGGAAGAGTCCTCCGGTTGGCTGGGGGTACCCATCACACTAAGACAGAAAGTGGACTTGGTGTAGGCTGGGGGTGTTTTTTATAAACCCAGCCATTGCAGCAGCCACCGTGTATGTCTTAGCATTATGTATGGTTCTAGTCATGTCTCATGCAGCAAACCACAGTTAAAACAGGTTAATGGGTCTGGCTCATTTAAATTCTTCCTATTCCTCCATAGCTTTGAATTGCTAAATTATATGCTACTGGACTTTCTGCACAGTGTCTTGCAGGGTCAGAAAGAGGCACCAATTACTTCTATATGATCTGTAACAGAGGCAGCAGCTTGGTGCCAACAGTGAAGAATTATGCAAAGCGCAGTCTGAAACATCTCAAGAACTCCAGGTGGTCAACCTTGAATCCAAGAGCACTGGATATGTGCTGTTTCTTGTGAAATGTAGTCCCAAGAGATTTTTCTTATTTGGGTGCTCAGCAGTCAGTAAAACTCAGATGCATAATCTGAAGCCTTGGGGCATCACGTGCTTCTGAAAGTCATGGGTATGGCACTTCTTCCAAACATGGTTATCCAATTCTCATTTTAATGTGACCCAAAGGGGAAATTATTAAACTCCTGCTTGAAGAAGGCTTGCATTTTATTATTGATTTGTTGGGCTCGTATCTGGAGTTTTTCTGCTGGAGCTCAAGATGAATTACATGAGGATCTTGCTTCATTTTACTTCCCACAACAACAACCCAATGAAGCATTTTGTGTTATTAACTACATTAAGTTTTATATTTAAATGTAAATGAACATGACATTGAATTGGCTTTACCTACTACTTAGCTCCCCAACAGGCCATTCAAAAGCCAAATTCAATCTTTGGACTAGAAAAAGTTGAGCATGTATCTATGTGTGTTAAAAAAAAAATCAAGACGATGGTTTTGATTGTACATTTGTGGCTGTCATCTTGACTTTGTTTCCTCTCCCTCCCCATTCCAGGTACATTTAAGATCATTTGCATTTTACATTCTAGATAAATTAAGGCAAAGCACAACTGAACAAGACTTCTTAAGCTTTGCAATGCTTTTTCTTCCTCCATGCCAAAATAATTTTGTTGGATTGATAGAATTAAAGGAGTCATTTTGCATAAAATAAGTCAGAAAAATTCATAAATCACAAAAATGCATCTTACTTGTGAGTTAGATAGATAGATAGCTATGTAACAATATCTTGAGCCTAAACAAGGCTTGCAGCCAGTGTGAAATGAATGACAATAGGGTTATTTCTGAGCAATGTTTTCCTTCTTTTGATATAAATCTTGCTTGATAAAGAAGACCAGGAAGATGGGAACACCCAGTAGATTAGCCCAAGCAAACTTTGGGGAAGAAGAACCACTGGAATAGATTCAAAGTTCCACTGGGAGATCCCCAGGATGGACAGCATTATGGAAGGAAGCCAAGGACAGATTATCAGGGTTCACATAACACATGGATCTTGGTTAGTGATTAACTGTTTTGTAGGGCTGTAAAAAATGAAAGGGGTGCTTTGCTTCATTGAAGGCATGTGTGAAGCCTTCCCCTTGGAAGATGCAAATGAGGCAGGGCATCTCCACCTTCTAAGACTGAAGTGATGGGGCTACATCTTTTTGTTTTGAAGCCTGTTTTGGTAATACCATTATTGGAATATGCTGCTCATGCTCTGTATATGTGGGGAAGCCTCTTCTGATGCTTTCGGTCAGCTTCTGCAATGGTCAGGCATAAAGTGACATGCCTTGTTGAGAAGGATTGTGTCATCTTCTCACTTTGGAGAATCTGGTCACCTATGAGAGGTGAAGGGCCTTTTTGAAGTATGAAGTGAAACTGCCTTCTCAGGTTTACATGATACATTGAACCATGAACTACCCACACAGGCTGGATTCACTGCAAAAAACTAAACAAGATTAGAACTGTGCCTAACATATTGTGTGGATACAGTTGTTAGATCTTTAACCATGCAAGTTAAGGATGTTGACTGAACTTAGCCAGTCTGACTGACAACAGAAAGAGATTAATAAAGCAGCATGGAGAATCCTCTCACACAATCCCAGGAAGGAATCTGACCCTCTCCCCCCTTTCTCCTATGTGCATAATTATTTCGATTGATATTATGCTTGGGGGCCCTATGTGATTCTCATATCAACATGACAGGATGGCCTTCAGAGGCAAGCACACTGCCATCAAGGCTAATAATGAGAAAGTGGTGCAAAAGACTTTACTGGATAATGCAGGAAAAAAAGAGGAAGCATCTTGGCGGTCCAGATTCTGTACTGGCTTCCTAGATTCAGCTCAAGGCTGATCCATTCTTATGATCAGCCAAATAGAAAAAGTCCTCCTCATATCAGCCTCTGCTATTTAGTGGTATGGTGCTTATGAACATTGGTGAATAGCCAGGAAATTGAGTAAGTTAAGTATCCAGCAAGAACATAACATCTATCTGTCCTTTCTTTCCCCCCCACCCCTTTTTTCTCGTCTCTTTATCCCTTCATCTCTTTCTTTTGGGAATCACAGAGACACGCCTGCTTACATCAAGAAAATCATGGATGTGTGGTATACCTCTCCTGGAAGGATATGGCTGGAAGGACATGGCTGATTCCCAACATTCCTCCTTTTGCTACTGTGTCCTGAATATGCATTCTCCCTCAAAAATTCACAGTGGCTTACAGCAGCCATTGAATTCTCCTTCTTTAGGAAAATTTCTAGAGGAATTAATCCATTGCAGGGGGAAAAAAAAAGTGGCAACATGAAAGCCTGGGCTCTCATAAATATGGTTGTTCTTAAGATGTTGTGCAGCTCTTCATTATTTTTGTTTTAGAAAGCCAAGAGTGAAAAATAATGTTATTAGGTGGAAAGACCAGAACAGTAACAGAGATAACAATAATAAGAATGGCTCAACCTATTCTAGTACAGTCAAGTGGTATGCCAAAAGCCTTCTGAGAATGGTTCCCAGCAGGCAAGGTGGATTAACAAAGAAGACGGTGTCATTGTTTGACATGCGTCCAAACTGACATTGTACTGTACAGTGGTACCTCGGGATACGAACGCCTCTATTAACGACCATTTCGGGTTACGACCAGCTTCGGCAGGAAAATTTTACCTTGGGTTACGAACTTGCCTCTACTTACAAACCGGATCCGTGGCCATTTTCCCTGCTGCCACGCGGTCGTGGCTTCCTGTGGGCGAGGTCGCGATAGCAAGGAGACGTTCGGTGAGGCTTGTGGTGTGTTTTGCGGTGTTTTGCGAAGGTTTTTGGTGTGCGTGTTAGCATGGCTCCAAAGAAAATGCAGAGCAGGCTTGGCGGGAGTCAGGCTCTGAAGAGAAAATTGCCTCGGGTTGCGACCAAATTCGGGCGGAGGGTGGAATGGATTAACCGGATTTACATTGAACCCTATGGGGAAATTCACCTCGGGTTGCGACCAAATTCGGAGGGTGGAACGGATTAACCGGATTTACATTGAACCCTATGGGAAACTTTACCTCGACTTGAGACCAACTCGAGTTGCAACCAGAGTCACGGAACGGATTAAGTTCGTATCCCGAGGTACCACTGTATATAGCTTTCCTTAATATCATGGCATACACTTTTGCCTCCTTCCTTCCTTCCTTCCTTCCTTCCTTCCTTCCTTCCTTCCTTCCTTCCTCCCTCCCTCCCTCCCTCCCTCCCTCCCTCCCTCCCTCCCTCCCACTCATCCAGCCCCTTCTATGGGTGGAGAATCCTGGAATAGCAATCAGCGATTGTCCTGGCTGCCCTCCAAGTTGTTCAAGCAATGAATGTCTTTCTGGCTATTTTCAAGCCCTTCTCCTCCACATGGAAAGTCAGATTCTTTTTTGTTTTGTTCTGTTTTGTTTTTGGTGGTACAGAAAGAAAGAGGAAAAGAACAAATAAATATCAAGCTATTTACTGGATGTTATTGGCCTCATCCAGATGGTCAGTAAATTTTGTACAGACGAAGCATTCTGGAGGGACCCAGTAAAATGGTCATTTGGAAAGGCTCAGAGAGGTCTTTTTTCAGCAAGAGTGTGCACAACCAATATTTTAATTAGATTTTCCCCCCTTCTTTTTTAAAAATGTAAGAGTTTGTTTGATGGCAATAATTTGAGGTGGGGGCATCTTGTTTTCTCAGAGTTGCTTTGCTTTGAGAGTAATTAACTCCAGCAAATTGCAAAAAGGGATGGTTGAGTTTAAGCTACAGCCTTGGTGCAGCTGAGACACTGTCTCCTGACCGTGTACAAACAAGCTGGGTTCCATCAAACAAGAGTACAAATATATATCATACAGTCCCAGCTTGAAAGGATAGTTATGAATATTTATCCCCATTAATGACTTTGGGATAGATTGGGTTGGGGGGGTGGGTCACTCTTGGGATCAGGACAAAAATAAAATTGAATATTGCATAATGTTCTTTCAAAGTTATGTATACAAGTTAATCCAACTATATAACATGATTACTCCTCATGTATTAAACCATTTTCTCAGTCTGTCACATTCAAAATTATACTTCAGCAGCAACTTTAGGAGGCATGCTAGGGGTCACACCCAGGTTCTGGGGGACCCATATGCCCTGGTGCAAATGTTGTATAACTTTGCTAAAAGCATTCCCACTGTCACTTCCCTGCTTGCTTTACATTTACTGTGGTTGCAGTTACTTTCATTTTCTGAAAGCCTGAGGTATATGGGTATGCATATGGGGTTCTAATGTTGTTACATTTTGTTAGAAGCCAGTGATATGCCATAACCAGTTCTCCACTTTTGGTCTCAGGATGTATTTTGGGGGATAGCATCACCTCTGGCTTGATACTTATAGGAAGATATTGATGTAAGTCATAAAGAAGCAGGAGCTGGGGGATGGAAATCTATCTTGGCTCATATTTCATCTCTGAGCAAAACTACACATCACACTCAGCCACCACATAAGTTGTCACTGATCTGTTTTTCCTTTGTTTATTCATGTTATAAAGTACCTTTGTGAGATCAGCAAGCAGAGTAAACTGGAATAACAGGTGTAGTGTTGACTCTCAAGCCTTTCTTTTATGTCATTTCTCCACTAAAATCATCCATATGCATCTGCTTTCCATCTACAGGGAGAAAGAAATTGAAAAGCTATCTTTTATCCCCATGGAAGTAAGACAACTTAAAAGAATGCAATTTTCAGCCTTTTCTTTCCTCTTCTGCAAGATTGTCTGCTCCACGAGAAGCCACCTGGAAGAACATAGTCACAGACAAACATGTAATGTGCTATTTGGGAGATACTCAGGACCCAAAAATATGCTGTGATGCCACCTATGGAAGCTTGACAAGAAAGGAAAGATATAACACAGAACATGAGCATAGAACATGGTACTTGGGCCATAGCTGCCATTGCTGGAGAAGACCCAAATGCACTCGATTGGTTTATTAAATGAACCTGCTTTCTGGGTTTGCACAATATACAGAATCATAAGTGAATCAAATAGTTGAGTATCACACAAGATGCTAAAAGTAAGCATGTGTAGTAAGTTGTGTGCATGCAACTTCTGGATCTTGAATCAATCTGCTTAAGTGTGTTTGTTGATCACAGCCTGTGACAGTAGATGAACAAATCAAGTCAGGCTGGCGCAATCTTTTTCTTGGCTTTAAAGGCTGAATTTGAGAGGCTGGAGAAACTAGGCTGGTGCCATTTGTCAACTCTTCTCCTTGCAAAACAAGGAAATTTCAACAGACATTTTAACCTCTAATTCAACCATGAAATTTGCAACAACCTTAGCCTTAGGAAAACTCAGAACTACTGGATTCCAACCTTAACACAGAAGTGAAAAAGGCATCTTTGTGAGCATCAGATATAATAGCCTGCATGTCAGACAGACATGATTTGCCACTTAACAGATCTAATTATAAACTGTATATAGGACAAGGAAGATTTCAGCACCTTGGACATCTCTAGTCATTCCATGGGAAGTTTGCCATATTACTCCATGAATTGAAAGAATATGGGGATGGAACCATATGGGACCACGTGAGGTAGCTGAACCCACTGCTGGTATTGCATGCCTCCTGTCTCCCCAAATTAGTGAATATTTGCTAGAATGCATTTTCTGCACATTCAGAGGAATGCACAGAGACACTTTTTGAATGGTGGTGCTTTCTGTACATGCCTCTGGATGCACTCAATGTCTTTTCACATTATTGTCTGCTGGATAGTTCCAGGAAGAAACCATGTATAGTTCTGGTGGGACCACCTGCAATGGTACAATGACCCCTGCACTGGCATTAACAGAGAGACAACCCCACATATTTCTTAAACATGCTTATTTTGTCCAAACTGGACAGTGGCAGCATTTTCTTAAGACAAACTTGAACTTACAGTCTAGGGAGGAGAATCCATGTGAGGATGGGAAATGCAGAAATCATGAATTAAATGAAAGAAAATGCAACCAATATGAGAGGGTAGATAGCTGCATTGAAGTGGGGGGTGCCACTTGGCAGTTTTACTTGCTCTGGGAAACATCTGAGGTTGCTAAGAAATGATCTCCAGAGCCTGACAAGGGACTTAAAATATTTCCTGAGAATGTCTCTTGAGGGAGGATCATGAGCTGTACATGTCTTGCTGTTAACAATTTTAAAAATGTTATCTTGTATAACAGTATATAAATTGTGTTATCTCTGAGCAGCTGTTCCTGAGGCTGCACACGGTTTTGTTCCAGATGCTCCCCCAGTCCTTTGGCTGCTTGACAGATTTGCAAGGCCCAGGTTGAGCTCCCTTGTAAAGGTTGCACCACCACCTAGAGCAGGTGGCCAAAGACAATAGTAACAAAGCTTTGTGAAAAAAGATGTCAGTACAACACTTCCAAGCTGAGGTGGCAATAAACATAAAAGAGCAATTAAAATCCCACTCTTGTCCAACTGCATAAAACAAACTTGGCATCGGGTGGTGAGGGTGGGGGGAGAGGCAAAAAGGGAGAGAGAGAAGATATTATGTAAATAAAAAGAGAAGAATGCAAAAATATCCAGCCTGTCATGCCATCAGTTTAGGAAGCAGTCATGTAATCTGACTAACACTAACAAATGCCCATATGTAAATCTAGGGTGTGATCACACACAAGTATAGGTCTCCTTCAGACATTTGAGGGTCAGAGAGAGGGGAAGATGAGACTCTGTGCACATCCTTTAACCAATTTCACACTTTGTATGTTCAGAAAAAGTCCTGAAGAGGGTTAGAACCCTTCAATTAAATGTAAGGAGATTCTGATCCAATAAAAGAAAGTACTTTATTTATACAAAGTTGGTTAAACTATGGAATTTTCTGCCCCCGGAAAGAGTGAGGGCCATTAATTTAGATGGTTTTAAAAGACGGCAAGACAAATTCACAGAAGAAATGGATATCCATGGCTACTAGTCTTGATGGATTTATATTACCTAGTAAACAGCATGCCTTAACTACCAATTGATGACAGAAGGGGACTATGATGTCCTACTTCTGAGTTTCACAGATGCATATGTTTACCACTGTGGGACATAAAATATTGAACTAAGGCCTTTGGTCTAATCCAGTAGAACTGGCCTTGCATTCATGAGCAGGAAAAGCCATTTTTTCCCTTCACAATGCAACATCTTTACCATGTGCAGCTTCCTCTGAAGTTTGGGGTATTGCAGTTTGGAATGAAGATCCAGAAGGAAGAGTACTCTATAACAGAGCTCTAGAATTGCAAGCAGACATATTGTATAAATGAGGAGCTCTATCTTCCCCATTCCTGCCGGAGGAATAGAAAAACAATTATACTGTGCCTGATTTGGCACAAACATATAAAACCTAGTAATTCTGAGTTCCCTAAAGAAGCCACCAGGAAAACTGATTTCTTAATGATATGGTGAATGTAAAAGTCTATTTTCAGACAATTTATCTAGGAAGAAGCTATTTGCCCTGTATGGTGCCGCATACTGTTTTCCCCATATTACCTGGCTGCAACCAATTTTCTCTACATCAGTGGTTGACATTGCAATGAAGATCCTTTATAATACTGTCATTATAATACCATGATTCTACCGATCTGCACAAGCAGAACTATATGGATAGCACAAAAGCTTAACGTGTTCCACTAGTGCTACTTATAAAAAAATCCCTGGTATAGGAGGTTTTGGGGGGGGGCTGGGGGGATTCCAGTCAGACTTGACTCCTGGTGACTACATGGACAAATTTATGCAGTTGTCTAGGCCACATTTTGGAAGTAGAGTAATTTGCCATTGCCTTCTTCCCAGGGCTGAGAGCAAATTAGCTGGCTTCTGTGCCTAAGGCAAGACTAGAACTCAAGTATACTCACTCCTAGTTCAGCACCTTATCCACTAGGCTAACCTGGTACAGTTACTGTGGCATATTTCTAATAATGAGATTCTATTAAAAATAACTCCCACAAGTTATAAGGCGCCATAGAGAAGTGCAGATATTGTTTTGCTGGACACATTCTGCTTCTGCCAGATGAGCTCACCCAAGACTGTCATGTGATGAATATCATTTGGAGGAAAAAGGAGAAGAGTAGACCCTTCAAAACATGGCAAAATATATACATGCATACAATTTAAAGAAGACTTGAAAAACATGGGAATCACATGGGAAAAATAGAAACCATTGTAGCTGATCAAAATCATTGGAGAAAACTTATCCAGTGTACTGTAGAATACAGGAGGACCTCAGTCTATATTTCCTATGCTTCCTCTTAGAAAAAAGTTGAATACACCAGATTGGAATGTGGGAACCATAGATATCTATGTGAGTGGATTTGCAAGATCCATCCACATTGATTCTGATATGGCACAGATGGCATTGTAGAGTGGAGTTGATGAGTGTTCTTCACTTAAAAACTGTTTATAAAAGATGCGTCTAAAAAACCTTAGATGTTTCTGAAAGTTGCATACAAAGATGACTTATTCTCAATATAATTTACATCAGGGAAATTTACTTCACAAATAGCATCAGGGAAATTTGCATTTAAAAAACCAGATCCAGATTTTTAAACTTTAAAACAAAACAAAGTTATAACCCTCCCATGAGGAAGAACACCATCCTACTAATGTAAATGGTAAAATATATACTGATTTATTCATCTTTGCTGGAAGTTAATAAAACTAAGAGGCAAGTCCATGGTCATGCCTTCCTTCAAAAGACAATCTGTGGAGGCTCAAGCCATAACTAAACTGAATAAAAGACAGCAGGATAGACCCCACAGAGACATGGAAAGTTGAGAGAACTCATTAAGTCAGTATATTGTCATCCTGGGGAAACTCAAATAGAAGGTCTCATGAACATGAGTTCCACTTTGATAGTTCAAGATTTACAGATTTCTGGGGAAGAAATGGTGCACTGAATAAAAGCGGAGCTGATGACTGCGGAAGAATGAAAGGCCGGCAAGTAGTCCAGCTCTTTGTAGTTCCTCTACAGACAAGGAGAGGACTTGAGATTGCTCACAAGTGCTCTAGACAGTTGATGCTTGTGAGGAGACAACAAGACAATGGTCTCCGGTAGGTTTAGAGCTCTGGGAGATGAAGAAAAACCATCTTCACTCAAACTGTGGTTGGTACCTTTATGGACACAGGGTTTGCATACTTCCTTTTCTAATCACTTTTGGAAATTACTGATTAACTGCTTTTCAGCTATTAGGAACCTTCAGATAGACATGCTTTATGGCACCGGGTGAATTTCCTTCAATTCTTAGCAAAATAAGTTTTAAATACAAGTTTAAGGACTTAAAAATTTTTTGGGGGGGAGGGGGGACATCAAAAGGGTGATTAGAACTTTGATTTTGGAAAGTTACAAATGGACTAGGGGTCCAGTTGGATTTGAAATTAGATTTTGAAATTAATTATAAGAATCTTTCCCATGAGAAAATGCTGTTGTTTTGAATTCTTTTTTTTTACAAAACCATGATAGGATGGGGCTTTGAAGGTTGGACACTAGAAGGAACCAGAAGGAACTAAAGATTACAATTAAAGGAGAAGAACACTTAAATTTGAATTACTAATACAGAATGGAACAAAATACTTTAACATTGGGTGTTTAAAGGATATTTGTGAACAGTGGACCCAGAAGTTAATTTTAAGAGTCTCTGCCATTATAGATAGACTGTGTTTAAAAGAAGTTATGGAAGAAGAACAAGTTTTACTGGATGAGACTGAGATTGATCTGAAAGTGGATTTAAAAATGACAGGCTATAAGAATGATATGGAAAAAGATGCTATACTGGCCCTACAAATGAAACTGGCTGATGTTGTAATAATTAAAAGGGATTACAAATAACAAACCAAGAGAGTGACCTGGATAATTTTCCTATACTGAATTTATAAAAGAGGCTTGTTAAAGCTTTGAAGAATTTTGTGAGAAGGGACAAATAAAAAATGAAAAGAAATCAAGTTCTAGGATATTATTTGAAGGGATTAAAGATCAAGATTGTTAAAAGAAAGGAATACAAAGTTGGTTTATTTGATTAAGGTTAAAATAGACATGTTGTTATCTCTGATAACCCTTAATGGACTTTTGCTGATGAGGACTGAATGACGAGGTTTAAAGGATTTGTTTATAGATAAGAAATGGGATATGGGAAGAAGAGATCATTTGTTGTATTTTAAGAGAAGGTGATAAGTTACTAAAATATAATTTCTTTATATATTTCTTTTCTTTTTCTTTACTATATTCTTACTTTTTCTTTCTTTTCGATTTTTCTCTCAATTTTTCTTTTTCTGCACTTTTTCTTTTTATTCTTTTCTTTTTTAGTTTGGATTAGTTTTTATCTTTTAATCGTAATGTTTAATAACATTATTATAAAAAACAGTTCAAGGTTTACATCTGTAACTCCAATTAATAGGTGTTCTAAGCATTAATCCTTCTGTAACTAAAATCAGAGAGGAGAGGGGGGAAGAGATTAAGGCTCTGAGAAGGAGTTCCTGCTAGCAGAAGTGGCAGAAGAAAAGAGAATGAATTACAAGCTTGTTCAATCTTCACTGAGTACATACCTTAATTAAAGGGGACCACAGCTAATTTCTCTGCTGGATGGGAGGAGATGCTGCAAATGACATGCTTGCTCTATTTACTTTTGTCTTATAGGCTTTCATTCTGCTGAGAGTTCAGGGCCATCTCCTCCTCGCAGAAATGCTAGTCTTCCAAAGTCATCTTAGTGGAGCTATGCATGCATATTTTTAAAAGTCCTTTCTTAGTTGGCCTGATAGCAGTACTGTTCAAGCATGTGGCTGACTCATTTTTTAAAACTAAAATTATTATAGCAAAGGAAACAGCTAGATACAACAACTGCATGATTCAAAAGGAATCCTTGCGGTCTCTTAGAAAGTACTGGCTGGGATTGAAACTGAACCGAAACTGAAAGAAATGTATTTACATGAGGGAGTGGGAAGAGACTGAACTAAACACTCAGCTATTGACAAATAACATCAGCTGCATAATGTTACAGATTAGCCAGCCATATGGCTTGTCCCTGAGTTTCAAAGGGCTTGTTATATCCTAAAATACAGTCGGTGGACTCTCAGGTGAACAAAGCAGTCCATTTGTGATGGTAGCCAGGCATTGTGGTGTAGCCTCCCAGTGAGGTTTGCGTGAAAAGCATACATGAAGATGGAATGACCTTTTCTAAAGTAAGCAATGGCAGTGATATCCTATCAATGGCATGACCCTTGTTACTAACAGGACACACACTTCCATGTTTCCCTCATTGATTAATGGAGGAATGCTCCATTAACAGAGCCTCAAGAGAGCTTCCAAGAGAATTGAGCCCTTCAAAGACTGAAAAAGTCATCCTCTGTCCATCATAAGTATTTCCTCCTGGTCGCTACGTGGCTGGAATGAAAATCTACAGCCTGAAGATGATGACATAAAACTGGAGGGGTGGCTACTATGGCATGAAAGACAGATCTAGATTTTAAAATCAAGTTGATAGGCAATCTGTCCCTGGACAGACACTAGCAAGATGAAATTTAATAAAAGTAAATGTCAGGCTTTTCATTTAAGTACAAAATAAGGGGGGGGGGGGAAGACTGGGGTACATTTACAAGATGGGAGAGACCTGGCTTGTGCACATGAAAAGGATGGAAATATTTTAATGGATTAAGAGTTGTTATCTTTTGTAACCCATTTGTTGGTTTCTCAGAGCAGGTGTGGTTCTTCAGAGAATCCAACAGGAAGGCCCAAGAACTGCATGGAATGCTTGCTTTTCTGTTGTTGAGTCCACTCATTGCTGTGACAATCCTCCAGACCATACATCTGAGGAGACAATAGCACAACAGAGACAATTTTTTAAAATGGTGGCATGTAGAATGTTCCAAATGCCACTTGGAGGAGCCATCTGAGGCAGAAGAGGATGCTGTTGGAAATCCCAATCATAATACTTGGGGTGCCATGAGCTGAACCTGTATGGACAGCACCATCACACTCACCTACTCCAAGGGGGTATGTTGGGTAGGATGCAAGACTGAGAGTACCAGACTCTTCTGCAAATTCTGGCGACAGATGGAAGCACCAGAAAGCAGCTATGTGGATTTGTCCTGTGGAAGGACCAACTGCCCTGAAAGAGAAACTTGTTAAATGAAACTATCCAGGTCACAGTTTTCCTTCTCTGCAGTGGTATGACTTTCAGCTGCCCAGCTTAGGCACATAGGCACTTGCAGAGAAAGGAAAAAAATAGTTTACAACTCCTTAGAAGCACCTACAAGTTGGCATGCAGGGTTCAAAGGAAAGAAGTATAAAAGAAGCCAGAACAGGTAGTCAAGGGGATGGGGTTTTCTTCTCGGTTTGGCAGAAGATGTGGCTGGAGTGAGAGGTGACAAGGCATGGAGCAGAGAAGGCAATAACTGGGAAAGCCAGAAGCCAGAGGATCCACAACCAGGGAGAAGAACCAGGAAGGTGTCTGAGGCAGCTGAAACCAACGAAGAACCTTCAGAAAAGAGCTAGCAGAAAGAAGACAGTGGGCAGAGTGAACTCCATGTGGTTCAGTTGCTGGAGAACTGGGCAAGAGAGTGTTAAGAAGAGAAGTTGTTAGCATTCCTAAGCCTGTAGTTAAGGTAGCGTGGGAGGAAGAAGAAACTAGCAAAGCAGTTTGAGGCAAAGTATTAGACATTTAAACCGTTTAGTCCATTTCTAAGTATTAAGTCAGGTATTAGTATATATATTTATGCTAGGTCACTATAGATAGATACATAATACGTATAAATAAACACTATCCATATAGCAGTTACATAAGGCTACATATAGATAACACTATCTATATAAAATCTTGGGAATACACTTTGCTCTTTGTTTCAATAGTAATAAACAGCACTATCTTTACTCATGATCTGAATGTTTGTGTCTGGCTTCTTTCCTATCCATTCCTACCTCTGACATGCCCATCTTTCTCAAATCTCTGGGGTCTTCTAGAGTTGGCCTTCTTGACCAAAGGTTTCACAAGGAAGGCAAAGCAAAGACAAAAAGAGCCTAATCTTGCAGGACAGATAATTAAAAATTTACGGATGGGCGTCTTCAGAATGGTCTGTACATCTACCCAAAGGTCCCAAGTAATAAACTAGGAAGGAGATTTAGTTTCCATCTGTCATGAGGAATTGTTGGTAATACTCCATGCAGTTACATCTAGACTTGCTTTGATGCATTATTCAGTCCTTTACTGAGTTCTTCTCTGTCCCAGCCTTATTAGAACACTTATTTTCACTTAACAGATTTCCTTAGCAGCAGCTCTGAATAATTGGAGCCTATTAACATTTTCTTGTGATTCAGCATTTTATAGCTAACAAGAGACCTATGAAAAGCTGTGTCTGTATTCTCACCTATTTTAATGTACAGAACACTGGCTACTGACAGTGGTTACTGAGCTGGCTTGCTAGCGCCAGAGCAGTCTTACTAAAGAAAGACAACTGCTGCAAGAGGTTGAATGAGAGTGGGTAAGTTCATGTTTAGTTGTGCTCCATTTTTCTCATGGTCACCACGTATCAGGCTATAGGAGGCCATGTCACTTTGGGAATCTATGTCAGACTTTCAAGGTAGACTAGACTAGGAAACCAATGCCATGTAGGCCAGTACTAATTTTATTGTCAAGCTATAGTAACAGAATCTCTCAAGTGTGAATGTGTTTCCCTCCTCGCTCCTTTTATCTTCATGTGAACTAGGGAGGTGTGATGGAATGGAATTATGAAGGCCAGACTCAGGGAGAAAAACATTTTCTTTCATCTCCTGAGGCGCGTGGGAGATACAAGAGGATGAGACTGGCACCTCCCTGAGGAATTCACAATGTTGTGGCTGGCATTACTTGGGAACTGGGATTTCAGTCTGGGAAGATTCTTGCTAGAGGTTGTAGCTAATAAACATTGCTGGACTGAATTTATATGGTCTCTTGGGAGTTCCTTGGGCTAGGCCTGACATCAGTCTTCCCAGACTCAATACTACCTTCCAGATGAAGGGGTTTGAATCATGGCAACAGATCCCTAATTTGACGCCACGGTTATTGGCAGCAGCCCTGCTACAGCATCAGCAGCAAGTGGATGCACAGATTGATAACCTGCAAGCAGCTATGGGACAACTAATACAGCAACTCGGACTAGTGGCCCAGCCACCGGTGTTACTGCGTTTGCCTGGTAGCATGCCAGAGAAGTACAGAGGTGAGGTGGAACAGATGAAAGAAAATGTTTTTCTCCCTGAGTCTGGCCTTCATAATGCCATTCCATCACAGGAGGAGCTTGTATGAGATGTTTACACATGTTGCATTCTTGCCCTGGACTCAGGTTCCTTTTATCTGACCATTGCCTTGGCCTCTCAAGGACATTCCCTCTTTCCTCTACGATCTGTCACAAACAAGCTCAGATACACAAACACACATTTTGTTCTATTGAGCTGATAATTAGAACCCTGAGAGTCAGTAATAGCTTAATTTCTCATTGGAAGATCTTCCCATAGAAGAGAGAAAGAGGGGATACTGAGCTGGCAGTGGAGGAATCTTACAAAAATGCAGAAGTAGGAACTTTGGGAAGGAGAACTTAGATGGAAGAGATGTGATGGCTGGAAACCTAATGTGGATCTACCCAGTGTTGGCTGTTGAAGACTTGTTGCTTTAGTAAAGAGCAGTGTTGACTGGTGATTGTAAAATGGATTAAGTAGTTTTGATCTATGTCAGTGATGTTAGTTCATGAGGAGCCAGAAGACTCCTGAAGCAGAGCAGGGCACATTCTGGAGAAATGTGCTGAAGACAAGTGGGTGAAGGTAGGACAGACTCTACTCAGTACAGAAGGCCCTAGGACAGCCAAAAGAAAGAGGAAGATAATTTTTTTTGGCTGTAGTTGTAAGAAAAAGGTATAGCTGCCATCCTGAGAGAGAGGGTGGTTGGTTGGGGAAAGCTGACCAGAATCTTTAGGCCTTTTCTTAACTCTAAATAGGGTGAGTTAAGAGTCTTTAGAAACAGAGCAGTGTACTTGCATATTAAATCAACATCACAAGAGTGTATGGATATGCCATTGCAGAATATTTAAGGTGCGTAAAGTTCAGCGAAGGAAAAAAGTTCCTTTTAAAATGCATTTTAAATCTCAAGCTGTGGCTTTATTCCTTCCCTGCTCAAAGTTGGCAGGAGAAAATGGGTGAGCCCAGGTTTGAATCTGGCTGTGAATAATCTTGCAAACTCTTGCAAAGAAATGTGGCTAAAACCATAAGTAGATGCTGTTTGTCTTAATAAAAGAGAGAGAGACAGAAAAACTCAAGATGTGTTTTGCATTGTTTCTCATCAAATCCTTAGAACTCACAAAGACAGACCACATGGATGATGAATATTTTTTTCCCATAATGGTGCTGGTTGTGATTTGATTGTGTAGCAGGTAGCCAAGTTATGGGTGTTGCCGGGCTTATCTGGAATTTTGAGAGGATGTCATGAATATTCTCACAAAATGGCTCCATTAGCAGCCTGGCCAGTTACAAAAGACCTTAGTCCAGAATACAAAGGAGTAACTTAATTCCCACCCCTTCTTTGTTCCCAGGATGCTCTCTGCCATCAGCCGGTGGCACAGATTGCATTATGAAGTGGCTTGTTCCCCTTCATTGGAAGTCTTCAAACAGTTGTTGGATAGCCATCTGTCCAAAATGCTTTATGATTATTTATTTATTTATTTATTAAATTTTTCAACCGCCCGTCTCCCCCCAATGGGGGAACTCTGGGCGATTCACAACAAACCTTAAAAACATACAATATATAAATATAGAAAACCTTAATTAAAAACATTACTAAAAAGGAGAAGGAGAGTCCAAGAGGATGAAAAATCTGAGGCTGAAGGCAGAAGGCCTCTATGGGGCCTTGTCTATTATGATGAGAGACTGAAGCAGAATCTGATTTGCAGTGGGAAGGGTCAGCTGTCTTCCTGTCAGAGATTTGTCTCCACCAGTATCGTACTGGGAATACCCTCAGCCATTCTAAATGGCCTCCTTGAAGACTGGCTTGGCATTGTGAAACGCCTAGAGCTTGAAGATGATGGAATGATCCAATATCAGAAATGAAAATATGGGCAAAGCATGGAAAAGCAGAACTCTTGTGCTCTTTCTTTAAATTATGTTAAGCCTCTTCTAAGTGAGACACTGTTATTTTGTCTGCATCACACTTCAAAATAGTGGGAAGCTATACCACCAGAAGCATCTACAGAGAGCTCAGGCAATGCAAATAATGGAAGCACTGCCACTTTTCTATAAGCATTGTGGCATCACCTGCACAGGCAAAAGGGGCAGAGTTGGCATCGTGATGGTGCAATACTACTTTCTTTATTTTGATGAAAGTGTCAGATCCTCCAGACACCTTCCAGAAACGACCAATTTTGTTTTGTTTGTTTTTTAACAATAGTAGTCAGATGGGGTCTTTGGATTGCAAAAACGGAGTTTGAGAACAAAGGAGCTAAAGGGAAAATACACTCCATTGTATGGAGTCCATGGTTAATAAGTAAGTTCCCCACAGAGCCTTTGAGGTGCCTTACATGGAACTCCTCTCTCTGCAACAGGTGAACTAGAGAAGCTAAAAAGATGTCAACACTGGACTGCCTGCAAGAGTCTTGGAAAAATGCTTGAAACGGATCAGATTTCCATGGATTTCTGACATTGCTTTGTATAGATTTGGAGAGAGAGAGAGAGGGAGGGAGAAAGAGAAATTCCTATTTCAATAGTTCTCCAATAAAATGATAATACAGCCTGTGCAGAAACTAATTAAGTTGTCACCCAGATACAACATTCAAGCACTTCTGTATCAGCTGATAAAATGAGAAATGACAAAGAAAAGCAAAAGGAGAACATCCGGTATGATGTTCAAGCACAACACTGAAACAAAAAAGACATAAAGATATTCTCAGTTTGGAATGTTTGCGTTTGCTTCAAAGCGCCTTTTAAACCCTGCAATTCTTTATTTACACAGTTTTATCTTTCATGAACAATGGAAGAAGCCTTTGTAATCCTTTCGATTTGCACAGCTCTTCTTTGGAAAAATCCAGCTAGCGCTGCATCTTGGTGTGCTCAAAGGAAGTCTTTTTTTGGGAAATCATTATTCATGCATGTGCCGGTTCAACTGAAATGTCCTTTCTGGAGACAGAGTAATCATGGCACTGGATTCGACTCAATTCAGGGTTCCTCTAAATGAAATTGCTAATAGTTGGCCATGTAGCAGGCCTACTGGGTTTATAGAGCTTACTATGGTTTAATGGCTGGGTTTGCACAACACACTAGTCTAGGCTAAAAGGAGGTTGAGTCACTTGTGACTCAGCATGTTGTGAGAGCCAAGCCTTCATGGTAAGTCTAAATATCATTGATTTGTTTGAGCATGGTGCATCGTGCAAACTGAGCAACTGTATTTTGTTGACTGAAGTTTAAGGTTTAGCACATTTATTACATTTGTATAGCCACCCATCTCACCAGTGGGACTCTGGATGGCTGACAACTATTAAAACAACAATGGAAACAGTAAAAAAGAAATAAACACAAGAGCATACAACTATCCTAAAATTAAAATTAACTATCCCACAATTAAAAATTCAATAAAACAGAATTACAGTCAGCTGGTGAATATAAATCATACGTCCATGTAATATAGCCATTGATTGGGTTTACCACGATGGCCAGACACCTGGGCACGAGGCACAGCCAAGTCTTCAGGCTCTGACCCAGAAGGGTCAGGCCAATCTAAGTTCTGGGGAAATGATGTTCCAAAGGGTGGGCACCATGGCAGAAAAGGCTCTCTTACTGAGTCCTGTCATGTGACATTCCTTAGTAAATGGAGACCCATAACAGGCTTCTCCTGCTGGAACTGATGGAATGGATAGATGCAACCTGGGGGAGGTGTCCCTCAAACATCCTATAATACATTATATGACCCCACCGATTGAAGTTTATAAACCATGGCTGATATGCTAAACCCTGGCTGACATAGGTGATTTCAAAGAGGGGTGTCTAAAGGGGGAGGCTGCCAAAAAAGTCATCTCTAACCACTTGAAGGCTTCCTCCTTTTTTTTACATATGTTGCACATGTGATGCATAGAAAATAGAGACAGAGCTTCGATTGCATGTTCCCAGCCATCATCATGACTTGTTTTCATCCCCTTTGTAGATGTCCCTGATTTTGAAGAAAGAAATATTCTGTCACCAGAGAGATGATGGAGAAATCCATTAATTCTCATTTGAATGGGAACTTATCTAATTTTGTATTTTCTGAATCAGTATTTGAATGGAAACTGAAGACTAGCTTTTCCACTAGATTGGTTGTGACAGTTTTAATTTTTTTGTATTTCCTAGGTGGTGATTGAGTTCTTCTTTTGTTATATTGTGCTTTTAACTTATCTTTGAATCACTTGATGATTAGGCAGCCTTATAAACCCAGCAAACAAACAAACAAACAAAATTCCATGTTTGTATATATAAAACATAATTATAAAACAAAAATGTCTAGGTTTGAGGAAAATGCACCAATTTATATACACATTTGAATACACACTTTAAAAAAAAAACCCTTTTGACAATACAAAAAAGGAGAATCCGAGAAAAGCAGAACTTGGCGGACTCACAAAAATGAAACAGAGAGCCTCTCCCACTTCGCAGATGCCAAACACACACACAGCACACACACAATGAAGCAGCAAAGCCAACCTGCTGGGTTTTTTCCCCCCCATTCAGAAAGGGCTCTGTACATTAAGTAATGGTTCCTGTGGGCAGACTACTATCACCAGCAAATGAACCTGTAATAGAAAGTAGCGGTTAGACTTCAAGGTCCCTTAGCACCCCTTTGGGTGACAGTTCCAAAACTCAGGTTCAAATGACTCATATGAAGATGCTGTGCCATTTCCAGAGTGAAATGTGGCAAATACTTCCCACCCATCCCCACTTCCCTCACCCCTTGGGAAATCTGTTGATGTGGAATTGAGGACAGCCACAGCATTCCTTAAGTGAAGGTATTCATCTCCTTTATGCAATTCCCTTTATAGCACAGATGAGAGGGTTTATCGCCATAGAATTGGGCATGGAAAGGTGACTTGTATATGCCCCATTTTGTGCAGTTCATTTTTTGCTCTTGGGGCTGGAGAAAAGGAGAGGGTAAGTAAACTCCGAAGAAGAAATAACTCACGCAAAACTCAAAAGTTATTCCCAATAGTCTGGCTGAGGCTGTCTCTTTAATGCTGTTCAATTGTGGTGACAGATTTCACCAGTTAGAAAATGCTTCCCAAGTGGATTTCAATGAAGGTTCCACTGAAATAATAGCTGATTAGCATATTACTATCAGCAGCCAGGCACTGTGCCAGCAGTGCGCATGTTTTCTGATGTGTCGCTTCTCTGGGTTTCTGACATAAAAAGTTCCTTATAGTAGCAGAGTTCAGTTTTAAGTCAGTGCACTAATGCAAATATATTTTTTGCATTATTGTTTCTTTCCTTTTCCACCCTTCTACTCCTTAACTTGAGTGCCTAGAACCGTATGAGGTAGAGACATTTTCCCTTGAGAGTTTGGGCTGTGAGGTGATGCCATTCCCCTCCCTGAAGCATCATGCTGACAATATTTGCCTCATCAAGGTGTTTCCTGTTGTTTCTGAAGCCTCCTTCACCAGGTCCAGTAGCTGGAAGAAGCTTCAGCCCATCTGTTTCACTTCTTAGAAGTGTTGTGACTTTGTGGAATACCTTTGAAGGAGTGCTTTGCTTGAAGTGTCATCAAAGCAAAGGACTGCTTTGAAGATTTGCCCAGCCTTGATGTATAACATTTCTCTCTCAGGATAATACTGAACACAGCTGAGGTAGCAGACCGTATGCCACAAATGGTTCTGCTGCATAGTATATTTAGAAATAGTCCTCGCTTAATGACGGTAATTGGGACTGGCAACTCCGTCGCTAAGCGATGTGGTCACAAAGCATGACATCACATGACTGTGCTGACTTATGATGGCAGTTGCGGCAGTTCTGGTTGTGGTCAGTAAGCCAATCCTGTGTGATTGTTAGGCGCAATGTCACATGATCACCATTTGCAACCTCCTGACAGCTTCCCCACTGAGTTTGCTTGTGGGAAGTTGGCAGTGAAGGTTGCAAATGGCAATCATGTGACTATGGGACACTGCAACTGTTATAATTGTCAGCCAGTTGCCAAGTGCTCGAATCATGATCATGTGACTGCAGGGACACTGCAACGACTGCAACCACAAGGACATGTAGTAAGTCTCCTCGTTCAGTGCCATCGTAATTTTGAACAGTCGCTGAATGAGTGGTTGCTGAACAAGGACAATCTGTATTAGTATTTATGCTGAGGCAAGATGCTTTGTTCATTTTGCTACATAAAAAGAGGAAAGTTTATGTGTGTTTATGCACACACACACACTCTCATAATCCACTTTGTTCTTTTTTCTTCCATGGCTGCCCCTTTTTGGGGCATTTATGTAGTGCCTGTGGTGCTTGGGGACATTTGGTGCAAAACGGGAGAGAGAGAAAGCCATTGCCCTGGTCCACTGGGTTGATACTGAATGCTTGATGCATAGGAGGATGCAGCCTTACCTAACTTGATGCTTGCCTGATAAATTAGGACTACAATTTCTGGATTTCCCAGCCATGCTGGGGAAGACTGAGATCACAAAAGGACTTCTGGAAAAGGTTAATCTGAAGTTGCTTCTTCCTCTTGCAAATCGCAAAATGTAACTTCTACGGTTGGAGCTGCACCGTAGTCAAGCTCCCTGTTTCTCAACCTCAGCAACTTTCAGATGTGTAGACTTCAACTCCCAGTTCTGCTGGCTGGGGAATTTTGGGAGTTGAAGTCCACACATCTGAAAGTTGCTGAGGTTGAGAAATACTGGTCATGCTGGAAGAAAATCAGCTGGAGTCACCAAGGAGAACAATGTTGTGGGAGCAGCAGCATGGCACCAGTGTCAACCTGGAGAAAATGTGTGTGGAAGGACTCTTACTTTTACCTTGTCATGGAACCTGTTGATAACAGTGGAGGAACTATGGCGCTAAATGCTGGAGATTATATGATACAGAACCCAAGATAACTCATCCCTTTCTGATCTCCTGGGCAAAACTTTAGCAACGAACTCAATAAGCATATTCTCAAAACGATACAAAACTTTACAAACAGAAAACTGTTTAAAAACAGAACAATCTCTTTATTAATCTAAATCCTACTCCTGGATGATTGTATATGTTCTCTAAAAACCACAAGGCAACAACTGAGGATTCTTTGGCTCAGATAAGGATACACTTATTGGGGATTGCCCTACGCATTACAGAATAGATTTAATTGCAACAAAGCTATTTGAGTTACATTAGATGGCACATCTTTTCTCCCAAAGGATGCACTTCAGTGCAACTGTAAAAAGCCTCTGTAAAAGTTACTGTCAAACTGTATATTTTACTATAACTGAACAACAACAACAAAATTAAGTACATTGGGATTAATGTCTATTAATGATATTTCACTGAAACAATTTCATTTTAGTTAATTTTAAATTAAATCAAATTTAATTGTTGTGCTGGCTCCTCTGCCTGTTTGGTCTGATCCAGACTATGTTTTGGAGTGAAACCCCTGCCCCACATATGACACAAAGGCCATGTGCAGCCCTTGGCTTGAAAAAGGGGGGCACAGCCCCCACATGGTCTATATATCAATATTATGGTATAGTGATGGGTTTCTGGATTTAAATGGCACCACAATATCTAGAGATCCTCCTTCTCAAGTTTGGCTGAAATGATTACAGCTAAAGATGGTGCAACCATCACTTAATCTAAGGGGGCAATTGTCACACCAGTCTGTAGCATATTGAATAACTTCCTTTATTTTTCAGTGGGAACCACATGAAGCTCTGATGTGATTTAATGGCAAAGAGACCTATGACTCAGGGCATGGATGCCTACAAGGCCATCTCCTCCAGACTGAATCTGCATGCCTGGTGAGATCTGTAAAAGAGGGGCTGCTGAGGGTCCTTCTTCAAATGGAATGCCACCTATAGGGACCAAACTAACTTTTCAGAATCTGCAGTGAGAAGGACTGAGGTCTCTAGCCAAAAAGAAACAAACAGTAGGTACTCTCTTGCTGCTGAATATGTATTACCAGTAGGAAGTTCTTAATGTTTAGCTGAACTCTGCTTCCTTATCAGTTCCATCCATTAAACCTAATCCTGCTCTGTGGAGCAACAAAGAATGGAACTTCTCTCTTTCTATTTGTAAACCTGCATTTGAAAGCATCTGGTTATCAGATCTCCTCTTTTTTTCAATAATAATTTTATTGAACATTACAATTAAACAGATAAGAACTAATACAAACTAAAATAAAGAAAATAAAAGAATAAAAAGAAAAAATAGTGCAGACAAAGAAAGGAAGGAAGGAAGGAAGGAAGGAAGGAAGGAAGGAAGGAAGGAAGGAAGGAAGGAAGGAAGGAAGGAAGGGACTTCCCCCATCTTAACAAGTATAAACAATTTTAGTAACATCACCTTCTCTTAAAGTACAACAAACGATCTCTTCTTCCCATATCTCATCTCTTATCTATAAAGAAATCTTTAAAACCTCCTCGTTCAGTCCTGGTCAGCAAAAGTCCATTAAGGATTACCAGAGATAACAACATATCTATTTTAACCTTGAGCAAATAAACCCACTTTATATTCTTTCCCTTTACTTTTAACAATCTTGATCCTTAATCCCCTCAAATATTGTCCTAGCACTTGATTTCTTCTCACTTTTTCTTTGTCCCTTCTCACAAAGTTCTTTAAAATTTTAACAAGTTTGTAAATCCAATATAAAAGAATTATTGCAGTGGAGCCATCTTCAGTTTGCCATTTCTTCCCTGGAAATCTGTCCAGATCTCCTTCTCGCAATCACTTTGAATGCTGTATTCCACAAAATTAGCCTGTGAAGAGGTGTGTGGAAAGGCTAGAAGAGGTCATTTAGTCATCAAGGCTGACTCCTTGTTCCATGCAGGAATTTAAATTAAAGTCTCTAATCCAGGCTCTGCTTTTACTTCCTTCCTTACAAAGAAAGGGAACTCATCACCTCTCTAGGTAATTGGTTATACTGTGGACTGCTATATTAAGAAGCTTTTTCTAACATTCATCTGGAAACTGACTTCTTGTAACTGAAGTCCATTATTCTGTGTCCTGCATAACTGTGCACAAACAGTAACACAAATCTTTCATGACTTTGGGAATTAACAGGAGCACCAGCCCTATGAAGAACCACAAGTCCCCATCTCTTTCACTTGTTTTCCTCAATGATCAGCAATACATTATGCTACAGCAGGTACCCCAAATGGACCAGTCAAACAAAACTATATAAATACACCCATGGGGATGAGTAAACAGAGCTATTTTTAAAGGTCTTTTGGACAGTTGAGATATGTAATGATTTGGTTTATACAGTACAATAAGCCATGGTTTGTTGAAATAATTGCATTCAATCCAAGTGTCAATTTGAGGTTCTAACCATCAGTGTATGAATCATGATAACCCCAGCATCTAATCTGCAGCTCCCAAAGCACCCAGAATTTTGTCACCAAAATTTGGCAATAAAAGATGTGATTTTGGTGGTGTAATTTTTGTTTGATTTGAGGTTTTTTTGGAAAATTATTTTAAGTGTAGACATTGGAACACAAAGCAGGATGATGCTCATTCCCAACTTTGAGACTCACAAACCCCAAATCAGGTGAAAAATGAGCTCCTAGTTCCTCAGGTGATGTCTGGTCCCATCTGACAAATTGGGAAGTTCAGATGCAACCCCTGATTGAGACTCCCTGTGTTAAGCCAACCAAGCAACCATAGTGCAGTGAATTAGCTAGACATAGTGAAGAGGTCCCCTTCATGGATCACTGCCTTGTCGTGGCGAAGGGGCTTGCGTAACTCAGTGAAGCCATGAGCTATACCGTGCAGGGCCACCCAAGACGGACAGGTCATGACAGAGAGTTCTGACAAAATGTGGTCCACTGGAGAAGGAAATGGCAACCCACTCCAGTATCCTTGCCAAGAAAACCTCATGGACAATGTTAAAAGGCTAAAAGATATGATGCCGGAAGATGAGCCCCTCAGGTCGGAAGGTGTCCAATATGCTACTGGGGAAGAGCGGAGGGCATTTCCAAGTAGCTCCAGAAAGAGTGAAGCGGCTGGGCCAAAGCCGAAAGGACGTTCAGCTGTGGATGTATCTGGAAGCGAAAAGAAGGTCCGATGCTGTAAAGAACAATATTGTATAGGTACCTGGAATGTAAGATCTATGAACCAAGGCAAGCTGGATGTGGTCAAACATGAGATGACAAGATTGAACGTCGACATCTTGGGAATCAGCGAACTGAAATGGACGGGAATGGGTGAATTTAATTCGGGTGACCATTATATCTACTACTGTGGGCAAGAAACCCTTAGAAGAAATGGAGTTGCACTCATAGTGAATAAGAGAGTGGGAAAGGCAGTAATGGGGTACAACCTCAAAAACGACAGAATGATCTCAGTGCGTATCCAAGGCAAACCATTCAATATCACAGTCATCCAAGTCTATGCCCCAACCACTGATGCTGAAGAAGCTGAAGTTGACCGCTTCTATGAAGACCTACAACACCTTCTAGAACTAGCACCAAAAAAAGATGTCCTTTTCATCATAGGGGATTGGAATGCTAAAGTAGGAAGTCAAGGAGTAATCGGAATAACAGGCAAATTTGGCCTTGGAGTACAAAATGAAGCAGGGCAAAGGCTAATAGAGTTCTGTCAAGAGAACAAGCTAGTCATAGCAAACACTCTTTTCCAACAACACAAGAGACGACTCTACACATGGACATCACCAGATGGTCAATACCGAAACCAGATTGATTATATACTTTGCAGCCAAAGATGGAGAAGCTCTATACAGACAGCAAAAACAAGACCAGGAGCTGACTGTGGCTCAGATCATGAGCTTCTTACTGCAAAATTTAGGTTTAAATTGAAGAATGTAGGGAAAACCACTAGACCACTCAGGTATGACTTAGATCATATTCCTTGTGAGTACACAGTGAAGGTGATGAATAGATTTAGAGGATTAGATTTGGTAGACAGAGTGCCTGAAGAACTATGGACGGAGGTCCGTAACATTGTACAGGAGGCAGCAACTAAAACCATCCCAAAGAAAAAGAAATGCAAGAAAGCAAAATGGCTGTCTGATGAGGCTTTACAAATAGCTGTGGAAAGAAGGAATGCGAAAAGCAAGGGTGAAAGGGAAAGATATAAGCAGCTGAATGCAGATTTCCAGAGAATAGCCAGGAGAGATAAGAAGGCCTTCTTAAATGAACAATGCAAAGAAATTGAGGAAAACAATAGAATGGGGAAGACTAGAGATCTCTTCAAGAAAATTGGAGATATGAAAGGAACGTTTAGTGCAAAGATGGGCATGATAAAGGACAAAAAGGCAGGGACCTAACAGAAGCAGAAGAGATTAAGAAGAGGTGGCAAGAATACACAGAAGAACTATACAAGAAAGATCTTAATGTCCCTGATGTCCACGCTGGTGTGATCACTGACCTTGAGCCAGACATCCTAGAGAGTGAAGTCAAGTGGGCCTTAGGAAGCATTGCTAACAACAAAGCTAGTGGAGATGACAGGATTCCAGCTGAGTTATTTAAAATACTAAAAGATGATGGTGTTAAAGTGCTGCACTCAATATGCCAGCAAGTTTGGAAAACGCAACAGTGGCCACGGGATTGGAAAAGGTCAGTTTACGTTCCAATTCCAAAGAAGGGCAACGCCAAAGAATGCTCAAACTATCGCACAATTGCACTCATTTCACATGCTAGCAAGGTTATGCTCAAAATCCTACAAGCTAGGCTTCAGCAGTACGTGAACCGAGAACTACCGGATGTACAAGCTGGGTTTCGAAGAGGCAGAGGAACTAGAGATCAAATCGCCAACATTCGCTGGATCATGGAGAAAGCACGAGAGTTCCAGAAAAATATCTACTTCTGCTTCATTGACTATGCAAAAGCCTTTGATTGTGTGGATCACAACAAACTGTGGCAAATCCTTAAAGAGATGGGAATACCAGACCACCTTACCTGTCTCCTGAGAAATCTGTATGCGGGCCAAGAAGCAACAGTTAGAACCGGTCACGGAACAACCGATTGGTTCAAAATAGGGAAAGGTGTACGACAAGGCTGTATACTGTCACCCTGCTTATTTAACCTATATGCAGAGTACATCATGAGAAATGCCAGGCTGGAAGAATCACAAGCCGGAATTAAGATTGCAGGGAGAATCATCAACAACCTCAGATATGCGGACGATACCACCCTAATGGCAGAAAGTGAAGAAGAACTAAAGAGCCTCTTGATGAGGGTGAAAGAGGAGAGTGCAAAAGCTGGCTTGAAACTCAACATTAAAAAAACTAAGATCATGGCATCTGGACCCATCAATTCCTGGCAAATAGAAGGGGTAGAAATGGAAGCAGTAACAGACTTCATTTATTTGGGCTCCAAGATCACCGCAGACGGAGACTGCAGCCATGAAATTAAAAGACGCTTGCTCCTTGGGAGGAAAGCTATGGCAAGCCTAGATAGCATATTAAAAAGCAGAGACGTCACCTTGCCGACAAAGATCCGCATAGTCAAAGCTATGGTTTTTCCAGTAGTAATGTATGGCTGTGAGAGCTGGACCATAAAAAAGGCCGAGTGCCGAAGAATTGATGCCTTTGAACTGTGGTGCTGGAGAAGACTCTTAAGAGTTCCCTGGACTGCTAGGAGGTCAAACCAGTCAATCTTAAAGGAAATCAACCCTGATTGCTCATTGGAAGGATCGATAATGAAGCTCAAGCTCAGATATTTTGGCCACCTAATGCGAAGAGAGATCTCTTTGGAGAAGACCCTGATGCTGGGAAAGATTGAAGGCAAAAGGAGAAGAGGACGGCAGAGGATGAGATGGTTAGATAGCATCACTGAAGCAATGAGCATGAAACTGAGCCAACTCAGGGAGGCAGTGAAGGACAGGAAGGCCTGGCGCAATATGGTTCATGGGGTCACGAAGAGTCGGACACGACTTAACGACTAAACAACAACAACAAGTGAAGAGGTAAAATGTTATATTCCTTGAATTGTGTGCTTTATTTTTTCTGAGAGGTTTTGAGATCATTCCTGAGAAAGAAGCTAGACATGGAGCATTTTGTCATCATATTCATCTTCCATGTAGTGGTGAACATCTCGGGGGCGGGGAAGGCAGTAATAACTTCCGCTCTCTCTGCAGCATGTTCTTGTGTCTGTGACAACACAGCTTGGTGGGAAGTAGTAGTGGCTGTCCTCCAAAAGAATGGCTCACAAAAATGAAGGACAGGGAGGTCTCTTGCGTCTGAATATCCATGATATTCACTTGGCAATTCTAAATGACTGTAAGCATTTGTTTCCTCTTTCAGCTTTCTTACTCTCTTTTGAAAGGAGCAGAAGTAGGCCTCTCCTTCTCAAAAATAGCAGACTCTCCTTTCTCATATCAAGTTGCCTCAGAATAAAAAATATTTCAGTGGCTTGCTAACATTTATTAAACTAACATTTTATTAAGCATCATGAAACTATGCAACAAAGTAACTCAACATTTCTTGAGAATCCCTTTGATGAGGAATATGAGCATGATCAGGGGTTCCCTTCCACCTTCTCAGAACCTCTGCAATCTTCTTTAAAGGGAATTTTGGAGCAAATTCATGCAGGCTGCTGAATTAGTGAAAGGTGCTCAGATACTGCAGGCTTCTTGGGATAAGACCAATAAGAAGCTGGAAATGTTTCTGCTCCTGGCAAAGGGTCCATCAATCTCTGACAACAGGAAATCTGGGCCTTGGTGCCCAGGGGACCATGGGTATCAGCTCCAGGTTCCTTGGGAATGGAGTGTGTAACCATGGGAACCTTTCTCTTCTCAGTCACCTCTCTGTAAAATGATTTATGTGAATTGCATCAAGAGAAGGACCAAACTCTTTTTCAAAGATGAATTTGCACCTATAATTAAATTCTGTATGTCTAACAAGACAAGTTTTTATGTTTTCCCATCATCCAGGACTGGTGTTATCATGTGCTGAGTGAAACAGCCACTTCAAAGAGTAGAATGTACCATGCACTGAAATGGGGCCAAATGTCCACCATTTCCCCATTCAGACCAAGAACTGAAGCAGGCACTTCCTTTCACCCAAGACACACAGCTTTTTGACTGGCCTGCTTCTCTGGCTGCCTGTCCCAAATGCAATGGTTTGAACAGGTGTGACAGGCAGGACACAATTTGTTTTATATATTTCCAACATAGATATACTGCCATCTGTCATGTGACAATTTTTAATTTCAGCCTCTGCACATGAAAATCTTCAGGCCTAAAGCCTGTACTTCCAGGCCCCTTTTCCAGAGGTTTTCTTTTCTCTTCTGAAGAACCATTTAAGCAGTTACACCAAACAATCTGCCGTATCAATAAGTCCTCTTCCCAGATTAGGCAAAAAGACTCAATCAACTGCAATTTTCAGTTTCAGTACATTCATTAAGGAATCCAGTAGAGAGGAGTTAAATATGGTCAGGTGTAAGTTAAAGCAGAACAAAACACGAGATTATTAATTAAAACATTTTGTACTTAGCTACCTAAACTTACCAAGAACGTTAATTTTATTATACTTACAAGGTGATTTTTTGGGACCCTGCAGCAGGATCTGGTCTTTCCTCTGTCAGCATCTTGAAGACCAAGCAAGTTCACCGGACAGGTGTTTTCTGAGGGAAAGTAGCTTCCAAGGAGGGAAATTCAACCACCTAATCAGTGGTCTGGATGACCTGATCAGTGTTTTCTAGGACATTTCTATAGTTCATGCTTAGCATAAGGCTGAATCATAGGAAAATCAGCCAGAGAGCTGGAATTAGGTAGGTTTGAGTCTGGGATGTCTGGGCATCTGTGGGCATACTGTTTGTTTCAAGGAATGATTTAGAAAATGGGGAGGGAATTGGGTTCCAATGCAAGAGGTCTTCAGAGCTATACATGATGAAATAGCTGTGATATCTGCTCATACAGTATAGGCAACTACAGCAGCCATTCCACAGACCTCTTAGAGTGATGTCTGTAGTGTGGTGGGCCAGCTGAGGGTTCAGAGGATAAATGGCAGGAGTGTTGCCATTAACAAGTGGGTGTGCAAGAAGGAGCATGCAGGGGAGTGACAGACAGTATACAATGATAGAGAGAATAAACTTCTTCCTGCAGGTCAGGTGGCAGGTCCCTTTGGACTATTCCATCACCACCCCAGCCTTTCTTGAAATTAATTTAGTTGATTCTCTAGTTCGACATATTCAGGTTATGTTTCTTTTAGACATTGGCTAACTGCCAAATTTCTCCTGATATCTTTGCAGTCTTCCCCAGTATGACACCTTCCTATTGTGTTACAATTGCAACTTCTAAAAGGCCATGTTACCTGGAACTCTTAGGTGTTCTGAGCCAGTGAACTGATGCTTCCTATTTGCTCTGCCATTCTGGTCCTGCACAGGAGACCAGACTGCAGTGTCAGTTTCTATTTGTCAGTTCATTTTTAATGATACTTTGGATGAGCAGTTGATGGGCTAAATCATGATAAAGTCCCTGGCCTCCCATTCCAGGAACTTTCTCTGCTAATCAATAGGGTTCTGCTGTACCATGATACATGGACCCATATTTAAGGAGTTCTGTTACTGCACAGGTAGTAACAGAACATATGGAGCTCCATGCACAGTCAACCTTGCCCCCAGCTGTATCAACCCATATACAATAGTTGGGAAGGCATGGCACCATTCACTTTTTTCACTGTCCAGGTGCTTCAGTTGGAGCACCAATGGGTTGACTAGTAGACCCTATTGGCCATATGGTTGATGGGACATCCAGAAGAATTGCTCCCCCAAAAAAGAAAAGAAAAGAAAAGAAAAGAAAAGAAAAGAAAAGAAAAACAGCATGCCAATTAGTGTTGGCACAGAAGATCCCTTCTATACCAGAGTCTAGAATTAACCTGCCTGTGCCCTTTGTTCAACTCTCAGTAATGGTTAGGTTCTTGAGCCTTCACAAAGCCTACTTTTCTAATCCTCTACCCATGACTGAGAGGCTTTCTTTGTTCTACCTTGAAGGGTGCCAGGCCCACCTCCTTCTTCATCTAGGTGAACCATGAAATATTTTTTACATTCTCTGCTTTAAACTCCCCTGCAGGCATGTTTCCCCCCTATTCTTCATCTGCAGAGCAAATGGAAACATTTTAACAAAAAGCATAAGCTTTTGTTTTCTTTCTTTGTCCTTGCCAGATCATCTTTACCCTTCAATCTTCATGTCGCTTACAATAGATTAACAAACTAAATTTAGTGCAAACTCTCCAGAAGACCTGATTTTTAGGGCTGCTGGATGTTAAACAGCATCTCTTATAATTTGTTTCATCCTTGGAGGGAAGCAAGATCCAACTTATAGAAACCAAACAGGCATTTAACATTTCACCTTTGTGCACTTCAAATTTAAGCAAACGTGTGCTTTTTCTATTGAATGATGGTGTTTCATTCACTGTGGTTGTGGTAGTATTAAATAAATGGGGAACTTGCAGGAGGCTTTTTCTATTTCTTATTTTCTGCTTTAGCCATCCATATATTCTGACCTGGGTGGAACAGACAAACCGTGATCTTTTGCTTGACCAGCTTCTATTTTCAGCAGGATTTTAAATTCTAATGTTAGATTCTCTGACAAATGGGCAGCTGATGCATTAGTAAGTTTCAGCAACGTAGAGTTGAATCAAACAATGATCAGAATCACTTGAAACTAAGGGATTTTCACAGAAGGCTTTGGTGCCATTTGCACAGAAATGCCATACCCCTGGGTTTCCATGCTAGCATCTCTACTGAGGAGCCAAGCTCATTTTCTTTTTGCTCAGTTGCCCAAAAATCTCAAATTGCAAATCTTTCACTTTGCAATTTCAGACATTGGAGCACCTTGAGTTTCAGGGTAGGCTGTTTTCTTATTGGCAGCAATTCCTATTATCTCCATCTTCTGGTTCTTTGGCACTCCTTGCAACTGACAAATGCCTTGGGGCACTTGGACTGGATTTTGGGATGTCCAGCCAGTGAGTGAATGGTGTTGCTTATTCCTCCCCTGTCCCCCCCCCCAAATCAAATGCGACAAAGCAAACATGGGAAAAGGTTGGGAAGGTGCTGGCAGAAGGCTAATGCTGGCCAGCGAGAGAAAGTGCTAGTAGGTTCTGGGGATGGGGGCAACTGTGGCCACTGGATCTGAGGAACTGGGAAGTGGAGATGTTGGTGATGTGGAAGTGGGTAAAAACCTCAATTGTCTGTAAGGGCAGGTGGGACTCTATAGCTTATCATACAGATGGAATTGATGAAGCAAGAAGGATGATTATGCTTGAGCAATTACTGTACACCAGAAGATTGAGTAGAATTGGCTTAGATTAGGACCTCTTTCAGATTTACAGCATACTGTAGTGGTTAAGGGGTTGGGCTTGGACTTGGACTTGGAAGTTCCAGGTTCAAATCTCTGCTCAGCCACAGAGCTCCCTAGTCTCTTTCAATCTATCTCACAGGATTGTTGATTTGGTGATAAAATTAGGTAAGAGTATCTTATATGTGACCAAGAGCTGCCAAAGAAAGGAGAGGATAGTACTGAAATAAACAAACTCATAATATGCTATGGTAGTAGCTGTAACAAGGAAATGTTTCTTCTCTATCATATTACACATGCTTAGTTCCATCCAGCGGGATGAGAGGTGAGAGATCTAGTCCAACTCCAACTGCAAAGGAAAATGGGGACAACAATAGAAGGAAATGAATGAGGCAATTAGTAATAGCTGTAGGAACTCTGCAAAGCACCTAGGAAGTAAAAATGCTTGTATCTGCTTCCATTGGAACACCAGGAGTTCAGTATCTGCTCCAGACTTTGAAGATTAAGAAGAGAATATGATCAACTATTTAGAAGTGGAATGGACCGCCCTTGTTTTTCTTGTCTTTTTTTGTTTTGGAGGTCCTTGAAAGCCCTTTCTGATCACAGTTGCCCAAAGAAATCAGTGCTATATTCTGAGAAAATAACAGCTTGAAAGTAGAGTGAAAATAACAAAGAAAAATGACTGTACTCCCAAGAAAATTAAAATTTTGTACCATCACCTTGCCCACTATTTCCTCACCTCTCCCCCAACATTGTGGCTCCCAGCTGCCTAAGGCTTGTTCACTCCAATATGGGACAAGATTAGCTCTAGATACTGTCACATCACACATATTTGAGGGGCATCTGCAGGGTATATGTATATAAAAATGTCAAGATAGTGGCCCTTTTCCTTGCATGCATGTAAAAAGGAGCAGGGCTTTGACTATGCAGTTGTGGGTACCATTCTGACTTTTTGGATCATCCTGCAGATAACCTGGCCTATTTGCCCCTGTAGCCAGACTATAACCAGAGCAGAGAGGCAGTGTTCAAAATATAAAGGTGTTTTTCTACTTCGCCCTTGTCCAAGGGCAAGAAGACAGTTTGGAATTAAGAAGATAAATTCCAGATGCAGCTAATAAGGAAATTAACTAAAACCTTGTCTCTTCAGAGATAACAGCTCTGCTGGCTATATATTGTATTTATCAGGTAAATTATTTTTCTAAAAGTAAAGTAAATTGAAATATTTACAGTATTTCTCTATTGCTTTTATATTTTTTGTTGCAGTTACAGTTCAATTTGCTTCACTACTGTATGAGATATATTTAAAAAACGGTGTCATTTCCAAATGCCAAGTAAGTTCCAAACACACATACATAATGGAATGTATTGAAGTGAAACTGCAAGAGTGTTGCTGATCAATTAAAATTCAGGTTGATATACCCTCATGCTTTTTAACAAATGCAAAATGTGTTATATTTAAGCTGTACATACTTATGTACTTACTGTACCCATCAAGATCTGTGGTGGTAAGCAGTGTTAGGCAAAGTGCAGAAACAGAGTAAGACATTATAAGTCAAAGTAGTCAAGGACATGGCATAAAGTAATGGTATGTGGGAATGACCTTGGGAGACAGGAGGAAGAGCCTCAGACTAGGCAATGGTCAGGTAAGAGGCAATTGAGCCCGCAGAAGGAATGGGAGCATGGCAAACGTCCCAGAAGGGACCCTCCCTAGTTTCTTGTGCTGTAAAGGCAAGGGGGGAGAGATGTACTTTCAGACTCGCAAGATTCTGTTAATATAACCTTCAATAAAGACAGAGCTAGTAGTCATGGGTGTGTTTCTTGTCTGGACTACCTCGCAAGGCTGATACATTAGAAAAGGAATGGAAATATAACTTAATTTAATTTACCCCAACACCAGGAAACACAGCCAGATGAGCCAATTGGCCAGGCATGCCTCATCAGCAATGGGAGGAAGAAAATGGAGAAGGTCAGTTGGGGTTGGCATGGGGTGGCAGAGGTAGGCAGTGGAGGAGTGCCAGGCAGACATGGTGGGGAGATAGACGGGTGGGGGGAGTTGAAGTGGAGGCAAGGAGAAGTGTGAGGTCCTTGCCTAATGACAGTGTGGTCCTCATCTAACGACTGCAACTGGGACTACTGGAACTGATATTGCTAAATGGTGCAGTCATATGACATTTTGCCTAACAACCACTTCATCATTTTGATGGAAATTCTGGTTCCAATTAGGGTCTTTAAGCAAGGACTACGTGTATGATAAATAATGATATTTTTTAGTATAATCCATTATGGAAGATTCAGTTATATTGCTTTTGCCTTACAGTGAACTTTGCTTTGATTAAAGAATTACAAAAAAGCTAAACAAAGAGAAACATTTATGGTCCAACACTGAAAAAGGTTGAAAGATTTGGTTGAAGGGAATGCTAGACGCGAGTTTATACTGTCAGGTTTAGCTCAAGGAACTCCAAGAGACAATGCAAAATCAGTTCAGCTGTGTTTATTAGCTACAACCTCTAGCAAGAATCTCCCCAGACTGAACCCCAGCTCCCAAGTCAGTCAGCCACAACACCATGAATTCCTCAGGGAAGTGCCAGCCTCATCCTCTTGAAGTTCCCATGTTCTTGCGGTGAACTAAGAAAACGCTTATCTCCTTGAGCCTGGCCTTCATAATTCCATTCCATCACATCACCTCTCCCTCCATCTCCATCCTCTCCCTCGGAGTTCTCATCAGAACTTGGCAAAGGCGGGAGGGACGACATGTCAGGTGATGATGGTCTCTCGGTACCTCTTGGCTCCTCTGTACAGTCATCCGATTGGTCCTGAAAAACAGCTACATTAGCAGAATTAGCCCCCCTCCCTCCTACCACCTGCAAACCCAAAGTGGAAGGCTGTGGACTGCTAGCTTGAGTCCGCTCCTCCCCTAAATCCCCCACCAAACCTTCCTCCAGTGCGCTGCCCCCGCCCTCTTCTTGCTGATTAACTGCTGGTGCTCTGGGCAGCACTCGAGACTTCGGTTTGCTGGGGAAATGCCTATGGAAGTCAATGACCAGCTCCGGGGCGTGAACGTTCCTTGCATTCTCCCAAGAACACTTCGCTTCAGGATATCCCCTCCAATGAATCAAATACTGAATTCCCTTTCCTCTCCTGCGAGAGTCCAGTATTGCCTCCACCTCGTATTCCTCCTCTACTTCTCTGGCATGCTACCAGGTGAACGTAGCAACACCGGTGGCAGGGGAGGTGGTGGCTGGTCTCCTGGTACGAGCTGTTGTATTAATTGTGCCATAGCTTCTTGTAGGTTATTAATCTGTGCATCCACTTGCTGTTGATGTTGTAGCAGGGCTGCTGCCAATAACTGTGATGTCAAATTAGCTCCCTGGGGATCAGTTGCCATGATTCAAACTCCCTCGTCTTGAAGGTAGTTTGAGTCTGGGGAGACTGATGTCAGGTTTAGCCCAAGGAACTCCAAGAGACAATGCAAAATCAGTTCAGCTGTGTTTATTAGCTACAACCTCTAGCAAGAATCTCCCCAGACTGAACCCCAGCTCCCAAGCTACAACACCATGAATTCCTCAGAGAGGTGCCAGCCTCATCCTCTTGAAGTTCCCATGCTTTTGCGGTGAATTAAGAAAATGCTTATCTCCTTGAGCCTGGCCTTCATAATTCCATTCCATCACAATACAGACTCATAAAGTGTTAGGATCATCTTACTTTTTTGAGATTGTTATGGTTTTTAAAAAGACCAGAGGGTCTGCAGTGGGGAGGGGGTATATATAAAAAAAATCAGGTTGGCTGTTGCAACCGTGCAACTGAAGCTCCACCACTTTTTAATCAAATCTACCCTGTGTCACAAGTAGGTTAAAAGGGGCAGGGCTTTGATCACATGGTCATGACTGCCAGCTTGGCTTTTGACCCCTCCCTAGGGATGCCCCTGAAGAAGGTGCATGAATTAGGTAATTTGGTGCTTTCCATTTTCTTTTAACTTGGTAGTCTTCTGATTCTTGTTCTCAGTTTTGCTTCTCCTGCCTTTGGTAGCCATCTCTCTCTCTCCCTCTCCCTCCTCCCCCCCATTTTCCTTCTCCAAAAGAAAAGACTTCCTTCGCTGTTTGCCCCTCTCATTTCTAGAACAATTAAACTGCTAGGTCAAACTCCCTGGCAGAGACTGGGGCACATTTTCTTGCACAGTACAGCAGTTCTATGCAGAGCTGTTTGTTTCCTCCCTTTCTCCTCTTTTATTTTCATTCTTAATCTATGCTTTTAATTACATGGTATTATTAATTGCATTTGCCTGCCATCTGCTCTAGGATGACGATTCACTTTGCACTGATGTATTGTTCACAGCATTCAGAAGAGGCTGAGTGGCTTATTAGAGTAAGTGGATGAGCCTGGCTTTCGATCTTGATTCACTGTATCAGTCCTGACACATAGCTGTTATGAATAGGTTTAGTAATTAGTAGAAATGTTAATAACAAACATGCGAGTGTCCCTCTCTCAAGTAGCAGTGGCAGCAGTAACAGCTAAGGTCACATTCAGATTAACAGGATGGCATTCCAAGCAGTCAGTACTTTCCAGCTCTAAAGTAAAGAAAGTTGAGAAGAAATAATTAAGGGAGAGGAAACAAGTCATTTTTTGAGCCACTACAGTTCTGATGTAGAAAAGATAACCTCAGCTCAGTTGTTGACTTGGATTGAAGAACCTGGATCCATCTAACTAAAATAGGAGAGGCGGAAGAGTCAGCATCAGATCAACAATTTTGGGTAGGTACTGGAACTCATTCCCCACTGAAGTCCATAGCTTCATTGGCTGTTCAGCTGCTACCTTTGAATAAACAAAAAAAACCATCTGTCGCTTACAGATGCTCTCTGTCAGTTTGGAAGGTAGTATGGATTTGGTCCAGAAAAGAGGAACAGTATGGATACTGGTCGAAGCAGTGGTGTGAAGGAGAGGGAGTACACATTCAGGGTTGCAAGTCACTGGGAGCATCTTGCAATTAAGTCTGGATCCTAATCGAGATAGAATGTCTTCTTGATATTCGGCGAAGCTTTATTCTGCGTAAAATAAACATTCCTGAAAAAAAAAAGTCTTCCGAGAATGATGGATAAACTGCTGAATTTGTTACCAGGAGCTGCAAGTCCTCCCAGACAATGAGGTATAGGTGTGTGTAATCTTCACATCACCTTTCAGTTTTCAGGCAACATCTAGCTGGATATCCCTGAGATCAGAGTATCAGTCTAATTACACTGTTGAGATTATCTGAAAAAAAGAGTTCTTATGCATGTTGCTTTGGGCCATAGAAACTTACGTGTGTATGCATTATTCAGAAATATTAACCTTTTGGGGGAAGTCAGAATATAGTGCATTCTAGCAAACATGAACATTTTGAAAGATGCTCTACAAGGTGTACAGATGACCTTTGTCAAAGATTAATGTGAATCTGGGCATTCATTGGTTCACTCTATTCAATAACATTAGTTTTGTCATCAAACTTTGACAGCATGTGTTTCCATTGTTTTACATTTATTTTTCAAATGTTCCCATATCTCATTCATCAGTAGGGTCAGTTTCCATGTGTGTGGAAAACTGATTCTGCATTTTTCTTTGGAGGACAAAAGAGGGTTTCCCTTTGAATGTAGGCTAGGACATCTGTGTCACTAAAGGTGGAAGGTTTATGGAAATCTGGTAGTACATGCAGTATAGAATCCTTCTCTCGAAGTCTTTAAATCAGGGACAATCAACTTGAACTGCTCCACCAACTCCCATCAAGTCTAATCAGCATGGTTATCAAAAATAGTTCACAGGAATTGTTTGAGCCCTGAGTTCCAGAGATCCAGAAAGCCTGAGCTGTATACAGAATGTCTCTTTAGGATTTTTTCTGGATATTTCTCATGACTTTTTATTGAGACTTTTTCTTCAGCCCAAACTCTCCTTTTTTCCAGCCTATTTTCAAGGGATTTGCCCTGCAGGATCTGAATCATATCTCTGTTTTAAACTACACCAAATGAAAATAACCTAGAAAGAATTTTCATTGAATAGACACATGCAGGTGCATCATTGCCTGAGTTTATTCTGTATGTAGAAATAGAAGTCTTCCACCAAATTAGCGTTTATGTTTCTCCCTCTGCTGCTCATAATGTTGGGATGTTGGAATAAATACCTCAGACAGGAGATTGATGGTCACTTACAGGCATCACAATAACAACAAGCAATGGAGATTAAGTGAAATTTATCAGAGGGATTTTAGTACCAGAACTATTACACTTTATACAAAAAGAGCAAAGCATTTCTGTTTATAAACATACATGGTGGGAATTAAGCTCTAAAAATCAATTATTCTAGGCATATTAGCTATTCCAAGCAATAAAAAAAAAAGAAGGATCAGTCCAACCAAAATGATTTGCAATGGGGCATAGGCTGTGGCTTGAAACACTCAAAATATTCCTCAGCCTTAACACAACATAAATCTCTCTTTGCAAGTTTTTGCTTTGAGCTTTTCATATGTATTTATTATTACATCTACATATAAAGTGCATATCTCACAACAATATCTGGGGCATAGTAGTTTCCATAAAGAAAATAAATTAAAATGAAGAAGCTGAGTACCAAAGTGACTGTGGGGAAGGGAAGAGTGGGAAGGAAGTGGATCAAAATAATAACTTGCCATCTATGAGAAGTTTTCTTTAAGGCAGATCCAGACAACTCAAGAAGGAAACTAACTTCTGGAACTCTTCTGCCTTGCAAGACAAAGATCCAGGAAGGTTACAGAATTTTCTCTTATATGATCTCTACCTGTTTAACAAAGCATACTATAATACAGTGGTTGAGAAATGGTTCCGTTACCATTTTTAGAGCAATATATTGATTTTTGGAGCACAGAATAAATGGGAAAACCTTGAATTTTATATTTTGGTTCACAAGTTAAAAAAGCATACAGGCACATACACACCAAAAATGTATATTTTGTGAGATTCAAGGTGCTGCTTATCAGCTATAAAGCCCTACATGGAATAGGGCCTGATTACCTGACTACTTACCTTCCATGGTGTCTGCCCTGCTAGTAAGAGCTGACAGAATAGGTGTGCTCCAGGACCCCTCAATTAAGTAGTGTCTTCTTTTGGGACCCAGAAAGCATACCTTCTCTCTCGTGGTGCTTGTCCTCTGGAATGAGGTCCTCCCTGAGATTTGACTGGCTCCTACCCTGGTGGCTTTCTGGAAGATGTTAAAGACCAGGTTTGGGGTATGTAGATGGAATCCTTTGTTAGATGCATTTGACATATATTCATATGTTTTGATATTAGTGGTCCAGATTTGCCATTTTGTTTATTTCTCTTATCTTAGTTTTGATTTATCTTATTGTATCTGTATTCCCTTTTTATACTTTGAGTAGAAATAAATAAATGAACAATAAAATTTAGAGCAGAGCATGTGCAATGTGTGCAGAGTAAGCAAGGTACATATAAGAAAGGCAGTTCATGGGTAATACATTCAAACTTTATACATGTGCCCATGCATATTTTTTCTGCTGAATACATACTCTAGCTGAAGAGCATGTATTATCTGCTTCAAAGTATTTATTTATTAGATATTTATATGGCTGCAATTGTACAATTCCTGACAGTAGAAAATCCATTTGGTAAAGTAAAAAATGGACAAAACCAAAATGATGACTGGTGTGGGTCTTCCGGGCTGTGTGGCCGTGTTCTGGAAGTTTTGTTTCCTAACGTTTCGCCAGCACCTGTGACCGGCATCTTCAGAGTGCAGGAGCACAGACAGGAGCAGTTCTCTCTGTGCCCAGGATGATGTGACCCTGTTGTGGGTATTTATAGAGATCTGGGGGGGGGGGGAGGGGGGGATTGGGGGTGTGGGAGGGGTTGGGTTACTGAGTGGCTGCTTATTTTGGTGTCAGCATCTGTGTGTATCTTCCTGGGGATTAGGCAGGGTTTTTTCTTCTATTGAATTGTTAACGAGGGGCTGCTGGGGGTGATTAGCAAGTTCATTGTGTGAACTGTTCACATGTCCTGGAGGTTGAGCTGAGTTAGAGTTAAAGTTAGAGTTAGAGCTAGAGACCTAGAGAAGTTTCTGAACCACCTAAACAGCGTCCACCCCAATATACAATTCACCATGGAAAAAGAAGTGGACGGCCAACTTCCATTTCTAGACACATTGGTCATACGCAAACCAGACCTCAAATTAGGACACAAAGTCTACCGAAGACCCACCCACACAGACCGGTACCTACACAAAAACTCCAACCACCACCCACATCAGAAAAGAGGCATTATCAAAACCCTCATGGATCATGCCAATCGGATCTGCGAAACACAATTCCTAAACTCTGAACTTAACCACCTTAATTGGGTCCTACAAGCGAATGGCTACTCCAAGAATGAAATAAAGAGAGCCATCAAACCAAGAAAACAACATGCGACTGAAGAAGAAAAACAGGCACCCACCAACAAAGTATTTCTGCCCTACATCAAAGGGGTCACAGACCGCATGGGAAAACTGATGGAAAAACACAATTTCCAAACAATCTTCAGACCCACCAGAAAAGTACAAGAAGTGCTAAAATCGGCAAAAGACAAAAGGGATCCCCTCACCGCCGCAGGAGTATACCGCATACCATGCAGTTGCGGGCAAGTATACATCGGGACCACAAAACGCAGCATCCATACCAGGATAAAAGAACACGAAAGGCACTGCAGACTACAGCAACCAGAAAAATCTGCAGTAGCTGAACGTGCTCTCAAGCACACTGGACACAAAATCCTATTTGAAAACACAGAGATACTGGACAATACCAACAGCCACTATACCAGGCTATACCAGGAGCCATTGAGATTCACAAACACCAGCACAGTTTCAATAAAAAAGAGGAGAGTCTAAAAATCAACAGAACCTGGCTACCAATCCTGAAAAATACAGCCTGCAAAAGGTCAACGAACTCAGCTCAACCACCAGGACAGGTGAACAGTTCACACAATGAACTTGCTAATCACCCCCAGCAGCCCCTCGTTAACAATTCAATAGAAGAAAAAACCCTGCCTAATCCCCAGGAAGATACACACAGATGCTGACACCAAAACAAGCAGCCACTCAGTAACCCAACCCCCCCACACCCCCAATCCCCCCCTTCCCCCCCCCCCAGATCTCTATAAATACCCACAACAGGGTCACATCATCCTGGGCACAGAGAGAACTGCTCCTGTCTGTGCTCCTGCACTCTGAAGATGCCGGTCACAGATGCTGGCGAAACATTAGGAACCAAAACTTCCAGAACACGGCCACACAGCCCGGAAGACCCACACCAGTCATCGTATGCCAGCCGTGAAAGCCTTCGACAATACATAAAACCAAAATGGTTAGAATTGTCTAATCATTCCATGCTACTACATTTCTGAATACTTTCCAGGTGTGCATGAAACCGAATATTGATGGAGCTCTATCCAGCTAACTCTGATAGCAAACTTTAACCCATAGTAATTCAAGGTCAATATGGTTCTTGCTACTTAGTGAGCTGTGTGCATTTTTTGGGGTGGGGGTGGGGATTGTATGAATTCTGAATGATGTCCCAAGTTAAATAAGTGGATACAGGACTAAGCAGGGCAGGACAAAATGTTTATATGACTTAATTTAATTTAATTTAATTTAATTTAAATCACATATATGGCATAGTGTTAGTAAGAATACTCTTCTTGTGTTTAACAACTGATCACTTGTGTTCTATTAAAATGACATTGGTGGTAACTCTATGAAGGGGTATTGGGGTCATTACAAGGGTTTTGGGGGGCAGATTGTGTATTTCTGGCTTAGATGAAAAATTGATCAAGAAGAACAAGAGAATTTGGTAAGTGTAACTACATTTAGCGGGCAGTTTATGTTCAACATCCTTCCCCATTTTTGACACCTACAGCTTTCTAGAACCATAGATCTTTTTACCAGAATCTTTAGAAAGTAATGACAACCCTTCATGCTTCTCAGGGCTGGATGTCCTTCTTTCCAACTCTTAAACAATCACCCAAAAGGGGAACACGATTGAAGAAATTCCTGCAGGTAATTCTGCAGAAGTCCTTCTTCAAGAAAGGATCACAATTATTCATGGAAGAAATGGAATTGTTAATCTGAGGAGTAGAAACTATTAATCCCTGGAATAAAATCCAAAAGTTTATATCATGTTTATCTGATGGCAACCAATATTAGCTAGGACTGGGCAATGTCTTCTTAGGGGAAAAAAAGTCTTTTTGCTAGCTGCTCAATAGACCATTTCCTTAATCCTGATTCAGAGAACGGAATAATCATTTCAACAGTCAAGGGTAAGGATTTAAACTCCTTTTGCACGGATTGGACTGTGGCAGCTAATCTAGGCTTCTTAAAAAAAATGATTAGTTAATTACTTGATACTTTGCATTGTGCGGATAAATTCCCCCCTTCCTCTTGCCCACAAGGGGTTTCAGAAGATGAATTAGCTCCTAGTTAATAAATAATTAAACATTTTGTTTGTTAGTTGCCCAACAGCAGATGAAAAATTGATATTACTAATTTGATGCCCCACAAACAGCCTTCTTGAAGAAGTGTTCCTGATCTGTTTGCAGCATTTGCTTGTTTCCAATTTCCTTTTAACTGTTGCTTGCTATAATCCAGTTACATGAATGATTACATGCTTCATCAGACAGAACAGTGTGCTTTGCATCTTCAGCCTGAGGCTCTCAGTTCCCTTCCCAGGGAGTTATTATTTATCCAACAAGTAGCTCCTGAAATAGAACCAGCTCTTCTTTATCACCTCAGAAGGATCAGGAGGAACCCAGAGGGGAGAAATATGTCTTAATGCAAAGATGCTCAACCTGAGATTCCAAAGGACCTCTATTTCATTCATTAGTTTACTTCATTTGGTTACCATTGTTAATGGTAATATATGTGTGAGTCCATGTGCCTATATTTGTTGGGCTGCCACTGCGTTCTTCTTCAGAGGTTGAGAGAGGTTGTTTCTTTGAAGACTTTTAGCTCCAATGGACCTCTCTTGTCTCCTGGTGGGAGGTTGGGGTCAATATCTGAATTATGAATCCTATCCTATTAGATGGGTGACACCAGGAAATACTGGGGCTTTAGGCTGGGAAGTTATAATAAACATCCCAGAAGAAGTCAATGGCAAAACACTTCTGCTCGGTTGTGTCCATATGGTCACCAAGAATCAAGTTTGACTTGAGGGACTGTGATGGAAGGCATGAGCGGGGAGGATTCTGGAAGGGAGCTTCAAGGTTACAGGGAGGGGGAGTGACATTCCAAGCATCTCCTCAGCCCCCAGCTGGACTGTGTGAAAGTAAGGAGGAAGAGACTGGCCCCTCCTTAAGGGCTTGGTGGTTATAGTTGCTCTCATTGGGGATTAAGAGTTAGTCTGACAAGATTCTGTCTATTAGGTGCAAGCTAATAAAGAAGCTGAGCTGATTTCCGGACTCTCTCGTGTGATTCTTGGGCTGAACCTGACAGGGGCCTTTATACTGACTTTTAATTAAATTTAATTTTTCTTCTGGTGCTGCTCTACATCTCCCAGATTTTTAGAGTGAGACCCCATTGATTGATCGATGATGTCCATCAAGTCATTTCCAATTCCTAGCAACCACATAGATAGATTTTCTCCATTACGTTCTATCCCTAACCTGGTCTTTCAGGTGTTCTAACAGTGTACTCATCAACACTGTAACTGAGTCCATCCACCGTGCTGCTGGTTGTGCTATTCTTCTCTTTCCTTCCACCTTTCCCAGTATCAGAGCCTTTTCCAGAGAGCTGGGTCTTGCGATGGAAGACATGAGTGGGGAGGATTCTGGAATGGAGCTTCAAGGTTGCCGGGAGGGGGAAGAGAGATTCCAGGGGAAGCACCTCCTCAGCTCCCAGCCAGAGTGTGGGAAAGTCAAGAGAAGGAAACTGGCCCCTCCCTAAGGGCATCATAGTTATAGTTGCTGTTGTTGGGTATTAGAATTAGTCTGGCGAGATTGATGTCAGGTTCAGCCCAAGAACAACAGCGAGACAGTCCAGAATCAGTTTAGCTCCTTTATTAGCTTACACCGAATAGACAGAATCTCACCAGACTAATTCTAATCCCCAGCAACACCAACTGTAACCATGATGGCCTTAGGGAGGGGCCTGTCTCCTTCTCTTGACTTAGATAAAGCACTGAGATTCATAGATAAACAAGGATTGAAATATCAGTATACCTCACTGGCTCATTAGTTTGCAGTTTTTCTTAGCTGTGTTTTCTTGGATTCCCAAGCTTGTTGATAAATAAAAGTTAGCTAGAGAAAGAAAAAGGAATTATACCCACTTTCACTTATTTCAATCGTTTCTCTTTTTTCATCATTGTTCATCATTGTTTAGCAACAACTATAGTTTTTCTTCCTAATGAAAGAATCACAAAGATGCAGCATTCTTGTGCCTTCTGATACATCTCTGGTGGTATTGAAATAAGCAAAAATGAACAACAGCTTCTCCAAGGACCAGTTTGGATCTTCTAATGATACTTTTGCTATGCAAAGTATATTGGTGCAAAACTCAGCTTCACAACCATAGCCCTTGCTTTATGCTTCTGTTCTACAGAATGAATGAAAAAAAAAAAAAAAAGGAGGGAGGGAGGGAAATATTCCATTTTCTCTCAGGTTCCAACCAGTTATTGATATAAAAGAAATGCCTTAAAATGATGTGAGATTTCAATTAATGATTAGCACTTTGTTTTTATTTAAATCCTGTGGAAAGAGAGGGAGGGAGAGAGAAAGGACAAGCATTTTTAAAAATATTATCAACATCTAATATTGAATGTGACAAGATAGAAAATTAAGTTTAAAATGTTTTGCATTTCCAATTCCCTGTAGTTTGCAAATTTCATAATAATATTTTATATAAAGCCATATGGAATAGTTTCCAAAATAATACAGACACGCACACACATATACACACAGCAGCTGAATAGCTGAGCTGAATGAAGTTAGCTTTATATTACATCAGTGGGCAATTTATACAAGCATTTTATCCCATCACTGCGATTTCTGACTCATTTATGAAGTACAAAACACACTTCCCAATCCATCCTCCTGATGCCATTTTCTCTCTGTATTCTGGCTTAAAACAACAAACAAACCGCAGATTGCTTTTATTATGGGTCTTCAGAGCAACTGCAGCTTATGTTCTCCTCTGATTAAAATGTGCCTTGATTTTGCAGTGTTATAGTTCTTACTAGATGGAATGGCTTCAAAATTCTGATTTTGGGGGGTGGCAAGGGGAGAAAGTTCAATATATTTGAGAAGGGCTGGGACAGTTGCACATCCTTTGCACACCCTGGATGAGCACGATTCTGTAGGGAGGAGAAGAACCTTAAAAGAGATGCAAAGGAACCCTGTCATACAAGCAAAATGTAGGGATTTCTAAAAGAAGCAAACAAACCTTTTCCTTTGAGATTTTTTTCAAGGAAAGGATTTGCAGGAAGGAAACTAGTGATTTTTGAAAACAGCATACAGAATTTCATGCAATCCTCAGGGCAATTTCATTTGGCCTTCTGCCTAATTTCAAAACCCTCTGCAAGAGATCAATCACTTCAGATAGCTAGTAAGAATTATCTGTTTCTTCCTTGTTAACCAAATGTTGAGGGAGTTACTGGAAAAAGGAAAAATGTTCTTCCAAGGGACATACTTCCAGACAATGGTGTATGAGTGAACTGAAATCATTTCCTGCCTGTCTCTATTGTTAGTTGCAATCAACATTGTCCCCTCTTTCTCCCCTCTGCCTGCCATTGGATCTTGGGTATAATGAATTCTGATCTGGACAGCTTGTCCAACCAGAAGATTACGGTGTCAGAACCTGCTGTCTTGCAGTTACTGTTCTGGAGGAGATAGAGACTTTTTCCCCTCTTCCCCAACTCTTTGGGAAGAGAAAAGTGATTTCTCTTCTTACAGATTCTCCTAGAGAGAGAAAGAAGAGAAGAACAACTCTAGGAAACACATGAAGAAACACAGATAACTAGGAGGGAGTGGGGAGAGCAGCACTAAGCTACTCTAGGTATGAGGGAAAGGGAAGGAGAAGTATTGAAGGGTGAGGTGATAGAGAAAATTAGTTCTTTTATGGTCTAAAATAAAAACACAATACTAAATCAGGTCATTAGCAAAACAAGGAGCAGATGGAAACTATATTTCCTGCCCCAAAGAGGATCACTTGTCTCAGAAAGAGAGACAAGGAATTTGAATATTGATTGCTGTAAATGGGGCTTGCATTTGATATACAGCAGTCACTTGAATTATTTCATAATGGCTTTTTAGTTTTTCTGTAATGCAAATGCTTTAATAGAAGTTACTGAATTATAGTGTTCCTTTTTAATTGGTTCTAGTCTAGCCTGTTGGGGGAAACTGACAGATCATCAAAAACTTCCTTTTCTGTCCATCTTACTTGCAGTTGATAGGAATCTCCCTGTACATTCTCCTGCCAAACTCTCAGCCAAACTCCTTGGCTGAGTCTTTATCTCATGTTTTATATATAGCAAATGCTACACTGTTTTGGAGAAAAAAACCCCCATACTATTGGTATGCTGACATGCAAAAGAGGTTCCATGTATCTGACAGAACGCTGCAGAGAACTATCTTATAATATTGTGGGAAATAAGATGTTCCAAGGCTAATTTGAAATTGTGATTCAAGCCTTTTTGCTGGTTGCATAGAACAAATCTGTCTTTTCCCTAGACCTCTCCATTGGAAAATATATTCCCTTGCCAGTTCCCCAGATGTCTTTAGAACATCCCTAAAAAGCAGATACTGGACCACCCATTTTAATGATGGAAAAATTAAGACTGAAGGTGCTTTGTAAAACACCACTCCGTAAATTCACGGTCAAGGTGGAATTTCTCCAGAATATATTCAGTAAATGATTGCTGAGTCAAAATATATCTTGCTAATCTTGTTCACCCACAGGTCCAGGAGATCACTATGTCTGTTTAGGGATTTGCTCTGATTCGGAGGTGAGATCTGAGTCAGACTGCTGAACTACGGTTCTTAGCACACCTCATCATTGCCCTTTTGGCCAGGGCTCCTAGAAGGTGAAATTTAGCAGCATCTAAAAGATGACAGATTCTTTACCTCTGCCCTAATTTATTCCCAACAATAATTTTCTACCATCATGATCAATCAGTCATGATTGAGGAGGAAAAAGATGATTGTATTTGCCAGAGAATTGAATTCACAGTATCTCCTGGTCTTCTTTGCTGCCCTGTCCAAATTATTTAGGAGGGGCTGTTCTTCTCCCATAAAGATTCAGCTGCCAGTTCACAACCTTGGAAGAATGATCTTCCCTTGTCCCAGGCATCTGTCTCCAAAGTATATGAACTTAAAGATGGAAAGAATAAATACATGCACATCTAGGGAGAAAGTTAGTTTTCTCTTGATTTACAGGGATTTAAGCCCCATACAACCCCATCTGTCTTTTCTGCTTTCTTTTGGGAAAGTATTTTGGCCTTTATAAGTGCTGTTGAAATAGAGCAACTAGAATGTTATTCTTTACTTCTTAGATTTGCAGGCAGACGCTTTCATTCTTTCTGGTTCCTCAGTGAAATAATCCTAGAGCTTCTATATAGGACTGGATATTGATGGATTTGGCTGAGAAGGATCCAGGTTTGAATTCCTGGCTTTAGATGTGAAGCCCTTGTTGTTGGCTGAATCACTGTTTGATAGCTGATGTAACTCATAGGACTTCTGAACAGCCAACAGAAAGTGACACAAACTCCTACTTTAATCTGAATGGGATTCTTTGAACGAGGTAAGGGATGAGTGCTAAAGCTACAAGTACTGTATCTCATCTGCAGAAGAGAGAACCAATGAAGAAGATGGTCAATATTGCACAGAATGCTGGGGGGAAAAAGAGTGATGGTTCCATTTCCTAAATGTATATAGCACTTTACGTATAGGGAAAAAAAAATCAGCCTTCCTCCATTCTCCCTCTTTGGTTTTCTGTTGGCAGTCTTTGATTAGTCTTTCCTTCCTTACCTCTTTCAAAGCTATTCTGTTGTCCATTTTCCTCTTCCTGTCCAAGCTCTACTCTTGCATGCCTTGTTCTTGCAGGCAAGATGGCACTCTTGTTTTCACATAATTAAGAAGGCAACCAAAGTGTCCAAAAATAATTGCACAACCAAAAGCTCATTAACCATGTTGATGACAATTTTTCCAGTACATTTTAGCTCTAATGCGTATCCAGTGCATCTTTGTTATCTTCATAATTAATTTGTGCTTCTTGGAAATGGTGTTGATGACGGATCTCCCAAATGATCTCAGCATTCAAGTCCTCAAGAGGTTTCTTTCACATTTATGAAAATAAATGCAAATCATCATCATCACCACCACCACCACCATCATCTCCCTGATAGGAAAAAAATTCCTATCAGTTGAATTCCTGGAATGGTTATTCTAAGAACTGTAAGACTGGGAAACAAAAATGAGAGGAGACAAATATATGATTCACGTCCCAGTTTAAATACAGCTCAGTGGAGGTAATTCATGTATAATTTGCATAAGTAGTGCTTGCTATGGCAAAAAAAAAAAATCTGAACCAAGTGGGGATGGACAGATGTGTTTAAAAGCCTATTTATGGACCCAGGTTGCCCAAGAAACCAATGCATGGAGAGAAATGGCCAAGAAAAGAGAAGGAGAGTATGAAAATAAAAAAGAAAAATGTGATGTATTTCTTTGACCAGAATACTGGTCCCCTCTTCCCTAATGTGCAACCATCACCTATTAGTAGGTGACCTGGTGGGCAGGAAAAATGCCCCATTTTCCAGATGCCATTGCAGCCTTTCTAGCCAATTTTGACTGATCTAAAAAAAGCTAACTTGGTTAGTACTCAAATAGAAAAAAAACCCCTAGGAAATCCCAAGGCTATAGGTTAGACTGGAAAGTTAAAAAAAATAAAAATCCCGGAAGAAGTCAACAGCAAGCCACTTTCCTGCTACTGTCAAGAAAATTACACAGACATACTCAAGTAAAAGGAGACTTTACCTTTTAAAGCACTCATCAAGGCTAAACTCTTTGCCAGATTTCTTTTTCACCATCCTCTTCCAAACACACACCATGTGATAATCATAAAACATGTAGCATTCTTTTGATATCAGACTTTATTCTCTTAGAGATGGAGGTGAAATATAGGTAATCAACTTTGCCTAGTACAGCTTACCTCCCAACTGAACTGAGACACAGCATCATTTCTGAAATCTGTACTTTTTTCAAAACTGACAGATTCATCCATCACCAAACTTCCATATTCACAGAAACAATAATATTGGCATGCATTGTTTCTGCATACTTTATTACCTGAAGAATCATAGAATATTAGGAGGTAAATGTTGGAGGACACCTTGAAGATCAGCTAGTTCAATGTCTACCCAATGCAGAAATCTACCACTACAGCATCCCTGATGGATGGCTTCTGTTTAAATAAGTACAGGAAAGGAGAGTCCACCTCCCCTTGAGCCAGTCCTGAACAGCTCTTACTGACAGAAAATTCTTCATCTTGTTCAGTTGAAGTCCGCTTCCTTGCATCCTTGTAACTTAAGCCCATTGTTTTTGTCTTGTCTTCTGAAATGACACTGAACATGACTACCCCATCTTCTACTTGACAGCCTACTTGTTATTTGAAGACACAGCTACCATGTGTCCCTGAAGTCTTCTCTTCTCTAGGCTAAGCATAACACCTCCAACCATTCTTCATATTTTTCTTCCAGGCCCCTTATAATCTTGCTATCCTCCAGTCAAACTCTACCTTGTCAGGTCCTTCCTAAAATGCGGATGCCCAGAATTAGACACAATATTTCCAGTATGGTCTGACCAATACAGAATAAAGACGAACAATGCCTTTTCTTGATATTGATCCAGTACTTCTGCTGAACTCTACCTTTTGATTTTGATTACATTTGATTTTGTTTTTGTAGTGGCATCTGGATGGCAGCAGTTTTCCTTTTTATAAAGGCAGTTCTATAGGACACCTCATTCCAAAGTGGATTCCCTGTCTTAACTGGACTCCATGGTGTCCTTCTACCATCATTCTGTTGTTGTTGTTCAGTCATTAAGTCATGTCCAACTCTTCATGACCCCATGAACCATATCGTGCCAGGCCTTCCTGTCCTTTACTGCCTCCCTGAGTTTGCTCAGTTTCATGCTCATTGCTTCAGTGATGCTATCTAACCATCTCATCCTCTGCCGTCCCCTTCTCCTTTTGCCTTCAATCTTTCCCAGCATCGGGGTCTTTTCCAGAGTCCTCTCTTCACATTAGGTGATCAAAGTATCTGAGCTTGAGCTTCATTATCAATCCTTCCAATGAGCAGTCAGGGTTGATTTCTTTTAAGATTTACTGGTTTGACCTTCTACCAGTCCAGGCATCACAGTTCAAAGGCATCAATTCTTCGGCGCTCAGCCTTCTTTATGGTCCAGCTCTCACAGCCATACATTACTACTGGAAAAACCATAGCTTTGATTATGCAGATCTTTGTCAGCAAGGTGATGTCTCTGCTTTTTAATATGCTGTCTAGGTTTGCCATAGCTTTCCTTCCAAGGAACAAGCGTCTTTTAATTTCATGGCTGCCGTCTCCACCTGCGGTGATCTTGGAGCCCAAATAAATGAAGTCTGTTATTGCTTCCATTTCTATCCCTTCTATTTGCCAGGAATTGATGTGTCCAGATGCCATGATCTTAGTTTTTTTAATGTTGAGTTTCAAACCAGCTTTTGCACTCTCCTCTTTCACTCTCATCAAGGGGCTCTTTGGTTCTTATTCACTTTCTGCCATTAGGGTGGTATCGTCTGCATATCTGAGGTTGTTGATGTTTCTCCCTGCAATCTTAATTCCAGCTTGGGATTCTTCCAGCCTGGCATTTCTCATGATGTACTCTGCATATAAGTTAAATAAGCAGGGTGATATACAGCCTTGTCGTACTCCTTTCCCTATTTTGAACCAATCAGTTGTTCCGTGACTGGTTCTAACTGTCGCTTCTTGGTCCGCATACAGATTTCTCAGGAGACGGGTAAGGTGGTCTGGTACCCCCATCTCTTTAAGAATTTGCCACAGTTTGTTGTGATCCACACAATCAAAGGCTTTTGCATAGTCACTGAAGCAGAAGTAGATGTTTTTCTAGAACTCTCATGCTTTCTCCATGATCCAGCGAATGTTGGCAATTTGATCTCTAGTTCCTCTGCCTCTTCGAAACCCAGCTTATACATCTGGTAGTTCTCAGTTCACGTACTGCTGAAGCCTAGCTTGTAGGATTTTGAGCATAACCTTGCTAGCATGTGAAATGAGCACAATTGTGCAATAGTAGAGCATTCTTTGGCATTGCCCTTCTTTGGAATTGGAATGTAAACTGACCTTTTCCAATCCGGTGGCCACTGTTGCATTTTCCAAACTTGCTGGCATATTGAGTGCAGCACTTTAACAGTATCATCTTTTAGTATTTTAAATACCTCAGCTGGAATACTGTCATCTTCCGAAGTCATATCTTTTAGCCTTTTGACATTGTCCATGGGGGTTTCTTGGCAAGGATACTGGAGTGGGTTGTCGTTTCCTTCTCCATTTACCATCTACCATCCTGCACATTATATTTGGTTGCCCAGGGTTCATAACACCATCTCTATCTTGGAAGGCAGCAAAAAGTTTGTTGGTCCCCCCCTTTTTTCTTTTGTGGTTGTTAGTGACTCTCTTCCAAAGAGTTTCCTATGTCTGCCACTGGCAGAAAAGCAGTTTTAGCTGAATTCCTGAATTCCTCAGCTCTGGCTCTGAGGCAGTGACCTTGCAAAGCCCCTTCTCAAGCTTCCCTTTTAAGATGTTCTTGTCAAAGACACCAGAAAAATGTTGCACTGTTTTCTGGGTGGGCAGCTCTGCTTTACTGCCTAAGATTTCAAAGAGGACAGGAGAGTGATGCTCATAACGAGCACCATATGCTGTCTCATTATAGTCTTGCTCTGTTGAGGACAAAAGAACAAGACTTCTCCATTAGTATTGTTAATTATATGAGAAACCAAGGAAGGCATGCACAGAAAAAACAATAGACTTAGATTCATCTCCCTTTCTCTCATCTATCTCTTATCTATCTATTCATAGGTGGATTTTCCACTAATGTATGTAAGAAAAATAAAAACAGTGTAATAGAACCATTAAAAAAAGTAAAGTTAAACACCTATTAAAAAGACATAGCCTCAACTTGAGCCGCTCAAACCCAATGTCCTGTAAAATACCTGCCTAAGTACAAATACATTTGCCATCTGGTGAAAGGATAACTCAGAGGGACTGAAGTCCTGGGGTAGGGAGTTGGAAATCAGCACTTGCCATCAGGAAAGCTGTTCAGGTAAGGGGACACCTTAACTTTGAGCTTCAGGATGAGATCATACTTTCTCTTGGATCTAATGGGGAGGCTTACCTTGTTTTTCAAAGACTTGCAAGATTGATGTCAGCCTTGCGAGGTAGTCCAGACAAGAAGACACCCAGAAGTACTAGCTCCACTTTATTGTAAGGCTACATTAACAGAATCTTGCACGTCTGAAAGTACATTTCTCCCCTGTCACCTTTACAGCCCAAGAAACTAGGGAGGGTCCCTTCTGAGATGTTTGTCATGCCTCATTCCTTCTGTGCGTTCAACTGCCTCTTATCCAACTATTGTCCTGCCTATGGCTCTTCCCCTGTCTCCCAGGATCATACCCACACACTGTAAAGACTTTACCCACACAAGACTTGAGTTATATGCAGGAGGATTCCTTCTAAAATTAGGCAGCCCCAAGGCCAACTGAAAAATAAATCTAATTTAATTTAATTTGGGGATCATTAGGTAATCCCACACTGAAGCCAAAAAATATCCTGGCAGAAGGCAATGGCAAACCATTGCATGGGTGTGTTCATGTAGTCACCAGGAGGTGAGCTTGACTCAAAGGTATCTTCATCTCTTGAGCCCAGCTAAGTAGCAGCATCTAGATGACCTTGTGTGATCTTGAAAAACTAAACAGGATTGGACCTGAGATGAGAAACCATCAGGAAATCAAAGGTTAGATGCTAGGCCAGGAAGTTGAAAACCAAACCAAACCAGAAAACAATAGCAAACCATGTTCAAATGGTTTCCAAGAAATCTACATATATAGTCATCAGGGACAACAGTTGTGTTTACCTGAACTTAAATAAAATAAAATAATATTAATTTATTAAACTTGTATGCCGCCCAACTCTCAACGAATCTGGGTGGCATACTATAATCAAACAAAGAAATTACAATAAAAGCAATAAAACAAAACAAAGAAAAAGGTAAAAGATGGCAAATGCAATGAAATGAGGGGTCTCATTCTCCTTCACTGAAGGCCTGGACAAAGAGCCCGGTCTTTATGGCTCTTCTAAGCAACAACAGAGTGGGGGGCGTCTGGATCTTGGTGGGGACCTCTTTCCAGAGGGCAGGCACTGCTACTTTTTCTCTCTCAGCCTAGACTGGGAAATCAAGAAACATCTACAGGTATTTAACAACCAGCATTGGACTAGTGGTAGATTGTGGTCCATAATCTTCAGTGGAGAGAACTTCATCCCTCAGTGGATTGATTTGGGCTATAATAACAAAATTAGATAGAGACTTTCTTCTTTCTAACAGCTTGAGCTGGCAATGAGGTTGGCCTTTTCACTGATAATACAGAAGGTTGCAGCTTGTGGTTTACATAATAATCTCTTGAAATGTTATTAGTAATCCAGTATTACAACTGTAATACATACCAGAAAATACAAGGACCCTCAGCAATATCCATAGGTGGTCAAAATTTACAAGCCCTGTTTCTTTTGTATGTGTGTGCCAATGCAAATACAATAGGTCAGAGCTTGGATCATGATGCTGAACCTGCCATATCACAGATTTCAACCCTCCCTGCCCCCTCCCCCCAAAGAGGCCCCTGAAGGCTCTTACTATAGTCATTTGGATGATGTCACACACACACACTGAATGGCAGAACAAAGATTCTCTTGTGCCTGCTGAATTGGTTTCAGGAATGGCTGAATAGGACATAACATCACAACTAATTACTTGCATTTGTGCGTCAGGCATTGTCATTGCATTGAGAACAGCCTTCCCCAAGCCATTGCTCCCCAAATGTGTCAGGGCTATAACTTCCCAAAGTCCCATCTAGAGCTTGGTCAGCCTTAAGAATGTCATAAACTGCAGTTTATGAAAATTGGAATCCTATGCTGCTCAGAGATGGTTTCACTTGGTGTGGCTTATAAACCTTGCAAAACAAACAAGCCAACAATATTGGTGTCATTGCTTTCCTAGAGATCCCACCTTTCTTGCTTCCCAGTGTCTTACCAAGTGAAATAATAAAGGGACACAAATCATTCCTGTCAACCAATTAATTCATCCAGATTTAGCCATTTTTCACTGATGGTTTACTTGGTTTTCTGCACACTGCAGAGGATTGGACTAGATATTTGTGGTCTGTTTCAACTCCACAGTTCTATGATTCAGCCTTCTCCATATCCTGGATTTATTGTGTGTGTGTATCTGTGTGTGTAGATGCAGTTTACCTCTGGTTTAGTCATCAATCAGTCTCTCACAATAAGCAACGGCAACGTCTGTGAGGACCACCTCTTGTGTTTCTGCTCCCAACTCCTCACACTCAAGACACATTCTTGGGAATATATCTGCAGCTGGGCCATTTGACAGGCAAGGAAGATTAACATCTCCAGACAGGAACCTGTTCTGTCTTGCCCTTGTTCCTGTTAAGTTCCCTCATGTTGCTGATAAAAAGTTTTCCCAACTGCTCCTGGAAATGTTTAGATTGCAGCGCCTTGAAAATTGATGACAGTTTCTTTCTCTTTGTTTGGTTATTACAGAAAGCTGTGATAGTGGGTTATCACAGTGTGCGAGAGGCCTGCAATTTGGCGCCTAATGCACTGAGCTTTCCTACACCCTGTTTTTATGCCGAGATTTATTATAAGTGGATGTATCACAGCCACAAAGCTGGCAACCAGATTATTCCTCACATGGTAATGAGGGTAAAATGAAATGAACAACCTCTGAATTTTTCTCCAGGAAAATGATAGGGTGTGATCTGTAATAAGAGCCTTTTTCCTCAGAGAGTGTATAAATGTCGTTTTCCATTCTATTTGCAGAGGAGAGCAGAAGGCAATTAACTTCTAGTTGTCCTTGGATATCTTCTTTGGAAGTTGCTTTCTGTTTCCCTTGAAAGTTTAACGTACCAGGTTGTATTTCCAGATGAGAAGCCCACAAAATTAAGACTGACTGGAAACCTTCTTACATGACCTACTCATTTGTAGTTGGGACACTTAAGGATTTCATTCAGTCTGCATTTTTCATCAAGCTGACCTGCTTCATGTGTCTTGGGGCTAATACATGGATTGGAACACTGTTATCCTTTGGTTTTCTCTAAATCTTGTGACCGAACTCAAAGACGTGTTGTGGTGAGCAACCCAGAGTCACTGAGAGTCGGACGGCATACAATTTCAGAGATAAATAAATATGTCATAACGTCATATTTTAAAATGCACACAAAATGAGTATTTTGTGAAAAAAAACAAATAGTGAATTTCTGGGTATTTTTTTAAAAAAATAAAAATAATGGTTGATTTGGAAATAAGATGGAAAGCAATATATGATATCTGCAATATCTTAGAACAGCTTTTACTAGAGCTCGTTTCGACCAATTAGACTCTATGGTAAGATGGGGGAGATTTCAAGGAGTCCCATATGAAGAATGACTATGTATTTGTGGTGCCCCAGCTATTGAAGATACTGCATACATCCTGTTTGATTGTAAATTATACTCAGTAGAAAGGACTGACCGTTTAGATTTATATTTAAAAAATAAAAATTACTGGAGCAGCCAGCAGAAACTTCTTACTTTTTACAGGGCAAGAACCTGTGTATTACCAGTAAGACTGCACTCTTTATAACAAAGGCAATTACAAAGAGGGCAGATTATTTAGATCAGATTGGTGTTGACTGCAGGGGTGATGGCTTGACATGAACTTGTATCATAGTTTTACTTATATTTTTATTAATTCTTATTTGTATGTTTACAATAGCATTTATTTTATTTTATCTTATTTCCTTTATACTTGATATGGTCAATAGACTAACTCAATAAAGTTGAAAGAAAGAAAATATGAATGAAAGTCCCTGATGCTCAAAGTGCCTGTAGCACCTATTCACTTTATCTGTCAGACCAACTCTCTTCAGTTCTTCTCCTTTTCTGATATGAAATTAGAAGTTTCAATTGATGGGAAATCTTGTTGCCTAGAAGTGTCTGTAATGCTGTTGCAACAACTGGAGTGTTGAATATTCTGTTAATGTCCTGCCACCCTGGAAAGAAGATGATGATGATTGTGTTATTTCAATGCAACCTTTTCTTTGACAGGCTACTCAGATATGTATTCAGTTTTTTGTAGTGTGTAGTGTGGTTTTATTTTTATGCAAATCACTTTGCACATTTAGAGAAGCAGTCTAAAATTGTGCAATACATGAATAAAGTACAACTATTTCTTACATTAGAGGGCAAGGGGGATATCAATGAAAGACTCAGTAGGGGCCAGCAACATTTAAGATTAGGTCATTATTTAAAGAATTTCTGAGGTTACTGATAGTTTAAAGCAGTGTTTCTCAACCTCAGCAACTTTAAGATGTGTAGATTTCAACTCTCAGAATTCCCCAGCCAACATTGGCATGATGCCCTGGCCATCTATCAATTGGATTCATGAAAGAAGTCCACTTGCACATTCAGTGTTAGCCATATACAGTAAATTCACATTGAAAATATTAGCTGTTGAACACACAGGACTCCAGGACTTAAGAAGTGCCTCAATGATAGAGCTATGACTAACCAACAGAGGGTTTTTTTAAAACCTGCCCTATATGTTCAATGAACATGTGAGTTATAAGTCTGACTAGAATTTAGAAGCTGTTTCCATGCATTTCAGGAGAGTCCATTCCAAATATTGTGTTTTAGACTGTAGTACTACCTACTATCAGTGTTGTGTGAAAACTGAGAAGCACTTAGCATTTTCATGCACTTTGGACTCCCAGGGTTGTTAAATGAATCACACACCTCTGTGTGAAATCCTGGAGAACTCTATGAGTCAGTATCGATAGCATTGGGTTGGAGGGACCCAAGATTTGACTCCGTCTAAAACAAGTGAATGTACAGCTACCAAATCTGGACTGCAAAAATCTGAAGAGATTTCTTTCTTTCTTTACTTGATTTGTATGCCACCAAATCCAAACAGATTCAGACAGGGAACATGATCTCTTTGTGGACATCTAGTGACCATCTAGAGTTTTGTAGCCCAGCCTAGAGCAGTGTTTCTCAACCTTGGCAACTTTAAGATGCGTGGACCTCAACTCCCAGAATTCCCTAGCCAGTATGCTGGCTGGAGAATTCTGGGAGTTGAAGTCCACACATCTTAAAGTTGCCAAGGTTGAGAAACACTGCTCTAGAGTATTGGAGGTGAACACTATTCCATGGAAATGTGTCTCTTTTGCCAGACATTACCGTTGAAGCTCTGGAAACTGCATGCTCTCCAAAACATGGAATTATTAGACCCTTAACTCTTTCCAAAATACAGTTGATATTTTAACAGACAGATGCTTGTTTGATACTTGTTTGCTACCTGTTATTGCCTTGCACCTGTTCTTCTGGTTGCACTGTTATGTTCTTACAGTTCTTGTTTCCATGGCAACTGCTGCTAAACAATGATTGGTCTCTGACTGGGTTCTCTTGATTTTAGCTGACCACTCCTTCTCACTGATATTTAACTACTCTTAGGGAGATGAATATCGTGGAAAAAAGAATTTTTTAAAAAAGATTTCTGAATTCTGGTGACAATTCAAAAGTTTCATAGTGAACACTTTAAAAAAAAAAAATGAAGTGTACTTCATAAAACATAGACTTCATAGAATATATCACGGCTTGTCTGGCATCATTTGTTTCTTTAATGTGAGCAAGGAAAATTGGGTTCTGCATTTCCCGTAATTCCCCAGGGAAAGCCTTCTGTAATTCAAAGCTGCTTGAATATCAGTCTCTTTAGCCAGGCTGCAGCCCCTGCCATCTGCAGTTGGTGAGTAACGCCAGAAAACAAGGCTTTGCAATTGCCACACCAGTGAGACCTTTGGAAATCCCACGCAAAGGAGGTTTAACTGGTGCCAGTTCAGTTTTCCTTTGAAAATCAGATAAAAATATTTGCTGTTGCTCAGACTGTCAAATTTATGTTTGTCAACAGTCTGTCAACAGCCAACAGTCTGTTTTATACAGTGGGGGAAAATGTATTCCCTCTGCTTTTGTGTTTGCAATATGAATATATTTATTTATTCATTCAAACCTACTCACAGCCAAGGAAGTTGTCTCCATGACTTGGGCCAAGTGAACCTTTGTCACTAAGTGCTTGCTGTGAAGGAAGAAGTCCTGCGTTGTTTAAATTTTGAAAGTCTGGGAGTATTGGTTGAAGTCTGCTTAATAATTGTGCTATTGGAGGATAAATGGAGGATGTATCCAAATAACAAGCTAAGCAGTAATATGACCTAATTATCAATAATGCGGAGTACTGTGCCAAAATGGCACCATGGTAAAGCAAAGCAAAGCCCTTAAGAACTGCATTAAAAACATCCTACAGTTTTTTTGTTGGATATGTTATATTATTGGGGTTTATTGTCTTGTGTTGTGGAGCCAGATCAGCAAAGGAAGAGAAATAACTACATAGAGGGGCCAAATTGCATTACCATCCCAGGCATTATGACGATCACCCTCAAGAAAGTGATTTATTTATCAAATTTATATCTGCTTCAGTCAACCAGACTCTCAGCCAATGTCCAGCAATTAAGAGCGCTGATTAAAACAAAGCAATCAGAATTATGATTTAGTCTATGGTAAGACTAAAACAGGCAAACAAAACTTAAATCATAACTCAATCCTGGTCAACCCATCACTCACCATAAACCCTCAGGAACAACTCAATTTTCAATAGATTCTAGAAAGCTAAAATAACTTGCTCTATCTCTCCTTGCCAGACACACTTATTGCTATAAATCCAGGTGTCCAATGTATTTCTCTCCACCATTATTCTTGGACTGCTGAAATCCATGAACTGGTAAGTGGAATTATGTATTGGGAAACCCAAATTACTGAACTGCTGGGAGAACACCTCCCACCCCCAGTGCATTTTAATTCATGTTTTCCTGCAAGCTACTTTGCTGCTACACTTCAGAGTATCTGGATTACATTTGCAAACAAACCCATGAGAGTTTCCTATTCACTTAGAGTGACATGCTCACCACCCACTCTGTTCCTCAGTCACCTGCTCTGTAAAATAGTCTTTTTTGGAAAGGTGTTGGTGCTGGAACTAAAAGCTGAGCCCCATCTCTCTGCAATTAACAATCCATTCTCTTAGAATCTTACTACTTGAAAACAAGTTAATTTTGCCTGCAATTCACAGGAGCCTTGGAACTTAATTATGGCTCTAATATGCTCACTAATGAACGGGAGTGTAATTATGTCATGGAGTGATTTCAGGGGTATTGCGTGCTAATGTTAATCACTTCCATTTAATGTGTACACTGGTTAATGAAAATGCTATTGACTCCAGGTGGATGGCTTGGAGATCAAGGATCGTCAGCAAACGATTGTGAATTTTTTGGGAGGAGGTTGCAAACAAGCTGGCAGTAGTGAGTTCTGTGCCTAGTAAATGTACAAGGTGATGGAGATTGGACACCTTGCAAATAATTCTTATGTCTGCCTGACAATCCTGATCTTGTGAGATGTTACAAATAGCATGTCTGAAAACAAATCTACAGTAAGGAAGATCTTGCCCTTTGTTGAGCCAACATTTTGAATGCTAGAGGCTCTTCCATAAAGAAGTTCTGCTATTCAGGGCAGGAGACAGTAGAAAAGTATGCTGCACTTAAAGAAATGCCAATGTCCAATTAGTTTTCTGCCTCTGGGATGAAGTAAAGTGTGGGTTCTGTCCAGATAATATGAGATGCAGAAAAAGAAGAGAGGTGAGTGGGAGGGTGTAAAGGAGTACAGAGTTGACCTTGGAGAAAATATGTGATAACCATTAGTAAAACATGATTTTAGCCTGGAAAAACAGGAAAGTGTGAGAAAGAAACTCAAGATTGTCCCACCTTGACTCACTTTGGTATAAGACAGAAGGAAGGGAAAATATTGTCAGGCTTTCAGGATTCTGTTATAATTGCTTATAAAATAGGGTTCTAGTATTTCTTGTGATGTCTGTTTTCTGACCTGGCCTATCTCAAAGGGGTGACAGGGACATCTGTGATGACACCAGTAACTAGCAGCAGAAGACATCTGGGTCTTCATTGTGATCATTCTGTGGGATTGGAAGATGGGCACCAAGGAGCCATTCTCTGCTGCTGCTTCCCCTCCTGCTTCTTCTGTTATCCATGGCAGAAGTATGGGAGAAAACAGAAGAGACCTGGTCCTCCTTCTCTCCTGCAGCTTCTCTTGCTGTAGGTAGTAGGTGAAGTGTTGGGAGGAAAAGGAGGGAAAGCAGGTCTTATGCTGGTAGTTCTCCCATCCCATGGGACTTAAGAACTGGCCTTTCTCCCCTCCTTCTTTCCCCCCTGTTTCTGCTGCCATGAGAATCTGAGAGATAAAAGATCTGGTTCATCCTTCCCAGTCCATTCTTCTTCCCTGGATAGTGGCTGGTGGTGGGAGATAAGAAAGACTTTCCTCAATTCCCTTCCCTGTAAGTCTTGACATTCCCATGGTCAGCAAGCACCACAGAAGGCGTTCTAGAACCACCATCCTCTGCAGCTGGTTAAGGAGCTGAAATCCTCTGTGATACAGCTTCCCCTGCTGGAAGTTACAAAGTATGTTGAAAAACCTCATTGTTGCTTGGGTGCTGCAGTATCTGGGGGAGCAGTAGGATTGAGGGAAACTGCTCTGTAGCTGGTACTCACTCAGTGAAAGTTCTGTTCCCTTTCAATCAGGTGGCAGAAGACTGGGCTGCTTCAGATAATGAGGTGCTTTTTTTCTCAGGAGGAATGGGAGAAGTCACAGGCTTTTGGCTGAGTAACATATTTGCCCCTACTCTAGTTCTGAAGCTTTCTTTTCCCTACACTTTCCATAAAAACCATTACAATTTCTGAAAGAGAGAAAAGAATTTGGTTTTGAACCTCCTACTATGTGATTCCCCTCTCTCTTAGAGTCATGGCCAGCTCAGATGCAGAGAACCCTGATACTGAGGAGCCTGTTCTGGATGTACTGGGGGAGTTTCAGCCTCAGGAGGCAATAAGAAATCTAGCACCTGAGGCTGATTCTGCCAGCAATCAAGAGCAGCTTTCTGGTTGTCAGATGTTGAGGACCTGGATCCCAGGCAGCTGCCTAGCCCTTGAGCATATTCAGTGCACCTACTTGCTTGGTAAGGATGTTCCCCACCTTGTGGAGGCTCTTCTTAAGATCCACCATTAGCTAACAAGATTCCATTGGGAACAACTGTTCTACCTGAATACTGTGTGCTTGATGTCTTGAACGTTTTGCCTCCTGAAACTGTTGCTTTGAAGCTGGACTGGCAGATGACTTACCTACAATGCCTAGATCTTTGGACTGTGACCTGACAATGCTTTGGCCCACTGCTTTGAACTCTCACTTTTGAACTTGTTTACAAGCAAACTCATATGTGGTTGAGACTTTGCTGAGATGTATATGCATTTGCACACATGTTCTGCCTGCCACTGACTATATTTGCTTTAACCAGAAATAAAGCCTTAGCAACTTAATTTCTGTGAGTGCGTCTGTGTGATCAGCCTGGAACAGGATACTTCTAGAGGTTCACTCTGAGTTCCCAGAAGCTCATCTTGGGGCAACTTGGCATCATGTTTTCTCTGTACTTGCTATGGTCTCAGGAATACCCTTCCTGTTCATGGAGGAGATCAAACTCTGGTTGGCATTTAAAAAGGACTTATCATGCCCAGTGGGATGCATGGGGTGTCCAGGGAGGGGCAGTACCTCTGGTGGAGGGGCCTGCCATGCCCTTGCTGGGGCTGCTTGGACCTTTGGTCCCCACCTAGTTCTCAGCTCTCACCTGTGGCTCCAAGTAGGTGTAACACATGCAGTGGCCACACCCCAGTAAACTGTCTTGGCAGACAGACCAAACCAGCTGAGGGTACCTGATGGGTCTTCAACTCTCAGTGAGATAAGGGATTTGTCTATCCCAGCCCTGACCCTGGCCCTAACAAATTGAATGGAGGAGACTGATCAATGGTCCAATGGTCAAGAAGACAGGCCCAGCTGGTATTGGGGAGCACAAGGAGCATGACAAGACACTTAGACATCATGGTCATCCACTGCACCAGGAGAGGTCTCCAGCTGTAACAATTCTCCATGCCACTGGTTTAAGGTCTCTTATGCTGAGAACTGCCACTGTGCAATGGCTGTTACACTTAAAACTCCATCATGCTCAGGTTTCTCATTCTCAGGTTGTGCAATTTATCTTCATCTACAATTCATCTGCAAATCATCTCAGTTCAAACCTAATTCGTTGAGCCCTGTAGCAATGGGGGAGTGACAAAGCAACAGATGAAGATGACCATTGGCAGTTGTAGTCACAAACTTGCATGTGGGCGGCCCTTGGACCAGGGGTTGTTCATCTCAGTACCTGGGGCAGCAGAGATGTCTGGCAGCATCCAGGGTGACTGGGCAACCCTTCTAGAGTAGCACTGCCCACATTCACATGAGGGAGGAGGTTAAAAAAGGTATCCGAAACATTGCCTGCCCCATAACATCTGGCTAGCTAACTGGGGCTAGCAGATCATCTCCTTAATGGTCAAGCATCAAGAAAAATGAATCCAAGAAAACTCATTTTTGGAGCCTGGAATGTTCACACCTTGCTGGAAAGAGACTAGGTGGCCTGAAAGATGAGCAGCACTCACAGCAGCCGAACTTTGCTGTCATAGCATTGCTGCACTCAGTGAGACCAGGCTGGGAGATGAGAGTTCATTACAGGAAGCAGTGAGTAGATATACATTCTTTTGGAAAGGGAAACCATAGACTGACAACAGGACTTATGGAGTAGGTTTTGTAATCAAAACTGCTCTGCTGAAGAACATCTCTACTCTACCACTGGAATAAATGAACACATTACAAAGTTCCAGTTTCCTCTCAGCAAGTCCTGGTATATCACCATTGTCAATGCCTGTGTACCAACTCTCATGAGTCCAGAAAAAGACAAGGAAGGTTTCCATGAGGACCTGGACCAGATTATTCAAACAACCCCATCCAGCAACAAACTTGTTATGCTGGGTGACTTGAACACTAGGGTGGGGACAGACAGCGACAACTGGGACAGAGTCCTTGGGAGATATGGAATGGGAAAATTAAATAGCAACGGCCTGCTGCTTCTGAGCAAATGTGCTGAGCACAACCTGTGCATCACTACATGATGTTCAGACTTGCAAACAAGTACAAAACTACCTGGATGCATCTCAGGTCCAAACACTGGCACCTACTTGATTATGTAATAGTACTTCAGTGCAACTTTAACGACATCACCATCACCCGAGCCATGCGAGAGGCTGAGTGCTGGACAAATCATAGGCTGGCCTGGTTGATCCTCAACTTGCACATAGCCCGTTTACATCAGAAGCAACCAAGGGCTGTCAGAAAGTCATTCAACATTAGCAGACTGCAAGACCCAATCCAAGTCCATTGTTTCCAAGATGTACTTAATGAAAAACTCTCTGGCAATTTATCGCTTATAGAAACCTGTTCTGAAAAGTGGACGCAGTTTGAAGATGTCATCTCGCAGACTGAAACAACTGTACTCAGATTGAAAACCTGGGTGCATCAAGACTGGTTTGACGAAAACCATGAGACTGTTTCGGCAGCCCTCCAGGCCAAGAACAAGGCCTATGCAGACTGGCAGAACAATCCATCATCTGTCTCAAAGCAGTCCAAAGTACAGATAGAGCTGTGAGAAATGCAGGACAAGTAGTGGCAGAGAAAGGCTGAGCAGGTGGAACGCTGTGCATACATGCGTGCCATCAGAGAGTTCTTCAGTGCCATAAAGTCAGTTTATGGTCCTTCTAAATCAGGATGCTCCCCCCTGCTGTTATCTGATGGGTTGAGTTTGATCAAAGACCAGGAAAGATTGAAAAACTGCTGGGCTGAACAGTTTTCTAACATACTCAATAGGCCACAGTTGATCATGATTACTTACAGGAGATTCCTCAGCTGCCAGTCTTGGATGCCTCCCTCTACTGATGAGATCAAGAAAGCAATCTTACAGATGTACTTAAATAAAGCAACAGGACAGGATGGCATTCCTGCTGAGATCTTCATTGACCTGGCAAAGGCATTTGACACTATAAACAGGGAGGCTCTCTGGATCATCCTGAGACATTATGGATGCCCAAGGAAATTCGTGAAGTTGATTCAGCTGCTCCACGATGGAATGACAGAATAGGTTCTTTACAGTGGTGGTACTTCAGCTGCATTTGTCATTTCCAACGGAGTAAAACAGGGTTGTATGCTAGCCCCAGTCCTGTTCAATCTGTTCTTCACTTGCATGTTATAACGTGCTGTCCAGGGTCTGTAGGAGGGAGTGTACATCAGGTACCAATTGGACAGCTCTTTCTTTGATCTTTGCCACTTGAACACATGGACGAAGTGCCTCCATACAGCCATCCAAGAAACCCTCTTTGTTGATGACTGTGTACTCCTGGCACACAAAGACAGTGATCTACAGTTGATCTGAGAACACATTCTTGGATGCTGCTATGCTCTTTGACCTATCAGTCTTTACCAGCCTGTGCCAAATACCAAACCCATAAGAATGAAAAACCACTGTTGACGACATCCAGCTGACAAATGTAAACAGCTTCAAATACTTGGGAAGCATCATCTCAAGCAATGGGTCTTTGGACAAAGAAATTGACTCCAGCATCAGCAAGGCCAGCTAGGCACTGGGGCAGCTGCATGCTAGAGGGCTCAATTAACACAACATCCATATCTCCACAAAGCTGAAAGTCTACAGAACTGTGGTTATCCCTTCACTCCTATATGGATGTGAGTCCTGGACTCTGTACCAAAGGCACATCAAACAACTGGAGAAATTTCACATGCACACTCTCCACTCCATCCTTAGCATTCATTGGCAAGACTGTGTCTCCAACCTGGAAGTCTTGGATCATGCGCAGTCCACCAGCATTGAGTTCCTGATTATCAGAACCAGTTGCAGTGGGTGCGACACATCATCAGAATGGATGACCACTGTATGCCTCGCCAGTTGCTCTATAGTGTACTGGAGTCTGGGAAGAGACCTCAAGGTCAACCACGCAAGTGTTACAAAGACGCTGTGAAAGAAATTCTATGCCACTGTAACATCCAGCCAAGGGAACTAGAAGCTGTGGCTGCTGACAGATCCTGCTGGTGAGCCCTGTGCTATGAAGCCTCCATCAGTTTTGAAGACGGGCACCACCAAAAACTGATAGAATGATGTGAGCAGCATCACAGAATAACACCCACAGTTACTATAACAATGGACTTCCAATGTCCCCATTGTGCTAGACTCTGCACTTCCAGACTGGGGCTGCAGAGCCACTTCCATGTCCACAAATGAATTGCACAACAGTGTGTCTTCTTTGAACCCGAAGGACTATTATATATCATGCATAGTGAAAGGCTTTGGATGGAATATTTTAATTATGATTTTTTTGGTTTGTTTTTAGTGTAAACTGCTGAGAGGTTTGGGAAGCCAGCAGTGAAAGAAAGCTAATTAATAAAAATAAACACAGATAAACTGGTTGGAAACTTGACTTCTGATTTTCAGTATTAGTAGTCAGAGGGGACATGCAACACTTGGGGCTACAGGTTGAGTGCTCCTGAGCTACAAGGTCCATATAGCAAGTGGTTAGAAAGTTCCTTCGCTGCTACAACCTAGAGAACTGTGAGTCTTTTAGTAGACAGTACTGAGCTAGTGGGCTTGGTATTCAGCTGTTTCTCATGCTCTCTTTTAAGTATCCAACACTGGTATTATTTAAAGCTTGGGATATTCCTGGGGGAATGTGAGAAAGCAATTATAGGAAGTTGTCATTCATTCTTGTATCAAGGAAATGGAGGCTAAGAGGTGGTGTTTCTCAGTTGCTGTTCTGGCCTTCTGGAATAACTTCCCCTTGAAATTCACTCATACCATCCCTCTTAATGCTCCAGAAGCTGCTTAAGATGGAATTCTTCCATACAGCATGGTTACCTCCAGATTGGACTACTGTAATGCGCTCTACATGGGGCTGCCCTTGTAGAATATCTGGAAGCTTCAACGGGTGCAGAATGCAGCAGCACGGACAGTTATGTGTGCCCCCAAAACAGCACATGTCACACCTCTGCTCTATGAACTGCATTGGTTGCCAGTTTGTTTCCACATCCAATTGTAGGTGCTGTTTTTGACTTGAATACGTAACTTGAAATTCCAGTTGTTAATATACCAGTTAACAGCTTGAACATTGTTGGCAAGCAAGTAATGAGTCTGTAGTTGCCTGCAACTAAACCCTTATCTCTGTTGTTTATTATTAAAAAGTTCTGTCAATTGTCATCCATTCTTCAACTTTTCCAATTTGTAATATTTCATTAAATTGAGTAACCAATCTTTCATGGAGAGTTGTCAGATGTTTAATACAAAATTCATATATTTCATATTTTTCTGATGCACTTCAGTTCTTAACTATGTTTTGCTTGCCTTTTAATCATTTCTGATATTATGGCTGTATTATCCATTTTGACTGAGCCAATATTCTTCTCAATCTCTTTTATCCACTTTACATCTTTATTACATTATTTTGGGTTATCTCAGATGTCACTCCAAAATTTTAATGTTTCATCTATATGTGGGCAAACACCTAAATCTTCAGTATTTTTCATAGCCATCATTTATAAAACAAATGCTAATTTGTTCAAAACTGCTGATTTTGTCAAAGTGGATTTATTCTACCTTCATATTGTTCAATTTTCTTTGAAATAGCCATGAATATTTATTTTTTTAAAAAAACTTTTTAAACCATCTTAGTGCCAGGTTACATATTTTCTGTAAACTTCCTTGGCTTTATTATTTTTCAGTTTTTTTTAGATTGCTGATTTCCTTTAGATTGCTGACATCAATTTACTGATCTTTCTTCCCAATCAAATTTTCCATTTTGGGAATTAATTTTGTTGCTTTTGTTTTATAGCATTTTTTCCCTACTCTGATGTTATCACTGCAGAAGTGCTCTTAATTAGTTGATTAGTTTCAGCCAATGTGCTTGTTTCAATAGTTTCTACTACCAAATTTGATACTATCAGAATTTTTGATAGTTCCTGTTTTTTTTTTTAATGGTGAAACCCTTTCCTAATGGATTGACTTTTTAAAATATTCAGTATTTTTTCCTTTCATTTCCATATGCCTGACAGATAGCTGACGTTCAGTATTTATGCAACATTTTCATGTTTTTTATTATCACTGTTATCTATATCAGAAGTTAATAAAATCTGATGTTACTGTTCAAAAATGTCATTCATCTGAAGATCTTCAGTTTCATTTGTGCTGTTGTTATCAATATTATTAGCATACTCAGCAAGTTTTTCCAATTCTTGCAATTTGATATTGGTGAAAGCTTTTGTTTTAAGCATAAATCTTAGTTGATCCATTAAGTGCTGTTCATCAGTTCCTGCGTCTAGATATCTATGTTTCCCAATATTGAACATTCTTTTTTGAAATCCCTTAATTTTAGGCATTGATTCAAAATAGGGTTTAGGGTTTGATTTTTGCTTGATTTTCTTCAACCGATCACTTCTTTTGCTTTGCTGGGTCTTCCAATAGCTTTACAGCTGGTTGTCCTAGATGCCTAGCAGGACCATCTGAATCATATAGCCCACTTGTTGATTAACAATGAGGAGCCATAACACCAGACACTGTCCCTTTTGACCTGACAATAATTGATCTGATATGGAATTTTTCTTTACTGTAGTTACCACTGAGAATGGATTTGGATCACACTTTATCTGGTCTTTCCACCAAGGCCTGGTAGCTAGGTTACCACCAGCATGGTCCTGATATCACTTAGGCAAACAGATCTCCTCACTATAGTGAGAGAATGGTCTGTGAGAGGACCTGTGTACCTCAATGATACCAGGAGCTATCTCCATTACCATTATTTTCCTATTCTTTATTTCCTTATTTACAATCTTTATTTTAATTACGCTTACCTTGGATATTTTAATTGGTTAAAAGTTCTTATTGGACTGGAATAAACTGAGTGTGTCTTTATTGACTGAACAGTATACAAATGGAATGGATAAATAAATGAACAAATAAAATGTGCTCCGAAGAAACACAGTTTAGAAGAAGAAAAAAGGAAGAAAGAGGCATGCTGGGGGGGGGGGGGAAGGGGTTAAACAGATGTTAGGCAAAAATCATACATAATCCCATCCTTCTCAACCCTCCACAGGTTCTCAGCAGGAGCTGAACTAATAGGAGGCAATAGAATTTGCTACCTCTAGGCAAAATGGCAGGCTGCCTTTTGGTCTCTTTTTCATGTCCTATTTTCTGCTTGCAAACTGCTCCTACAGCCAGAAACATGACATTTCTCTTCATGCCGAATCTGTCTCAAGCCAAGATCTTACTGCTAGAAGGGAATATTGATTAGGGAAGTTTTTTTCTAGTGTTCAGAACAAACAGTAATTTATTAAAATGGACTCTTGGGGCTTGCTGAATATCGCGGAAACCTCAGTATTGAGATGTGCTACTGTCTCCCCTCCAGATATTCTTAAGTCTCCACTAGGGGAAACCATTAATATTTTGCTCATTTCAATTAAGCAAAATATTAATTAATCCAAAATTATTTGTCCATGAAATGGTTTTTCTAGTAGTTTTCCTAGCTGATGAATGTGGAGCCAAGAGCAGAATGACTGTATAAAGGATTGGAAATGGCTAGAAATGGTAGGGATGGGGCAGAGCTGAGATTAATCACCCAGATACTTCAGAAAGCTTATGTCTACCACTGCAATTGTTACTGGCTATTGGCAGTGTGCATCATGAGAGACTATGGCTTTAAAGAGATGTGCTGGTCAATATAAATCTATTCCATTTTCTGTCCATGTTAGGAGAGCAACTTCCTAGCCTGTAGCTTTTTTAAAAAATAGATTCTAAAAATCCATTAGGTTTGACCTTAAGGAACCAGTTTTATTCACAACTTTTCTTAATACATGAAGCGTTAGTTCTCTTCCTTACTCAGGGCTCATAGCACCAGCCAGCCATGGTTGAGGCGATATAAAACTTGTCCTCATTTCTGTTATATCACCATGGAGGTGCTTTGATGATGCTAGACGGGGAGAGGACAAATGGAACATCTAAGAATATGGGAGGTCCAGAAATCTTGTCAACATTATAAACAATATTATTTTGTTATGCAAAAGACATCATTTTTAAAATGACAGTTTCCCCAATACAAGCTTTTACTATTGTTTTAAACAGCAACAAATGCAATTTTCTAAAACATGTTCTTTTTCTGGCTAATTTCTCACCATTTTTGTCATATAAAGAGTTTTGATGAGCCAAAGATAGACTCTAGAGTGTCCAATTCCATGTTGTTTTCAGTGCAATTGATGAAATGACAGCTTGCTCAAAAGACTTGTGCAGGACCACTTAACAATGGTTCCTTGCCGTAATGCCATGAGATGTCAAAGGGGCTGCTGCAAAGTTCAGTCTTGGGCTCTGCTTTCTTCAACATTGTTATTAATAATTTGGAGGGAATGCTTATCAGATTTACAGATGACACAAAATTGGATGGAAACCCGTTGCTCTGTATTGGTGAGAGCTCACCTTGACTTCTGCATTTACTTCTGGCATCAGACTTTAAGAAGAATCCAAGCAAACTAGAACAGGTGCAGAGTACTGGAGGTTGAGGTCTTCTCTGTCTCTCTGTGTGACAGTCTTCTTGGGAGTGGGAATCTGTCCTGAGCAGCTTTTATATTTATAATAGAAAAGAGATTTATTTATTTATTCAAGGGTTAGGCAAAGCCTAGCACCTAGCTACCCAATCCTACCAGGAGAAGCATCAGAGAGTATGTACTCCATGCCAGTGTGCCTGGGAAGAAAGGTGGAAGGGAGTGACCTAAAATTTAAAATCTCTTAGACAAAGAGTAGTGAAATGACCAAGAGGGGACACAGAGTAAATCTTTAACTCTCTCTCTATGCTCTATTGCACAATGAAGAGGGCTGTACCTGATGATCTTTGTGGTGCCTCCCAACTCTACAGTTCTATAGGTCTATTAAAGCACAGTCTGGTTGAATGTTAGGAAAAAAAATCCCACTCATCAGAATGGTTCAGCAATGGAACCAATTACCCAAGGAAATTATGATCTTCCCTTCATTGGTTATGTTCAAGCAGAGACTGCCGCCATCTGTCAAGACCACTTGGATTCCTGCATTGTAGTTGGATTTGATGTTCTAAATAGCCCCTTCCAATTCTATGACTTTATAATTCTATGAACCATTTTGCAAGATCCTACCAAATTGCTCTCTCAGTCTAATTTTTACTGCTGATACAGCATGATATATAGAATAATCCAGTGCTACTCTGTACCAATATTTCCACCAGTCAGTTAAGCAGAATCAGACTTAGATACTTCATCACATTTTGATATGGGCAGATGCTGCTACTGATGAATTCTAAGTAGCTGTCAGAGTCTCCAGTTTTTGAACTCAGTAGCTTCTGCCTTCTCAAGGAATCATACTACAGGCTAAGAACTAAGTTTTGTTGCAAGCAGATTAAAATAACTGATCAACTAACTGATAGCAAAGAACTCTCAATACAGATTCAGAGACTTCTTCCCCATTTTCCTCTATACAGTCCAAATCTACTTTTCTCTTTCTTTCTCCAGCTACCTCTTGGAGGCAGTAGGATCTCAGCATGTTTTGCATTCCTTCTACAACAGAAGAGTATTGTCTTTGATCTGAAAAATCAGCCCCCTTCTCAGCATCCTGACAATAATAGAATATCTACTGGGGGCTACCTTATGCTGACAGGCAATGCATTTTTTTTTTTGCCAATATGTTTGGATTTCTGCCTCCTTTGCTCCAAATAAAGATCCACTTTGCACCATGTGATGTTACAGAAACACATCAATAATCAAGAAGGGAGAAAAGCATTTTTAATTCCAGGTCTGCCCAGATTTGCAGTAAGAACAGCCTTAGATCTCTTTGGCTTGTTACAGCAAAACATAGATGGCAAGCTTTTTAACTATGGCTCACCAGCCAAAATTATTTTTGGAGTTGCACAAGTCAAAAAGTCAGTCTCTCTTTAATGCAAATACCCAGGCCAAATAAAGCAAATATGTTAGTTTGCTCCATGATGTTCATTTTTATAAGCTGTGATAAGGCTGGAGATGGGTCTGATGCCAGTGTTGGACTATATGAGAGTGAATAAATGCTTAATTCAGATCAGAGCAAGAAATGCTGGCCATTCACAAGAAAGATAAGGAAGCAGAGTTTCAGTCTTTGGTGTACAGGATTATAATCCTCCTCCCTGTAACAATTAAGGGTTGCAATTGCAAGTTGCAATTGCTTGTGCTTCTGCATTCTGCCTTGAATTGGGATGCCCAGGTTTCGAATAAGGGCAGGAGTGCATTTGCTCATGCCTGGAGGTGTCAGCGTCCCAGCTGGTCTATTGCAATTCACTCTACATAGGACTGCCTTTGAAACTTGTTAGAAAAGTTCATCTAGTCCAAAAAAGTGTCATATGACATCTCGGCATCGAGAGCAAACCATGCTGACATCACATTGTTATGATGTCATGTGCATCACCAAGCAAATGACATGAATTACAAGATTTGTGCAATGACACTTGGCCCCCCTGCAGTTGCCCAGGAAGGCTGTTGACCAGGGTGACTTTTGGCTCCAGGTCTGTTTCTAGATGAAATACAATGTGCTGACATTATTTATAAAGTCCTTTATGGGCATGGGACCAGGGTATGGGGGGGGGGGGGGAAGAAGATAACATCCTCTGTTATGAGCTTGCCCAAGCTTTAAGGCCTTTAGAAGATATCTTTATCATTGGGCAACACACTGAGCTTCAAAAAGTTAATCAAAGTTAATACTATCAAATTCAGCATGCTGGGTAGATTCACCTGCTGGGTCTTTACCTGATCCAGTCAAGCATATTGTATGAACACAGCTCCTGTTTTACCACCATTGGAGGCAAGTTTGGGTATGGTGTAGGAAAATATCTTTTCTTATGCTTTGGAACTCTTGTCTTAATAGAGGTCAAGTTAGCTTGCTCTCCCTCTGTTATCTTCTGCCAGCAAACAAAACATTTTTATTCAGACAGAGGTTTGGTGTATAACCTGTTGGCTGGGTGAGTGCTATTTATTTTATTGATGTCTTATGGTTTTAATTGCATTTTCAGTTGGTATTGACACAGTTTATTTTCACTGGTTTAGCCGCCTTGAGCTTCTTCATTGGTGAAAAGGGGTTACAAATGAAACAAAAGATAGAACCAACTAGGAGAACAGGTCATTGATTTTTTTTTTTTAAGAAAAATTGGCTGGCTGCTTAGGTCAAAGATATTTTTGCAAACAAGAGGGCTGCTCAGACAATTCCAGATGATTCTCTTTCCTGGTGCTAAACATAAAGTAGTTTGGCTCCCTTGCTGTCAGCACATTATGCTCCAGTGTTCAAGCAAAGCAGCTGAAAGCCACGTATTCAAGGGATTCTGCCTAGAGACTTAACGGAAGGATGTGAGATTCAGGTATCACCCTCACATCCCCTTCAATGCAACATAAACTGGTAACTTCTTTTTTTTTTATGCCACATCCACATTTTGTTGCTTTCATCTCAACCTCAGTTGAAAGCTACCGTTAGCTGTTCCAGGTTTCAAGACATAGTTTCTCTCTTCTCCCAATGCGGTTTTTGCTGGGAATGCAATGTAATATGCTTCATTGGTGATGCAGTTGCTGGCATGGTCAGGAGTGTTGGGCGCATCATTCCTGTCCACCAAACCATTTCCTTCATGGCGCAGAATCCAGGATTGCTCTCCTGGTGTCCTGCTTTGCATCTCTCTTCTGCTGCTTTAATAAAAGGATTCAAGCTGGAACAGCCGAAGGCCACCCCCTTTGGGACTGACCATGCTAATTATCACAATATTGTTCTTGGTTTTTGATGTTTAATAAATACATATCAAACTATATTCTTGCTAGCTGAACAGGGTGGTGTGTGTGCTTGCTCTGATCTGCAGAGGGACTGAGAGTGTGTGCTGAATGCAAACTAAATGGGGAAATTACCCACAGTAGCTTTCCTACAAGGGTTGAGGGGTCTGCAGAAATCCTTTAGGTTTCTGTGGCCATGCATCTTCCTCTCTGATAACTGGAAGCTCCTGTCCATGGCTGTTTTGGCTTAAGCTGCAGACAAACCAAATTACAGGAGCTCCTTTTAAAGACAGGTTTGATGCTCTTTTGAAAGAACACTAGTCCTGTGATGGAATGTGTGTACGAAGAGGAGGGTGATGGGGTGGGTACCAACAGAGAGCAAGGCTATCAGGAAGGAGGGGATGCATTTCAGGAAGGGCAAGGAGACAAAAGACAACACAGTCCGCAGGGGGAGCGTGGGAAGAATAAGAGGTTTAGGATAGCCACTCCCTAGAATCTCCCAGAGTATATCCACTAGGTGAAGTAGTATAGATTGAGTCTGGCAAGATTCTGTCTATATGGTGTAAGCTAATAAAGGAGCTTAACTCAACTGGACTGGTTCACCGTTGTTCTTGAGCTGGGCCTGACAAGTCCTGTGTTTAATAATTAAAAAAAAGGTTTAGCATTCTTATGAGACAGCGCTTATCCTGTGCTGTGCAAAGGGCTGGTTTAACCCAGCCCATTACGTCTCCCAGCCTTGGGAAATGGAAGAAGACTGACTGGGAGAAACAGCCTGAAGCAGGTTGTGAGAGTGTGGAAAGACCAGGAGAATACACTAAGGAAAGCATCTTGGACTGGGTTGTGCGTACAGTACAGTGAAAGAGATGCTGGAGAGTGGGAGATTAGGAGTTAAAGGCTTTGTCTGGCAGCAAGACAGCCAGGAGAAAGCTCAGAGATATTCCAGTGTCAGTTATTGTGATTAGGAGGGGCAGAAGGATTTGTGATAAGTTACAAGCGGAAAGTGAGAAAAAGAGACAGAAGAGGGAGGGCAGTAATTAGATTAAGACTTGATTTCTTCCATTATTCTCTACATACATTGAAAAACATCCTGGTTTTCTAAATAACACGTTCACTTGTACATAGTACTAGAACATATTACTTCATTAGTACAGGTGTCATAGTGTTCAGAATAAAACCACTCATTTGCTTATTTACTGGTTATGTGTGTGTGCTGGATGAGCTCCTATCCTGACCAACCCTCCAACAGGGGGATTAGTTGGCTCTTTTCCCACCAGCAGGTGACCCACCTTTCACGTTCCCTCCCCAACTGCTGTATATAAAAAAGATAGGATTCACACTATGCTAGCTGATGGTTTGCTCTGCATGTGGTGTGAATGTAGCTAAACATAGTTTATTCCGTTAATGATGTTTGGCTAGCTTCACACATGCAGAGCCATAAATATGCTGAACCACAGTTTATAAACCACGGCACTTGAGTTTTCACCAAAAACAAAACACAACACAACAACAAAACACCAGGGTGGGCAAGCTTTTAGTGGCTGGGGGTCACCTGCATCATTTTGGTGTAGGATGAGGGCTTCAGTGGGAAGGACAATGACACAACGTGGGTGGGACCATATCACGGAAGTGGATGAGGCAACCCCTTTGCTTTTGAACTCTTCTCCTAGTTTTTAAAACTATATTAAGCATATATTAGGGCTTACACTATGGTTTGTGTGCCTTTACCACTGCAAAATGGCAGTGGTGCCACCAATTGCTGAAAATTGGTGGCACCGTTAGCTGCAAAATGGCAGCTAACGGTGCCACCAATTTTCAGCAATTGAGGTCAACAGCCAGAAAAAGGAGGTTTGAAGGCATTCTGCAAACTCTGAGGTTTTGCTCACCTCAATCAGCAAGGAAGCATGTCATAAAATGGATTAACGTATTGTTTGATCAAAGCCTCTGAATTTTGTTGTGGATTTTGTCACAGAAAAACCATGTGAGAATCAGCCCAGCTCTCAGACAGCTGCTAACTTTTCCCCAGATAAGTCTTGACATTTTTAAACATTTCAGCTGAGAGACTTGTACCCACCTCTGCAACAGAGGTGGACTGTAAGTGTCCAAAGATAGAAACCACAAAGAAGTTGGGTATAAAGAACCATAAATAACTGAATAAAAAGCTTTTTGCAAAAAGCTTGGAAAAATAATAGACTCGGTGTTGTTTAAAATTTAGCATGGCATTCCTGCAACTTAGGTTAGTGACACAAGATAAGAATAACTCTGATATATGCAACATATGTGCACAAAGAGATAAAAATAGTGTGTTTTAGATTTCAAAGTACCTCTTCCCTCCCCATAATTCTTGAAGAAGTCTCAAGGTTTTGGTAATATATGATTTTTATTGTAAGAGCTTGATTCATTACCCAGCTTTAAAAATATTGTTTTGCATGGGATATCCTTCTCTGCTCCTTTTCTTTTACATTATTGAATTTGCTAGTCTTTGAAATGAAAAAGTACGTGAAGCCTTCTGCATGGGAAATATCTCTAACATAACATAGTTCAAAGCTTGCCAAAGTTCTGGGGAGAAGTTTGACCCATTTCAGTTTTACAGAGCCTTAGAGAGCATTAAGCAGCAGAGCTAAGCAATTAGCAAAATGCTAGTGCAGGGTTTCTCAACCTTAGCAACTTTAAGATATGTGGACTTTAACTCCCAGGATTCCCCAGCATGCTGGCTGGGGAATTCTGGGAGTTAAAGTCCACACATCTTACAATTGTCAAAGTTGAGAAACACTGTGCTAAAGCTTTTGCAAGACAACCATCCTGCACATCTGCTTTATTGGAGTGACATTGTCATCAGCAGCCTTCTCCAGTCTGGATATCCTCCACATGGTGGACTAACACCCAGAAATCCCCAGGCAGCCTAGCTATTGCTGGGAATTCTGGGAGCTGACGTTCCAAGGGTGTCTGGGCGAAGGGTCTGCAGTGGGGACAAATGACCACCTGTGCTTTAGCTACCTCAGAGCAGCTACCTGGGCTTGACAGTTGATTTCCTGTATCAGGTCCAAGCTGGAGCTGTTGGTGGCTGGGTCTGAAGAGTGCATCCTTTAGCTCTTTGAGGGTTCCTGGAGGTGATGGCTTGAATGGAGGACAAGGTTCTGAAGATGTTAGCCTGGTGAATGCAGAAAGTCACTTGGCCACTGGAACAGCTGAGCTGTTGTGCTGCATTTACTTAAAGGAGCCTTGAGTGCTACCCATTCAGATTATGGTGATGCCTTCACCAGTCCCCTAGATATTTATTTGTTAATTTGATTTGAAGACCACCTAACTCCATGGTGACTCTGGGCAGCTTACAGATAAAAATAATAATTAAAAAAAAACATCAAGAAGAAATAAGAAGGCAGCCAACCAGCACGAAAACCCAACAAGCCAAAAAGCCAATAACCAATTAACTAACTAACCCCATTCTAGCTCCGGGTCTGGGATAGTATGTCAGTAGGAATAAATTCCAGGGCTGCATCTTTTTTCCCATTTGAAAAATACATTTGCAAAATTAAATGTAACTGAAATATAATCAAAACATCAGAATAGTTGAAAGCTGACATTTTGCCCTTATTGGAAGGCAGGAATACTTCTCTAAACTTGCCCAATGTTGTATCTTCTAGTTGTCATAACTTTAGTTTTCTTGGCTGGAGAGGCAGTTGTAATTCGATGAGAGTGATATATTTGCGAACATCATCTGTTTCTTCCTAAGAGGAAAAAAAATCTTGGTTTCTATGTCAGTGGCAATGTTTACCATCGTTATTGTGAAATGAATTATTCCAGAAACCCCATTTATTAATAAAACTAAAGTAAATGAGGTGTAGCTTTATTCTGTGCTACTCTTTAAAAAAAACAGGCAAATGCCATTATGATTGACGTTTTTTTTTAACCAAATCATTCAGAATTTAGGAACGAAAATGCTGTTAAAGTGATGGTGCACTTGGCTTCATTTTATATGCTTTAAATTGAGGATCCAGAGCAGCATTTCAGAAACAGAAGCAAGGAGGAAGACAGAGAAAGAGGTTAACACTTGGGCTTGTATTGTTGCCGGCTGCTTTTTATCTAGAGAGATACCTATTCAGGCATGGAACTGAATATAGACATCCACTGTCAGCCTTGCTCTTTAACTTATGCAAAGTGATTCCTGCTACAATGGCCAAAAATCTTGCATTCCGTTTAAATGATTTCCAATGGTGCAGAATTTGTACACAGCTAAAAATAATGCTGACATTTTGAAACTTAAGTAAGAATCTCCTCAGCTGTTAGCAAAGAAAGATGCCAGAGCCGTGCTCATGGATGACAGCGGGAAGGGGTGGGGAGCAGCATTTCCCCCCTTGAAGTATTTGGCATAAGAAGCAGTTTCAAGGTATTATGCTATTTGTGGAAAGAGAGAAATGGGTGGGGGGGGGGGAGGGAGAGAAAAATGCATCAGAAAGTAAGAAGCCTTTTTTTAAAAAAAATATTTTTATTTAATTATTACATTTATATGCCGCCCATCTCCCCCAGAGGTGACTCTGGGCGGCTCACAGTTAAACTCCAAAACAGTAAAAATAGAAATATCCGTGTGAAAATTAGCTAGAAATAATTCTCTATAAAAAGACTATGTACAATTCAAGATGGTGGGGGGAGCAGTATCGATTATCCCACCAGCCGATTCCAACAATGCGAGCCCCCATCAGGCCCCCAGGCCATCTGACATAGCCATGTCTTCACACTTTTCCAGAAGGCCAGGAGAGTTGGGGCAGCCCGCACCTCAGGTGGCAAGCTGTTCCACAGGGCAGGGGACATGGCAGGGAAGGCCCTCTTCCCAGACCCCGCCAGCCAAAGTTCCTTGACTGGTGGGGTCCGCAACATGCCCCTTCTGCCAGACTGAGTGGGGCAGGCTGACATAAAGCGGGGAAGACAGCTCCTCAGATAAGCTTTTTGGTTTGGTTTTTTTTTTTGCTAAAAGAGCCATATACAGTGGTACCTCGGGTCACGAATGCTTCTGTTCACGACCAATTCGGGTCACGAACAGCACCGTTCACAAAATTTTGCTTCCGTTCGCGAACTCCGCATCAGATGACGAACAGGATCCGTGGCCATATTCCCTCCCGTGACACGTGGTTGTGGCTTCCTGTAGGGAGGGGGACTCTCCCTCCAAGCAATAACCGCCTCCCCACCCGCCTTCTTGTCCTCCACGCCAGAAGTCGCGTCGAGCAAGGTTAGCGTTCTCTCCCTTCATACTGTATTTTGTTTCATATTTTTGCGGTTTTTTTAAAAAAAACATATGGTTCAGAATGGATTAACCGTAATTACATTGAACCTTATGGGGAAATTTGATTCGGGACACGACCAAAAATCGGGTCGCGACCAAATTCGGAGGGGTCAGAACGGATTAACCATATTTACATTGAACCTTATGGGAAAATTTGATTCGGGTCGCGACCAATTCAGGTCGCGACCAGAGTCGCGGAACGAATTAAGTTTGTGACCCGAGGTACCACTGTACAGCGGTACTTCGGTTCACAAACTTAATTCATTCCATGATTCTGGTTGCGAACTGAAATGGTCGCGAACCGAATCAAATTTCCCCCAAAGGTTCAATGTAAATAAGGTTAATCCGTTCTGAACCATATGTATTTTTTTTTAACCACAAAGATATGAAACAAAGTACAGTACAGTACAGTAGGAAGAGAGAGAACACTAACCTTGCTTGAGGCAACACCAATTCATAGCAAGTGTCTGTCTGCGACCGCGATCTCGCCTAGAGGAAGCCACGACCACATGTCAGAGCAGGGAAGATGGCCGCAGGTCGTGTGCGTCACCCGATGCGGAGTTTGCCAACGGAAGCAAAATTTTGTGAACGCTGCTGTTCGCGAACCGAATTGTTCGTGAACAGAAGTGTTCGTGAACTGAGGTATTACTGTAGGATTAAACTGCCTAACCCAGTACAGTATCCTGTTTCCAGCAGTGGCCAGTTAGGACCCGCAGTTTGCAAGGAAGACAGCACAAATGCCACAGTCCTCATAGTTGCCTGGGCCATCCTCCAAACAATTTTGATGCCGGGTGTCTTAGTTCCTGGGTCTGTAAAAGTGAAAGACTCACATCTAAGGTCCAGTGATATATGGACATGCCCATGTCGTTTGTCTTGGTAAAAATACAAAAGCAGCTTACCATTGTCTTCTTCTGGGTTTTAAATTTTTCTTTTTTACTTTTGAGTCTAGTGTCCTGCCATGGGATTTCTTGGTGATATTCTGATTTTAAGGTTTCTGTTGATTTATTGAGAATAGGGGTAGGTAACCGGCAGTTCATAGGCACATGGAATTCCCTTCCAGATCCTTTTGTAACTGAATTCTTTGACCACTGTCACTGACAAGGATTTGTACCTTTTAAAAATTATTCCTGCCCATTTTCTGATCAAGCCCTATATGCAGTTTGGCCACATGTCTCCCACGTCACTCCCCAGCATTCAGTATCAGTACAGCTCTCAGCCTGAAAAATCATCTCAGATCAGTAACTGTAACAGGGAGGTCTGCAGGGGGTCAGAAAAGTCAAGATGGTGGCTGCGACTATATGATTGAAGCCCCACCCTTTTTTATATGCAGATAAAAAGAGGCATGGCTTCCATCACATTGCTATAGCTGCCATCTGGACACTTTTGACTCTGCCTGGTGATGCCCCAGACTATAAGAAGTGTTGGCAGCCTGAAATCAGCCATCACTGATTTAAAGGCTTCTAGAGCATCTGATAAAAGATCAATAACAAACCTTGCTTATAAACTAAAAGATGTGACACTAAAGGAAAAGGGATGAGGGAAAGAAAGGAGAAGGCAAAGCTGATTGATTGATTATGTGCCATCAAGTCATTTTCAACTCCTAGCAATCAGATAGATAGATTTTCTCCATGATGATGTATCCCTAATTTAGTCTTTCAGGTCTTCCAACGGTGCACGCATCACCACTGTAACTGAGTCTGTCCACCTTGCTGCCAGTCATCCTCTTCTTCTCTTTCCTTCTACCTTTCTCAGCATTAGAACCTTCTCTAGAGAGTTAGATCTTTGCATAATAAGTCCAAAGTAGGATAATTTGAGCTTGTTCATTTGTGACTCGAGGGAGAACTCTGGGTTGATTTGTTCAATGATCCATTTGTTCATTTTGTTGGCTGTCCACAGTATTCTCAGGAAACTTTTCCAACACCAAAGTTCAAAGGCGTCAATACTCTTTCTATCTTGCTTCTTTAAAGTCCAACTTTCACTTCAATAGAGTGTCACAGGGAATACCATGGCTTGCAAAGTTGCAACCGAAAACCATTTAGAAAGCACCAAGAGAAGTTAGATTCTGAACAAGGCCTATGGAAAGGCTACTTCTCACTTCTCTCTTTGCTGTAGTTGATGGAATGGCTTGTAACCATCAAGACAAATATCAGAATTTTCCCTCCTTCACTTAAAAAAAGGGTCTTTCCACTGAGTCTTGGACCACATCCTCCTCTGAGTGAATCCATGAGGTTGTTAAAATATTGTAGGCTCTGAAAGAAGAATTGACAAGATGGATGTGACCAGATCCACAGAAGCCACCAGTTTCTGCTTCTGGATGTTCATAAGCAGCACATCCTTGTGTTCCCTTGTTGATGGTGCTCAGTATCAGACATGACAAAGTAGATAATCAGTGTGTACTCTCTCATTCTCTTCCTCTGTTCCTCATTTTCCAAAGCTGAATTAGTATATATTGAAATGGCTGCTATTTGAGAGGAATAAAAATAAACATTTTTGGTGTGTGTGTGTGTGTGTGTGTGTGTGTGAGGAAATACATATTTGAGGCAGAGGTGATCAAATTTTACAGTCAATGACCCAAACAGTTTCTATTAGCCACTTATTCATTCTCCTTGCCACTATGAGGAGCTGCTGACTCACATTATCATCATGCAAACAGGGAACGCAAAGCAAACATGATTATGCAAATGTGAACAAAGCAAAACAAAATTAAAATTAGGAATCTGCACAAGAGTAAACAGATCTATCCAACCCTCCTTTCTTTGAGCCTGATGAGGGTATAAAAAGAGAAGAGGCAGGAGGATATATATCCCGTTTTTGATCAAATCTTTGTTCATCACAAATAGAAATGGAGCACATAATGATCTTTGGGCACATAGCATAATAGGAAAACTTGTTTGCTTGCAATCTGACCTTTTTATACAGGGATGGTCACCCAAAAATATGTAACAACCCTCTTGTTTGTCTTTTCCCCCAATTATGTTGCTGAAATTTGGCAGTTTCATTGTTTTAATGTAAACAAAATTAGACTTTTAGAGATGAACCTTTGGAGAATAGATTGAGTGTATGTGTGTCAAAAAATTCGATGGTGGCTGCAACCATGTGTTCAAAGTCCTGGCCTGTTTTACTTGTATCAGATGCATGAGAGACAAGTAAAAAAGGTTGGGGCTTCAACCACACAGTCATGGCTGCTATCTTGATTTTTTTGCCCCCCCCCCCCCGATCCCTGCAAATGCCCCTGCTGGGTGTCCAGCCAGAAAATGGTTACCTACCCACTCCTGTTTAGAAGATATGCACAGATTGATTGTGATTCACTGGGTTACTTAAGATTTTCTACATATATAAGAAATGTTTGTGAATGGTAGAGCCCATCACCCAAAGGCTTAGAAAGGAGGAAAAATGAGCACAAATGAAAGTCTCGGTTTGACCTCTTACTTTTCACTAGCAAATTCAAAAAGCTTGGAAACAGTGTGCCCTGAACCCTAAGTTATCCTATTGAAACCATAGCTTCTTTTTTGGCTTACTTATATTGTGCTACAAATGTTAGTGGTACTGTCTTCAAGAATTGTGGCTGCAGTATATGTTTAATTAGAAAGTGAATTATTTTCCATAATTAAGGGTGTTGCTTGAGATGCTCTGCAATTTCCTGCAAACCTATCAGTAAACTTCAGGATCTAGTGGCTGGTGTGGGTCTTCCAGGCTGTGTGGCCGTGTTCTGGAAGTTTTGTTTCCTAATGTTTCGCCAGCATCTGTGACCGGCATCTTCAGAGAGCAGGAGCACAGACAGGAGCAGTTCTCTCTGTGCCCAGGATCACCCCCAGCAGCCACTTGTTAACAACTCAATAGAAGAAAAAACTCTGCCTAATCCCCAGGAAGATACACACATAGTCCGACACCAAAACAAGCAGCCACTTGTTAACCCAACCCCACCCCCCCCACACACCCTACCCCCCTAACCCCCACCACCACACCCCCCCAATCCCCCCCTTCAGATCTCTATAAATACCCACAAAAGGGTCACATCACCCTGGGCACAGAGAGAACTGCTCCTGTCTGTGCTCCTGTCCTCTGAAGATGCCGGTCACAGATGCTGGCGAAACGTTAGGAAACAAAACTTCCAGAACACGGCCACACAGCCTGGAAGACCCACACCAGCCATTGTATTCTGGCCGTGAAAGCCTTCGACAATACATTCAGGATCTAGGTTGGGAAAAAAGGAAGACATTATTGACAAGCCAGAGACAGGAACATCTACAAGTGCCAGATCACGCTGACCTGCTGACAGAGAGGCTGGTTCATTTTGATTTCTTTTCATTCTTTTCATTTCCCACACATTTTAAATACTGATACTTGGAACCATTCTGCAAAATGAGGGCTTTCTTTGATCCCAAACCAGGATTGATCGGTCCAGTAGATAAATGTGAATATGATCCACTGGCTTCGATTTACAAGGAACCCTTCTGCCTTCTCTCATCACAAAGTGGGTCCCACCACTTATATAAGATAGGAAAAAAAAAACCAGAATAATTTGCTCCTCAGAGCCAAATACTAAAAAAGCGGCGGCCTTGAATTCAGCAAGTTCTGTGAAGAGTCCACAAGAAGAACAATATATAGCATTTCACAGTATATAAGATCGACAGGTCTCCCAAAGTATACCATTTAAAATAAACTGTGGGGTAACAAGGGGGAGGAGGAGATAGCAAACGGACACTAAAAAGATACATACAAGCTTTCAAGTTTCTGAAAAGAGTCGGAAGAGTTCAAATTGGACCCCAAATTCTGCACCAAATCTCTAGAAGATTTCAAACAAACGAACAGGTGAGAAGGACAATGAAGATGATCAGGGATTGGAGATTAAGTTCTATGAGTTGAAACTGAAAGAACCATGTTTAACCTTGAGAAAAGGAGCAGGGATAAAACCTTTCCAATACTTGAAACGGGGAGTTAAAAAGTTGCCTGCCCCTAAACTAGGGGACCCATCAGGAAACTTCAATTTTTCAATTTTCAGATTTATTTGGAGAATTGAGATAAGTAGAACTATATCAATGATACCAATATAGTTAGTCCTGGGAACATTGGTATATGTGGCTGAATACTGTTCTTCTTCCCAGAGTTTCAATTATTTTTCTCCAGTAGCTAGAAATGGTTTGATATTGAACTAGGGAGTTAGTGCACAAACCATCTACTTTATCACTGAGCTATATCAAGACCAAGGTGGTCTTCAGATCCACCTTGTGATTTTAGTGCATCAGGAATGTAAGGAGTGGGTATGAGAAGGAGGGAAGGGATCGGATGTTTCCTAACTTTGCAAACAAGTCCATAAAACTCATTTAAATCCTCTCCTATTAGACAAATGCGATCTTCCATCCTGAGTTGAAGGCAGCTGCAAGAGCAATTCACATCTGAATGTCGCTTCAATCTTGTTTGCTTAATGTGATGATAAAGGGAACGCTCACGCTCCTTGAAGGATGACACATAGGATTCCGTGATGCTGAAAACCTTCTTATGCAGCGTGGCAAGAGGAAGACTAAAAAAAAAAAAAAACGGAAAGTGGCACCTGGACTGGCATTAAGAAATAACAATTTGGAAGTGTCCCAGCCGTTATGGGGACACTTAGAATAGCCATTTAAGATGAGCAAGCAGGGAGGAGACTATACACAGGTAAGTTTTACTTAGAAAATTTGCATTTAAATCACTGATGGACATTTGTCTACCCCATGTCAGAGAAGATAAAGAAACAACAATTGACAGGCCGTTGGAGAACACTAAAGAGGCTTCTTCCATTTCACGAATCACACCAGCAGATGGAACAGGTTTTTTTAATTCTCTTCTTTTGTTTAGGCAGCAATCTTATATGCGCTAGATAGTGATTCTAGGAGCTGTGAAGCATTTCAGATTCAAAGGAGAAATACAGTTTGGGGCATGCCTGAGCAATATGCACAGAGCACCTTTTGGAAACATCTTCACACACACACACACTAAAGAGTAGTGTGAAGGTCATACCAATGCAAGTTCAGGAAATAGTAATAACCATCTTCAAAAACATAGTCTCAGTTCTTTGAGATCGGCCAGGCCAAGAAACAGATGCAGCAAAGACTACTGAAACTCTATTGCTGTAGGGTAAAATAACAGAATCTTGAAAATCCACCAGTTTCCTTCTGCCTGCTCATATAGCAAACAGAATCAAGACGGGGTTATTCTGAATATATTTTTCATGGCCCCTCCTTTCTTAGGCTGAGACGTCATTTACTGTCTCTTCTATCTGCTAATGGTTCTTGCTTACCTTTGCCAACTTTATCTGTTTTATTCTACATATAGGGTAAGATTTATATGATGCTCAGTTGCAAGGCTTTCAGACTTTATTTAGAACTAAAGGGGAAAACCCATTTATACCAAGTGGAAAATTTGGTAGATAAATTTGCATAACATATTAGACTAAGCTAAAATGGAATTCGTCAGTTAGTGCTTCAGTCTTCATGGGAACCTAGACATTGTCTTAGGACTTTGTCTGAATGAGGTCATCAAACTCAGCCAAAGTATGGTTTATTGGTTTAGGCACAGCATGCTATGTCCACTTCACAGATATGTGGGTTTTTAAACCTAGATGTAATATGTTGTCTGGAAACAGTCTTTGATAGCACACTTGTCAGAATCCTCGCAAAACATCCTTGCAAAATATTAATCACGCTAATTATTGGCTTGGCTTTTTCACTTGCTTTTTCACTTGCTGCGGTTCAGTCATTAAAAGACATGGGGGGGGGGATGTAAGATTATGGGAAGATGGATGGAAGACCAGTAGAGGCAGATGGGCTCTTATTGCAAGCAATGGAATGCTTAAGGTTGTACCAACGGGAGAATGTGAGAAGACTAGGGTGGCAGGGGGGTGAGGGGAGGAGAAGGAAAAAAGGGTAAAAGCAACTTTTGGCGCTCGCGGGGTTAGTCTTAGCAATACTTTGGATCTGTGCACTTATTCTCAAATAAATGAACTCTTTTTTTGAATCAGAAATGATTGCTAGGAGAGTGACTGGATTTGGGAACAGTAGGTATCAGGTCATTACAACACTTGTTACAAAGATAAGGAAAAGCTAATGTTCTCAGGTGTTTGGAAGGACAGAATTGTCCTGATCTATTGTTGAGTTACTAAAAGCAGCTTTGTGCAGGCAAGGAGGACACTTTGGGCCTAGGGTTTGCAACCTTTTGGGAATTTTGAGAAAGTATTTACTTATTTTTTAATTGGATTTTTATACTGCTGCAATCACACAGTGTCAGTGGTTTATAAATAATAACACATCCATGGTACAAATTACAGTATTAATACACCCATAGAAACAGAGCTCATCTATGATTTACAACTGAAGCAATATCTAAACAATTCCTATTCTAACTAATTCTGCGAAGCTCTCCAAAAGAACTCCACTTTAACCTGCTTCCAGAAGGCCATCAGGGTTGAGGTAAGTCTAATCTTCTGTAGAAGACTATTGCACAAAACAGGGGCCACCCTAAAAAACATGTTCTCTTAACTTCACCCCCTCTAACTTCATGATAATGAGGAACTACCAACCATTTTTCACAAGTTGCTCATATCAGATGGGTTGATTATAGCTATGATTGCTATTGCAAAATGGTTATCAGATGGGACTTGTCCATTTACAACAGGGCTACCACTGGGGAACAATCACTTGCTGGAATCTGGTGGTACGCACACACGCATAGATGCATACCAGAATGCTAGCTTTCATGTACTCACACAGTCTGCTGCTACCCGTATTGGTTTGCTTTGCTTTTCTCTGGGCAGGCGAGCAGATTTCCAAACCAAGCCCTAGGCTGCAGCCGCAAATCATTTTTATTTTCTAAGAAAGCTTAATGGGACCCACTTGGGGCCCTGAAGAATTTCTGGAAGTAAAGATGATCATAGATGTTGGTGCTTTGCCTTCCACTGTGCCAGCTCCCTCCCCCTTTTTAAACTTAAGATCTTTCTTCTTTTTTTTCTTAGATGTACAAAGTTGGGGTGGGTGGGAGAGAGCTTGACAGGTGCTAAAGAAAATGTTTTTAGATACATTAGTGCTCCTAGGAGCGATGCGAATTAGTTTGTTTCTTGGATTCATATACTGATTTTTTTTTTCTGGCAGTTCAAGGCAGATTACATAGGAACATTTCCTCATTTTATCTCTGGAACAAGAGTTCAGTGAAATAAGGTGAGCTGAGAAAGTGTGAATGACCTAAAATTACCAGAGAGCTTTGTGTGAATTGAGCATTTGAATGTGGGTCTCTCTGGCCCAACGCCTTAACCATTGCACTATAGCTGTGATCCCCTGGTCTGGATTCAGAAGTAGAAGATGCTCATAGTATTATAGAATCACTTACATAGAATACATGTATGATTCTCTATGTTTTTTTAATCTGATTTTTAATTACTTTTCTCTAAGTAAGCCGTACAGCAGGTTGGGCAAACTGCAGCCCCAGATCAGCATACACCCACTGAAATCCTTTTATTTGTGGCAAAAAGGAGAACCTCTGAACCTGCAGCCAAATGTTGGCAATGTGAGTGCTGAAAATTGGCAACATGGTTTCTTGCCATTTTGTGTCTAAACCCTGCAATAGGTTGAATACAACTTTTAAAAAAATCCTGCTTTCTAAAAATCCAAAATAGTTTGATGAAGGAAAGTGAAAACTAGGGCTCTTGCTTTGCACTGAATGGAGATCTGGTGATGTATCTTCTTGCAATGAAGTAGAGATGGGCCAGCACTGATGTGACACTTTATCCATTGTGATATAGCCTTGATAGCAAAGCTCTGAATATTCTGTTTCCTTTTATTCTTGAATTGTAATTATCAGTTCCCTATGCTCTTCAAAATTTCCCTTAGGTTTTAGGTTATCCACAGTACCTTGCGCCTTCTGCTTATTATACAGGATTTCCAATTTAGTCAGAAGCTGTGTGGTGCCTTGCTTAGCCAGCAAAGAAGTTTGAAAGGATGAGATTGGCAATTTTCACTTCCAGGCTGGGTGAGGTTTCTGCGTTTGATCTTTAGTACTTTTAGTAATCAAGGTTCATCATGTGGGATGAAATCATAGAGTCTAAAAAGCCCACATTCCATTTCATCTATGCTTCAGAAGTAAGTTCAGAATGATCTAGAAAAGCGAAAAAGAGGAGGCATGTGGGAAGTGACGCACACTAAGGATTTCCATACTTAAAGAGTAGCTTTAAGGAACAAATAATACTATCAGTCCTGGTTACAAGCATGATGTGATCATGATCATGGGTAACTGAAGATTTAGTTAGAGCAACAAAATCTGTAGGGAGGCAAGGAGGGTCTGACTGATGAAACCCATGAAGTGGCATCACAGGGCCCTTGTGTGAGTTGTGGGTGTGGCTATTGTTTCCTTACCTGTGGCCACCTGAAGCCTGAGTTACATTGCCATGCCAGATGATTTAGTTGAAGAGCAGAAAGCCGGTGGCGCCTTCCCTGTCTTCAGACTCGCCATTTGGCATGCTGACAGTTTATTGCTTTGTTGGGAGGCTGAGCAGCAATGAAAGGACACAAGCTGAATATTTCATGCGGGGCTGGAATGCATAATTCACAATAAACCACTTCAGAGAGGTAGAGATAAGAAGGAGCGGTGAATGCTTTAAATGATGCGTCTCCTCTAGGTAGTCAAGAAAGCGAGAGAGAGGTAGAAGAGGGGGCAAATTCGATAGCTCCCCCCAATTTCCCCTTGGTGTTAACCCAGAGCGGGAATAGTCAGAGGGGATTTTGGCAAATTATTTGTTCACGCACACAGCACTGAGGGATGTGATTAGAGCTTCACAGCCAGGGATCCTCCAAAGCACTTCCCGGGTATTTAGAGCCTCCCCGGGCCCACCTGAGCAGACTCTTTAACTTCAACACGTAAACAGAAGTATGGCCAACTAATGCTGTATTAGCTATCCAGGCAGCAGGATGATTTGAGATCAAAACCCTTCTGGATTCGCCTTTCTTGTGCTTCTGTCCTAGGCAATCAGCGCTCTGCCATTCTTTATGCCATCAGTGTCCTCTAGTAGCAAGCAGGGAAAGTCTCCTGCATTCTTAAATCAGGTTTGCTTTCAAATGAATGAAACTCAACCTGCCTTTGAAATATTTTTGGAAAGAGCAAAGGCCTTTGTTGACACTCTCATGGGTAGAGTGGGCTTATTTAGTTAGGAGAGGGAGCAATGAGTGTGTGAAAATTTCCTGTCTTTCATTGTACAGTCAGCTCCCCAGTGGTCTCTAGCTTCAGTGGCTTTTCATGCCTCCATTCAATCCAAGGGAAAGCAACAGGAGAAAACTCCTCCCGTGGTTTTTTTTTTTTTAGTAGCTGTGCTGTTCTCTCCTTGAAGGAGGAGGTCCAGCCTTGAGAAATTGCTGGTGAGTGCTTCCTTGCCTTGAGAAATTTGGAGAAATTAACCACTCATTGATTGAAAGTTCCCAAAGATCACTGATACCCAACTTTAAGTCTTACTGAAATATATTAATAATGTCCCAAAGCTGAAAGGCCAGAAAGAGGTGGGTGAAGGCAGTATTTTCAGCTAAATCATTTTAGGGATAGGCATAATGAATATACAGGGTGCATTTTTAGAGGGCCATGCTGTAGTTCTGCAGTTGCGTAGCGTGTAACTGACAACCGATATTTCTCTCTCCCTCTTCCCATCCTGCCTCTACAGCATCATCCTGATTATGGAATAAAATAAAGTTGCCTCCTACTGTTTTGTTGTTGGGACGAAGGACTCTGTTGTTGAATAAAATGTTAATGTAGATTGGTAGTAAGATAATACAATGAATGTCTCTAGCGTGAACATGAATACCCTGCTGGCTTGATAATAAAATGTTTTTTAAAGTTCAGTGAAAAGGAAGGATGCTGCGACAAAAATCAGATTCCCTTGCCGTCCAACTAACCTGCCCATGCTGGTTTAGGTGCTGAGGCTGGCCCTGTTGGTGGCTGCCCCCCTCCCGTGTTACTCACGGGCTGGATTTACACAATATGCTTTTCTGGGTCAATAGTGGCAGTAGTACTGTGTTGTATCAACCAGATGAAACAATCAATATTTGGGCAGGACAAGGGCAATTTTCATTCAAAACTGTACCAAAGCAACTGTGAATTAAACTACCTTCCTCCTTCCAGCCATGTTTTGTGAACCCCAAACCCATGTCAGTTTCAGAGCACTATCCCAGTTCTTTGCAGTTAGTCCTTCAGGGAAAAGAGATGGAGCTGAAGAGTGGTTGAAACCTAAGATCCATTGTATAACTGCCTGCCAATGGTCATCAGCCATAGGCTATGCCTCCTAAAGATTTGTAGTGTCAAGCCACAGACATAGTAGCCTCCTAAGGAAAGTTTCCATTAGCATACTGCAGTCTTGCCAGTAATCTCTTGGCATAAGAATTTATGAGATTTTAAGTGGAATTTGGAGGGGACTCTCATCCACAACAGTGGCCCTTGACCCAGATGTTGCTGCCAGATCCAATGGTGATGAGTTATGAACAGGTTAGAGATTGATTGGGCAAATGTGCTTATTGAATGAAATTGTGATGTTTGTTTAGAACGGATTATGGGGCCTGGACTTCAGTCTGGAAATCCAACCCTTAAATGAACCATTGCTTTAATTGATTTTTTAAAGATATGGTCTGGGTGGCAAAAGGGGTAATTCTGGTGGGAAGGAAAGAGGAGCATAGTTGAAAGTGCCCTCAGTGCTTGGGAAAGGCTGTGCTGAAAATGCTCATTGGAGTGGCTCTGCCAGGCAATAATGGCTACTCCCATTCTTCCCAAAGCTAGACACAGCTCATCCCCCACCTTCAAGGGATACAAGAATTTTACAGACCTGGCTCTACCAGGAAACGTGAAGGGGAACTGTTCAATTCTCCCCCAGCTGCTGTGAGAGGAAGACTGAGTGGCTAGACTCACCTCATAGGCATCCACACCAACATCCCAGCCAGACAGCTGGCCACACCCAGGTATTTGACCAGTGTAACAATGTCCACAGCTGGCTAGTTTAGTCACACCCTGGCATTTTGAAGGATGTGTCACGTCCAGAGACAGCCAGTTTGACCACCACACCCCATCCACACCCTCAGCCTAGAAAAGGGAAGCCAACCCAGAGGGAGTGTGAGTGAGCAGGAGAAGAGGAGATGGGAAGGAGATGAGGAAGTGAGAAGCCATGTCTGGGCAAGTTCAATAGCAAGAAACAGGGCTGAATCTATCTGCCAGGATCACAAGCCTTAATAACCATCCAACCCTGCTTGACCCCTGCCTGGAGCTTGGCTTTGGAGCTTAGAGCAGAATTTGGAGCTTAGCTGGAGCTTGGCAGTAACTTTGCTGTGCAACTGTAGTTAAATAAGTAGCAACCAGGCTAGGGCAGCACGTAATCATCAACAACTGCAAAGCCTTTTGGAGAGAGACATGGATTGCATTTAAGAACTTTCACAACTGTAAGGACAGAGCCCCAAAGACTTGTTTATATGGCTAAGCTAACTCATAAGAGCTAAGGGAGTGAAGTTAACTTTGCCCAGCCTATTACTGGGGAATGTGCATGATATAATAAAGTACTGGGTAAAGTTTTAATCTAAGCTGTGTTGTGTTCACTCACTAAAAAAGAACCCCTTACACCTAGGAAGATTAGTTTTTGGGAGGAAAAATAAAATATGGTTTCTATGTTTGATGTGTTTGAATATAACTTAATCTTTGTTTAGCTTGTGAGTTTTATTTGAAATTTTACAAAAAGTATGAACACTATACATCCCCTAGAGATGCATGCCATCACAGATAGCAAGAAGTATATCTTTTAAATAAATAATATAAGTCAATGTATAAGTTCCAGGTCTAGTAGGAAGGATTTGAAATGTCTTAGGTTTAATGTTTTTGGGTTGTAAATTTCAATATCCCCCTCAAATCTTGCTATGATTCTTATTGGGGTGGGGAAGAGGGTGCTCCTGGGAGGGATGAATGAAGAATGACAGGAGTGTACACCAAGTGTTTAATCCCAGCAGGTTATCCAAGGTATGATGGCCACCCCAGCTGCCCAGCTAAACCAAGCAGGCACCTAAATTGTGCAGCAGTAATTAAGGATGACACTGGAGGCAGATGATTACTTTAGTAACAATGACAAAGCCATTTTGTACTGCACAGGAGAAGGCAGTGGTAAACTACTCATGTATTTTACCAGGAAAACCACATAGATAGACAGTATGAAGTGATTGATAATATAGTGGTGGATGATGGGTCCCTCAGGTTGGATGGCTCTCAACATCCTACTGAGGAAGAACTGAAAGTTTTTGGGAGTACTACTGGTGTTTATGACAGAGTTAGATTAAAGACTTTGAGATATCTAGTTGCTCATGTTACCATGCAAGAAAAGAAAATCTGAAGCTGCAGAGACAGAATTACAGTGGGAATATGGAGGATGAACATAAGAAATCTCAAGACAGTGACAGATAAAATGAATCAACTAAACATTGACCACTTAGGCATCAGCAACTAAAAATGAACTGGTGTTAGACACTTTCAGTCAAAAGATCCCGTTGTTTACTACCCAGGACACAAAAAACAAAGAAGGAACAATGTTGCTTTCATAATCAGGAAGACTATAGCAAGGACAGTACTTGTGTACAATGCAGTCAGTAACTGAATAGTATCAACTGGACTTTGCAGACAACCCTTAATATGATGGTTATCCAAGTTTATGTTCCAACTGCTGATGCAGAAGAGGAGGTTGATGAGTTTCATGGCCAAGTTCAATCTGAAATTGACAGATCATTTAAGCAAGAAGTGCTGCTTGTGGTTGGAGATTGGAATGAAAGTTGGAAATATGTAGTATGGAGGAAAATGTAGTTGGACTGTATGGCCTAGGAAGAAGAAATGAAGGAGGAGAATGACTTATCAATTTCTGCCATTTCAGTTATTTTCTTCAATGCTAACACAGTGTTCAAACATGAAGTCTTCAAAAGATACCTATACACATGGATATCACCAGATAAAGTACACAGAAATCAATTTATTTATTTATACATACATAGATACATACATACATACAATTTATATGACCGCCAGCTCACTCATGGTGACTCCAGGTGGCTTACAAGAATAAAAATCCCAATACAAAACCCATTCCACCCCCACCCCCTATTAATTATTAAAGGGGGGGGGGAGCCAACTAGCAGCTCCTGAAACAAGCTCCCAATTTGTGACTGGCCTCACCCCTTCTGGATCAGCCCCTACAGCCTAAAAGAACCTGGATCAGCCCTAGTATTGATACTGGGGTCCATAAATCCAATAAAGCAGAGAAACAGATGATCTTGAGCACATATTCACCATTTTCAAGGAGCACTTGAAGTCTGAACCTCATTGATAGAAAACCAGAGGAATGAAATCAAATAAATTGTTAAGGATGAATGTGAAAAGAGACTACCAAAATCCAAGAAACAGAAGAATTGAAATTGGATGTCAGAACAAACAGTGGATATTGTTGAGAAGGGAAGCTAAAGCAAAGAAAGACAAAAATCTCAGAAAGGAACTTAACCAAGAATTTCAGAGAGCTATTAGAAGAGACCAAAAAAAAAAAGTGTTACAATGACATCAGTAAAGACATTGAAGATGGAACAAATAAGAAAAGTTTTCCAAAAGATCTTTGAATTCAGAAGGAGATTCCAACAAACTGGTATGCTAAAGAATACCAGTGGATGGATAATAACCGATTTAAAGAAGATAAACCAAAGATGGAAGGAGTATACTGATACTCTATATAGGAGAGATATCAACATCCAACATTTAAGATACTCAAGGAGATATTATCTATTTACCAGAAATTTAGTACGAGAAGATAAAGTTCATTAGTGGTCATTACTAAGTCAGAAGGCTACAGGAATTGATGGAATGTTAAATAGAAATATGGCGAACAGCAAAAGAAGAATTAGTAAAGGTTCTAACCAAGCTATGCCAGAAAATCTACAGAATGACACAGTGGCCAACAGATAGGTAGAGATCAGTCTACATACCAACATCGAAGAAAAAAGACAGTGTGTGCAAACTATTGCAAATTATCCTTTATTTCATATGCTTATAAAATAATGCTTAGGAGGATCATCCAACACATATTAAAGCCCTAAATGGAAAGGCAGATGCCAGATATTCAAGATGGTTTTTAGAAAAGGCTGAGGAACAAGAGACATTGCTATTGATGCATGCTGGATAATCGATAAAGCCAAAAAATACCAAGAAGTCAATATGTGCTTCACTGATTACAGAAAGGACTTCAGACTGTAGAATGTTCTTAGGAAAATGGGAATTCCAGAACATCTCATTGTCCTCATATGAAACCTATACACAGGACAGCAAGCCTCAACCTGGATGCAACATAGTGAAACAGACTGGCTCTAGTTCAGCAAAGGAGTGAGACAAGACTGTAGACTCTCCCATTGTTTATTCAACCTATAAGCTGAATATATATTGAGGGAAACTGGACTGGAAGAAGATGAATGTATTGGAGGGAGAATGAATGAAATTGGGGGGAGAAACATCAATAACCTGTGTTATGCTGATGACATGACTCTGATAGTTGAAAAGGCAAATGATGTGGAAGTTCTAGTAATGAAAGGCAAGGAGACATGGGACTAAACTTAAATACGAAGAAGATTAAACTAATGTTAACAGCTGCAGCAACGAGCCCTAGAACTGACAAGATATTGAAGTGGTGATATTAAATATTGAAGTGGTGATATTAGATATTAAAAACTTCTGCCTTTTAGGGCTCGTGATCAACAGTAAAGGAACCAGCAGTTGAGAAATATGCCTCATACTAGCACTTGGTAAGGCAGCAATGAAGACCTTGGAAAAGGTATTCAGATACTGGGACATATTTATACCTACAAAGATCAGAATCACACAGGGAGTGATTTTCCCTGTGATTCTGTATGGAAATGAAAGTTGAAATTTGAAGAAGCACAGTAAAAAATTATCAAAGCTTTCAAATTTGTTGGTGGAGTACACTCTCGCAAATACCATGGATAGCCAAGAAAACAAAGACACAAATGACCAGGGTCAGGTTAGCATACTTTGGATATATTACATGGAGATCTAACTCTCTGGAGAAGTCTATAATGCTAGGAAAGATGGAAGGAAAAAGAGAATAATCAGCGGCAAAATAGATGGACTCAATTATAGTGGTGGGTGCAACATTCTGAAGGGCCATCTTGGGGATAGATCTATGTGATTGCTAAGACTTGACACTGACTTGATGGTACATGATCAATCAGTCAATCAAGCAATCAAACAAACAAATGTGGCATTATAGCTTCTTTCCCCAAAGATGTGCCAATGGATATAATTTTTACCTCTTTCAATTTCAGAGGTAATTTTATTAATTTAATTTCAGAGTGATTTTAGTGTATAGAATATCTGATTATATCTACCTCAGTCTGAAGATCCCTTCTGGATAATGATGGAATCTATAACAGTTTTTAATGATTTATTTTAAATAATAAATGCAGATTTTGTGGTTTTAACATGAAGCAGACTATTTATCTCTTCTCACTATTATTTATCACCTTGTGACATGTCAATATGTCATAATAAAACAATCACATAGTTAATTTTGATTTTTTTCCTTATACACATCAAGTCTTTTTCTTAGTCCTCCATGGTACAGGTAGTTCTTGACTTATGACAGTTCAAAGTTACAGCAGGGCTGAATGAAGGGATTTACAACCCATGCCTGAAGTTACAGCTGTTGCAGCGCCCCCATGGTCACGTGATCAAAATTTGGGCGCTTGGCAGCCCACTTGCACTTACAACCACAGGGGCGCTGCAATTCCTCCCACTCACCTATCTCCCCCCATCTATGCCCTTTTGGCCCCCTGCTGCCCTGTGCTCTGCCATTCCAGCTACCTTCACCATCTTCTTGCTTCTGTTGTGGATGAGGCATGTCTGGCCTGGCTGCTGAGCCAGAATGGGGCTGGGCTTCGCACTGTGAAGGAAAAAAAAAAGTAAAAAGCAGCCTGCAGCATGCCAAAAAGCCATTTCGGCAGCACCCGCAGATTGGAGCTGCCTGAGAATTGCAAAGAAAGGATCCAGTGGAAGTGAGCCAAACTGGGGTCTGACTTCATCACCTGCTCCTCCCTGTGCCTTCTCACCCCTCTTCCCAACCCTCATTTGCCTTTTGGGTTTTTCCAGGATAAAAGCAGCAGCACCCCCACCCCCACCTCTATAATTAATCTGAAGGCAATGGCTTCCCCCCTTAATAAACATCTGCACCAAAGGAAGACCCAAAGAAATGAGGCAAACTTGAATGGGGTCCAAGCTCCGTGCTTCCTCCCCCGCCTCCAACCCTCCATTTTGGAAGAAAGACCTCAGAGAAGGTTTGGGCTTCGGATTCTTCACAGCCAATCAGCGCGTGACTGGGCTTGCCAGCAGAGCAAACACAGCCTCCCGTGTGGGGCTCCGTTCCCACAAGGACCGCCACTGCCGCCTTTCTTGTCTCCCCATCCAAGGGGGAAGCGCCTGTCCCTAAAAGGCCATGCTCTGGTGTGGATTCGACTCCTGCAAGATGCTTCCCAGGGCAAAATCTCTTTGGTGCCCTTTTGCACTGCAGTAAGTAAGTAAGTAAATAGCAGCCCCTGAGCCGTGGACTGGACTGGGGCGGCTGCGGTTTCCCAGGGCGTGGCAAGCAGCCCCAGAGCTGCACAGTTCTGGGGCTGCTTGCTGCCCTGGAAGACAGGGTCCAGGGCGGCCAAAAGGGCAGGAATGGGGGGAGATAGGTGGGTGGGGGGAGTTGGAGGCAGTCCCTTACCTTACTGAGATTCGGGGCTGGGAAGGACCAAGCCTGGAATGGCTTGGCCTGGGGTTCTCGCTTAACGACCTGCGATTCTCAGTTAATAACAGCAACCACAACTGCCGGGATTGCTGTCACTAAGTGATGTGGTCACCCAACGTTTCACTTTATGGCCGCATCGCTTAGCGATGGAAATTTGGGTCCCAGTTGTGGTCGCAAGTCGAGGACTACCAGTACTGAATAAGTAAAGGCAGTCCTGCAGTCTTTCTGGTGATGTGATTCTAGATTCCATACACTGGATTTTGATTCCTGCAAAGTTGTAGTCTGTTGACAGTTATGGATGGTTGAGAAAATGAAATGTATTTCTGTGCTTCCCCTGTGCATGCCCCAAACCACAGTTTTCCAAATTTGATAAACAACTAAAAATACATATCTAGATGCTTATTTTAGGGAAATGTATGCCCAAATGCATATATTTAGAGAAAAAAGATGCAGAAAACACATTTCCCACCAGAAAGACAGACTGCAGTTAGAAAATAGACATACATATGAATTGTTTCTGATTTATAAATCGTGGATCTTATGATCCTGAAATTAGTACGCTGTGATATTTGTGATAATGTAATGGATGGAATCCTTAGTCAAGGATTCACTGCAAGACACACTCTTTCCTTCCTCGAAGGCATTCCAGCCCTAAAATCTTTCTCTACATGCTCAACCTTACCCAACACTGCCCTTAATGTGTCTGGAGATTTACAATTGCCTTCTGAAAATATTGATGTGGAAATTATTTATTTCATAGAGAAACATGTATCAAGACCATTCCTGCACAAATGTCACCTTTCTCTTTAGTCTTGCTCATAAATCAGGATAAAAGTTTTTAAAATTGAGGTGTTTTAGATGGCCAGGTCCTGACTCTACTGCCATGGCAACTAGAGTTTTCCCGCATATTTGGAGTAGGTACTAGGAAGAGAAGTTTACAGACGGACAGCTCAAGCAAAGCATCAATGAAAGATGCTCCAATTAGATTGCTGTCGGTTAGCACATCAATGTGGAGAATTTAAGAGGCAAGCATTTAGGGAGCATTTCTTGCAGTACTAGCTGTTATCAGGTCAATAACAATGTATTTAACTGTTAAGGTGTCATAGACTGCCATGACCAGACAGCCAGATAAAGGCATCTGTAAGATTGAAAGCTTTAGTGAAAATGATGAATGTAGACTAATTCCCATTGCAATGCAAGTTCCCGTCTTTGATGGTGGTGCAGCACTGCTTTTGCTGGTGGCCTCCTGAGATGCTTGGCAAGCTGGGTTCAAATAACAGGGCTGTACTTAGTTTTTTGTTTTTTTTTAATCCGTCCAGTCGTGTCTGATTCTTAGAGACTGCCTGGACAAGTCCCTGAAGTTTTGTTGGCAAGGTTTTTCAGAAGTGGTTTGCCATTGCCTCTTTCCTGGGGCTGAGAGAGGATGACTGGCCCAAGGTCACCCAGCTGGCTTTGTGCCTAAGGCAGGACTAGAACTCAGGGTCTCCTGGTTTCTAACCTGGTGCCTTAACCACTACACCAAACTGGCTCTCGTACTTAGTATACCAAAGCTAAAATGTGAATGTGTGAAAAATGCTTTTTATTTGTCTCCCTCTCTGTTTATGTGTGAATTTAACTTTTGGAACAATAAAAGGGCCGCACTTTGATTTTAAAGGGTATTCATTTGGAAAGCTCAACAGTTAGGTCCAGGAATGTCTCTACATTTTAGGACAGAAAACAGACCCCTCTGGGATTTCAGGAATTTATTTACTTACTTATTTATTTAATTAATTCAATTTGCATACCCGCCCATCTCAAACCAGTGACTCTGGGTGGCGAACCATCATAAAAACAATTAAAACAGTTAAAACACAATACAAAAAAGAAATGTTATTTTATTGTTGTAGGATATATTAACAGCGCCTGTTCCAAACCTTCACTGCTCTTTTTTAAGGATAACAAGTGCAAGGCAGGGCTGGTCTGAGTCTCTTTCTCACGCTTTCTTTATTCCCAGGAAAGAACAACTGTTTCACCTCTTCCACCTCCTTCTGGAGGCCAGGGTTAAAATCCTTTCTGTTACCCATCAACACTGGCTTTATCCTTAGAGATCTTCAATTTCATACAGTCATGCTACTTCTGGGGGTTAGAAGGTGCTCGAGACTTGGCCCTTTGCAATTGACCAAACAGACTTTTCACACTCAGATTCCATCTCTATGATTCTCCCATTGCCATTCAATGTCTGTCTCTCTTCCACAGAGGTCAACATCCTTAGCTTCTAAGAAAATACATTTCAAAATGTCACCACGGCTAATAAGCAGCTTCCAGTAAATAAAGCAAAGAAGCTAAGAGTCCTGATTGCCTGGGCTTGCCACTGTTTAATACTTTTGAAACTTGGTACTGATTAGAATAAATGTCCTTTTGAATGTGACTTTATAGTAGCAGGGAGGAGAGCAGGGTGGGGTGGAGGAGAGGCTGCCTGGCCCCTTCAGATCAGCGGTGAGTAAATTGAGCTTTTCTTTCATGCATCCTGTTCTTTGACAAATGAAAGCATTCTGAGCTTTTAAGGGGTTTAAGCACAGCCGGGGTGTTTTTCAGATGTGGTAACATCAAAATGGATAAAAGGTGAAGAGATGAAAACAATTACAAACACGGATCAAACTGCAATTTTAAATACATTTTTAATCCAGACAGCAGGAAATGCACTGCTCCCATTGAGTGCCATTGGACTATCAATTTCAAAACAACCCGGGAAGTTGGTTAACTTGATTTTCATCTTTATACAAGGTTTCTTTGATATTTACAGGATTATCCAGGTCCAGTTAACAATAGGAAGATATTAGAAAAGGTTAACTGCATGGAAAGGCAAATGAGAGGAGACAGTTGTGCGCTGACCTGGTATAAATATATCTGGCCCAAATATTTCTTCATTCAATGTTCCCAAAAGGCATTTGAAAAACAAAGCAATGTAACCTTGACATACAAGAGATGAAAGGAGGGATAAGAGATAGCAGGAAAATGAGAGAATAGAAATTGGTAGGAATGTAGAAATGCGAGGAATTTCACCATCTTGTCAACCTTTACTTGTAGAACATGTTCATATGACATGCTCACCTGAATCTAAAGTCCAGCATTTTGCTCAAACCCAAGGAACTTGGTCAGGATCGAATCCAGGTAACTCCAGAATATCTTGGGGTAACTGTAGGTTATTTACCCTGAATTGGGCTGCGTTGGACAAATCCAGAAGAGAGGATTAACTTTGATCATAAAGACAGGAGACTAGAATAGCTCTGCAAAAATGGGGTTGCTCCAAGCACTCTCTTTTTATGGTTTTCACCTTTCACTCCTCCATGTGTTTGTGTGAGAGAGAAAGAGAAGAGAGAGAGAAAGAGAGAAGCAGGGGTAGAAAGGTGACAGGCGTGACCCTGATTAAGCACAGCAGATATCTTTAAAATATAAGGAGACAACCTCCCCTAAAAATTCGCCTAATCTAAGAAGCCATAAAAGAGGCTGTGATACACACCAAATTGTAAGAGTAAACTTCCCATGAGTTAAACCTGACCTATGGTGAATTTATGCTGCTAGATAGGTTTTTGTTTTTTGGTAGCAATAAAAATTTTGTTTGACATTACTTTTTTCCATTTTTTCCCCCCAATTTCTCAGTCCTGGTATTTTGGAGAAAGATTCTCATTCCAGCATTAACCAGGCCTGACCCTGCTTAGCATTTTCAAGATTGCCCAAGACCAGGTACATGTTGCCATGTGGTATGACCTTATTGTACTGAGAAAGTTGCTGTTTTCATCAATCGTCTGCTGCTGGATCCCTGGATGAATTTTCTTGAGAACAGCAGCAAGAATTAGTCTGGTGTGTTATGTGAATACAGCCATATAACATTTTTTTCCCTTGAAGGAATCACAAAAACAGAGGATTCAACCTTTTCCTCATCCTTTATAGTCCTGATGACAATTACTCTGTCGGACAATTACTGTAAGCACCAGAAAGGAAGATTTCATTTTCATTGGTGTTTCCTCCCAAGCTGAACAGCCAAAGTGGAACTGTGGGTATAACTAGACAATATAGTGAGGGAAGAAGGGGTTAAACCTGTTTTGGAAGCTTGCTTCAGTTCTAACAAAGTCTTTCTCCCTGCACCTGTTAATTTAGATTTTAATGACATGATGCTAATGACATATTTCATGATGAAGCAGATGGAAGCCGTAGGTTCATATAGTTCTCCAAAAGTAACATGATCATGAGAACATGATGTTTGGCCTGGATTCATGGGATCTGCTCTTTTCAGGCCTGTTTGTTTGTTTATTTATTAAATTTATATGCCGCCCATCTTCCCCAACTGGTGACTCTGTCTTACTAAAGAAAAGCCCATGTCTTAGAGCACCTGACTACAAACGGAAGCCCATACTAAACAACCAAGACAGTTCTGAATTTTGCAAGTCTTTTGCCAAATGATGTCAATGGATCCTTCTCATGCCTCAGCAAATGTTGAGGATTGGTGAATTTTTTCAGGATGCTTCAAAGAGATTGCAGTCTGTAGAAGATGCCAAGATTGCTGATAAGGACTGCAGATGAGTGGACAAATCATATCTTGTAATTTGTTTGCTCAAAGAGCAGCTGAGTCTTTGGCTACGGCACCTTGCACAGCTGTTAATCCAAGATTCCAGGACTCCAGATTGTCCCTTACTTAGGCAATCTTAATTTGGCAACCCTATTGGAAAGTGCCCATCCCTCATGGGTCAAGTACATCATTCTGCATCTGGATATCACAAAGCACTGCAAACAAATACTACAAAAATGCAAGCCCTGGGTAGAGTAATAGAAGAAGAATATTCAAGGCACATTTAACCTTGAAAACAGAAGACGCTTCAAGTATACCTAACAGAGGTGTCATGCAGAAGACAGTTAAGACCTGTTCTCCATCATTCTAAACACAGAATAAAAGTGTTAAGTTACAAGAAGGCAGATTCCAACTGAATATTAGGAACACTTCTTAATAATAACAGCAATTTGGGAATAATTATCCAGAGAAGTGGTTTGCTATCCTTCACTAGTGGTGTTCCAGCAGAGACTGAACAAACATCTATTGGGGATACCTTAATTTGGATTCCTGGATGGAGTAGAGGGTTGGACTCAATGGCTCTTTCCAATGATTATATGACTTTGAGGAAGGGATTGCTGTCTTTGCAAAGAAGGGATTACATGCTAGCAGGAATGGGCAAAAGAAAACATAGCATCTCTTTTCTGTTTTTGCAAAAAATCAGGCAAAATCCACATTGGGGAAGCACCTTTTGGACTACAGTTCAAAGACCTTGATCTCCAAGCACCAAGTCAATTAATGGATATTTTTCCTCACTGCAATTCAACCTGTAGAAGCCAAAATCTAGAATGATTTGTTTTCCCCATGTCATATTGCATCACCCACATTCTACCAACTAGAATTTAGGGAGAACATTCAAGTGACTCCCTGCTTATGTATTCGTTATGCTACAATATCCACTTTCCTGCAGTCTGTCAGTTATCTGGACATGGACTCTCCCTTTGCATTCTGTTTGAATGGTGTGTCCAAAATTACTGCTGAATGATTAGCAACCACCATGATTTGTAGTCTTAAATTTCCAGGTATGCTAGAAAATTCTCATTTGTGCAGGTATCTCCACTTCACGAAGTGGGCAAATAAGATTGATTGCAAAAATGTGCACATTGCTCAGTTGCATCCTCCAAGTGGTTTACAGAGATAGAACACAATTAAAAACATTAAAAATATATCATATCCATTCCTCATGCTCATAAAATAAAATCCATACAATCCAATTACCCCAAATTACAACACAATATTTAGGCAGGACTGGAACTGGTACTATGCATTATTTACTACTTATAGTTTTCTTTCAGTGATTTGAACAAAGTTAACCAAGTATTTTTAGCTTAAAGCTTAAAAGGAACACGTGGATTTTGACTGGAAAATGGCTATAAAATATATCACTATACTTTAAATTCTAATGATATGTAGGATTTTATTAGTTTTATGATGTTTTAGATTTGTTGTTTATGCATCCATATTGTGCTTTTTGCATCTGATTTTCTTATGTGTGCTATCTCATATTCTTTCAAAATATATAACAAATGAAAAAAAGGACTATGATGATCTATTAAATGAATTGGAAGTGGAGATTTCAGGTGATATACTAGGTTCTATATACTGCCTATCTTAAGAAGTAATAGTATAGTTAGTGTACAGGTAGTCCTCAGTTTAAGAATGAGTTCCATTCCCAAGATCTGTCCTTAAGTCGAAGTTGTATGTAAGCCAGAAAGGTATTATTGTATAATACTGTATAGGTAGTATTGTGTAATTAACTCGAACCATTGTGTATTTAACTGGAATCATTGTGTATTTAACTCGAATTTTCTACAATAGGCTCAATTCTTAACTATGGATCATCCATAAACTGGGCGTTCTTAACCTGGGGACCACCTGTATAATATGCATCTGAAGGACTGCCTCTCCCCATTTAAATCTACCCATCTCATCAGGTCTGGCAGGAGAGGCATCTTGTGGGTCCCATCTGCTAAGGAATTCCATCTGATGGGACCCAGGAAATGAGTCTTTTCTGCCATGGTACCCACCCTTTGGAACATCATCCCCCCTGAGGTGAGGTTTAGGCTCAACCCTTGTGACCTTCCAGATAGCCCTCAAAACATTTTTTTTTAACAGGCCAGGGGATCCCCCGGTAATAGGGAGCCTGCACGCCGGCTACAACAGTTGAGCAGCACCAAATTGGCAGCTCCAATGCCTGACAGAACAGGACTGATTGTACAGCTTTATGAAAAACCTGGGAGGAAGTCCAATGAACCTAAACTATTCCATAATGTTGGGGCCATCACTCAGAAAAATTGCCTCCAGGTTTCCATCTCCATTACCTGCAAGAAAGAACACAGAGGATGTGTACATGATGGGTCAAGTGGGAAAATTGTAATGGAAGCACCTTCTTTTTCTTATTATTCACATGATGTATCTGGGCTGGAGAAAAGCAGGTTGGATCCAGTTTTCTTCAGGTGTCATCCCACATTGTCAACGGACTAGAAGGGAAGACTAGTAGATTCACTGTGAAACTAATTTCAAATGTTTGTTTCTTCCTTGGGGTATTTTAATTTGCTACTGACAATTACTTGGTATTTTCATGAATGCAAATAGGATTAGTAGCTCAAACTGGGAAGATAATCCAAAAGACTTTAAGACATTTGATACACTGGATAAAATCTTGTTTTAATCATGTTAATTGTGGGAATTATTATCCCTAGTTTACAATTACTTGTATAGAGTAATCTCATTATAGGGGTAAGAAAAGACTCAACTCAAACAGTGCAAAATAAACACCCAAAAGTTAGTAAGGGGATTGCAGCATAGTTTTCAGAAAGAAAGCATGATGTCCATTTCTGATGCATCAGAAATGCATAAGAAATTAATTAACATTACTATGATGTAAAGGTTGTCAAATTGGACTATGAGTTGAGAGATCCAGGTTCTAGTCCACTCCCAGCTACAGAAGTAGCTACACTGGGTGATTTTAGGCCAGTCAATCTCAGCCTAACTTATTTCATAGGGTTGTTGTAGGGAATATAGGAAGAGAAACCACTAGGCAAACTGCCTTAAGCTCCTGAAGGAAGGGTAGGATACACATCTAATAAATTAATTAGGTTTTCAAAGTGGCAGACAGCTAAGGATTCCAACTTGTTGGAATAGTCCAGCATGTAGCTGGTACGGGCAATGTCTGGAGTTGCTGAAGATCTTCATCTCATATTTTATCCATTTCATGCTGTCCAAAAGAATGTGTTGCTTTCCACATGGTTACGCACACACATCACATACTGTAAATATATCTCACCCATCAAAGATAGGTCCCATTTACAACTTATGCGTTGTACAACCAACATTGCAGATGAAGATCCATTTCTCTCAAACTCTCCATTGTGATACACGTTTCCCAAAGAGAATTTGCCTGCTGTCAGTTTTATTCTGCCATCAGTTGACTGATGGCAGAATAAAAAGGTTGTAGAATGTTAGAAAAACAGAAGTCCCCACTGCCTCCTCCCACTTCTTTCTGCATGAGCCAGAAAGAGTCCTTCTGAATCTTGTGCCATCACAAAAGTTTCTCAAACAATAAAATGTGTTAGATGCTACAAGACTCCTTTTGATGGGTTTTTGTCTTGTTGCAATAGAGCAAGTCATTCTGCTACCCCTCTGGAAATGTTCTAAATGTGACTCCTAATTAGATGGAAGGGAACTCAGACAAATAATCTGTTCGAGATTATTGAACAGTCTCCTTCAAACTCCTTCAACTGATGCTTTGAGAAAACAGGAGCTATTAAGAAGTGTATTGCTTGTGGACACTCATTCTGGTCTTTCTTGTACTCCCAGTTTGCATTTGGGAATGATGTTGTCACCCTGACATTTTCTTCAAGTCCAAAGTTTAATTCTATTTCTATTCCCATCTTATCATATGTGTCACTGAGAAATTTTGATCTATCCTATATAACACTGACTATCCCATGTTTTATAGTATGGATGTGATGAGTTTGCATTGATCCTAAAATCCTCTGGACAAGCTTGGATCCAACCTGATCTAAAGAGATCCTAGAATGCTCTGTACATACCAGACATCCTGGGATCCTCCTTTTTTGAGATGTAACCACTAAGATCAACAGCTGCCTATGCCAGCTAAGCCATAAACTGTTTTCACCTCATGATTCTTTCATTTCTTGAAACCTGCCAATTATTTCGCCACCACGTAACCTACTAGATCTCAGATGTTACTGAGAGAAGATGGCTGTATAGATATTCAGGCCCTGAACTGTGTAGGACTTTAAAGGCGACAATCAGAGTCTTAAATTGCACCCAGAAGCCTAGTGGCAGCCAGTGTAGCTCTTGAAATACATACGTTACATAGGTCACTTGTAACTACTTGAGCTAATACATGCTGGCCAGTTGTAGCTTCCAAATATTCTTCAAGGGCAGCCCCCTGTGGAGCATATTTTAGTCATCCCATTGAAAGGTGTCTAATCAGTGACAATGAGTAATGCCTCCCAATCCAGGAAAGGTCACAACTGGTGCAGAGGATGGAGCTATGCAAAAGTCTTCTTGGTCACAGCTGCCACTCGTTCCTTGAACAGGAGCTGTGAGTCCAAGAGATTGTTCAAATTGCAAACTCTCTTTGTCCACCTTTGCTAATGATGGAGTTTCACTGGAATCAGTGGACCTTTGAACCCAAAGCCACTCCATCTTGCTGGGATTGAGTCTTAATCTTTTCCTCCCTGTCAGACTCAGACAGCCTCCAGGCACCTGGACAGCATCTTGACTGCATTGTTTATTTGGCCAGGGCTTGAGATGCATAGTTGGGTATCATCTGTAGAGTGATGAACCCTGGCCCCATGCTGACATATGACCTTACCTAGTGGTTTCATATCAATTTTAAATAGCAGTGGGGAGAATATTGAACCTTGAGGGGACTTGGACTCAGTCTTTCAGTCCCCAGCTGAAACATCCCTTCAGGAGGGTGGCAAACCACTGCAAAAGAGTGCCCCTGCTCAGTCTGTACCTCTTTCTCATGCTTCCTGTCTATGCATTATGCGCATTATGCAGTCACATAGATCTGGAGCTGTTTCAAGTTAAAGCAAACTGTGGAAGCGCCCACAGAAAAACAACACGCTATGCAATGATCCGCTAGACCAATGTTTCTCAACCTCAGCAACTTTAAGATGGGTGGACTTCAACTCCCAGAATTCTCCAACCAGCATGTTGAGGTCCACCCATCTTAAAGTCGCTGAGGTTGAGAAACACTGGTCTAGAATCATTTTGATGAAATTTCTCTCTCTCTGTCTCAGCAAATCTACACATGTCATGAATTTTAAAACTTGGTGCAATGTTCATGGACCCTGCCGTACATTTTTCCCTTGAGTGCTTTGCACAATAATAAAAGATCATTGGGTTACTTGATTATTTGTGTTGTGCTAGTGGAATATAGATCAAATGCTTTCCTTTCACCTCATCACTTAACAATGAAATCAGCCGAAAGTGATTCACAGCAAGCAGAAGAATGAAGCTTTTCTTACGGTCTCATCTCTTTCCCTCTCTCTCCAAAACATCTCCTCCTGTATTAGAGTTTTGTTTCTTAGTGGGCCTACACCCAAGGGCTTCCATGCTACAAGGTGATATTGAAATTCCCTGGCTGATAAGGCTGGGTTTGTTTGTTTTTTAATGAGAAAGTGCTGCAGCAGATGTATCTGCTCAAAATTTACTTTTAGACACCGAGACACAGCTGGCAAAGACATGCCAGCCTGGACATTTTTATGACTGCTCTGGGATTTTTTTTTTAAAGGGCACAGTATAAATTTAGTAAAGAAAATAAATGAAACATATGGCTTTTGGGCCAGAGGAGTGGCAGTTTTTAAGCCACTCAGAATGATGGACTACAAATGGCTTTGCTTACTCTTGCAAGATCCTGCTACGCTTTCAGCTCTGGAAGAGGCCTCTCCCTCCACCTGATTCTGAAGGCTGGGAAGTGGCAAGACAGAGTGGAAGGCAACAAATTTAAGAATATCTAATTGAAGCATTTTTTTTTTCAAATGCTTGTTTCCTCTGGGATGAAAAACACATAAAAATCCCCAATTCTGCATTTCATTATTCCTTTTCTACTCTGTCTGTGTGTGTGTGCGTGCGTGCGCGCTTTCATACAAGGCTGTTGTTTTAAATGGATTTTTGGCAATTGAAATGTCTCTTTTTCTCTCTCTCATTATTACTCAGAGGCAAAATAGATTAAGTTTTTGATCTTTTGGGCTTCAAATTATTAATAAAAATATCTAGCTGTAGAAGAAGGGCAAGGAGAAAGAGTGCTGGAAAGCCTTAAAGGCTAACATGTCAGTGGTGGGTTCACTGTTAGCCAAGAAGTTCTGGGAAGCAGGGCGGGGCGGGGGGTGGACTTTAAGCCAATCTCTCTCTCTCTCTCAGCCCAACTACTCATAGGGTGGTTGTTGTGAGACCTATAGGAGGAGGAATATTGCATATGCTGATGTGAGTGCCTGAGTGAAAGGTGGGATATAAATCTAAAAATGAATGAATGAATGAATGAATGAATGAATGAATGAATGAATGAATGTCTGACACCTGCTACTCACATTTTCGATTTTGGAACTGCATCCCACCCCAGGCACCCCTTATCCTTTAGGCCTTTTGTAAGACAGTAAATAGCTGGATGTTCCCTCAGGCCTTTGGGCAAGGAGGTTAAACCTACTCTGTCTGTCTGTCCGTCTGTCTATCTAATCATCTATCTAATTTATACAGCAACCTATCTATCTGATGAAACTCTGACTGGAAAACTTACAATATAAAACATGAACAATAACACAAACGAATAGCAAAAACCCCAGTCGAGGCCCTCTCATTAAAACACAAAACACTTATGACATACATCCACATCAGAGCTCCGAAACTAACAGCCTGGCCCCAGTGCCTGGGTGAACAGCCAGGACTTCACTGCCTTCCAAAAGACCAATAAGGTTGGAGCTGTTCCATAGGGCAGGTGTTCCATAGGAGAGAGGAGGTTCACTTCCTAAGCATCCCCAGGTGACATTGCCTCACTGAGGTGACCCAGAGCATGTCCGCTCTGTCAGACCTGGTGAGATGGGCAGAAAGCATCAGGGAGAGTTGGTTCCACAAGTAACCAGGCCCCATGCCATGCAGAGCTTTAAAGGCGACAACCAGGACCTTGAATTGTACCCAGCAGCCTACTGGGAGCCAGTGCAGCTCATGAAACAGTGATATTATGTGATCGTACCATGTGTGCCCAACATTGCATGTGCTGCTGCATTCTGGACCAGTCGAAGCTTCCAAATGCTTTCCAAGGGCAGCTCCATGTAGAGTAGGCCAATTGCAGTAGGCCAATTGGGAGGTGACTAAGGCATGAGTAACCAAGAGCATTGCCTTCTGATCTAGGAATGGGTGCAACTGGAGCACAAAATGTATTTGGTTATGGCTGTCACCTGCTTCTTGAGCAGGAGCCATGAGACTCTCTTGCTCAGAAGTATCCTTGATATACCATGATCAATGGTATCAAAAGTCACTGAGAGATCAAGAAGGGCCAGGATGGATATACCATCCCCATCTCGAGTCTGCCAGAAATCATCCACAAGCACGATCAATGCTGTCTCAGTACTATATCCCAGCCTGAACCAGGACTGCTTTGGGTCCAGATAATCTACTTCCTCCAGGGCCCTTAGAAGCCATCAACCTACCTCCTTCTTGACAACCTTCCCTACAAAAGAGAAAGTTGGAGAATGGACAAAAGTTGTCCAATACAACTAGGTCCAGCAATGGCATCTTGAGGAGGGGGTGGATCACTGCCTTCTTTAAGGGAGGTGGAACCACCTTTTTCCACAGAGAGGCATTTACCACTGCTTGAACCCAGCCACATGTCATCTCCTGGGACGCCCCCCCACCAGCCTGGAGGGGCATGGATCTCACACACAGGTGGCAAGGCTCAGCACCTGTTGGTGGGTTTATTTGTTTTGGTCTTTATTATAGATTGAAAATGGAATGTTTTTAGACTCTGGGCATATGGATGTTGATGTTGTTGTTGATGATGATGATCGTGGTGGTTTAGTATTTGGGCAGCTTATTTTGTATATTAAGTTGCTGAGTTTTTTTGGGTTTTACTTTTGGTTGTACTTGGTTTTACTTTTCTTTATGCTGCTCAAAGTCACTGCTGTGATATAGACAGCTATATAAATTGTCTTAATAAAACAAACAAAAACTTCATCCACTTTAGGAAAGTGGTCCTGACAGGCTGCTCAAAGGTATTTGAGCTGCAAACCCCTTTTCAAGGACAAGATAGCAGCAAAGGGGTACAGAAAACCCTTTGCTGCCACCTGGTGGTTGTCTATGAGTTTTCCATCACACTTATGGCATTTTTGCTCCAAGGCAATTTAGCATTTGGCTCAACAGAAGTTGCACACCTAGGCTAAATAGACCAATGGTCTGACAGATTAAGGCAGCTTCCTATGTTTGCAAAATTATCTGGTGGGAGTCATTCCCACACACAAGAAGGTGATTTGCACAGCTTCATTTCACTTCACCCTTCCCCAGTTTAGCAGCTTTAAAATAATGCCTTTGCCAACACTCAAGCACTCGGCTTTCAAATTAGAGCAATAGCATGCAGTGTGCATGAGACAGACACATGGACACAGAGAGTTTCTGACAGCCTGTAAGTCACCTAAAACTCTTCTTGAGAGAGAGAGAAGCAAACAAACAGAACAAACTAGACTGCTCCCTGAGTCTCTGTCCTTAAAGTGCTTGGCAACAGTTTGGGTTGAATTTTCTGTGTTCACAGAATGCCTCTCTTTTATCCTTTTTGCCTGAATTTGATAGGCTCATTGATTGATCATGCAGCCCTTAGATGTTGGATGCTAAGTTTACATAGATGGGCATATCTATCTATCTATCTATCTATCTATCTATCTATCTATCTATCTATCTATCTGTCTGTCTGTCTGTCTGTCTGTCTGTCTGTCTGTCTGTCTGTCTGTCTGTCTGTCTGTCTGTCTGTCTGTCTGTCTATCTATCTATCTATCTATCTATCTATCTATCTATCTATCTATCTATCTATCTATCTATCTATCAAATTTATATACCTGACCATCTCACAAAAAGTGACTCTGGAGGGTGTACAACATTATTAATTAAAACAATACATATATAAAACAATCATCATTAAAAATATAAAATATAAAAACCACAAGACACAAGAGAGAGTGAATGTTAACTGCCATAATGGAGCCATCTTATGATTTCACCAGTCCCCTGGGTCTCCCAGGCCTGATGACACAGCCAAATTTTGAGGGACTTCTGGAACATTAACAGGGATGGAGCTAACTTCACTTTGGGGGGAGAATGTTCTTTAAGGTGGGTGCCAAGGTACAGCAGACCTGCCTCCTGGGACCTGCCAAGTGTAGTTCCCTAGCAGATGGGACCCACAGCATGCCTCTTCTGCTGGATTTGGTAGGACAGGCAGATATAATCTGGGAGAGGCGGCCCCTCAGATAACCTGGCTCTATACAATAAGATATGGGTTTTAAGTATCTCTCCTTCAAGTTTGCAAAGGCTGTTGTTTGCTGCACTTCTTAACAGTAAGAGGAGTTCAGGAGCTGAACCAGTTACACAGAGAAATTGGATTCCCTTTCAATGGATGCCTTTAAGAAGGGGCTGGAAAGAGGACTGGATTCCTGCATTGAGAACAAGGGGTTGTACTCAATGGCTCCTTCCAATTCACAATCTGAATAATTTCTAGAAGGAATGAACATCCATCTCCAGTGCTCCATGTCCCATCCATTAAGCAGTATCACCTGATGGCACCTAGGAAGCATACTTTCTCTGTCACGGCACCCCCCCCCCCCCCCGAGACACCTCTGCCCAGATATAGAAAGGAAAATGGCATCCATCCGTGGAAAATATATAAGAGGTTATTATAATGGTCATCTAATCCAAACCATTGCTGGTTCAGTTCAGAAAATCTACTTCTGGCAATTCAGATTTGGCTTAAAAAACTAATAAAATACAGTCCACCACCTTGTGTGAGTAGCCTGTTACACCATGAAGCAGCAGATATCTTTAAGAAGCCTTGGATACCAGATGCTTTCCAGGTCAAATTTCAGGTGCTTACTATGATGTATAAAGCTTTACACAACTTTGATTTAAAATGACTTAGAGGTTGTTTCCATACAGCTTCAACAGGCACTTTTTGCTGGACAGACTGTGGATGTGTCCAATGTCAACAGTTAACTCTGTTTTCTCTATGATGGGACTTATGCTAGTACAATTTAATAAAGGGCTTAAAGTATATCCCTGTCCAGGCCAGTGGTTCAAGTCTTGAGACTATTTGTTGACTTAGCTTAGAACTGCATTATTTTTAACCCCTCCATCACAATGCTGACACTTTCCATGATAGAGAAGGCTGCAATCATGAGAACTCCGCAGTACCTCCAGCATCAGAGACAGGAAAAGTACATGCCAAATATAGTCATTAGAAGAGTATACATACACATTTGCATGTAGAGCTTTTAAAAAGAATTCACAAGCTGATGCAGAACAAATTCAGGTTCAGTGGGTTGGTAATTCCCCTGAGAGCCTTAAATAGCTGAAGTTTCAAAGTGAAATGTGAAGTACTAGAAATTTCCTAACAGAGCCATAATAGTTTAGGTTCAAGTTATCTATGAAAATGCTTACTTATACATTATTCTCACTGATTATTAAAATCAGCACAAGTGCCCTGCCTTCAGTTGTCTACTGATGATCTGTGGCTGATTATTCCCAATAGCTGCCAGTAAGTTCTGAAATCTCTGAACTGGAAATACAAGATTGAAATCCATGTTTGATGGCTTTTAACCATTTATTGTATTCTTGGAGTGTTGGGTACATTTCCTAAAATCCTTCAGAACCTGGTGATCTATAAATGCTCAGATAAATAAAGAATTGTTCATGATGTGTCCAAAATGGTGACACTCTTCCTTTGTAGCACTGTAGCTAGAAAGGCTAGGAAATCTTTAGTGCCTTGAGAATCCTATAACATCCTGGGATGTGCCTTGCAGGGATGATAAACATAGATAAGAAATCTTGTGCATGCTACCTCTTCTTCTGATAATATCAGGACAATATTTTTCATATGGTGGCTGAAGAACTTCTTTGTTACATGGATCTTTGTATGTATATATGTTGCCAATTTTAAATGACTGATAAGAGCTTTTTCCTCCTGGTAATTCTCAGTCATCTTATTAATTCCTTCTTCCCAAGGCTTTCCCCACATTCCTAAACTCATTTTCTTGCGCAGTGAAAACACCTTTCCTCCCCTCCATTTAAGGGTTATCAACACCAGCATATGGATGAATAATTGGAAATAGTGCCTTGATTCATGTAATTCACCAGGTTTTGGGCAGTGGGAGGATGCAGTTGCTAAGATGCAATTTTCCAGCAAAGGGCAGGAAAGGAAAGGTCTCTAGAGCTTGCTCTGCCTTGCAACACAATCCCCTTTTCTAATCAATATGGGACTCTAAAGTTTTCCTGCTTCAGTGGAAATTGAAGAGCTTTGCAATAATAAATCTTTTAAAAATATTGTCCCTGTTACAAGGCAAGCAGGGAGAGCTTTCTAATGTAATTACTACTGAGCCTCATCTGGGAGATGAAATCTTCCATTGGAACAAAACAAAGTTTCCAGCGTTCAATGCCTCTCTGAATGTCTGACTAGCATTTCTATCACCTGGGAGGAATAAGTGGGGAGAGGAGAGGAGAAAGTCCACTTGCCTTTATGTCCAGACAGGGTTTTTGAGTCTGATTCAGCTGTTACTCAAGTAAAGCTAATACTGTGTTCTTTGGGCATCTAAATCGTTCTCAGTGGCAGATATAACCTTGGTGAGAATAATGCTCCATCAGTGAAGCATTCGATGCACAGATAATTGTAGGCACTGGTGTATTGAGGAAACACAAAGCAGAAGGAAGGCTCAGTCTTAGGTACAGTTCCTATAGTCTCATTATTATGTAGACAGCAAAGGTAGATTTATGGAGCTCAGCACATTGGGTGGTCCACAAAGTCTGTCAATGGGAGAGAGCAATGTGAAAGGTCCCTCTTGCTTGGTCTCATCCATGGTCAATTTATACTTAATTATATATTTTAAAAGAATAAAGGAAATAGATAATACAAATATAAATTTAAAAGCATATGAAGAATAAATTATACAGATAAAAAAACAAATATAACCAGTTATAACAAATATAACTAGGGCAGGATTAGGACTCATGGTCTCCTGGTTTCTAGCCCAGTGTCTTTAAGCATCTCAAATGAAACATTTTGGAGAACTCTGGAGCATTCTGCCTCCCTCTGAACCATGCCCAACCTCTTCCCAGACAGTACTATTCTGAAGGCAGTCTGGCAGTTTCCAAAAAGAAATCTTCTGACATGCTGATTAACAGGCAGATATGGGTTGGATAGAATGACAATTAAGTGTAGATAGCTGGCTCAGAAATCATACTCAAAGAATGTTCATCAATGGTGGTTCATCCAATTGGAGAGGGAAATCAAATGGGGTACCACAAGAATCACTCCTGGAAATTCTAGTCTTTTTTTAATTAATGATTTGGATGAAGAAGTACAAGCAGTGCTTATCAGCTTTGCAAATGATAGGAACTTGGATGAGATAGCTAATATTTTAGAGGACAGAAAAAAAAATTCAAAAAGTTCTTGATAGGTTAGAGGAATGGACTTAAAAAACAGAATGTAATTTAAGAGAGGCACATGAAAAGTTTCTCATTTGGACACAAAAATCAGATGTAGATATGCGGAAAGGGGGATACCTGGCTGCATGATTTGGTTGCAAAGAAGGCAAATGCAATTCTAGATTGCACCAACAGAAACATAATGTCCAAATTAGGGAATGTAATGATTCTACTATATTCTGCATCATTCAGAATCTACCTTGATTACTGAATCAAATTCTGGGCACCACAGCTTGAGACGGATTCAGAGAAACTGGAACAGGTTCAAAGAAGGTCAGTAAGGATGATAAGGGGATTGAAAATGAAGCCTGCAAAGAAAGCTTGAAGGAGGTGGGCATGTTTAGCCATGAGAAAAGCCATGAGGGAAAATGTGATGATAGCATTCTTTAAATCCCTGAAAAGATGTCACATAGAAGATTTTTTTCTCTCTTCTTCTGGCATGCAGGTCCCAGGATAATGTATTTAGTGCAACAAGGCAGATACTGACCAAATGTTAGAAGAAACTTTCTAACAGTAAAAGCAGATCAACAATAGAGCCATTCCCCAGAGAGATGGTGGGTTCGTCTTCATTGGAAAAGTTCAAGCAGAAGCTAGAGAGGCATCTGTCAAGGATGCTTTAACATTTGGATCCCTGTACTAGCGTGGAGGTGGGGTGGGAAAATGAACTGGATGAACTAAATGGACCTTTCAGCTCTGTGATCCATGATTTTAAGAATTTTGTAAATGAAGATGATAGTATAGGCTGGCATTTACTTTGTAACATGCCAATTTCTAATTGATTTATTTTTTTTTTGTTTTCATAAAATCATATTTTAAAAAGCCAGCAGGTTTTTGAACCAGGGAGCCTGAAAAGTACAAAAGAAGTTGTTGGTATGTGTGTCTTTGCTCATAGACAACATGTTGTCTGCCCTGAAACAAGCAGTTGAAGTTCTGAGATCTTGATCACTGTATACCCCCATCCATATTTTCTGACAGCCAGCTAACATCTAAGTTTCAATCAATATTCAAAAGATGTACTCTATCACGTAGGTACAGAAAGAGACATTGCAGCTCCTATTCACTAGAGTTTAGAAGATTTGAATCCTTTTAAAACAACAGGCAGGAAGAAAGAGAAGAGAAGTTGCTGAATCTAGGAGGAAAAAAGTGGGATTTAACATTTCCCTACAGCCTTATGGAGGTTTCCATTACTGATGGAGGTTTCCAGGAAAAAGAAAACTCAGGTAAACCGAAGCAGAATGCCAACTATTTCAAAGGTCTCCTATTCTTACTTTAACTTACTTTGACATTTTAATTTATCTTTATGGGCTCACAATTGATTCTGAGCAGCATACATACCAGCTTCAGGTTCCTTCTCTGAAATGTTACTATCTAGTAGGACCTCGGAAGCATGCCTTTTCTGTGGCTGCCCCAACCTTATAGAACACCTTCCCCAGTGATCTGGCAGGCCCCCACCCTTTTAGCCTTCCAGAGGGCCATCAAGACCTGGATTTTACCCAGGCACTGGGGTAGAGTGAGGGTGTCTTGGGCTGGTTGTTGGGGGCATCCCAAGGGGATGATTGAGGTGCCAGGTTTTGGTTATATTTTATGTTTTTATACTTTGGGGTTTTTATTGCTGTCGTGAGCCACCCAGAGTTGTGTTTTAAGATGGGTAGCCATACAAATCTTATAAATAAATAAAGTCATTCAATTAAAAATTATGTACATAAGAAATATATCAAAATATCTCAGGCACCACTAACAACCAACTCCATAATTGTCCCCCTGCAGGAGGGCTCAAAGACAGCATCTCAGACCCCAAAGGCATGGTGGAAAAGCCAGGTAATAGCTTTATGCCAGGGGATTGGGGCCCCTTTGATTTCTGGGTGAATGCTATTCCAGAGAAGGAGCAGTGACTGAGAAGTCATCCACAAGAACAATCAATGTGGATTAGGTTCTTTATGTGAGACTCAACCATATAATATGTTTATGTGTTTCCTTCAGAGTTCTCTGCTACTGCAGACTCACCACTCTTCAATGACCTTCCACAGAAAGGAGATGTTGGAGACTGGCCAGTAATTTTCCAAACTTGCTAGATGGGTGATGGCTTCTTCAGGATGGAGCATCTCACTACCTCAATCAGATGAAAAACCTCCTTAGCAAAAGAAGTATTCGCCAATACCCAAACCCAGCCTTCTGTTACACCCTGGAGGCTTTTTCTAGCCAGAAAGGTCAGGGATGCAGGCTACAAGTTGCAGAACTGATGTCCCAGAAAACCCGGTCCATTTCGTTAAGAATCATGGGCTCAGACTCATGCCAGAGAACCATTCAAGGTGTGGACGTAGTCATTTTATAGACCTACACAGCTCCCACTCCCAGTAAATCTCAGCAAATTTATCTTTTGGATGCCCAGCAAACTCCTCATGGCAGCTCATTAAATGTTGCTTGGGCCCATTCTTCCCCCATTCACTTTGAATGAGACCATAAATGGCATTCTGCAGATTCATTTATTTATTTATTCAATTTATATGGCCGCCCACCTCAAATTAATGACTCTGGATGGCTAACAATGTTAAAAATATATTAAAAAACCAGAAAGACAGAAGAAAACAACAAACAAACAAACAACCCCCCCCCCCCCCCCCAACGTCATACCTAAGACAGCAGCTGGAGATAAAAACAGATACTTCCATAAGAATTAGCATAATTAATGCATGGGCTGAACTCCACCTCCTGATCCCCAGGCCTGGTGACAGAATCAGGTCTTTAAGGACTTAAAGAAGGCCAGCAAGGTCAGGGCCAATCTGATATCTGGGGGCCTGATATTCAAAGGGCAAGTACCATGACTGAAAGGCTCTTCCCAGGTCTCACCAAATGATACACCTTAATAAACAGAACCGGAGCATGCTCTTCATCTAATGGGATGAGTATACATGATCGGAGATAGGCAATCCCTCAAATAACCCTACCCCATGCCATGAAGGGCTTTATACATTACAACCAGCACCTTGATATTGTGCCTGGAAGCAGACTGGCAACTAATTCAGCTAGTGGAGCAGAGGTGTAATGTGTGTCAATTGAGAAGCACACATAACCTCCTGTGCTGCTGCATTCTGTACCAGCTGTAGCTTCCAGATGTTCTTCAAGGGCAGCTTGAACACATTGAAATTGTTCATTCAGGAGATGACTAGAGCATGAGTGACTGTCAGCCGGGCCTCATGGTCTGGGAAAGTGTGCAACTGGCACCCGACATGAAACTTTGCCAAGACCCTCTTGGCCATGGCTGCCCTGTGTTCCTTAAACAGGAGTTGTGAGTCCAGGAGGACCCCCAGATTGGACACTGGATCTGTCTGGGGAAGTGTGACTCCATTTAGAACTAAAGATAGAAAATTCCTGGAACCAGGGGATCATAATATCCAAAGCCACTCAATCTTGCTAGGGTTGAGCTGAAGCCTGTTGTTCCCCGTACAAACCCCCACAGCCTCCAGACACTGAGACAGAACTTCTATGACATCACTTGGACAGCCAGGGATGGAGAATGTAAAGCTGGGTATCATCAGCTCACTGATTATACCTCATCCCATTCCATTGAATAACCCCATCCAGCACTTCATGTAGACGTTAAACAGGAGGGAGAACTCAACCCTGCAGGACCCATCACAACCAGCCCTGGAGAAAGGAAAAGAACCAGCACAGTACAGTACCACCTACTCCCAATCCCTGGAGCCAATCCAGAAGGATACCATGATCAATGGTATTGAAAAATGCTGAGAGGTCAGAAAGAGTGAGGATGGAAGCACTACCCCCATCCCACTCCCACCAGTGGTCATCCACAAGTGCAATCAATGCCAATCCATACTCAAGTCTGAATCCTGACTGAAAAGGGTCCAGATATTCCATTTCCTCCAGAGTTCTCTGCAGCTGCTGTGCAACCATCTTCTCCAAGAAAATAATACATCTGGAGCACTGAAACGGATGTTGTCTCCTCTCTTTTCATGTTAATAGAGTTTTTAGTCATGGAGGGAGGTATTATATTCTGCCTCTCATTTACTCAGAAGACCAGTGATAAATAAACAATTTACAATAAACAAAACCTAATTTAACAATATCAAGACTTTATGCTGCTTCTCTTTAGAAAGCTACCTCAGCAAAACTCCTTCTCAGTTACAGAATGATGGTTTAGATACATACGTTATCTCTTTTTCTTTTCCCTCTTTTTAATCTGCTGAACTGTCAACTTCTTTCTCTTTTCTTAACCCCCTCTCTCCCACTCAAAGTTCTCTTTCCTTTGTGGCTCTCTTCCATCTAAAAAAGTGGCCAGTTAACTCTTTCTTTGTATTCATCCAGAACTAGAAACTATAATTTTATTATGGAATGATAAAACATAGGTGCTTATCTAATGCTTGTGGTGAATGATTTTTTAAAATAGAAAGTAGAGGTGATTTATGAGCATGAAACTGAGCAAACTCAGGGAGGCAATGAAGGACAGGAAGGCCTGGCGCGATATGGTTCATGGGGTCATGAAGAGTCGGACACGATTTAACTGAACATCAAAAGAGGTGATTTAAGGTCACTAGCAGAACCTTTGGTTGATTTATTTATTCAATCTATATGGCTGCCTATCTTGCCATAGTGCCTTTGGGAGAAGACTACTGAGAAAAGCATGGACAGCCAAAAAAAAAAAAGGATCATCAAACAAATCAACCCAGAGTTCCTATTCAAGGCACAAATGAGCAGGCTCAAATTATTCTACTTCGAAAATATTATATAAATACCTGGTTCTCTGGAAAAGGCTTTAATGCTGGGAGAGATAGAAAGAAAGAGAAGTAGCAAAGTGGATAGACTTAGTTACATTGGTGATGGGTGCACTGTTGGAAGACCTGAAGGACCAAGTTAATCTCTTCATGTGGTTGTTAAGAGTTGACACTGACTTGATGGCACATAATTAATTAATGTTTTAAGAAATAAATAGAGGTTATGTCAATAATATTTCTTATCTAAAGTGTTTCGAGGTTGATCCTGGACAATGGGAATTAATTCAATGTATTAAAAAACTTTTGATAGCCCATATTTTGCATTCAGTGAAAAGAAAATTAATTTGGAGAGCAACCAGCATTAAGCATTGTTGTAGTCACATAAGTGTCTCTTCAGAAATCAGTTCCTCAGACAGCTTTAACCTGTTCTATTATGGCTTTCACAATCCAAGCTGGTGATAATTCAGGAGAGAATAATGGTAGAAAAAGCCTGGGACAAACACATTCAGGACCCTGGACAGGTATTAGAAACAGGTTCAGGACCAAGGATAGCAAATTTGCAATCAAAGTAAAAGTTATCTCAATCCCAATCTGGAGCAATTGACAGACTTTATAGTCTAGCCAGGTGAATACTTTGGTAGGTATACATTCTCATATCCTTTATCAGGGTTCTTTTTTTTAAGAGTCAAGGCTGTCTGTTATATAATCTCTAGTTCTAGGTATATGTGTATGTGTAGGTAAAAGTCTCAGGGCTAGGGATCATGATGAAGAACCAAGGATTGGGTGTTAGTTGAATATGAAGTCCACCACTCAGAATCAGAAGGCAAGAATACCCACTAGAATTTTTGGAATGAGTTATGGAATCCAGGATGAGGCACTGCCTAAGAAGAACCAGGGAATAATTTCATTACTCTGTGGAGCTGGGCTATGACAACACTGCTTTAAAGACTCCTAACCCAAATCAAGCCAAGATTCCCTGGAACAGAATAACTATATCTCTTCAATATGCTCTTTCCTAACAGCTTATTCCAGAGCTCCAAAACATGGCTCATGGTAACTTGTATCCAGGCAACCTGCTGTGTGCTTCTAGCTGTCTGCCCTGATTACTGAAAACCCAATATTTCTTGTGCATTGCTCCCCTCTCTTCTGCATTCTTAGGTATGGCTACAGGGCTGCTTTTGCTACAAAATAACACTTTTACATGCTAAATTATCCAGAAAGAGAAGCCCTAGGAATCCCAGAGCAAGTACATCCACTCTGAATGCAAATCTTCTTTGCTTTCCGCTTTTCATTTTCTTCCACAGCTCAAAGCACTGATCCACATTGCAAACTAACAGGCTACTCATATTTATCTTCCAAATGGATGGATGGTTTGAGTTATTCAAGCATGACACACACACTGGAAACCAATAAACTAGGAGTCCACCCTGTAAATGCTGACAGTCCTGTTAGCGTGATGCTGTTCCAGGCTAATGGCAGGCTCTTGTCATCAGCTTCCAGATCCTCCCTTCATGGTACTGCTGCCTTCTCTGCATGCTTCAGATGCTCTTGAATGCTTTGGAAGACAGCCTGCAGGAGATACCTGCAGGACAAACTACTGGAGCTGCAGCAGCTCAGTGTGCATTGTGTTCCAGACAAGATCAGCATCCTGTAAGAACTCGTTGCTCACAGGGCCAGCTGAAGCTGTCCTTCTCATGGATGCAGAAGTCACCACTGCGTGATTTCTTGCATTGCTTGTCCACAGCTGAGCACAGTAGCCATTTTAATGAGTAGGGAAGTTATTGACCTGTTTCTTTTCTCAGCATTTGCTAGATTTGCAAGTTTTCAAAATAGTGGCTAATTCTGTCTCAGTAAAGCACCTGTTCCCACACACATATGTGACTCCACATATTATAAAGCTATCTCTTAAAGCAGATATCTATTAATCCACACTTCCCACTTCCTAGTGTGCTTTCTCCTACTACCATTCTGAGATACATAATAGGTTTGAAAGCTAGCTCTCCTTTGTTTGAATTATTTAATATTTTCTTCTATTATCTTATTACCCTTTATATCAAGAAATCTAAGTGACTACTGTACAAAGGTAGGGTTAATTAACAAGTAAATCCTGTAGTGCATTGACAGGCTGTGGTGCCTTCTTTGTTCAGACCACTATATTAAAACTCTTTGCTTCCTGCTTCTTGTTAGTTTCTGTATTCTGGTCTCCTCACCTGCACTGGCAGGTAGAACATAATTTTATATAAAGACCTCATGCTCCTGGTGAAAGAATGATGGACAGCATTAGAGCAGAACGCATTCATGACCCCTCCAAGTCATCCTGGGATAGACCACTTCAGAGGTGGAGACCACGGACATCCACAAAATGGTCACAAGATGGGGCTGTGGTTGAGATTGCTGGTTTAGCATGACATGCTTTTGATAAACCCATGCTGGCTCTGCCAAGCAATGCAATGTTTTCTAAATGATCACAAATAAATTAATTAATAATCTGTCCTTGAGTTCTGCTCAGAACTGACATCATGCTATCTGGTCTGCAGTTCCTCTTTGTTTCCCTTTGGGAGACAGAAGCAACATCTGACCTTCTTCATTCCTCTGACACTATGATCAACTTCCATAATCTCTCAAGCATCACAGAAAGGGGTTCCTTTCAGAAATGCATCCACAAACTCCCTCCAGCTTCTTGAAACTTCTCTTTTTGGGCAGAAGCCTCCTGTTTTCAACCTCATTCTCAGACTGTCTTAGAATGTTTTAAAAATATCCTTTAATATGAGCTTATAGATGTGAGGAAGTGGCATAGGCCCCTGCAGAGGACAAGTGATGAAACATTCATTATATCACAACAAAAACCTTGTGACTTGTGTACTTGTGCCTGGTCTGAGATGCAAAATACAAAATGGTGGAGTTGGGGTTGTGATGTCACCAAAACTGTGTTGTCATTTCTTCATCACTCTGGTTGCCTATAATGCTTCAGTGGCAGAAGTTGATGCGGAGTTCTTTCTGTTTCAAATCTCTCCATCCCTTGAAACTGGCCTTGCATCCAAATTAAAAAAAAAAAAAAAAGCCCCATGGGAGAAGTTCCCTCATGACACCATTTGGGATTAACTGAAGTATGGGTGCCAATATGGTGTGGTGGGTAAGGTGTTGGACTAGAAGCAGAGTGACCTAGATTCTAGTCCACCCCCAGTCATGGAATTTCCCTGGGTGACTTTGGTGCAGTCATTTTCTCACAGACCAATCTACCTCCCAGGACTGTTGTGGGGAAAAAAGATGACAACAACAACACTGTGGCAAAAGAAAGCAAAGTTAGTACCAATTGTAATAGGGGCCTTGTGTGCAATCCCAAAACAACTGGAGCACCACTTGAAGACCATCGGCATTGACAAATTCACCATAGTCAATTGCAAAAGGAATTGCTTGGAACAGCTTATTTCCTGTGACAATACCTTTAACACTGTCAAACAACAACATCTGTCTATCCCAGGTCCTTGGGAAGGACTCGATAGGAGGATAAAAATGCCAAATCCAGTCTAAACAACTGGCTGATTGTGCGACCAAGCATAATAATTTATTAAATTTATATGCTCCCTGTGACTTCTATTGCACTTAAATACAAGCCCGTACCAAATAAAAATGCAAATTAATAAAAGTCAGGGAGGCATGATATACGAAGGGAAGATTCTACAGTGAAAGACAGGACATTCAATTGCAACTCTTGGCCATCTCATAACTAAGTTAAGAGCGAAATATCCTCATCTCACCCATGAAAATTTTACTGAAGTGATGTCCTTTGGAAAACTAATTAAAAGCCATCTCATTCCATTAAATTAAAGGAGAATAATTAGAAAAATGCAGAAGAAAATTTTAGTATGGCATTACAGACAGAGCTAGTAGAATTTCATTCTGCTCTTTTAAAGAAGCAAGCTGAAAATGCTCATGTCTGCTGTCTCCTTAAAGTTGTTCCCAGCATAATCTTCTAATAAAAGTGGGAAAGCTATGTATTAAACCCACCAGAGATTGTACTGAGCAGACTGACATGTTCCCAGGGCAGTTAATCTTGACTTGGACCCAGAGATTTTGTACATAATTGAAAAACTTTAATTAAATTTTTTTTTTTTTTAAAAAAAGGCTTTTTCTTCAAAAAGTTATTAACCCAAAAAGTTGAGCTATTGCTGAAGAAACCCCATCAAAGCAAACAGATCTACACCAATCAACAATTTTGATTTTGGTTTCCCTTTCCAGTATGTTGATGCTGCTTCATTTGTACATTTTTTTCCTTAGACATACAGAGTGTGAAAGGACATGCCGAGTAAAATGATGACCTGTCAGTCAGGAGACTAAAAAGGAGATAGCAACACTTCAGCAAAATACCTCCTAATTCTCCTGAATTGTTTGTGCTCCTGTGAAGGAGCACATATATTTCAAAGGTAATGATTCACTTCTCTCCTGGATAGAAGAAATATCTTCCCATTGAGGTTCTGTTCCATTTTATGGCATCTGAAAACCTCTCTGCCAATTCTTCAAGGTCAATTAATGCAACTCACATTGTGCTTATGGTAGTAAAAGGACTCAGAAATGCTGAAAAGAAGACAAGGACCAACATCAAAAGTGGCTGAATTTTGGCTAGACATATTTTTTCCCCCATTTTTGTTCTTCCAAATTGAGTGTGGAAAGGGTTGCAGGAGGCTACTGGGAAGCAAACTCCCTTGAAACCCATCCTTTAATCCTTAAAAAGTTAACAGTGGACCTCTGGGATTATAGACATCTGCAGATGCTTGCTGTTTTTATCAGAATGATGAAGCAGAGTTGCAATGGCACGTGGCAACCTTCACATTTCCTCTGTTAAAACCCTGTTAAAACCCTGTTAAAAAATAAGTAGGTAAGTCAATAGTTTATTGAATAAGGCTCCAGACCATTTCAAGTTAGGGTTCAAGTTAGAAATGAGAATTAAAAATATACTTGAACTGTATTCACAGGTTTCAATATTTTTTGTATTCATAAGTTTGGGTATTTTTTATTCTAATTTGCAGTCCTACTCCTTTAGGTGATATCATTACATGAGGAAATGGACTCCTGTGGTCCTTGGAAGGTCAGGAGACAGAGTTGGAATCCCTGATCCTAGAAATTTTGCTCACTTTGGTCCTCAAACAGAAGAAGTCAAAACAAGGATTCCAAAGAAGACTAAACAAATCTCTCTGTTCCTCTAGGCCAGCCAAAGAGGAATGAGAAGTAGGGAAACAAAGATCTGTTGTTGGTTTTCAGCCAGTTGGCAGAACCTGAAAAGATTTATCTCTAAAACCAGGTTAGATTTGCCAAACAGAAACACCTGGGCAATGGATCAGTATCTGACTAAATGTATGGTTGCTTCAGATATTCACAAAGAAGGTTTTAGAACCATAATATGAAATATTTTCAATTTTGCATGTTTTCATGTTAACAAAAGCACCACACAGTCTGCCCACAAGGAGAGGTATGGCAAGAACCATCACAGTGACTGGAGTATAAGATTGTGAAACCTTGGGTTTCAAAAGATTTGAACCCAAGATTCCTACCCTCTGGAATGATCTCTCCTGACATATAGTTGGCCCTAGCCATGTTGACCTTTAGAAAGGCATAAAAGACTTGATTCTTCCCCTGGGTGTTGGGGCCAACATAACAGGAGTTCCTACTTGGACAGGTGCAATGCATATTGTGGGTTCTCAACTGCCTATTAACTGTAGTTGTGATTTTAACTGTACTTTATATTTTTGTTTCTTCTTATTGATGTAAGCCACCTAGAATTACGTTTGAGTTGGGTGGCAATATGAATCTCATAGATAAAGTAAAATAAAATAATTAAATGAAAAACACTTTATCCAGCCATGAAGCTCTTTGGGTAACCTTCCTTTTCCCATAGTTTAACTTCCAGGATTTTTATGAAGATAATATTGGGTGGAGAGCCACATATATTACTTACAACTCCTTGGACAAAAATTTAGGAATAAGAAATGGGGAACTTGGGACTTTCTAGATGTTATGGAACTACAACTCCCACCAAGTGCTAACTGATTAATGGTGAGGAATGCTTGAAGTTGCTTTGCAGGAACTTCTTGAGAGCCACAGGTTCTTAATTCCTGATGTAAATGTATTTAAAACAATAATGAGAACTCTAGTGATTTCATCTCCCCTTAACACTAACTCAAGTCCAAACCCAAACTCCTACTCCTGAGGGAAGAGGCTAGAACAAAAGAGGCCCATAGATGATTACTTCATATATTAATGGAAAGTAAAGAAGAAAGTATCTTTTTGTTTGAATGTTGCTTACTTTCATCCTTTCCCCACTTCTGAAGGCTGCCTGGTTTTCTAGTTAGGCTGATTGTTTAGCACAGTACCCAATGATTTCTGTCAAAAGATTGTTGCAAAAGGACCCACTAATCACAGTGTGCTTCTCCTTTGCAGTCAGCATGTGCCATCTGTCATGGTGTACTTTGGAGCCAGGGAGGCACAGGCAGGATCCAGTCTGCTGTGTAATTGAACCCCCCACAGTGAAATGTTTCCTGTGTGACGATTGTAGTTCAATGTTATTATTGTGCTTTTGTGTGCAGGAAGGGCTGAGAGGGTCTATAAAAATGAGTTGGCACTCAAGGGAACCCAGGAGAAGAATTGATAACCTGAATAGATTTTCCTTCTCAGATTAAAGGAGACTATCTGAAGTATCTCAGGGCCATTCTGGTTGCAACTGCATCTTCGTGGGGAACACGGCCTTTAACTGTTGGGGCTTGGGATTGTAACTTTCTCTAAATATGTTTGATCATTCATTTTTTCAATGTCCCATCGTTCAATACTCAAGTCCTTCAGGGTGGCTCACAGTTTGAAAATATAGCAGTAGATGGACAGATGAGAAGGAAAGCCTTTAGGGTTAGGGTCTAAAGAGGCTATTTGGATGGAAACTAATCAGAGGAAATTTGGGATTGATAAAAATACTTTTTTTTATCACAATGCATAATCAAATTATGGGATTCACTGCCAAGAGCTTTAATAAAGGATTAGACAAATTCACAAAGAATAGAACCATCAGTGGTTACTATCTCCAGAATCAAAGGCAGTGCTGGAACTAACAATGGACAAGCTGGGCCTGCTCTAGACATTTTGGCACCCTAGGCAAAGTCATATTCTGGCACTCCCTAAGGTTTGGCTCATTTTCCAGTTTTGTTAGGAATCTCAAAAAGTTGCCCTCTTGTTTCTCTGGGCTTCCTCGGAGAGATGTCACAAGAGTTGCCAAACTTTGAACTGTATCCAAACATGGAGACAAACAAACAGGGAGATATAAATACCAGGGTGCAGGGTGAGGGAGAGAGAGTGCAGGGCGTAGAGAGGGTGCCTGTCAAGTGGTGAAGTGGTAGCTGGGGCTGCAGTGAGTTTCTTGCCCACTCCTCGAAATGTTAGTCTATTCATTATAATTATTTTGGGATGGTGTTGATGCCCTCCAAATCATGGCACCCCTAGGCCAGAGCGTACTCAGCCTTAGCCTAGAGCCAGCCCTGTGGACAAGGACTATTGCTTCAAATCCTGCCAGTGAGTTTCTTGGTTGTATCTGGTTGGTCACTGTGGGAAATGGGATGCCTGTCTAGATACGCTTTTGGTCTGATCCAGGAGGGCTTTCAGGTCTGCAGACAAGGCTAATCCTACTTTCAGGCAATGGTAACCTGCTCAAGGTTGTGGATCAGTAATGAGATATTGGAGAACAGTGATAAATGTGCTCTTTAAATTAGCTTGCTATTGTTAGATACAATGGAGGACACTGCCCAGTTCTCAGTACTAAAATAAATTCCATATACTAATTCAGTAGATTTGGAAAGGGGCATCTTTCAGTGTCTCTTAAGCACTAAAATAGCATGTGTTGAATTTGAGCTTTTCTAATTATGAGAGCAGTCTACTTCCTTCTCTCACTGAAAGATGCCCATTTCCATCACATTTCTTTATCTATGGGTCAGACATATTTCAGGGTCTGTTCCTCCTTAATTGTTCCAATTATTGTGGCGCTGGTTACCAGCTTGGCTAGCTCCAAAAAAGTATTGGACCAATTCATGGAACTCATGGGGATCAATGGCTATTTGCCTTGATGGTAATTGGTCTCTGAAGGTCATCTGCTGGGAGACAAGTGGGCTTCCTTGTGCAGTTGGTTGGCCACTGTGAGACCAAAATGCTGGACCCAGTGGGCTAGGGGGCTGATCCAGCAGCTCACTGCTTATGTTCTTATTGACTGATTTGACATTTAATAAGTCCCCTTGGTTCCTCCATGGACTTCTGGTTTCTGCATTCAGTAACTAAGTGGACAAATATTGCCCCAGAAGGAATGGTTTACTCTTCTAGTGAATTTGTCCTCCCTTTTATAACTAACAAGTTGTAATAGTCTCACAGCTTCCTTGTATATACAACACTCCTTTAGCTTGAATCATGGCAAATAATGACGTTTTCTTTCAAATTCTGATTTCCTTATTTTAAGTTCACTTCATTCTATTCCTTTTTTGTGTTTAAGATTTGATAAAAACACATATAAGTTCAAACATGCAAAATTATATGTGCTCATACTGTATATAATGTGAACTGAATTAACTTCTTTCACATTCCTAGTGTAGACATATTCTTTTTTGATTTTGCATAAATTACTTATCCCTGGTTAATTCTTCATAGCATATAGATATTTTTCCTCACTATTATTGGGCATTTTGTTTGAATAATTTCCCAGGGAAAGCAAATAACAAAATCTAGAACTAAAGATGCCTGAGAACCAACTTCAATCTCACAATAGATTGCTTTCCATTGTTCCAGATCTGCAAGAAAGAAAAATGAAATGAAATGAAGTAGCATCGCACATTCTTTATTCTCAACTCCTGGTCAGAAATGCTGATGAGGAGAAACGTCACCATTTATTAAGCAAAGAGTGAATTTCTATGGTTAGAATAATAGTCACATTCAAAGGATTGCAGCGCTTTAAAGTTAACCGTTATTCTGGGTTTGGATGACACTTGGGTTACCATATTTGGGCTGCAACCATCTGGATAATCACTAGAAGGCAGCAAAGACATCCACTTACTTCTTTGCTGCAGGCTAGTGTTATCTGGAGTATAACAGCCCAGGCATTGTAGCCATACCTTGGGTAAGATAACTTAAAAAACAAAGTAAGGGTACAAATTGTGGCTAAGGCATTCCTCCTTAAGCATGTTTTAAATTCTGATCTGAATTTGGATGATACAATCAGCCAATTGACAGTATGACTTAGTGTAAAGAGGATGGCCTTGGCAGAGAGAGGAAAGATCCGTTACCAAAGCAACAAAGAGGGAAACATTGCTAGAGTCCAGATGATGGGGGTGGATTAGAAAAGCATCTTAGACAGACACCCCCCTAATTCACATGAATATAAAAGAGGGAGGAGGGGCAGCAGAATCAGACTTGTGAGATTATGCTACTCTAGCCAATCTAAATAAAAGTAGTTTTTAGTCTTCTGTAGAGTTTATTTCTTGATCTGGTTCAGGTAGCAATGTACTAGTGTTGTAGTACCAATGGCTAGTATTTAGTATCAGTATGCAAGATCTGCAGCTGATAGTTGATAAGTTGATACCTGATAAGTTGATAGTTGATAAGATCTGCAGTTGTTCAGGAAGTCCCTCAAGACCTGGTTATGTCACCAAGCTTGGGGGTCCCAGGGAACCAGCAACATTGTAAAGTGGTTCCCCTATTGTGGTTGATATATTACTCTCTCCATGCTTTGTGGTTTCTATACTCTAATTTTTAATTTTAATTTTTAATAATGATTGTCTATATTTTTATGATTGCTTTATATATTGTTTTGTTTGATTGCTGTATGCTGCCCAGAGTCACTTGTGAGATGGGCAGCTATATCAATTTGATAAAATAAATAAATAAATAAATAAATAAATAAATAAATAAAATAAAATAGGTCTCTGATATTAGGACTAAAAAAGCTTTTCCCTTGGAGATCTGCCACCAACCAGTGAGACCCTGGACTAGATGGACTATTAATCCACCTCAGTTTACAGCAGCTCCTTATCACTGATGCAAGAAGAGATTTGGCACTAGTCCCATTTATTCTTTGCAGCAGGACACTAAAAAGAACTAGAAGGAGTTCTGAAAGGGTCTGTTTGCCAGATACATATTGTGTTTAACTAAGACTTGGAATGGTATGTGTTAGGCGTTCAGCTACTCTTTCCTTTTCTCTCTCTCTTTTAAAACTCAACTGCTCAAAGTCTTTTGAAAACATGATGGGTTAGAAAAATAAACAGTGAACCAATGTATAAATCAAACAATAACATGCTGTTGTAGCAAATGAAGCAACTGGCATCCTGATCTAGAAAGGTACATGCTTTCAAGTCCAGACGTGAGAGATCCAGATTGCAAAAGTGCATATACTTACACTTTTAGAAATAAATCCCAGTATGTAACGGGACTTGTAGGATTGTATTAGAAGGCAGCTTTCTGTTTTTAAGCCCAGATACGCCTGTTTCTGTCCACTGTCAAAAAATGTATAAAGTTTGATAATGTTCATAATATTAACAATAATGATACCTCTGCCAGACCAGGTCAAACAATCTCTCTATTACAACATTCACAATGGCCAACTAAATATCCAACCAGATTAAATAGACTGGAATGACACAGTGCACTGATATACAATTCAATTTGATTGGACTTGGCTTAGCATGTTGTGTGAATCCAGGGAACTGAAGCTTATTCAACAAACCTCTATAAAACAATGACTTAGTCAATAACCCTCTCAACTCCTTCCAGTAGAAGCTAGTATTGCTTGAACTAACTACTGTTCTGCTTCTGAAAGTGGTAATGGCATATCAATATTATAAAAGGCATTCGTAACTGACTGCCTTATCTGTTATGTCTGCCCTTGGTTCTTCCTCAGATGCCATGGAATGAAAAGCCTTGGTGGCCTGTTATGATCCAGGGCAGTGGTCAGGGAGTGGAGTCTGAAGCAGAACCAACCCTTGTGACATCTTTGGGCACTCAGACTCCGTGGAGGACCAGAAAGCAGAAATAGCCTAGTCAAGAGTTAGAATCAAAGATAGGAGGAGATAGAAAACAGTATAAGGCTTCAGGAGGACCTTGACAACCTGGAACAGTAGGCAGAATGCGCAAGATATATCAAAACATGGGTATAGGATGTGTATATGTGTGTGGGACCATACTGGATAGCAGTACATATGAAAAAAGAATCTGGGTATCTTGGTGGAACACAAGGTGAACATGTTTTGAAGTAGTTGCAAAATGAAGAGAAAAAGGGGAAAAAAGGAAGATAAGGAGGTCTGGACCAAAAAATGTCTAAGGAACAGTTGGAAGCACTGGTTGGTCTGGTGAAGAGGAAAGGAATAAGATTGGTGTCTTCAAGTATCAGAAGGCCTGTCATGCAGAAGATGGTGCAAAATTGTTCAGAGACATTCCAGAAGATAGCACAAGACACAAGGGGCTTACATTAAAGGGAATTAGACATTCCAAACTTTAAGAACTTTTCAGTCATGGAACAGGTTTCTTTGGGAAACGGTTGGACTCTTTTTTACTCCAAGTGTTTAAGCAGAAACGGTTGGGAGTGCTGTAGAGGTTGATTCATGCAATGGGCAGAGGATTTGTGTAGACGATCTCCAAGGTCCTTCCAACCCTCACATTCTAGGATTCTGCATATTAATTTTCAGTTGAGCCAGGACTAGTCTTCAATTCTTTTGTATCCAGGACAGTATCTTTTGGCTCTGAGCCCATGTACTGGCTTGAACAATTCTTTGACTTCAGTGTCACTGTAAGTCTGATTTACTTCCTCTAAGCCAGTGTTTCTCAACCTTAGCAACTTTACAATGTGTGGACTTCAACTCCCAGAATTCCCCAGCCAGCATGGGGAGTTGAAGTCCACATATCTTAAAGTTGCCAAGGTTGAGAAACACTGCTCTAAGCCTTGGCTTGACTCACTGAACTCTCCTTGACCTCTGCATCTCAGTGGGACAGAACATAGTCCTCCACTGTGCTTGGCAAATAAATAAATGCTGCCTCCACTGTGCTGGTTTTTTCCCTAGAGGGAAAGATCTTGCTTCTTTCAACAAATTTCTCTAGTTGGCCCAGCCAAATCAGCAGGCAGGTCTTCTCAAACTTGCTGAACAAGCCCCTTAAGATTTGGAGAGAAAAACAGCAGAACTATGCAACCTTTTACCTATGTCTGAAATAAAATTATACCTAGAAAAATAATATTTACTATTACCTATCACAATTAGGAGGTCACTGATGTTTACAAAAATCACAAGATTAAGTTTTAAACTTTACAGTGTAATTAAGGCAATGTAAAATATTTGGGGGTGGACAGAAAAGAAGAGATGGAGGATGAAGAAATGATAGCAAAGGGTTTAGTCCACAGGAAGTAAAAGAACAGTCTTTAGAACAGCAAATGCTTTTCCCATCAGCCAAGAAGCTGAAGCTATTCAAGGAATAGCACCAGAGGCACTTCATCCTGTTCCAGAGTTGGTTGCTAATGAAAAAGTGAAATTAATTGCATGTAAAAGGTAGCACTTGACTTAGATGGAGTGAAGGGAGGTGGAACGTCTGCACTGCCTCATCCAGGCAGAAGGAGAAGTGGATGGGAAATCAATTAATCCTCACCAACATTTGCTCTCTCTAGTGTGAAACAGGTCTTTAATTAGCTCAGTGTGAGTGGCTGTTGCTCATTGGAAGGAGCTGTAAAGAGGCCTCAAGGCAATGGGAGAACCTGATGAAAGTTCCTTGCTTGCCATAAATTGCCATGGTTACCCCATTTCCCCACTCTTTGTTAGTCTGGCTCATAATTGCATAAGGAAATGTTGTAATGGCAAGCCCAGATACACTGAGCAGAACTGTGCTTGCATGTCAATAGGTCTCTTTTTGATTGATACAATGTGCTAGAGGCTAATCAGATTATAGGATTGTGCAAGAGCCTGCCCAGATGTAATGATAGGTGGGAATGACTTTGGGAGACAGGGAGAAGAGATGCAGCCAAGGAAACAGTCAGTTAAAAGATATCTTAGCCCGCAGCAGAAAAGTGGACAGGGCAAGCAGCTCAGAAGGGACCCTCCCTAGTTTCTTGGACTGTAAAGGCAACAGGGGAGAGATGTACTTTCAGACTTGCACGATTCTGTTAATGTAACCTTACAATAAAGTAGAATTAGCTCATTTGGCCACGCTTCCTGTCTGGTCTACCTCACAAGGCTGACATCAGGTCATTTTTTTACTGGATGCATAGGGTGTGGAAATATCTCAACCACCTAACCAAAGATCCACATCCATCTGGGGTGTGGAAATATTCCAATCCACAAAGATCTTTGTGACCAGATGTTTCACTCAAGAAATATCCTAATTTGCAAAGTGCTGGTCTGGAAGATGGTCTGTCCCAATTCATTCCTGATTCTGAAGAGTGAATCAGAAAAACAAAACAGAACAAAAAAACCCCAACTGTCTGTTCTTCTATGATTTATTATAATAAAAACAAACAGCGGTTTGTGAGTGTGACTATGTAAATAATGAGAATGGGATGACATTTACAGGAAAGAAAAGAACACGCAACATTCTTCCTGTAAAAGAAAATACAGTTCCTAGGCCATTCAGGAAGATAAGATAACCCCCCAGATTTTTCTGACTGTTTGTAACAATGACATAGGAACAATGAGATGAGCCAGTGATTAAACTAAGAATTCTCTCACAGGTCCTCTCCTCACCCACTCAAGAATGACACTACAGGAAAACTGATGATTGTTTGATTACAAGGTCATTCCAATTTGAAGGGAAATCTGTCACACTGAATCCCACACTCCCCATCTAATAAGGGCTTTTTATGCAAAAAAAAAAAAAAGAAAAGAAAAGAAAAGAAAAGAAAAAGAAAGAAAAAAAGAAAGAAAGAACCAAAAGGATGACTTGTTTTTTTTCAAATCCTTCTTGGTCTGGAGTAAAACTGATGACTCTGTTGGAGGCTGAGCTTTATGAAGAATCTGATTTGGGGACAAAGCAAATTATAGACATTAGTCTCTTCTTAAATGAGTTAAAGGCTACTCTGGATAACCCCAATCTATGTAAGGTTTAAGGTTTGCACCAAGTCCACGTCCAGCCCTAGACAGTAGCTTTTGTACTTTATCAAATGTTATGGAGCTGCATAATCATTCCTGCTCAGCATTAGGGGCTGAGGGAACAATTAGAGGAGAGCAGTAGATGGTAAGGTTGTAATTTTTTTTTTTTTTTTTTTGCCAGGGGCTTTGCTTTAAAGATCCATAGCAAAATGAACATTAGGAGGAACAAAACCCAGCTGCTGTTGCCGTTCCCTAAAGCAGGGTCCTCAATCTTGGCGACTTGAAGATGTGTGGACTTCAACTCCCAGAATTCCCCAGCAGGCCATGCTGGCTGGGGAATTCTGGGGGTTGAAGTCCACACATCTTCAAGTCGCCAAGGTTGAGGAACCCTGCCCTAAAGCATCAAAGGTCATTCCAGGAAGTGCTACAAAGGAGAAGCAATTTCTGAGGAAAGTCCTGTGCTGATGAGTGAGTGGGGTGTTTGTGCTGTGAAAAGAAAAATACTGGAAGCCCATTTTCAAATGTAAAAAAAATCCCTTTGGCCCTTAACCGGAACAGTGGATTTATATTTAAATTATTCTAATTATAATACACAGATAAATCTGCTGGACATAAATCCACCAGTGCAGAAATCTGCTCTGCTAAATGGGCAGTAAAATAGATCAGGTTTATAGCAAACTATACACTGATGATAATTGTCAGTGGAAAGCAAGAGGGACCATTTCTTTGTGAAAAGGCAAAACAGTTTTGACCCTGCAAATGTCCCATTGGTACAAGCCGGTAAACAAAAGCAGTATGAGGGGCTTTTAGAAATCACGTGCTGCAAAATTCTTATCTGATCCGTTTCAGACAGATGATTCTGTAGCATCTAGCACGATTTCTTGGTGCTGGACCGATACGCCAATTCATCATGGGGAGCCAAACATGGCACGTAGCTAGCACCCCTCATTAAAGCAGCTTGCTATTCCTAACAAGAGATCCAGCCCCCACAAACCATTGATTACTCAGAGTAAGAATGACAGTGAAGTCAGAATGAAATTTGAGCATCTCTGGGACAAAATAATGCTTAATTATTCATCCATCAAACAATGCTGATATTAGCAGCCAGGTTGGCACGAAGACATGCCAGTGATGGTGGATCTTGTATTGATTCATTCTCAACCTAATTCTTCTTCCCAATGAATACCCACCATTATTGCCAGTGCCTCATTTTCTGCATTATGCAGGGAAGATTCAGGCCATTGAATAAGTTTGTGGAAAATGAGAATTGTGTCAGTGTAAACTGAAAACATCATCAATCAAAAGATGCAGACATTATGACAACCCAAGCAGTGCTAACAACCCTTTGGCATGCATTATTTCTGGATGATAAAAATTGGTGTCAAAGTAATAACCTGAATTAATTATAACTCTCAAAATTATAATAATCAAGATAATCAAATACTATGTCAGCAGAGCCAACATTTCTGGATATAAAAAGCAGCACCAGAATAATCAAAATAACAGAATCAACAGTCACATACACACATGCAACAAATAATCAAAGATAATAGTAACATCAGTTCAGTGATTTAAAACAAAACAAAACTTCCAAATCATACCGATGGCAGTTTTTTTTTTTAAATGAGAAAATTAATATTTGGGGAGGGGAGGACTCTGTTTACTTTTCTCTATTGCAAAATCTGTCTATTTCTTTCTACCAATTGCTTCCAGATCTTTTACCAACTGCTAACCCATAAAGGAATTTCTCCATTTATTCCACGTGGTTCAGATTTGCTTGGGAATCTTTGATGAGAGACCTTTGTCAAAAATCTTTTGAAAGGCCAAGGAAACACTGAGTAGAAGAAAGGACCTTTCCACATGCTTTTTGACACTCCCCAAGAATCCTAAAAGGTTAGTGAGAAAGGATTTACCTTTGTAGAAGTCATGTTGATTCTGATTCAACAAGTCATGTCCTTTCTGTACGCTTGCTGTGTTTACATTTAATAAAGCTTTGTTCCAACATTACTGGAACAAATGTTAAGCTAACTTGTGGTCTGATCTGTGATTTCCTGAATCTCCATGGATCCCTTTTTTAAAATTGGCATAACAACAGCCATTCTCCACTTCTATGATGCAGAGACCAATATTAGGTGCATAATCTATTTTTGTTGGGAGTATCTGCAGTGTCACCTTTCACCTTCATCTACTTTAGGGGTTATTGAATGGGTGAATTTGAGAGCCAGGGTTTTATTTACTTTCAGTTTAACAATCAGGGACTATAGTTTGCTTACTGTCACCTCATTTGTCTCAATGTTTCAGACTCCTAGAAAAAAACACACAAATATTTGCAGCTTCTTGTTAGGAGAATTCAACATCCTTCCTATACAGTATTGTGATTGGAAAGACCTGTTAAAATACTTCATGACACTTCCCAGAATCATGTTGGAGTTTTCTTTACACTAGTCCTCCATAACCTATCTTATTTATTTACGGTTCAAGACCAAGTCACAAAATTTAAAATACAGCACACCATTAATACATACATATGTAATCATACATACATATGTAAGAGGAAGAAACCCTATAAAATTAGCAATTCATAGGAGGCACCAAACAATTTTTATAAGCTAAGGCTATAAATAAAAATTGTGCTACTGCCTTTGAAACACCTGGGTATTGGTCATTTAGTAAAAATACTTCAATCTCCTCTTCATGAGTAGAATCTATCTGATCGCCAATGAGAGTACAGTGGGCACTTTAGAAGAATGTATGAAACAAACTCAACGCCTTTGGCATATTGACCAGCTGTCATCCTAATAGGGAGAGCATCTATATGGGCTAGGGAGAAGACCCTTCTATATGGGGCATGCAGAATCTTATAGAAATGATTGGGGAGTGTTCATGGGGAGAGAGCAATTTGTTTGTAAGGGAGATGGGAAAGTTTGGTTCTGTCTACCTGAATGTCTAAATTTCATACCCTCTGCTTAGGTTCTACCAAGGTTTTTACTAGGCCCAAAGCAAGTAGAGCTGGTATTGAGAGTCCACACTGTCTCAGATCTTGGTTTGTTTTTTTCAGAATAGATTGCTCTATATCATATGGAAAGAGGTGTGCCAAGGAGGTTCCCCAAATGATTGTTTTGCCCAGAATTGTAGCCGACATCATCTTGCCCAGGCCTTGAATGAGATGTAGCCTAGCTCAAATCTGGTAATGGCATTAGAAGTTGAGTAAGGAATATGTGCTATTGATTTTAAGAATTTTGTTGTATTTATTCAAGGATTGAGAAGTTTTTGTAAATACACATCTGAGATCCATATAGCCAAGGACTTTGGCCTTGAATAATCGAGTTACTTCAAAGTTGTTCCCTCACCAATTAGCAAATTTCTTGATTGCTAACTTATCTATCCTTAACTTCTGGAATTCTCAGCAATGGTGATGCTGGTTGAGAATTCTGGGAGCTGAATTTCATGCATCTGAAGCCTGCCTATTTTAGGGAAAACTATCTTCTATTAAGAATGTGAAGATAAATTCTTGGACCCCTCCCAATTGGACTACAGTAATATGCTCTAAATTGTGGTCCGTGAAGACTACTCAGAAGCTACAGTTGCTTTAGAATGCAGTACTTGAGTTGGAATGGAGTTGATTCATTTCAACCATATGACCCACTTCTTTCAGAGCCATTGAGCTTCTGAATGCAATTCAAGGTGCTGTTTGCCACCTTTAAATCCTACATGGCTCAGGATCTGTGTATCTTAGAGACTGTCTCCTTCCAGTAGCATCTGCCCATCCATTAAGATCAAAAAGAGTCTGGGTCCAATCCCCTTGGAAGTTCTGCCACCAGGGACCATGGAGGAAAGCCTTCTCCATTGCTTACTTCTTTCTCTGGAACAGCATTCCCCTGATGATGATAGGATTTCAGAAGGACATTAAGACCTCTTTTTTAAAGAGAGGCTTGTAGGGGTGATCTAGGGGTGATCTGTGTGTGTCTCTCCTGGAGAAGAAGGGTTGGAATGGTGGTGGTAGTTTGTCGGTGCTATATTTTGCTATAAGTTGAACATATTTTTAAATATATATTTCAATACTGTGATTTCTTTAAAAAATCTGCCTATTGGAGCTGAAACTGTATGGTACTTGGAGTTGTTTTTGACTGGACTGGCATTTAAGTCTCAGTAGCAAATAAATATATCAGTGTTCTCAGGTGTGTAGTGATGCCTCATCATCTCTACAAATCTCTGAAATGCTAAGGGAATTTTGGAAGGGTTTAGATTCCATTTTTATTCATTTTACAGGAATCTCATTTCAAAATATCCAAATCAATTTGTTTCAGTTTGGGGTTCAGCCAGATACAAAACACAGGTAGATGGAGAATACTGTCTGGAGCTTTGCACTCAGAAGCTGCATTGCTCTTAAAGAGCTAATCTGCAGCTCATACTGGCTAGCAACCTGGTAGCCACAGCATGTGACTAATCCACTGGGCAAAGACAACTTATTATATATGAGGAGAAGGTAAGATGAAAGAAGACCAGGAAGAAACTGATCCATGCCTGGGTTATTACTACTGCTCTTTGAGGATAAGGAAGTATATGTATACCCTAATTAGTTCCCCACCACCCAATTTGGGATCTTTTAGTGATTCTGGTAGTGACAGGAATAAAGGTGTAAGACTGCTACCTTGTCAATGCTTCCCATTGCTCCTCATCTCACCTTCAAAACAGTGCCTTTGATGAATTACTAGGCTGTGAAATCAAGAAGAAAATTTGCTTAGGTATATTGTAGCCCTGTCACAGAGGAGTCATGAAAGGTGGAGAAGCAAATTTTAGCTCAATCAAGTTTGTAGACTTCCCTGAAAAGGAGAAACCAGGCATAGTAGAAATCTTGTGAAATAGTTAAAATGAGATGGCAGTGTAATGTTTCAATCCTCTTCCTCCGTTCCACATGAATTGTTTGTAAAGATGTTAGGGAGGACAAGGTCTTTTCTTCTTGAGAGGAAAATTTAGGAGAATACAAAATAAGGCATTAGGGTGAGAACCCAATCAAAGAAGGAGAAATGTATCTGGCCTGGGTTCAAGGAGAATCTACATACATTATCATTCTTGGGATGATAAGCACAAAACAAGGCAGGGCAAGAAATGGGATGGAGATGGAAAAAAAGCAAGGAAGAAAACAGGAAGAGCAAGAGAAAAAGTCACATTTTAAGCTGATTGCAAGCGATCCAATTGGAAGCTCACTTGCTGACACCAAGCTCACAAAGATTTTAGGCATCAATTATTGCTTTTCAAAATTTACCAGGACATAAGATTGTTTTATGTGGATGAGTAGCTTGTTCACCCTGAAGCCGGGTGGAATTTAATTAATGTACTCAGGGAGTACAACTGTACTGAATGATCACCAACAATCTAATCCATAAAACATAAGCTGTTACAAAGAGAAACTTGAAGATAGCAAAAGAAACTTCTTAAGAATTTAGGTGGACTAGTAAATGAACATTTCTTCAGTTAGCTCCCTTTCTCATTATTTACATGTATCTTTTGGTTTAGGCTTAGAGGCAAGCCTTGCTTCATCTCGAATTGCTACTGTTTGCGCTATTGGATATAACCCTTTAGGGGCTGAGATAAAGTGAGCTGAGGAAGGGAAAAGGAGCAGAATGGATAAATACATAAAATTTGCCCTCTCCAGAGTCTCTGTCCCCCTTTAAAAGAAAGTTTGAATATGGTAACTTTTATAAATAATACAACTGGGGGCAACATATCTACCTCTGAAATAAAGAACATGGGATCTGGTGTTTTATGCTATCTTGTAGGCATGGAGGCTGGAGATGGCTTAGTTGTCACCAATTGTAAGACTAAAAGCCATTTACTGTTTTGTCCTGTGTCTCTGTCTGTAACAACTGGGCCATCTCCAGCCTCCATGCCTGCAAGATACCATGCTATTTTACTTCTATATCAGAAGTAGTGTGCTTCTGAATGCCAGTTGTTTGTAGGTGCTATTTTGCTTGTATTCTGCTGATAGCTTCTCAGGGGTTTCTATTTGGCTATTCTGGGGACATAACACTGGACTGGAAGAACTTTGTTTCCTCAGGCATGGTGCTTCTCATGTTCTGAGGAACAGAATGGAGCCAGTAGCGCATCAGACTGTACTGAGAATATGCCAGACCCATAAAGCAATTATTAGCAGATACTCATCTTTCCCACCTTACAAATATTCTCCTCTTGCTTTCAACTTCAGTAGAGAATGTTGCCTTGAGCCTTATTGATTGCTTGATCTGCTAGGGCTTGCATAAGCATCAATCATTCCTGGATTCTCCCTGGCAAAAATTGACAGGAGGTCATTTGACCTGTTTTCAAAAGCTTTGGCTGTTGGCCCAAGAAATCATTGATTTTATTTTTGGAAAAAAATACAGCAACTTCTCTTGAGATCTTGCCCCAAATCTCCTCTTGTGGTCCTCCAGCTACTTTACCTGAAACCTAGGGAGCAAACTTAATGTGTTTCAGTTTCTTAAATAGAAGCTGAAAATTTGTCTTTTTGGTTAGACTTTTAACTCAATTGATTTTGTGCCATAGTCTTGAGGTGTGTAATCTATAGATTAGCCTCATGATTCTTGGTGATTAATTCATTGAATGAACAAATGTTTCAGATACAATGAAGGCTGTTAAACATAGATGTAATATTGTTAGTGAGACAAGGAGGTTCCTTAACCCCACCTGTAAATAGGGCAGTGCTTTTCCTTCAAAGAATCACTGGTATATGATGATTACATTATTTTGAGCTGGAAGCTGTTGTACTCATGTTGTCAAGTCTCTTCAGGTATCTCTTTCAATCAGGCAACAGCAAGCAAAATTTGTTGTTGTTGTTGAAGGCTTCAATCCTTTGTTGGAAGCCACATATCAGTTGATGGGTAGGTTGAAGCTTAAATTGGACAGGACTACTTTCTGTTTACCCACTTAGTGGATCTCTAGAGAGTAGCTGCATGTTGTCTAAACATGGGTGATTTTCTCTAAAATAGGATAACATATTCTCTGTTAACTTTTTGCATGGTTTTAGCAAAGTATTTTAATCAAAAAAGTACCTTGACAAACCAGTCTCAATTAAACAATACAATTAGCTCTGATCAGGTAGGGGACATGACCATACTTCATCCAAATAATTTAAAAAGGGAGAAACTAACATGAAAAAAAAAATAAGCATCTTAGTCTATCTTCCTGTGTTTCTCTACTCAACTAGATGTGTTGAAAGAGTCAAGTTATAGTATCAGAGATCTAAACTGAATACTTGCAGAGAACCTGACATTGATCTGAGGACCACCTGTGACCTTCAGATTACCTCTCACTGTTTTAAATTTATATTTTATGTGCCTTCTCAACCACTAATATATTTCTTTTTGTCTTTAATAAAACAGCATTCTCCACTATTCCATCTATGGCTCACAAGGTGAGAAATTTAGGTAGAAGTAATTTCAGTGGACATAATGCAGCCCTTTCTCTAGAAACATACCTAGTCCATGATTAAGGCACCTCTGTCACATTTCTTTTTCTGTACAATCATATTTCTCCTTCCTCTGCGAAGAGTGAAAGGCCACTGGTTACTCATTTGCAACTGAAAGTTTTGTTGCTAGCCAATTTGTGGATACTGTGGAATCCTTAAAGCTGAGTGGATCTCAACATCATCTGTGTTTGGATGAAAGATTGATTTGGAGATTCTTAAAGCTACCTGCCATAATTATAATCTACACTATGGTTCTTATAGATGGTAACTAAGAGCCATATTTAATTTGGGTATGCATTTTTGTCAAGAACTGAAGTGGGAAAGCATTGATATGAAGCATTCATGACGTATCTGCTAGGATTACCTTGAAGAGTCCTCTGCTGAAGTGGAGGAACTTATGCCCCTTCAGAACCAGGACCCTTGGGAAATTGGGGAATCACCAGCATCTGTCAGAGAGGAGCTGGAGATAAACTACTACTACTACTACTACTACTACTACTACTACTACTATTCTATAGAGCAGAGCCAACTGATAGAGGAACTGTCAGAATCCATATTTTGGGGGAAATGTTAAGAGACTGCTGACTACTAAGGTGACAAGAACTAAGGTACAGTGTGTGGTAGGGGATAATACCTGAGAGGTTGTTATAGTTAGTTACTCAAGCTGAATTTGCGGATGAAGAGACACAACCATCATTTTTTGGGGGGAAAAAGTAGAGCACAAAGTGTGGCATAGGGGGTATGTGCCAGATTTAAAAGCGGGAGAGCTGTAGAGACCTGTGTACATAACTTGGAATAAAGGCAGGTGTAGAAGAGTATGGAAATAACTTTCTGGAAAGTATGTGACAGCCTTTGTGAAAACATTAGGTTAGCCTGGAAAGACAGGAGAGAGTGAGGGAGAAACTCAAGACTACCCCCTTTTGAACTTTCTTTGGTATAAGAGAGAAGGAGGGATAAATTCTGTAGGGTTTTAAAGATTCTGCTATTATACCTTATAACAATAAAATACAGTTCCAGTAGTTCCATTTTTTTCCTGATCTGGCCTGCCACAGAGGACTGACAGCAAGCATGTGGTTAGAAATGGAGGGAGAAAACAGACCTTCATTTTTACTGAAAAAGTGAAAGGATTATTTAGGGATGTTAATTCTGCATTGTTAAAGTAACTGGATGAATTATACACGTATTGGGGAAATAATTGTATCGGCTGTTGTGCCTCCCATATGGGTGAAGGACATACGTGAAATGGGAGAGAACACAGAAGCCCCTTTCAATCTCTGTCAAGAGTAAATAAAGAAAACATGGTAAATTACATTCCTTATGAAGATGGAGTGGGCTATAAGCTTGAGCGGAATGACAACTTATCACTTATCTCAGCAGAAAATGTTTCTTTGGGAGAAAATTAGACAACCCTTTGGTGATGACAACAGCTTTCTTCCCAGGCTGGTGGTACTTGGAGAATCTTCTCCTTGACATTGCAGGGGAAATAGTGGCCATGGGATCCCTAATCTGGTCTGTGTGATCCACTTGGAAAACAGACCAAGGTTAACAAGGCAGTATGTCTTCTTGCAAGACAATGAAATATAATGCACTTTTGGAGAAGAACTTGCGTAACAGCTGGGAAAAATGCCTCTGAGCACATAGCCATAAAGATTTTTCACATCCTGGTCCTCCAGGAATTTGTTCAGTCCTCCTTTAAAATATTTAAACCCATAGCCACCACTACATCTCATTGCAACAAGTTCTACACTTCGTCTGTGTGTTGGGTAAAAAGTACTTCTGTTTCTCAGCTTTAAATCTCTCTCTGCATTACGAATGGCCTTTTGTTCTAATGCTATAAGAGGAAGAAAAAAATCTGTTCACATTATCCATACCGGTACTTTTAAAAATTTCTGTTGTTTCCTTTTTGGGGTTTTTCTCCATGCCATAGAACTTCTGGTGCTATAAGATTTCGTCATAGGAGAATTACCTTGTTGTTTGTTGTTGTTGTTTAGTCGTTAAGTCATGTCCGACTCTTCGTGACCCCATGAACCATATTGCGCCAGGCCTTCCTGTCCTTCACTGCCTCCCTGAGTTGGCTCAGTTTCATGTTCATTGCTTCAGTGATGCTATCTAACCATCTCATCCTCTGCCGTCCTCTTCTCCTTTTGCCTTCAATCTTTCCCAGCATCAGGGTCGTCTCCAAAGAGATCTCTCTTCGCATTAGGTGACCAAAATATCTGAGCTTGAGCTTCTTTATCGATCCTTCCAATGAGCAATCAGGGTTGATTTCCTTTAAGATTGACTGGTTTGACCTCCTAGCAGTCCAGGGGACTCTCAAGAGTCTTCTCCAGCACCACAGTTCAAAGGCATCAATTCTTCGGCGCTCAGCCTTTTTTATGGTCCAGCTCTCACAGCCATACATTACTACTGGAAAAACCATAGCTTTGACTATGCGGATCTTTGTCGGCAAGGTGACGTCTCTGCTTTTTAATATGCTATCTAGGCTTGCCATAGCTTTCCTCCCAAGGAGCAAGCGTCTTTTAATTTCATGGCTGCAGTCTCCGTCTGCAGTGATCTTGGAGCCCAAATAAATGAAGTCTGTTACTGCTTCCATTTCTACCCCTTCTATTTGCCAGGAATTGATGGGTCCAGATGCCATGATCTTAGTTTTTTTAATGTTGAGTTTCAAGCCAGCTTTTGCACTCTCCTCTTTCACCCTCATCAAGAGGCTCTTTAGTTCTTCACTTTCTGCCATTAGGGTGGTATCGTCCGCATATCTGAGGTTGTTGATGATTCTCCCTGCAATCTTAATTCCGGCTTGTGATTCTTCCAGCCTGGCATTTCTCATGATGTACTCTGCATATAGGTTAAATAAGCAGGGTGACAGTATACAGCCTTGTTGAACACCTTTCCCTATTTTGAACCAATCGGTTGTTCCATGACCGGTTCTGACTGTTGCTTCTTGGCCTGCATACAGATTTCTCAGGAGACGGGTAAGGTGGTCTGGTACTCCCATCTCTTTAAGAATTTGCCACAGTTTGTTGTGATCCACACAATCAAAGGCTTTTGCATAGTCAATGAAGCAGAAGTAGATATTTTTCTGGAACTCTCGTGCTTTCTCCATGATCCAGCGAATGTTGGCGATTTGATCTCTAGTTCCTCTGCCTCTTCGAAACCCAGCTTGTACATCCGGTAGTTCTCGGTTCATGTATTGCTGAAGCCTAGCTTGTAGGATTTTGAGCATAACCTTGTTAGCATGTGAAATGAGTGCAATTGTGCGATAGTTTGAGCATTCTTTGGCGTTGCCCTTCTTTGGAATTGGAACATAAACTGACCTTTTCCAATCCCGTGGCCACTGTTGCGTTTTCCAAACTTGCTGGCATATTGAGTGCAGCACTTTAACACCATCATCTTTTAGTATTTTAAATAACTCAGCTGGAATACTGTCATCTCCACTAGCTTTGTTGTTAGCAATGCTTCCTAAGGCCCACTTGACTTCACTCTCTAGGATGTCTGGCTCAAGGTCAGCGATCACACCAGCATGGACATCAGGGACATTAAGATCTTTCTTGTATAGTTCTTCTGTGTATTCTTGCCACCTCTTCTTAATCTCTTCTGCTTCTGTTAGGTCCCTGCCTTTTTTGTCCTTTATCATGCCCATCTTTGCACTAAACGTTCCTTTCATATCTCCAATTTTCTTGTAGAGATCTCTAGTCTTTCCCATTCTATTGTTTTCCTCAATTTCTTTGCATTGTTCATTTAAGAAGGCCTTCTTATCTCTCCTTGCTATTCTCTGGAAATCTGCATTCAGTTGCTTATATCTTTCCCTTTCACCCTTGCTTTTCGCATTCCTTCTTTCCACAGCTATTTGTAAAGCCTCATCAGACAGCCATTTTGCTTTCTTGCATTTCTTTTTCTTTGGGAGGGTTTTAGTTGCTGCCTCCTGTACAATGTTACAGACCTCCGTCCATAGTTCTTCAGGCACTCTGTCTACCAAATCTAATCCTCTAAATCTATTCATCACCTTCACTGTGTACTCACAAGGAATATGATCTAAGTCATACCTGAGTGGTCTAGTGGTTTTCCCTACATTCTTCAATTTAAGCCTAAATTTTGCAGTAAGAAGCTCATGATCTGAGCCACAGTCAGCTCCTGGTCTTGTTTTTGCTGTCTGTATAGAGCTTCTCCATCTTTGGCTGCAAAGTATATAATCAATCTGGTTTCGGTATTGACCATCTGGTGATGTCCATGTGTAGAGTCGTCTCTTGTGCTGTTGGAAAAGAGTGTTTGCTATGACTAGCTTGTTCTCTTGACAGAACTCTATTAGCCTTTGCCCTGCTTCATTTTGTACTCCAAGGCCAAACTTGCCTGTTATTCCGATTACTCCTTGACTTCCTACTTTAGCATTCCAATCCCCTATGATGAAAAGGACATCTTTTTTGGTGCTAGTTCTAGAAGGTGTTGTAGGTCTTCATAGAAGCGGTCAACTTCAGCTTCTTCAGCATCAGTGGTTGGGGCATAGACTTGGATGACTGTGATATTGAATGGTTTGCCTTGGATACGCACTGAGATCATTCTGTCGTTTTTGAGGTTGTACCCCATTACTGCCTTTCCGACTCTCTTATTGACTATGAGTGCAACTCCATTTCTTCTAAGGGTTTCTTGCCCACAGTAGTAGATATAATGGTCACCCGAATTAAATTCACCCATTCCCATCCATTTCAGTTCACTGATTCCCAAGATGTCGATGTTCAATCTTGTCATCTCATGTTTGACCACATCCAGCTTGCCTTGGTTCATAGATCTTACATTCCAGGTACCTATACAATATTGTTCTTTACAGCATCGGACCTTCTTTTCGCTTCCAGATACATCCACAGCTGAACGTCCTTTCGGCTTTGGCCCAGCCGCTTCACTCTTTCTGGAGCTACTTGGAAATGCCCTCCGCTCTTCCCCAGTAGCATATTGGACACCTTCCGACCTGAGGGGCTCATCTTCCGGTGTCATATCTTTTAGCCTTTTAACATTGTCCATGGGGTTTTCTTGGCAAGGATACTGGAGTGGGTTGCCATTTCCTTCTCCAGTGGACCACATTTTGTCAGAACTCTCTGTCATGACCTGTCCGTCTTGGGTGGCCCTGCACGGTATAGCTCATGGCTTCACTGAGTTACGCAAGCCCCTTCGCCACGACAAGGCAGTGATCCATGAAGGGGGAGAATTACCTTAGTTCCTTAAATTTTGGTTGCTCTTCTTTGCATCTTTTCTAGTTCTGCAGTATCCTTTTTCAAGCATAGTGACTTGTGCTATGCGTAATATTCCAACTGCACTTTCACCACAAATCTAAATAAAGACATAACTGTGTTGGCTATTTTAGTTTAAATTCATATCTAAAGGTTCCAAACATGAATTTACCTTTTTTATGGCAGTCACACACCAATTTGACATTTTCATCAAGTTCTCCATCTGATCCCTTTCCTGATCAGTCACTAGCAACTATGATCTCACTGATGTACAGTATATTGGAAAATATGGGGTTTCAACCAAGCCTGTCTCACTGAGCGCAAATGGAGGGGTGGCTTCGCTGCGGCCTAGTTTGCTGCTTTGTGTGGGCGGGGCTTGGAGCCTGCCTTTTTTCCTGTTTCCCTCATTTTTTCTCTCTTCTCCTCATGGCTCTCCATGAGGTAGGAATGAATCCTCTCTCCTCCTCATGGTTTTTGAACTAACATTTCTGAACCCCAACATAGTATATGTGAACTTTGAATTTTTTGTGTGTGTCTTCATAATCCTTTTAAAAACTGTATTATACTGGACAGTTTGGTATCATTGACAAACTTAATGTCAGACCCACCAGGTAGGCTGGACCAAGAATCAACTCCACAGTAAGGTTAAGACTACTTTTATTGAGAGTGGCTATTATAATATAATATAATCTTGCAAGTCTGATTATGTTGTGCTCCTTCCTTTCTTATACCCATGTGAATTAGGGAGGTTTCTATCTGAGCTGTTCATGCATACTTGCTGCTGGTTTTGAACTTAAGCCATGTTTTCTCCTGGTTGCCTTGCTAAGAATCTGGCCTATCACTGTCAAAGTCATCTTCCTTACTCTCTACACTTAGCTTCCCTTTCCATTCCTAATGCCATAAATTATAGGTTTAAATTATGAACTTTTTAAAATAATAGTTTTATTGGAGGGCGGAGCTGGCGTCGCGGCGATACGGCGGGGGATCCTGGGCTCCCAGGATCGCAGCTGATATCTCCTCCCCCGGACGGTCCCGACGGACCTAAGCCGTCCCGTAGAGATGGCGAATGCAAAGGGCGCGTCCCGCGGATCTCAGGGACGCCGCAAGTCCCAGATCGATCCCAGGAGAAGCTCTTGAAGCCGACGGAGGAGAGGCAGCCAAAAATGGCTGCGAAAGCCGGGACAGCTCCAAAGGAAGATGGAAGAGAAGGGTGTCAACTGGGTGAGATGGACTTTTACTATGCAACTATGCTTAGAGAACACCTTAAGTAACTTAAAGAGATTTTTAAAAGTGAAGAAAAGTGGATTAAGCGGCGAGATTGAGCCCTATTAAAAAAAAAGAAGGGGGAGAAAATTTTTCTTTTTAACTTTCCCTTTTTAGTGGAATTGATAAGATGTTTTTCTTTTAAAAAAAAAAAATTTTTTTAACTGGATTGGCTTTCTCTTTTTAATATTCAATAACTCTTTATTTTAAGCCTTTTTTTTTTTACTAAGATTTCTTTATTGTTATAAGAAATTTATATTTTTTTTTGACTTTGAAATGGGGAAAGTGGAGTTAAGAGAAAGTAAATGAAAGAAAGTTGCACTGCCATCTAGAGGCTCGATTTAGTGCTTTCTTTTTTCATTGTGACGCACGCTCAAGGACTCTGTGCTTTCTAAAAAGATAGTGGGATGTGCATGTTTATACAGGTGCCATCCGTAACTATAAACAAGAAAGTGAGTTGAAAGCGATTTTGAAAATATTAAGATGGAAAGTTTGAGCTAGTCACAAGAGCCTTGATTAGTGGCAGTAGTTCTTTTTTCTGCTAGAAGCTCTGCTTTGCTCTCTATTCCCCCCCCAGATGGATTTTCCTTTTTTTTTTAAAGAGGCTTAGCCTTTCCCTTCTTTTCCTTTTCTTTTTATTTTTCTTTTTTTTTTTTTCTCCTTTTGCTTCTTTTTTTCTCTTATTTTTGGCAAGAACAAAGATAAAGAATCCTTTGACTCAATGAAGGTTTATCAAGATAACAGACTATACGAGAAACACAATGCAGAAAAAGATCTTTAAACTATTGAGGATGACTATAAAAAATTGGAAGAAGAGCTGCAGAAATTCTCAAAAAAAAAAAAAAAAAGAAAAAGAAAAAAAGACATTAAAGCTAAAATGGACTTAATTAAATATAAACCGGGATCATTGGAAAAGGAAGAAATAGTACAAGAAATCAGAAACATTAAACAGAATTATTGTGAGGCCTATAATCTGAGAATTAAAAGGGTTAATTAACTGATAAATGAAGAGAGACAGATTTGTTCTTGGCACTGAGGGTGAGAAAAAGATTATACAAGATCATAATGGAAAATTGTACTAAGAGAATGCACAAAAAGAAGAAGTAAAACAATATTGAAAGAAACTACTGGAGATGTTTAAAGAAAAAATCAGGGGAATACAACAATGATGGAACTGATAGAAGCTTCCAAAAGCAGAATGTTCAAAAGGACATTTATTATTGCTTTCTCTTATCCAATAATATAGAAAAAGGAATGAACAGTTAGATATCTTGGCATATTGAATGAAAAGGGTGAACTCAAAATTATGCAAGCGCTAGAATAAAGTATAAATCTGAGATATATAGTTAAAAATTGTATAACATGTAGTGAAGAATCTGGTTAGAACTGTAACTTGGTTAGAACTGTAATTGATACTGTAACTGATATTGGTTAGAACTGTAACTCTTAAGAATTGGAAAAATTAAAAAGTACCTATGCAGGAGGAAGTTATTGAAAATTATGGAATGTGCAGAGATGAGTTAAACTGAGATTTGAAACTAGAGTAAGAAGATAAGTAATTTTATTTGACACGGGATTTGCTTTTATTAATGATCAGATGAGAAAATATAGTAATCTAATAGATTAGGAAATTTTATAATAGAAATTTGATATTAATTATTATATATATACACATATAATAGATAGATGGAAATGTATTACTAATCCTATTGAAAGTTAAAATTTTTTGTAATATATGATTTTATAGATTAGCTATGAATGATTAATAATTGTTAATTGATAAGTATACAAGTATATTTTGAATAGATGATATGAGAATTTAAGATTATGAAAGGGGCACCAACGAGTTTAACTGGTTGACACACGGTATAAAATGGAAGATGCTTTTTTATGCCTTTTTATGTTTTTGTTTGTTCATGTTTGTTTTGTGTTTGTTGTAAAAATAAAAAAAAAAACATTAAAAAAAAAAAATAAAATAATAGTTTTATTGAAGTTTTAGATATACAAAACTTCAATAAAATTAATACAAAACTAAAAAAGATGTACAAAAAAAAGAGAGAAATATTAAGAGAAAGAAAAAGAAAAGAGAAAGACATATAAAAACTGACTTTCCCCTCCCTCCAAACAAGTATAAGCATTTATAGTAACTTAAGAAATTCTCTAATATAACAGAAAAAACCCTCTTCCCACATCTCATCCCTAAACAATAGCCAAATTATAAAAAATATTCATCAATCAATCTTACTCCGCAACAGCATTAAGTGTGCCAGTAATAGTAAACTATATATTTTAAGCTTGGACAAATAAGTGTATTTTGCATTTTAACTTAGGTACACTTTTTTCTAATCAGTAAATTATGAACAACTTAAAATGTAGTGATCTCAGCATTGATGGAGGGACCTTCTTTTCAATTTCTGTGCAGTATGAACCTGGTCCATTCATTCTCCCTTTTTAAATTCCTGTTTAAGGGACAAAATAGATGCCTTAAACCTTCAGAGGCTTTAAGGCAGCTATTTGATCCCTGTTATGGAGCAGATGGCTTAATAAGGAGCCCAATGGGTACTTTCAGCTCCTGCAAAGCTTATGGCATGTTTTCCCCTTTAACCTCTCTTCCAACAAACAACAGTGTGAAAATTCTGGTGCTCCTCACTTTGGGGTAGAGGGTCTTTTTTGGCAGCAAGAATTGAAAAAAATAGTGTTGAAATTCAATCCTCCATTCAATCACTTGCTTAGATTAGGCTCCTGCTTGACAACCAGAGCCTCTCAGCTCCATGTGGCTCCCCACCCATTTTTCACAGCTCTGGGAATCCACCATGATCACACCACCAAACTTTAGCAGCAAAGTATGAAAAATTTTTGCTCTATTTTGTTCACTCTTCAATCCCAAAATAGGGGCAAAAAAATTGCCCCCCTCCTTCAGTGATATCCCTGCATTGCTGTTATACCCCCTTCAGTTTAGGGCAGCTTCAGTGATGTCACTGCATTGCTATCATACCACTTGCAGTTTAGGGGCACTTAAAAATAAGCAAAGATATAAAAAACATGGCCCACCTATTATGCTGATGAGCTGTCTATTACAGTATATCAGTATTTCTCAACCTTAGCAACTCTATGTGGACTTCAACTCCCAGAATTCCCCAGCCAGCATGAATTCCCGGGGAATTCTGGGAGTTGAAGTCCACACATCTTAGAGTTGCCAAGGTTGAGAAACACTGCTGTATATATTCCAAAATGGTCCTAGCCACTCCTTGAATCTTCCTTGGCAATTCCAAGAAAACAGAGCTAGCCCAGTATGAAATTGTACCATTTGTTCTCTTTGCCACAGAATTACAGTGGTACCTCGGGTTACGATCTTAATCCGTTCCGTGACTCTGGTTGCAACCCGATTTGGTCGCAACCCGAAGCAAATGTTCCCATAAGGTTCAATGTAATTACCGTTAATCCGTTCCGGCGTCCGCGGACCACACGTCGGGTGGAAAAACGGCCGCGGACCACGCGGCAGGGCGGAAAAACAGCCGTGGACCACGTGGCACGGGCGGAAAATGGCCGCAGACCATGTGTCATGGCAGAAAATGGCCGTGGATCTGGTTCGTAACCTGAGGTAAATTTTTGCGGCCGGAGCTGGTCGCAACCTGAAAAGTTCGTTAGCAGAGGCGTTCGTAACCCGAGGTACCACTGTACAACAAAACCTCCCAGTAGAGGTTCTTTTGGGGCCTTTTTTTTTTTTGGACTTTTCCGACTTGCCTAAATACAGTGCTGTTAACTGTCCATTTGCGTCCTCTTTGGTCTAGTGCTATTTTTAAATAAGGCATTTTGCATAATGAGCAGCAGTTAGGAAAACCAATTGTGTGTTGTGGGAGTGACCTGGCAACTTCAAATAAGCTTGAAAAACCTTTGCAAATGGAGAAAGGAGAGGCTCAGGCTGGATGTCACTGAATCAGCCTGCCCTATCTCACACTTCACAGGTGCTGGGCTGGTTGCCTGATGTGACTGTCACTATTTCTACAATGTTAATTGGACACCTGAGCGGAATACAAAATGTGCTTGGCAATGTTGCCTGTTGGTGGAATGCAGAATGACCAGTCGTGAAGAGAAAAGCATTTGCAGTGATCTGTGGTGAGAATGTCCCTGGAGTAGACATTGTGCAGAAGGCTTCAGGACTTCTCCATATGAAACAGTATGAATTGGGAGAACCTTTCAACAGGGTTAACTAAAGGGCAAAAAGGTTACTTGCTAGATCAAACTAACCAATAGATTATCTGTAGCTCATGGTTGGAGTGATATCTTTCCTTGGATGGCAAGTATCTCTGATTGTCTGAATGCAATCTTCCCAACTCAAGGAAGAATTTACTAATAATTATCCAGATGCAGAATACTAGTAGTTTTGGCCTTAAAAACAGCTTGGTAAAGAAAAATTAGTATTGTAATGTGTTCATTTCTTAAAATATCTGAATATCATTAGCATGCCAGCAACCAAGAGGTCCAATTCAACCACCAATCTTTCCTTCTGTTTTTAAGACAAATGAATTGTTCCTCCCTAATACAGATAAAACAGCTTACTTCCACCTGAGTACCCTCCATGTGCATGGACTTCAGATCTCAGAATTCAAGCCACCTTGGATGTTGCAAAGAATTCTGAGAATTCTTGAATTCCACACATCTGCAGATACTCTAGGTGATGAAAATCTGATCTAGGGGGAAAGAAGGGAGATCTGACTGTTCAGTTGCACTGAGACAAATAACATGATTTAATTAAGATGCCTGTAATTAATAGCAACATGTCAAGCTGGGAAGATTGTCCTCCCTCCCCCCCGCTCTTGTGTTTCCTTGAGATGACAAGCTTGTTTTGGGTGCTTCTTTGCAAGTAAACAAAACTGCAGAACAGCCCCACTCATATAGAGACACACAGCAATATCAACAGATTCCTACTGATTCAGATACGTGCAAAGCCACTTTCAATGAAAGAGAGTAAACTGAACAGAAAAGTTGTAATATTGCATTTACATGTCCTGGGAACCAACAAAACTGTGAAATTCATTGTGGAAACTGGTTTGCCAGTGCTACCTTCTGTGGTGTTTTTTGACTTCCCAGTTAGCCTATAGTTGTGATATTTCCTCCTCTGACCATGCTTTGGTTTTTGAGATCAACTGCTGTCTTTATATCTTCATTCAGTTCTGGAGTATAATCTCTTTTGGACATCATCAAAACCTGATTCTGAATATGTCAGAACTGATGCAGGAAGACTTGCCTTTTCTTTTAGGGTTGATTTGATTTGATTGATTATGTGCCATCAAGTTGTTGTTGACTCTTAGTGACCACATAGGTAGATTTTCTCCATGATGATCTGTCCCTAATCTGGTCCTTCAGCACTTACAATGGCACCCTGTTGCACTGTAAGTGAGTCCATCCATCTTGCTGCCGGTCATCGTCATCGTCTTCTCTTTCCTCCCACCTTCCTCAGCATTAGAGATGTCTCCAGAGAGCTAGGTCATTGCACAATGCATCCAAAGTAGGATAATTTGAGCCTGGTCATTTGTGTCTCAAGTGAGAACTCTGGGTTGATTTGTTTTATGATCTATTTGTTTGTTTTCTTGGCTGTCCACAGTATTCTCAGGAGTCTTCTCCAACACCAAAGTTCAAAAGCGTCAATACGCTTCCTAGCTTTTCTCTTCAAAGTCCAACTTTTGCTTCCATAGAGTGTCACATGGAATACCATGGCTTGCACAGTTTGTAGGAAGAGACACATCATGGCATTTGAATGTCTTTCCAAGGCATTCATGGCTGCTTCACCAAATGCTAGACTGTGGAGTACTTCTTGACTGCTTTTTCCTTTACTGTCGATGGTTGATCCTAAAAGGCAGAAGCTTTCCACCACTTCAAAATCTTCACTGTCTGTTTTAAGGCAGGTTGTTCTATCTAATATGATTAAATTGGTATTCTTTATATTTAATTTTAGTGCTGCTTGATTTTTATTACTAGGGTGTGCTGATACTTTACATTTTTAGCTATCAGGATCATGTCATCAGCATAGCAAGGGTTATTGATGTTTCTTCCTCCAATTTTAAAACTATGCTCATCTTCTTCCAGCCCAGCTTCCTTTAATATATATTCAGCATATAGGTGGAATAAATAAGGGAAGACTACACAGCCTTGTTTCACTCCTTTGCCCACCTGGAGCTAGCCTGTTTTGCCATGTTCTGTCCATACTGTGGCTTCCTGACCTGTATATGAGTTTCTCATAAGGACAATGCGATGTTCTGGGATTCCCATTTTTCTGATCACTTTCCACGGCGATCAATGAAGCACATAGTGTCTTCTTTTTGATATTGTTTGGTTTTCTCCATTATCTAGCATGCATCAGCAATAATGTCTCCCGTTCCTTGCCTTTTCTAAAGCTAGCTTGAACATCTGGCATCTCTTTTTCCAAGTAGGGCTCTAATTTGCATTGGATGATCCTAAGCATTATTTTGCTGGCATGTTAAATTAAGGATATTGTACACATTTTGTTAAGTCTCCTTTTTTGGTATTGGAATGTAGATTGATTTCTTCCAATCAGTTGGATACTGTGTCATTATCCAGATTTGCCGGCATAGCTCGGTTAGAACTTTGACTGATTCTTCTTCTATTGCTTGCCATTCTTTTAGGGGTGCAATATGTGAATATGCTGCAACATTTAACAACCAAGGTTTTCCTCAGTATAACACATTTCAGCCTAGGAATTTCCTGCTTGGAATACTCTAATATTAGCTATGCCAATAAAGCAGTGTAATATTGTGTTTTTATATCTTAAATTCACTGCTTTATTCATCATTTGTTTTGGCAATACACTTTCTGTTTCTACAGGACTGCTCCTTTGGGGACTATAAATTGAATATATATATATATATATATATATATATATATATATATATAGTAAATAATGCAGGAATGAGATTTCTGTTTCAGAGGCTGCAATGACACAGTTCACTGCACTTTAAATCAAAACCTCTTTAAATACACACATATACATGTTGCTGTCTAGGCAATAAAATATACATGTTCCTAGAAATAGGTTATGCTGGAATGCTGCTTTAGGTTCTAGTTGCCATGCTATGAAGATACCCTACTAACCATTGATTGGGGAGATGTGACATGTCCTCATAATGGAGCTTCTACTTCATGGCCAGCCCATTGCTGAGGTAGGCTGAAGACAAGCTAAGGCAGTGTTTCTCAACCTTGACAATTTGATGATGTGTGGAGTTGAAGTCCATACATCTTCAAGCTGCCAAGATTGAGAAACACTGAGCCAAGGTGTTCCAGTATGAAACGACTGTATTCCATCCTCTGTTAGCAGAAGACTCCTCAAGAAGACATTCTAGGCTGCATAGAGAAGTTATCTTCTAGAAGTTGGGGATTTGCTGAGCTCCAATTGATGATCTGCTGCATGACCAGTCCTTCCTATCCAGCCACTGGATATGGTGCCTAGTTTTCAGTAGCTGCCAGGGGGGTTCGATACCTCACTGGCTTAGCCTCTTTTTTCTTCCTTGGTGTTCCAGTTATGGGAATATGAACTTAATAGAAGATTGATCATAGGTCTACCAGGAGGTCAATATTCCCATTGGTACGTAATACAAAAGACTCTGCAGTTCTCATGTGGCAGCCTCCCTCCCTCATTGTGCACAAGGATTGACTTTTCATTAAGGGGCTGGAAGTTACATTATGTTTTTCTCAAGTTCTGTCCATTGGAAAATCAAGACTATATTCTTATGGCTAGAGCTTAAAAAAAAAAAAGATGCCATTTTCAGGAAAATACATTAACATTGCTGTGTGGGGGGGGGGGCAGGGTTGTGGAATCTGTGGTTCTCTAGAAGTAGCTGAAGTATGGTCCCCATTTTCCTTTGACTTTGGCCATGTTAACAGGACTGTTGGGAGCTGTTATTTGGCAACATGTTAAGGACCAAAGATGCCCCATCCATGTTTTACAAACCTCTTTAAATATTATTTGTGGCAGCGAATATCACTTGATCTGGCAGTTACCAATATGCATCTACCAAAGCTCCCTCTCTGCTTTCCTTACTTTGTTCAGAGCACTCACTGACAATCTAATCAATTTTCATATCCCATTTCGCTTCAACTCAATAGTGGGTGGCGATCCCTCCATATTTTTGTTGCTGTTTATGAAGCTGACTGCCCTTCACACAGGCCACATTGCCAGCAGCTCAAACATCTGGCAAATGCAAGCAGACAAAGAGAATATTACGTGAGTGGCAGGGAGAGCTGCATCATGTACCATGTTTCCATGCTGAATGACTCATCTGGCTTGGAAAGATTTACTTATGAGACAGACAGTTTCTCATTTCATTCATGGATCTCTCTAGTGGGACCTGCTTCATGACTTACTGGAAATGACTCATTCTCTAGAGGGGGTTGTTCTGAAAACTGTGGACAGGACCAAACAACACGTGTGCACACCCATTGCTTTGAAGACAAGGATCCTTTAAGAAATATGAAAGTAGGAGCCTGATAGAATTTCATAGATAGATGCCAGCAGGGAGGTTTAAGATGAGAATTGTAACAGCCCTGTGCTAGTGCAAGGATTTCTCCTTGTCTGACTCCTCATTGTTGGTTGTCTCCAGGTAGCATCCCAAACTAGGATGCTGAATCCTACTTAAATTTCAAAACCTTCATTCAATAAAGTTGCTCAGCTTTTCAGCATAAGTAGATGGAGCTAATTTGGAATGGTTTAATGTTTAATGTTAACTGAATCAGAATAGGCAATGTGGTGCCCTCCAGATGCTTTGGACATTAAGTCTCACAATCTTTGCTGGATGGTGCAGAAGGATGCTGATGTCCACGATGTCTGGAGGGCCTACCTTTCATGCTGTAGCCATGAAGTAGATAGGCTCTGTGAGGATTGTGATTTGGGCAGACAAAAGTATAGTCAGATGGTGGAGGAAAGCTTAAAACACATCTTGAAAGGTAAGTGAATAAATAGCAATGTGAATAATGCACCCTTCTGTGGCCTACCATCCTCCAGATGTATTGGGATCCAGAATTTCTGATTGGCGTAGTTTTGCATGAAGAAGGTATTGGGTTTAATTTTACTCATCTCCACATGGGACTCAAGAGCTTCTACCAGGCAGTGTTCATAAGACTGGGTCAGGTAGACCAAGGATGGGACTTGGCATAAGACAACTATCCATCTTTCCTAAGTTAAGTTGTGAATGTGATCCTCATGAGAACATAAGCAGTGCACTGCTGAATTGGACCCCTGGCCATCTAGTCCAACAGTCTGTTCTCACAGTGACCAACCAACTCCACAAGGAAGCTCATTAGTTTTCCAGCAGATGGCCATCAAGGCTATTATTCATTGATCCCTAAATCCACAACTCCTCGGGCAAAGGAGGAGAAGAAATATTTACCAGGATCTTCTGTTTGACTCTCTTAAGTGAACACTCTGCCAGGGATATTACCAGCTAATTTCTGCTTGCAAAGCATGTGGTTTGCCACTAATCAGTGCCCTCCCCCATACATTAAACAGCAAAAGATTCCTTCCACAGCTGCTCTCACATTACTAGAAAAAATTGAGCATAGGGAAGACATTTTGACTTCATACATACATGCCCATCATGCTGTTCCCTTTTATGGTAAACAACTTATACAAGGTGCAAGAAAAGAATAAGGAATAAACAAAAGAAATTAAATGCAAGAGATAAAAGTACAATGTGTGTTAATATACTGTGTTAGTGGGATGTGCAACAGTATGTTGGCTTGCAAGACAGACTTTAGAATTAGAGATCCTAGCTTGCACAGAATAGTGTGAGCAAGTTTGGGATGAAAGTAAGCTTTAGTTGTATTTGTGGCATACTAGCCATAAAAACAGCCAGAACTGACCAGGTTTCTGATGTTACTGTTAACAGGAAATACTGAATATGGCACAAGTAAGACTAAGTCTGCTACTAAGGCTATTCTTTCTTTATCTTACTAAAAAGCATTGTGTGAAAAATTTGTTTTTGGATGATGGACAGTGGAGCACAATATTCACAGGCAATTGGATTGAAAATGTAAAAGCAGGAATGTTAAGAAATAAATGGGGGAGTGGAGGAACTTACCAATGAAAGAGCAGTTTTGTCTGTTGCTTATTTTCAGCTTCTGCCATTGGTTTCTTTTTTCTGGAAAGAGCCCTAATTTGTCTACCTGCAGGAAACAGTCTTTGCTTCTTAACCAGTATCATTGCTTTTCAAGAGAGAGACTCTGAGAAAGAAAGCTAAGATAAACCCAGAGGGGGCTGAGTTGTCATCCTCTGGGTGACTGGTTTGAAGAGCCCTGAGGGAAGGGGTGGGGTCAGAAAAGATGGCCAGGCTTTGGTTCAGTCTCTTTCTGCTAGAGAGCTGCAGACGGGTCTACTGGGTTTTTTGTGGCTTTTGTTCAACAGTAGATGGCAAAAGGTTAAATAGTTACATTAACTCATTCTTAATTATTCAAAATAGAGATAATTATGTGAGTCATTTACATGAAATTAACTCAAAGGATGTGCCACCATTCCCATTAATTGCTGAATAACTCCATTTCCCCTAATTAATGAGTGTTACTCCTAGAACATTACCATTTAATCTAGTAAGAAAGATCTCTGTTTTAGAACATAATTTCAGTTCAGTGTTAATGTCATGGGAAGATAGACAGGAAGGCATTCCTTAGAAGAGGAGGTGGAGAAGCCAGCATGTATGACCTCCCACCCCCTGCACACACACATTCTAACACTTACAGAGAGGTTTACCATAACTGAAATACAACAGGAACACTAAACACTTCAGCTGCAGATGCCAATAACAAGACTGAACCATTCCTTTCAAAATTAAGAGCTAACAGGGATGTATGGTAGGGGCATGAATGAAAGAAAGAGACAAATTCAGTTGTTCCAAATATAGAATAAACAGCCCACGTGGAATGTTCCATCAGAACACTTTGAGTGTCAAGGTGACAAAAATTGAAATGTTCTGCCTGTCAGGCCTAGCCCAAGGAACTCCAGGAGACCATGCAGAATCAATCCAGCAAGGTTTATTAGCTACAACCCCTTAACAAGAATGTTCCCAGAATGAAACCAGTTCCCAGGCTCAGCCAGTTCACACCGATGGATTTTCTTAAGGAGGTGCCAGTCTCCTCCGCTTATCTCTTCCTCGCTCCTCTGGAGATGACAGCACATTCTTTACTCCCCTCCCACCATTCCAGTCCATCACACTGCCTTAGGGAATAGTAGGAATTAGAAACAAGTCTCTGCATCTCTCTCTACTTTCTCATCCTAAAACCACAAGAGTAGGTGCAAATGTAATCCAGGCTGACTGCTATTTCCTACCCAAATTGTGGAAATATTGATCAAAGGGATTTTTTTTAAAGAAATTAAAAAATTTCAAAAATCCCCAAAGCAGAAAATGAAGTTCATTACTGCTTACCTCAATAATGTTTTTTTTTCTAATTCAGCATAGATTGTCATCTCCTCTTCTTTTGTGTCCCTAGAATACGAGAAAGAGAAAGAGCAAGGAGCTTGTTTCGAGTTGTCATTGTTCCCCATGGCAGAACACTTGAAACAATATAAAAACACACACTGTCCCAAGCATAGTACCTATGATCATTACTATTCCCGGGCTGCTGCAGGATGCCCAGTTCCTTACTGATGCATTTGATATGGTCATTTGACTAATCAATAAACAATAAACTGAAACTGAAACCATACAATTATGTTAGCCAGAAGTTAGCAGTCCAATACATTTCAGATACCCATGATTGTACTGACATATGTAGTTCCTGCAAACTTAAAAATAATAATGATGCTTATTTTGTGAGAGATATTTGAACTGTTTTAAAAAATAGCAAATTAATCCAGAATAGAGAGGATGGAATTATGAGTCAAAAGATGTGAAAGTGTCCCTGAGTTTCAAAGAAGAACTGCTAGACAGTATATGAGTTTTGCAGAAGACTATTGTTTAACTTGTTGTAGACGGATATCACAAGAGAAGCTAATTTCACTTGCCAGCTCAATAGCAATAGTGATCATTTCCAGTATTTGTGCAGGAATCTGCCTGAAGCACACTTTAGAAGAAGATTCATCTTAAAATGAAGAAAAACTATTATCTCAATGGACATTGTGGGTGGTTCTGCCATCTAGGCATATGCCTCAGTTTGACAAATCCCAAACAAAACTCTGACAGGTTTGAGTTTCATTTAGAGGGGGGAAAAAGACAGTTCTGAATTGTTCTGATTTACCTGGATCTTCCTTAACTCTTTGTGAATGTATCAAGACAAGGTACAGGTAAACTGTGTACCTGTAAACATTTATATAGAGAAAAAAGCCAGGGTTGAGGGAGAGAAGTTGATATTTTTTATGACTTGATAAGGCTCAGTTCTACTCACAGGCAATAGAGCCCCAGTCTTTTGGAGAATGGATAGTGAAGTAATATCTCAACCTCTCTCCTAAGTTTTTCAACTGAGCAGGAGTATTGAAAGACCTGTACTGATGTACCAATAACTAACTCTCTTAAAATTTCCTGGTGGCTTCATCAACACGATCCTCCAGTTTTCTCTTTATGGAAGAGATTTGCTATTGTCTTTTACTCAGATGTTTTTTGCCTTCTCAATCTACCTACAGTTCTGGGATTAACAGGTGGTGTTCCTTCCAAATGTTAATCAACCTCAACCCTGTTCAAATAAGGTTAGCCAAATGAAGTACTAGGTGAAGGTCCTGGAGCTAACTGTTCCATATCAGTTCCCTTCTTTATTTTCAGCCAATTGCTTCTTAAGACTCTTTCCTTCTTAATCCATTTCCATTTTAAAATCCAATTCACAATGTTTGATTTTATTTTTAGTGCTGTTTGAGTCTCTCCTGCATGAGAGTTGATTGTTAATGGTTATATATAGGCAATGCCATTTCCCATATCTCTGCCTCTCTTATCTCAATTTTGGCTCTAGATGTATAGCTTTGATTTTCTTTTAAGCTGAGTGTTTTCTGTTTTGGTTTCATATGTCTCCAGACTCTAGCCTTTGTTATACTTTATCTTCTGTCTGACTCTAAATTCTTTATGGTAGGTATAGAGTGTTACACATACAGACACAAATATAGAGTGTCCTATAAACAGCAGTGGGAAGAGTCATTATTAAACATCCATTAAGTTCTTCCATTTGTATTTTATTCAGTACAACTGCTTAGAATTTTTACAGATTATGTATACCCCCCCCATTCACTGCAAAACAATTGCCCCCCCAAAAAAACATGGAGAAAGGTAACCCAATATTTTGTGAGTCTTTTCCATCACTTTTAAAGATTCAATGCTGTATCCATTTATTTGGGAGTAAGTCTTAGTACTTAGTAGATAAAGGCATTTCTTAGTAGACCCGCATATGCTTCTGCCAGAACCTATCATTCTGAAATTGTATGGATTTTTTCCCCGGAAGAAAACTTAGTGATATAAATTGTTTTCATGGAAATTGCCCACCCCAACTGAAACAAGTCAACAATAGTACAGAAGGGATAAATAAATGCTTTTTATGATTTTAAAGTAATCTCAAATAATAAAGACTACTTTCAAATCAAATCACCACACATATGTGACATTTGGCATCCTTCTCCTCTCAGAAAGAGCTACTCTCTGCCTGCAATTTCACCCCATTCTAATAAAAAGCAAATGTGTTGCAGCCATTTGTTGATTTCCCAGTTATAGTCAGTGGTGAGGGACCAACCCTGGATTTTCTCAACAAGATTCCGATTTGGACCAATAAAGCAGCTCAAGTTGGGTTGCTTTTCAAATTGCTGAAGTAGGCTATGAACCAAATAGCACACACTCTTTTTGATTCCCAGCCTCTAAACCTACTTACTTTTAATCAGCTCCTAGGGGATAGCAATTAAGGTATATACTGTGTTCAGATGCTGTGACATGTCTATATCTACAAATATCAGAATCATGCAGGCAATGGTTGTGCCTCTGACACTTTATGGAAGCAAAAGTTGGACTTTGAAGAAGCAGAATAGAAAGAGTATGGATGTTTCTGAACTGATATTTGAGCATGGTCATTTGTACCTCGAGTGAGAACTTTGGGTTCATTTTTTCTATCATCAATTTGTTTGCTTTCTTGGCTATTCATGCTGTTCTCTGGTGTAAGACTCATGAGAATATCATGGATAGCCAAGTAAACAAGCAAACTGATCTTAAAAATATCAATCCAGAGTTCTCACTCAGGGCACAGATGAGCAGACTCATATACATATTTTGGACATGTTATGCAAAGATGTTCCCTAGAGAAGTCTGTAATGCTGAGAAAGGTAGAAGGAAAGAGAAGAAGAGGACAACTGGCAGCAAGGTGAATGGACTCAGTTACAGCAATGATGGGTTTACTGTTGTAGACTTGAACAATCAGTTTGGGGACAGATCATTTTGGAGAAGGTCTATATTTGTGATTGCTAAGACAGCCAGTTTGGTGTAGTAGTTAAGGCACCAGGCTAGAAACCAGGAGACTGTGAGTTCTAGTCCTGCTTTAGGCGCAAAGCCAGCTGGTGATCTTGGGCCAGTCACTCTCTCTCAGCCCTAGGAAGAAGAAGGCAATGGCAAGTCACTTCTGAAATCTTGCCAAGAAAACTTCAGGGACTTCTCCAGGCAATTGGAGTCAACACTGATTTGAAGGCACATACACACCCAAAAAGCTGACACTGACTTGATAGAACATAAACAATCAATCAGTCAGTCAGAGGATTAGTTTGAAGATCCTCCTATTTTCTTTTTCTATTTTTCCAATTCCACTGTACACATCTAACTGCAATTCCAGAGATTCATACCCTTTTGACTTTCAGCAAACTGCTAAAGATCTGTTTGTTCTCCCAGGTGTTGGATTAGGATGGTGGTTGAACCTTTTTGGTTCGTTTTTTTGTTGTTTGGTCTTTGGGGTTCTGTCTTATAATGAGGCTGAGTTCACATATTATGTTAAGTCATGATATAGTTTGACTGGTTTTGGTGAAGCTATGATGTATGAACCCAGATAGTTGTGGTTATTCCACAAATAATTGTTAAGGAAGCCATCGTTTAGTGTAATATATCAACTCATTCTGAAAATTGCATTGAAGAACCCATGGAAGAATATCTATGAGCCAAATGAAGGGTTTAAAGACATTCTTGGAGACAAAGATGCTGTTGCAGACTTCTGTTTTACTTTACAGGCAAGCTTCCTCTTTCCTTTTTTTTTTAATTAAAAAAAAATCTTTTTAAAATTAAAGTGGAGTAGCAAAGAGCTGCTGAGTGCTAAACAAAGCATCTGCAGGCATAGTGGTACTATGTTGCCTACCTCCAAAACATTAATTTCACTAATTACTGATGTCCTCCCAAACCCTTGATAATTCATCACAGGTTATTCAGATAAAGTTTAAAAGAAAAGATTTAGGAAACTGGATATGTTGGTGTTAAGAAGGCTGAGTGGAAATATGATAAAACCTGAATGGATATCATACATATCCATTCTAGAAGAAGATCAAAATCTGTTCATCATCACAGAGCAGAGAATAATGGATTTAAGTCACAAGAAAGCAAAGTCCAATAAAATGTTAGGAAAAAATCCTAACACTTTGGCAGTGGAACCAGTTACCCAAAGAAGTGGTGGGTTCCCATTCATTCGATGTGTTCAAGCAAAGGCTAAGTGGCAACTTTTTTAAAAAAGAAAAACTCTTGGGTGTCTTCTACCCAAATAATAACCAGGTCTGACTATGCTTAGCTTCTAATATCGGCCAAGATCAATAATGTGCTACCATCTAGCTGAGCAGCTATCTGTTGGGAATACTTTAAACTGGATTCCTGCACTGAGCAAAGGGCTGGATACAATGTTTAGACAATCTTTTAAATCTATGATTCTGTGCCAAGAAAAGGTCCACTGTGGAGTCCTTGGGGTTCTCTGAGCTTGGTTGTTTTCTTGCAAACGTTTCGTTACCCAGCTAGGTAACATCTTCAGTGCTAGAAGAGATTGGGGTTTGCTCTCTATTTATATACAGTAGCTTGTCCTGTCAGTGGGGGTGTTGTTTTCTCCTTGGTAGTTCCTTAATTAGGCTGTTGTTTACTGCTTGTTTGTCTGGTGTTAATCCTGGTGTTAATCCCTGCTTATCTGGGTGTCGATTGCTGGTGAGGAGATGTTCTGGTCTTTTTGTTTCCTTTTTATTGTCTCTTTTGAATAATGTGTAGATGTTGTTTATCTCTATGTGCCTGTTGATGGCTGCCTTGTCTGAATACCAAGCTTTCAGGAATTCCCTCACGTTTTTGGATTTAGCTTGGTCTAAGATGCTGACAGTTTCCCAACTGAAACTATGGTTAAATCTGTCCATGTGTTGTGAGATTAAGGAGTTTTCATCGTGTCTTTGACTGCTGGTTGGTGTTCATGGATGCGCTCTGCTAGCCTTCTGCCTGTCTGTCCTACATAGTGGCTGTTACAATCTTTATATTATATGTACTAGATGACTCTTGTCTTTTCTTCTTGGGCTACTGGGTCTTTTGGTTTACTTAAGATGTTTTGGAGGGCTTTAGTTGGTTTGTGCACTACAGAGATGCCATGTGGCTGTAATAGTCTGTTGGTTGTTTCTGAGATGTTTCTGATGTATGGCAGTGTTATCCTTTTCATAGCTTGTGCTGGTTGTGTTGTAGTAGGTTGAATGGTCAGACACTTTTTGATAAAGTTGTGTGGATATCCATTTTGTTGGAAGATGTTCTATAGGCAGTCTGTTTCCTTTTTCTGGTGTTCTGGGTTGCTGCAGTGTGTTTGTGCTCGTTTGAATAATGTTCTTACACAGCTCCTCTGGTGGGAGGTTGGGTTGTTACTTTGGTAATGGAGTACTTGGTTAGTGTGGGTTGTTTTTCTATAGACTTGTGTTTTTAATCTGCCGTTGTTTCCTCTGCAGTTAGGAAAGGTTCATTCCTGTGATGATGCCAAAATGATGAATCACACATTGCAATGTTGCACTACAAACTCAGTCCTTTTCCACTCGCTTCATGATATCACATGCAAGTATATAAGGGGTGAGGTTCACATTTCATCACTTGCCTCCCTTCCCTCGCCCGGGACACCTATAGTTGTACCCAATGTCATGAGTTAACCAGGCTAAGGGGTGAAAGGAAGAAAGCTTTGTCTAGGTCAGGAAGTTTATTTGGAGCTTGTCTAAGTCTCTCCTTCTGTTTGTTTAGTTTGGGGAGCTTTGGAACAGAAAAGGATCCCACCCTTACCAGAGGATGAAAAAAATGTCAGTAGGAAAAAAGCGATCATAGGTCCCAAACATGCAATTTCTCTTGCAAGAGAAAGGGAAGGTGGCACCTTCTCTGTATCCTTTTCTCTAATACAACAGCTCCCCCAGCTTACAGGTTGGAGAACTTAAATTAAAGCTAGAGTTCTAGTGGGATATATAAAGATAGATGCAAAATGCTAAGTCTCGCCTCTGCTTGCTTGGTTTTATTTCCCTTGGTTCAAGGGGGATGGGGGAGGCCAGGCAGACAAACATAAGCGGAGGTGAGGGCTCACATTTTCTCCAGAATTCATTCAATTCTCAGGAAGTAAATTCCACTAGACAGTGTTTCCCAACCTTGGCAGCTTTCAGATGTGTTGACTTCAACTCCCAGAATTCCCCAGTCCACACATCTGAAAGCTGCCAAGGTTGGGAAACACTGCACTAAAAGCTGTTCAACAGTGGAACTCTTCTTTGCTGGAGATTTTTAAACTGAGATAGGATGGCTATCTGTTAGGGATGCTGCAGTGGTGGATTCATGCACCAGGCAGGGAGCTGGAATAGATGATCCCCAAGGTCACTTCCAGCTCTTATAATCTGTGATTTGAACCTAGCCGTTATGGTTTGTTAATTATGAGTGTTGACACAATGTAATGTAAACCCAATCAACGGTGGTTTACTAAAACAATAACAACAAAACAACAAAATGATAGTTAAGCAAATTGTGGTTGTGTGAGCCAGGTTCATGTAAACCAGTTTCCTATGTTATGATTACTGTGAAGTCTGCCATGCTTTTCTGATCTTTCTCTACACAATTTGAAAGCTCTGCATAAGCTTAGCTTTACATGTTGCACGCTGCATTGTTTAATATAGCTTATTGAGTAAGCTATAATAAGCTGTGTTCACATATCATGCTAAGCCATAAATGCTTCCTCTAAAAATAAATTCTGAAAAATGACAAAGACTGAATCTTGCTTTATTTTAGATAAGCATACAGAAGGCGCCATATACCAATCTGATTTACACAACACGCTAAGCCTGAACCATAAAGTTATAATTTGAAACAATGTATAAATTCTGCACAATGTGAAGTATGAAGCATAATTTGAAAGTGCTTTGCTGTTACATGCATACATAAGCAGGTCCTTTCAGCCCTTTTCCTGATCACACTGGGTGCATCACACTCCATCATCCTTTCCCATCAGCTTAAAATGGTTCTCAAAAGTGCTCTGTTCCACTTCAAAGAAATGTTAAACTTCTCCTAACGGCACTTTAAAGGTCAGTATTACTACTATTCTGCCCAAAATCAGTGTGTGTTCTTAAAGCATTATCACATCCCATCAAAATGCCAAACAAACCCCACAACCCCAAACACAAAACCAAACCATCCCTTAGTTGAAAGTACTAGAGTCATCAAGTTTAATGTCCATTCATTCAGAGTACAATATTGACCCTGTAGTCATCAGCCCTATTCCAAGGATTAATCTTATTCTGTGTGGAAATAAATGATTCAGGTCAACAGAAGAGAATATATGTAACTCAGGGTTGAACTGTGGAGTCCTTGGGGTTCTCTGAACTTGGCTGTTTTCTTGCAAATTTTCATTACCTGGCTAGGTAACATCTTCAGAAGAAAGTTACCTAGCCGGGTAATGAAATGTTTGCAAGAAAACAGCCAAGCTCAGAGAACCCCAAGGACTCCACATGATTCAGGTCAGTTGCTTCCTTGCTATTTGTGGGCTAATGAAATGTGATTTGCTGCTTGTCCTGTCATTCTACTTGGAGAGGTGTCACTCTCATCTGGCCTTCAGGCTAGTCTACCGAAGGTCAATAATGAAAGAAACATGATTTTCACACCCAGAATGGATTAAGCTTCTTTAGGAGTATTAGCAGTGGTACAGAGATATCACTCTCCCCCTTGCCTTAGGCATATGCAGAAGGGGTAGAGTGAGGGAAAATGAAGAAATATGTGCAATGTTATCATCACTCGAATGTTATGACTTGTGTCATTGGGAATGCAAGTATGTAATGGTGGCATTTCCATGATGTTACCATGTGCATGTTGTCATTTTGGTAGTTTGCTGGAATAGTGCTCCCTCTTCCATGGTTAATTCTAGGTCTGAATGGGCACAGGACTTTCATCTTTGACTTAGTCTGTGCTATTTGTACACTGACCAGTCTCAAAGCTTCTCAGTGTCTACAAAATTTAGCACAAGTCTGTGTACTGCATAGCCCTTTTTAAAACCATCAGTATTGCTGGTGGTTGAACTTGGTGATGCCATCAATTTAGGGGAACTGTGCAACCTCATGGAGAATGCGGATATCAGTGGCTACAGTCTTGATGGCCATTTACTTTCTCTAGAATTGTATGAAGTGCACTTTAAATAACAGTTCCTAGAGAGCTACAATCCATGCTTGTAAGGTTCCTGAATGTATCTGATTGGCTACTGTATGAGACGGGAGAAGATGAGTGGCCCATGTTGATTAGTCTTATTTGGGAGTGATGCAAGTGGAAATATTAACAAAGACAATACCAACATACTCATTCAGAGCCAGAGAATGAGATACTCCCTGCTCCCAAATGCTCTGAGTTAAATCCACTTAGTGAGTTTCACTTGGAATTATTGATCTTGAATCTCAGTATTAGGGTTAGTGGTATTCACCCAAGCTTGGGCTGAAACTGTGGTCTTTAATCAAGAGAATTTTTGCATAAGTAATTTTTCACAGGGTTGGCCTGGGTATAACTTAGCTGCTAGTTAGGGAAGAGTGTAAATCAATTCCCATGGGAGTTTCTTTCCCTGCCACCAGCATATTATGAAGCATAGCTCACTGCTGTTTTTCTGATACTCTACAAATTATCAGTCTTATTTGTGACATAGAATTAACTGAAGAGAACATACATCACCTCCCCCAGCTGGTGCCCTCCAAATGTATTGGATCTACAATTCCCAAAATGAGGCTCATGGATGTCCAAGGTTGTAATGCAGAACAGCTTCCACAAACTGATTTGCTTGAATATACTGTCCTTCCAAGTAAAGATAGGAAGAAAAATTCCTATCACTGTATAGGGCATTTTCAGACAACCAGCGTTTCTATATCCCAACCTTTCTGAATCAAGTTGAAAACCTTCCTAGGACTGATCTGGATTGGCTTTACCATTTTCAGGTCTATTTGAGCAATACCTAGTTAATACCTGAGCATAACTAAATGCAAGGCTTGCTTGCTGACCAGTAACTGAGTGCCTCAACCTGCTCTCTTTGGTCCATGCCTAAGTACATATTCTTTTCCCCTCTTCACAAAAGTAGAATTAATTGCTAGTATTTCCACATATTTCTGCACTTGCCATGGTGGCATAGCTCACTTGCTTCAAAAATTCCCAATACTGGCAGTTCTGCATTTCATCATCTTTATCTCATCAGGGCAGCATACTGCCATTGTGGTGTGGGTGGATGGTCCCAGGAGGTGGGAGGTGGAAGAGGGAGCCAATAATTCCTATAGATTATCTCTATATGCCACTGCCACAGATATAGATCAAAACTGTTTTCAACTGCAAGCCCTGGTTTATGATGTCATGTAACCAAGGAGAGACTTTTGTCTGAAAGAAAGAGAAAGTGCTTTCTTGATTAGTTCAAATTAGCTTTAGTTGTGCAGTCTTAAATCACCTTGCTTGGATTTTAAATATCCATCTAAGTGACTGCTATTCACTTCAGTTTTTCTGTCTCTCCAGAGCACTGTTTCTCAGCCTTGGCAACTTTAAGATGGGTGGACTTCAACTCCCTGAATTCCCCAGCCAGCCTTGAAGTCCACCCATCTTAAAGCTGCCAAGGTTGAGAAACATTGCTCCAAAGGCTCACAGCATTTAGGACATTTCAGGTAAGGAATCCTGCCTGCTTAGCCCCCTAGGGTATATAATTTCACTTCAGTGACCTTGCAAACAGCTGCTTTTATTCATTCCCTATTTATTATATTTATCTCTTGACTTTCCTTGGAGACCTCAGGATAACTTTCCCTTCTCCATTTTTTTCCTGTACAACTATTCTGTGAGGTATGTTGGACTAAAGACAGAGGCTGGCCTGAAATCAGTGAACTTATATGGCTGAGGGTGGGCTTAAAGACCTAGTTTACCATCCTAACCTGGCTCTATATGATACTGGCTGCCTTCTCATGTTCCCTGAGGATGACTGAAGGGAGGCTTTTATCAGAGGTAGGCTACTTACAAAAGGTACCTTCAGCCATCAGCAGGCCATAAATGGAGGCTATCTTCCCAGAGATTCTATATAGCAGCTAATCATTTTCCTAAACTAGAGGGCTATGCAGAGAACCAGATTCAAAAGACAAAATGTGATCCAGAGGGTGCCTGCAGCAGCCTTTAGGAACTCCTTAAAGCAGCTGCATCTTTTCCTGGGCTCAAGCAATTGTCCTCTGCATTGACCCACAATCTCAGGAAAAGCCACATTAGGTTTCAGCTCTTTCTGATGTGTCTGCCAATGCAAACTCAGGAATGCATTTTGTCATTTGAATCCAGATATTTGCACAATCCTAATACACTCTACTTTCAGCTGTTCATAGTGCTTCAGCCCTTACAACAATCCTATAAAGTAGAAGATGATTGTACTCACAGCAGATCAGTATGATCCCCATGGTATCAGAGGAGGTCAAAACTATATGAATTTAGGTGATGGCCCAACTCAAACTGGCCATTTCCTGCCCCATGTTTGTCCAACTTCGCTGTTACACAAGTCTGCACAGGCACAAGGTAAACCTTTGAGAATAAAAGTCCCTGACATATTTGTACTGTGCTGGGCAATCAACTCTTGTGTGTGTGGCTTCAGTCCTATCTGCAACGAAGATTCTAATTTAGCTGAACCATATCTGAGAGTCTTCTGCCAAGTGTGAGCATTGGGAGACCACTGATCTGTTGTTGAGTCCAGGTCAGGAAGCCCAATATAATACATCAGTGTTTTCCAATCTCAGTAACTTTAAGATGTGTGGACTTCAACTCCCAGAATTCCCCAGACAGAATTCTGGGAGTTGAGGTCCACACATTTTAAAGTTGCTGAGACTGGTAAACACTGCAATATATGCTATAACATTCCTTCTTTTTCATCTTTTCTCCAAGATATATATACCCTATTCCATTAATATCTCCTTTTTGGACAGACAACATTTCTTGCACAGAAATGCAAGAATCAGAACTTGGAAAACCTGTCAGAAGTATTTGGGCAAGAATAAAAAGAGAGAGATACAAGAGTGATACCATTGTGGGAGTTTATTATAGATTACCCAGGCAGGCAAAAGATACAGATGAGGTTTTCCTGCATCATATGACCAGAACTTGAAAGAGACACACAATAGTGATAATGGGGAATTTCAATTACCTTGATATCAGCTAGAAATCTTGAGAAAGAGTACAAATAAATCTTGCCTGTTCTTACTGACAACTTCATTTGTAAGAAGGTGGAAGAAAGAACAAGGGGTTCTGCTAGCCTGGGCCTAATCCTCAAGAGGAATTGGTTGAAGAAATGAGGGTGACTGGCACCTTGGCAAAAGGTGATTGTGGTTATTTATTTATATTAATTTAGATCATTTATTTGCCCAACTCAGAGAATATGACTCTAGGTGGTGTACAAGAAATAATCAAATGCACAAAAAAAGCACATACCATTAAAAATTACCTAATGTTATCCTCAGATCTGTGATATCCAGAGGAGGAACAAGTGAGAAGACTTGCATATTGAACTTCAGAAGGGTGGATTCTGAAGAATTCCAACAGAAGGTAGGTTGGACTTGGATCCATTAGTTTCAAATCCTTAAGTAGAAAAGCATCCCAGAAGGATGGGGAATCCTATGAAATGAGATACTGAAGGTGCAGTTACAAACAATCCCCACAAAAAGGAAAAGTGAGAGAAATTTAAACAGGCCAGTGTGAATTTGTAGGAGCTGAAGACAGAACAGATACACAAACGCATGCACACATGCTATTGGGGTGCATTAACAGAAGCATTACCTTACTCTGCCCTTGACAGTTCCAGCTGGAAGTACTATGTCCCATTCTGGGCACCGGTGTTAAAAAAAAGACACTGACAAATGAGAGCAAATTCAAAGAAGAGCTTCTATGATGGCAAAGGGTGCGGAGACCAAGCCTCATCAGGAACACCTAAAGGATCAGGGTATGTTTAACCTACAGAAGAGAGAACTGAGGGGAGATATGGTTGTGGTTTTCAAGACTTAACACAGAAGAAATAGATTTAATTCTCTGTTGTCCCTAACAGTAGAAACAGAAATAGTGGATTGAAACTACAAGCTGAACATCAGGAAGAACCCCTTGACTGTCTGAGCTGTCATCCAGTGCAACAGGCGGCCACGTGGAGTAGTGAGTTATTTTCCACTGGAGGTCTTCAAACAGTGAAGGATGGCCATCTGCCAGAGATGCTTAGTGGATTCTGTACTGAGCAGAGGGTTGGATTAAGTGATCTCTAAGGTCCCTTCCAATTCGTTGATCTTTTGATGGCTGAGGCCTATGTGTAACTTTTTGGGGGAAGGCAAGGGCCACAGTACTGTAGATTGGACATTTATACCACTCTTTGTGGAGGATCAGGAATTTGTTTCTCTTCCCTTGAATTTGGTTTTTCTCCCTCTGTATTTTAAAATGATGTTAAGCCAATTTTAGGGTTTAATTTACTGGTTGTATACATTGCTGCCAATCTTCAGAATTTAATGTCACTCTGGAAGTTCTAATAAAAGGGAACTGGGGGTTTCCATTAGCCCACTCCTGGCACAGGCCTTTATTTCCATCCTCTGATGGTCCTCAGTGGCCTCCTCTCAACCCATCTCTGCTTATCTGACTTATCTGACTCTGACAGCATAGTATCTACAGCTAGATCCAGTGGTGGGGTGGGGTTCTGTCTGACCACTGCAGAGCAAGGTGGAATTATGACTTCCCGTGCTTTTGAAAGAATATTTCTATTGAGGCAGCCAAAACCCATGTTTGCTTTTTGCAGAGATGCCAGGCTACTGACTCGTATTCAGTTTGGACCAACTCTACTTTCCAGAAGTTCTTCACATGACCAGTTGCCGAGCCAGGCCAACTAGAAAATCATCTGCATTAGCAAGGCCAGCAGAGCCACCCCCAAATGAGGTAGTGTTGGATAAGAAACTATTGCCTTAACTGCAATGGTGGCCTGTTGAGCCAGTGTGCAGGGACTTACAGTTCACGCTGGTGCCCTCTAATCAATCTCCAACTCCTAAATGTTTCACAGCCATCAGCACAAAAAGACATGACCTTGTGGACTGGGGATAGGCTATGAGAAGAAAAGCTGCCAATCCCTCTTGCTAGGAAGAGGATCCTTTTAATTTCTCACAGAGAAGCTGGCAGCCACTTCAAACCAGGTGGCTTAATCTACAAACTGGCCCCAAGAGAAGCCCACAATCCTGCTTTGCAGATTTTTTCCCCACCATTCTGTTTGCTTCTTTTGTTACAGCTAGAATCAGGAATGCAACTGGCAAAGTGACCTTGGTGGTTTTATAGTGATTAAAGAGCATCCAATGCATTTCAAGCTGGAAGGGACCACAAGGATCCTCTAATCCAATCCTCTATCATGTGCATTTCATAAGTAATATTAAACAATCATTAAGTAAAAAGTAATATTACTCTTCAGGATAGGTAACGCTTTGTTATCCTTTCAGACAGCCGGAAGAGAGGAGCAGCTAGGCTGCCATAGGATTTGTGCATGAATGGATTTTTCAGTTGAGTCTCAGGGTCGATCACTTTTCTGGGTCTCCTGTCCATCAGCTAGAGGTCCCATCTCATTTCAGGCACATGGAACTGTAAAACCAACAAAACCACAGTCAAAACTTCCTAACCTCCTTCCTTCCTCCCTCCCTCCCTTCCCCACGTCCCTTTGCATATAAAACTGCCACCTTATCGATCCCTAACAGAAAAAACGCCTGGTGAACTGCCAGGCGACCCCGAAGGAAGCTGCCGCCGCCGCACCTTCTCCAGTGGAAACTTCGGCGCACGGCAGCGCACTTCCGCCTGCCCGCCTGTGAAAAAGCAAGAGACCACCGGGCAGTGTGAGCACGGCTTGGGAAAAGCCCAGCTCGTACCCCCTACACCCTTCGAGCTTGGGAGCACTAAGCCTCTTTCTCCCTCGGGCTCGGGAGGGAGTTAAGGGGGAACGCCAGGCCGAAGCAACGCTGAGGCGCCTTACTCGCGAGCAGCAGCAGCGTCCCAGCAGAGATCCCCCCAACAAGCAGGCACGCGTTCTCCTCCTCGCGCGTCCCACAGTCAAACGGGTTCTTTTTCTCGAGCCCCAAACGTCAAGCGGCGATCCCAGTCGGAGCAGCAACAAAGCCGCCTCCACCAGCCGGAGAGCGCCAGGAGTGCTTCGCCCGGTCTTTTCTCGGACTGAGGGGAGGCGCTGTCCCAGCCAAAGTTTCCTCGAAGTGGCCTGGCACCAACGGAAGAGGAAAGAAGGAGGGGCGCGCACCGGCCGGCCGGCCGACTAGCCACTGCCTGCCTCCTCCTCTTCCCCCCCCGGCGTCATTGGTGTGCGAGCGCCCCTTCGGCGCGTCCAGCTACGGCGGCCGTCGCCGAGTGGAGGCGAGTCCGTCCAGCGCGGGTGCTTTTATTTGCGGCGAGGCGGAGCGAGGGCCGGCCCAAGCGGGCGGGCGCTCCTTCGCCTGCCCGCCCCTCGATCTCCCGCCCTTCCCCGGCGGGCGGCGCTGGACGCTTCCAGTCTCCGCCACTCGGGCGCGCTTCTGACTGCGGAGGAGTCGCCGGCGCCGCGGCCGCGGGAAAGCTTCATGCGGCAGCAAGGCGAGCGGCTCTCGGTCAGGCGGCAGCGGCAGCCTCCTCTTCTTCCTCCTGCATCGGTGGCGCCAGCGCCGGGGATGGAGCCGGCTGCGGCGGGCTGCGACCCTAGGCGGAGGGGCGTCGGAGAAGCCCAGGCACGGGCGGGGAGCGTCCGGGCGTTGCTGCGTTGCTGCTGCCTCCGCCTTCTTTAAAGCAGCGCCTGGCCGAGGCTCCGACTCCATCGCTCCTCCTGTGCCGCTCGTGACGGCGATGTGAACGGCGGCAGCGACGGTGGCTAGGAGGAAGGTGGAGGCGCTCGAACTCCGCGGTGGAGCTCAGTACGGCGGCCGGGGACAGCGGGCGGCATCGCGGAGAGAGACGGAGCGGAGCGTGTTCGTGTGTGAGCGCAGCGGGATTTGATGCAACCGGGCGAGCGAAGAAACCACCGACGGTGTGGGGCAAGGTCACGCCCGGCCAGATTCGCTTCCCGCCGCCGCCCCCGAAGCTTTCCATGGGGCGAGCGACGCGGCTTGAGCGCTCGAACCGAGCCGGGAGCTTCGGGCCCGACCCGAACGTTGCTGGCCGGCGCCTCTTACCTTTAGGATGCGGCGGCGGCTGCTGCTAAGCGAAGCACTGGAGCAGGGACGTGGAGGGCGGCCGAGGGAGAAGGAGCTCCCCGGGCGGTCGGATTCCCCGGGAGGCAGCAGGTAAGCGCCGGCGGCTTCGTTTTGCTTTCTGCATTGCAGCCCCCGCGCAGCTGCCGGCGGGAGGGCTGGGCTGGGCTGGGTGGGTCGGCGGAGCGGCGAGAGGGTCGGAAGGGCTCCGGAGAGGATTCTTCCAAGGTGGCGGCGTCTCTCTGGGTGCGATGGGAGCGGGGGCGGGGACGAAGTGAGGCACTTTCCTTCCCTGTCCTCCAAGACCCGTCGGGGGAGCGAGAGGCGCCTCCGGCCCCGCCAGGTGTGGCCGCTGCGTCTTCGGCGATTTTCCTGCGGGGCCGCCGGCAGGGAGGACTGGCGGGAAAGTGTCGCCAGCGCCGACATTCAGTCGTCTGCCCTGTTAATTCTTGGCCCGGTAAAAGAGGGGAAGGGAGCCTTTTGTGGACAAGCCCCTCCCCGCGCCGTCTTCATGGGGCGGGGGGCGTCAAGGTCCCGCACCCCCCTCTCTCCCTCTTTAAACGGTTCTGGAGATTTCTTGCTACTTCGGCTTTGGCAGGCTGGGGGAGCTCCAGGGCCGGCTTTGGAGGGGCTGGCTGTGCCGGCGCGTTAGACGGGGAGTCCCCACGGAGGGCAAGCACATCAGACCCGCTTTCTTGCTCGCTCTCTCCCCGCCCCTTGCACGCAACCCTGGGGCGAGGGCCTTTGGATTCGTCTGCGTGCGTGTGTGGACCGCTTCGCCAGGGGCCGGAACCGCTGGTTGGGGTTTTGCCTGACGACCCAGGGTCGTTTCGCTCCAGGCCATGCCTCGATCTTCGTGGGGAGGCCGCCTCGCCTTACTTTTTGCCTGCGTAGATTTTTCTCCGCAGCCGGGATGGGGGTGAGTGGGGACTCTCGCTTTTGGGTGGCTGCCCCCTCGGCTCCTAAACTCTCCTGGGTTTAGTTAGCCTAGGCCAGAAGGCTCGGCGTTCCCCACCTCCTCCTCCTCCTCCCCCTCGCTCCCCTCTTGACGCCTTGGAAAGCTTGTGGCGGGGACAGCGCGCAGCAGAAAGTTCTGGAGGGGCTGCGGAGGGGGTCAGTTTGGATGGGATCCCCGGAGGAAAAGCCGAATGAAAGAAGCGGCGAGGAAGGCAAGGTGCAGCCCAGGTGGGAGAGCAGGAACAGCCCTGGACTCCAATCCTGGCAGGACACCTGGGAGGCCAGGAGCTACAGTGGGGGGAAGAAATGGTGGTGCCTCTGCAGGGGGAGGGGAAGGGTAAATAGACCTTTGGGTCCAGAGGAAGAGGAAGAAGGTCCAGTAGGAAGTTGCAGGTTGCAGTCATCTGTTGTGTTTGGTCTTTCCGATTTGCCCGTCTTTGAACAGTATTTTTACTGCAGCAGTGCATGTCCATCTGTGACCTGGGGCTTTATGAAAGCGTTTTTATCCTGTTTTTCTGGGTGTGTTATGTTATTCTTTAAGGCATCTTTTGAAGTCCTTTAGGATTTCTGTTGTGTAAGGAGCTTTCTTTCTTTCTTTCTTTCTTTCTTTCTTTCTTTCTTTCTTTCTTTCTTTCTTTCTTTCTTTCTTTCATCTGCCCACTTGGATCTGGGCCTTTGGTATGTACAGCTGGGGAATGAATTGGGGCAGACTAGGCTGGATGGGCAAAATGGCTGTGGGATCTCCCTTCTCTCCAGAGGTGAAGGCTGAGGTGTGATCTGATTCCTTTGGAGAAGGCTGCCTCAGTGGGAGTGGGATGTGGAAGGAAGCAGAGGGCAAGTTGGAGCTTTTTCCAACTAAGTGAAACATCTCTGGCTTTGATTGGTGATGTTATGTGACTTTGGACATTGTGCTCAGACTTGAAAATGGCCTGCTCCAATCAGCTTCATCTTGGAGGGGAAGGTGCCTTGTCTGACCCTGTTTTCTTCCTGATACTGGTCTGGATTCAGCTTATCCCATGCCAGGCACCTCCCTTTCTAAGGCAGTTTATTTCATCTGCCTGTCTACCAGCAACCTTTGGCACAGCTGTACTGACATACATGTAAAGGGGTAGCTTACAAACGCTGAGATTCTGAGGACACAAGTTGCGTGCAGAGACTTTGGTTCAGCTGCTACCCCTGCCATAAACTCATAAGATAACCTTTCTGCACACCCTGGTTGTCTTGCTTTCCACTTGCAGAATTGTCATAAGCAACTTGGCTTTCCTTATAAGGCTGTGGTGAATACTGTTGATACAGTAGATGGTACACATTGGTGCCAGCCCAGCTTTAAAGCTGGGCTGATTTGAGGAGCTCCCAAGTAGCTGCAAAAGAAGAAAATTTCCAAAATCTCATATAACCAAGGAAAACTTCAAAAGAGAGCCTAGGTGCCTTTTCTTTTGTAAATGAGGCACAGGGCCATAGTGGCCTTTATAGATATAATAGCTTTCTTCCCTGGAGATCAATATTTATTCTGTTTGAAGGTTTGATAGCAGGGCTGTTTTTATAGGAAAATCTTTGGAATGTTATCAGAGGAGATCTACTCTGAAAATCGTTAGCAGAGCTTTGTCATTAGAAAGCCATGTTGGGCCTGAGTTGAGGATGCGGGATTGGTCAGTGAACTGGTTATCCCCCTGAATAGTATTTGGGGGCCTCTCATTCCACTGCATGGAAGGCCCTATGATCAGGTGTGACAGAAGTGAGCAGTTTGCTCCAAGCCAGGCTTTTCAAGGTGACCCACCTCTGCCTTGCTTGGATTGCAAAGGAAAGAGTGATTGGCATGGCCAATCTGTCCTGGGTTTAGGCATTTCGGGAGATTTGGGGTGAAGGCCATCTTGCCGCATTTGTTTTTCAGTAAGGTCTTACATTTACTACTAATTCCTGCTTAAAATGCTGCCGTTTTCCAAGGAAACAGGTAATGGGTTTACTTAGGCTCTGATACCTGGATATGAGGATTTTATTGGAAAATAATCCTTCCTTTTACAAAAGAATGAGACATTTGATGGCTGCCAATAAGTGATACAGCCCAAGTTACTGTGTGTTGGAATGAGGACCATTTTTGTAGCTTGTGCTTCTCATGTCTTAGATGCCCTTGGTCTTGAATGAGGAAAACAACAGACCTTACAAGGAAGGACTCACCTCTTGTCTGTACAGTTGCAGTAGGCAGCCTGTTAAAGCTTCAAATAAAAGAAAAAAAAAGTTGGGCAGAATGTGACAAAACGATTTGTGTGTGTCTGTATGTGTATATAATTGAAAGTAGGCTATTTGCTAGATTTCTGGTTTTCCCTCCACCTATTGAGTCAGACATGAGCAATCGTAGTGCCCAGTTTGATAGATTGGGAAGAGAAATGATGCTCCACCAAGATAGATTTTTGCCTACATCCTTCTGACAAATGTCAAGGGGGAGTTGATTTAAATTAAAGCCTCCCTGAAGTGCAGCTTGATTCCTTGCGACTGTGTGGCACAACCATGTTAGGTTTTTGGGGCCAATGTCTGGAAGTGGTTTGCCAGTGCCACTTCCTGTTTTTTTTTAAAAAAATATTTTACTTCTCAGTCTAGTCTATAGCCTTGAGATTTTCTGGTAGAGGGTTGAACCCTGCTTAGCTTTTGCTAGGTGTTGCCACCTGCCACTTGACTTCAACCTCTGAAAACCTCTACAGCTTGAAGATGTTTCTCCATTCCCTCCATGCACACCCAACCTAGCTTTCCTTTGCTGACAAGGCTGTGATGGATAAGGACCTGGAATTGGAGAGAGATGCCCAACTATCGGGCATTTTCCTCTTTTGTCTTCCAAGTCTGCATTCCCCAGGGAGTGTTACAGAATCTTGGGCCAATTCAGATTTCTGTTTGGTTTGCAAGCCTCGGGCCAGGTTCTCCTCTGTAGCCTTAGTCGAAAATGGTTGAAATTAAATGCCTGGATTCCTATAACATGCTTAGTTCTAAGCCTGGCTTAAGAAAACACAGTTCTTCTACTCACATAACATGCTGTGACCAAAGAAATAAGCTGTGTTATGAATGAATGTCACGGTCTGGCTTATCCTTGATGTGTGTAGTTTGGCTGGGATCTGCTGTGAGGAGGGGTTTCATGTTTCAGAAGTGGGGCCTATGCCTCGATGGGCTTTGTGCAAATGTATTTCTGCCTCGGTGAGATATCTTATTTCAAAATCAAGAGCGTTTGCATATTGCTGAAGACCCCATTATCCAGGTCAGTCCATGGTTTAGAAGTGGGATATCACTTCAATTTTTTCCTTTTCTATTGCTTATTTCTAATCAGAAAATTTTTCGGTTTATGAATTTATTAGTTAGAAGGAATAAAAAATGAAAACTAACTTCACATACAATATTAGGCAGGTTGGACAATTCCAAAGATTAATATTGTTTAGATTTTCAGCCATAGTGGGAATGTGAGAGGGATTCCCCCCCCCCCAATAATTGTCAGAAAAAAATGAAGTTGAAAACAATTTCTAGGAAGAAAAGCACAATATGTTACTAGCTGGAAGGCTCCCTAAATATTCTTGAGCCAAACCTGCCTGGCATGCATGGGAAGAATGTCCCAGGGAAGGTCAACTGTGATATTGGCAAGTGAAAATATACAGTGGTGTTGAACTGAAAAATATCCTACAGTTTAAACCTGGCCGGATATTTAAGGATGAAAATCTTGTCAGAGATAGATGTAGTCATTGGTAACATGGTTGCTTGAAAAGTGTACAAAATGGACAGTGATGCAGCTGGCAAGATAGCTGGCACTCAGCCAATAGTTTCTTTTTGTAAGGAAAGCAGGGAAATTCTTGAGCATAATTAAGTAAGAAAGAACCTAGTGGGACCAAGCAGGTGTCCCATTTAATGGTGCTCTGTTGGTTGATGGATGTCTGAGGTTTGTGATAGAAAGAGGCATTTATTCCAGGAACAAACCACCTTTCATTCAAGAGAGAAGATGTAGCTTTTTTATTTCACTGGTGCTATCCTGAAGTTATGGCAGTTCTTAAGTCAAGATAGTGGCTGGTAAAGGTAGTTTTACACTTTGTGCTTGCTTATGGTCTTCCTCCAGGCACCCATGCATTGCTTATTGATTGTCTAGCCTTGAGTTGGACAATACTTTGATGGCTGAGGAGGTCACAGTTTGAATTTTTGAAGCACCAAGGACAGCCGAGGATTGGCCAAGTGAGCAGGACTACTTCAATTCATATGGATGGGCTCTGGGTGTACAATTCTATTTTAAGACTATATTATGGCTCCCGCTACAATTTCGATGTTTCCATTCAATATAACAGGTGCAAGCAGCTTTCAGTAATTGTAGTCAGAGGTGGTGGTGATGGGCTTTGAGGAGGGTCACCAAAAAGGGGTCCAGAGTTCTTGTACCACTAGGATCTCAAGGTGCTTACTCCTTTTCTGGGGCAGATTTTCTAATGACCGCTGGAGCTGCAATGATAACAAGGGGAAAGTGACTGTTTTCCTTATATGCATCTCCTTTGGTTGAAGACAGCAGCACATGCCAGTGTCAGAATGCTTTGGACAAGTTGAAGGAAAAAGTGGAGAAGGAGAAAAGATGGAGATGAGGCAAATATCTATGTAGCATGTGGGATTCCACAAATTCTCCTCTCAGAGATGATATCTCTTCCCATGCTGGTGAATATTCTTGCCTAGCAAGACTTTCTTTGCCATTGAGAAATTTCAAGAGAACACCTATCTCCCCCTTCTCAGACCGCATCGATTTGGTTTTTAGATGAATTGATTTGATCTAAATTTTAGACTCTGAAATGAGTTACACTTAATATTTATAAATACAGGAAACGTGATGTTATTGCTGTAATAATTTGTGCTCACATTACATTACACATAAATACTTTGTAACTGTAGTTGAACTGTGCAGAAGGTTGATTGCTAGAATTGGAAGTTTAAAATGTACAACCAAGCATTTTATCAATGATTGTTAAGCCACTTATATTGGCATCACAGTTGCCTCCTAGAATAAAAGATTGGTTGGGGCTGAAGATGAAAGAGTACATACGTGAATGGGTGTTCAACTATGCAAAATTGTGGGTTACTGATCATGTTATATTAGGAATTTCTGAGCTTTTGGGGGCATGAATCACTCCGTAACCACACTGAATTTACTTTTAATGTTTAAATAGAATTATGAGGCAATTTGTGCAGTAAATGTTTGGATCAACTTATGAAAAATAAAGAGCCCCACTGGATCAGGCTGAAGGTACATCTTGCCTAAGATTCTTCTCCTAGAGTGATCAGCATGAAGTCCATGATGGAAAGCCACAAACAGACCATGACTATAGTAGCATTCTCCTAGCTGGTTTTTGTTTAGTATACTTATTTTTATTTATTTATTTATCTATCAAACCTATATGCCACCTGACTCCCAATGACTCTGGGTGGCTCACAACAATCAAAACGAGGAAATTACAATAAAACCAATTAAAGGAAGAAAGATAAGAGATGGCAAGAATGACAGACTGGATGGAAATGAAGGAAGGCATTTCACTGTCCCTGGCCAAAGGCTTGGGGGAAGAGCCAGGTCTTCATGGCTGTTCTAAACAACAGCAGACGGGGGCCATCCTGATCTTGGGCGGGGGGAGAACCTCGTTCCAGAGGGCAGGTGCTGCTACAGAGAAGGTGTTTCTGGAGTCCTGCTAGATGACATTATTTAATATGGGCATTTAGCAACATTTTGTATCTCATAATGTAGGTAATACTTGGCCATCATCTCTAGTAGCATTTCCTGTGAATTAATCTAATCTACTTTTTAAAGATGTCTAAACTAGTGACTGCCATTTTGTCTTCAATAGCAAACAATTTTGCTAGCAATTTAACTATACCACCTATGGAGTTCTTCCTGTTATCTGTTTTGAAACTCCCAACATTCTGCTTCATTGATGACCCATAAGCCCTTGCGTTATTATAGGAGGGAGAAAAACCCTCCTTATTCAATTTTTACATAATTTTGAACAACTTTTTCATGTTTCCCCTTCTAGCTCCCCTCTCCCAAATTGAAATGCCCCAAATGAAACCTTTCCTCATAGGAGATTTACTCTAGTCCTTTGATCATTTGGTAATCTTTTCCTTTTTCTGGCTGTATAATATTCTGTTTGAGATGTGGTGATAAAAATTACAAAGGTATTCCAAGTGTGATCATGTCCTAGATTTATTTAAAAGCATTATGATGTTGGCAATTTTATCTTTGATTCCTTTTCTAATCTCATTGTAGAACTTTGATTTTTATAGAACAGTGGAACGCTCATAGTCTTTTTCTGTTTTATCCACTTAAATAATTTTGTGTTATCAGCAAACTTGGTCATCTGTCTGCTTGTCCATCTACAGCCCACTTATTAAGATACTGTTGTTGCAGATTATCAAACAAGCCCTGATGTAGTTCTTAGTTGACCCCTCCGATCTTTATTTATAAAATTATTTATTCCTATACCCTGTTCTGGTATTTTAACCCATCTCTCCTATGATCACGTGATGGCTAAGTTTGGCAAAGTCTTCTGAAAATAGTGTCTGTCTTCTACTAATCCCTATCCACTTGCTTGACACTTTCAGAAGATTCCAGAAAGAGTAGTGAGACCTGATTTGCCTTTGTAGAAGCCATGCTGACTTTTTATCAGCTTGACTTATCCTTCTATACAGTTGATAATTTTACCTTTAATAAATCAAGGTAAAAAGCTTTTTCCACCAGTTTATCAGGAAGAGATTTAAAAGTTGTCAGCTTGCAATTTCCTGGATTCGTAGGTCTGTTTGTTTCTCTCTCTCTTTTTTTAAAATGGTATTATGCTGGTTATATATAATTTCCATCCCAGACCACACCAACAGATTGGTTACTATCCATTCTTAGGTTACAGAGGCCCAATTTAAGGGCATGTCGCTTACTTTTGTTAAAGTAAAGTAAGTAAAGATCAGCAATTTCACATTTCGGTTCTTCCGGAACTTTCAAATGGATATACTCTGACCTGGTTTTTTTTTCATTCTGTTCGTTCATTTTGTTATTAAGGTCTTCAACTTCATCTCTTCAACTTTCTCTCTTGTCACCGCTATTTGCTTCAGTTTCTGAGTTTTTCTGAAGAGAAAGGTTCAGGCCCAGACATCTGTGCTTTATTTTCTGCACTGAGATATAGACCAAGAATCATTCTGTCTGGGAAATAACGGAGACCGGTCTGAGCATAAAAACAGTCACAGGAGTTCAGCCATTTAGTCTTTTGGCTACCTTAAGGCGATCGATCTCATGTGGGCTGAAAAAATCCAGAAGATCACCAGACGGCATCAAAAAGATACAGAAAACTCTTAACTCATTGCTCTCATCCAGTAGTCAGCCAATTAGGGTATCCCTAGGCTATCTGAGAAGACTGGCTCTTATCCTTTCTTTTTGTTAAAAAAAGAAAGAAAGATGACCCTCCACTCCTAACTTCATGGTGTTTTGTTCTTCCAACAATTAGTCAAATTTGAATTGACTTTGATGAACGCAGAGTCCAGAATTGCATATAGTCTTGGTCCAACAGAAGGTTTGCATCTGCTGTGACCTTCAGCACCTTTCAACAACTGGCAGCTGAGGAATTGCTAAGGGAAGGGTAGTCAGTTCCATGTTCAGGGTCTTTTTGGCCAGGATATAAGAGCCTTAATTGTGAAAGGAAGCCTAGCAGAATCTCAGAAATCTGAGATTAACAGTGGTTGAGAATGAATGTATGTACTTTTTATTTGTATTTCGCTGTGTTATGTGCCTCTCCTCCTCCTCCACCCTTTGCCTTGCTCAAGCAGTTGCCTTTTCCTCCCATGGAAAGTAGATAAAATAGAGCTTGGAAAGTAATAGAGCTAAACAGACAAAGATGGGTGATCTTGGGCCAATCATTCTCTCCCAGCCCTAGGAAGCAGGCAGTGGCAAACCACTTCTGAAATCATGTATGTATGTATGTATATTTTCTTAGTAAAATTAAGATGGCACCCAAAGACAGGCTGCTAAGAGAATGCCTGAGGCAGCAGCAGCAGACATGGGAGGAAGTTCAAGCGGAGAAAGTGTCATGGCAAGACAAGACTCTGCATGGGATGTACCATTGACAGATAGCTGAGGTGGCCGACATTGGGAAATCCTATTGGTAGCTGGAAAGGGCTGGACTAAAAGACAGCACTAAGGCACTGATCATAGTAGCACAGGAACAGGCACTGAGCACTAGATCCATAGAAGCAGGGGTCTACCACACTAGACAGGACCCAAGGTGCAAACTGTGCAGAGTCCTCAGAGACAGTCCAACACATAGTGGCAGCTTCTAAGGTGCAGGCAGGAACAGCATACGCTGAATGAACCAAGTAGCTGGCATTGTGTACAGGAACATCTGCACAGTGTATGGGCTAGACCCTCCCAAGTCCAGATGGGAGATTCCACAGAAAATTGTGGAGAATAACAGGGCTAAGGTCCTGTGGGACTTCCAGATCCAGACAGGCAGGTACTGGCTGGTCAACCAGACATCACAGTAGTAGACAAGGACCAGAAGACAGCGGTGGTGATAGATGTAGCAGTGCCAAGTAACAGCAACATCAGGAAGTAGGAGTATGAGAAGCTGGAGAAGTATCAGGGCCTGAAGGAAGAACTAGAGAGGATGTGGAAAGTAAAGGCCAAAGGGGTCCCAGTAGTGATAGGAGCACTCGAGGCTGTGACTCCTAAGCTGGAAAGTGGCTCCAACAGATCCCAGGAACAACATCAGAGCTCTCTGTCCAGAAGAGTGCAGTGCTAGGAACAGCTGAAATACTGTGCAGAACCCTCAAACTCCCAGGCCTCTGGTAGAGGACCCGAGATTGAGGAAGACACGTATCTCTCATAGGGGTGAGAGAGGATTTGATTATATGTGTGTGTGTGTGTGTGAGAGAGGGAGGGAGAGAGAGAGTGATTGGTAAGTATAACAACCAAAGGATATGATGAAGTACAACCAAAAATATAAACAGCGCTAATAAAATCAGAAAAGAAAGTATAGAATAGTGAATAAATGAGTGACATTTGTAGCAACTAAAAATATATCCATAAAATGTTACTATGCAACTACCTCAATCCTTTAACATACTATTAAATCTATCCGTATAGACCATCTATTGCTCCATCTCCTCAGTTTGATACAGTATTATTTCGATACAATGATATTTATATATACTATTATTTGGGTGCTTTAGAGTATTACATGTAAATAAGAGAAAAGAAAAAAAGTGGATATTCTATCAATATTAATTGCATTTACCACTTCTGAAATTTTGCCAAGAAAACTGCAGGGATTAGTCCAGGTAGTTGCCAGGAGTCACACATACAAAAGATTTGGGAGTAATTCATGCTTTATGAGAAGAGCACAATCCACAGTGGTGGATTATTTGATGTAGGGAAATTTATAAGAAAACAGAGAAGTTCCGCTGAATCAGGTGAAAGCCTGTCTCATCCAGTATTCTGGGTCATGCACTGGCCAGATATATCTAGGAAGCCCCCAAGCACAGACAGGAGGATGATAAATTTGATTCAGCTAGAAGCTAAAAAGTGCTGCCTGTGGTTCAGGAGGCTAGTACATATGCATGTATTTACTTATTAAATATATACCTGATTTTGTCGTTTAAAAACAATTTCAAAATGAAATGCAGTTTGTTAAAATCAAGCCAATTATCTTTAAGTTAAAAACCACTGAAGTGAAAATCTAAAACAGCTGTAAAAATCTTAGTAGCCATTGATGCAACTCTTCTCTGTAAATTTCTCAAGTTCCTTTTAAAAACATCTAAACTGATTCCATCACTCAACTGATGGCAGAAAATCCCATTATTTATGTGTTGGGTAAAAAACTTATTTCCTTTTATTGGCTCTGACTCTCCCTTGAATTATTTTTTTATAGCAAGAGAAAACTTTCTAGGTGTGCTTTTTATACCATACATGATTTTATAGACCTCCATCATATTTTACTTTAGTCCCCTTTGCTCCAAGTTAAAAAGGTCCAGGTCCAGAGAAAGACCACCAATCATTTTAGTTGCCTCCTGCATCTTTTCCACCAATTCAGCATCTTTGTTGAAGTGCAACAATGAGAATCTATATAATATTTCAAATGCAGCCACACCACAGATTTAGGTAAAGGCTATTATTACATTGGGAGTTTTATTTTCAATCTCCTTTCTAACCCTTTCTAGTATGGAATTTGCTTTTTGCTTTTTTTACAAGTCATGTACTGAAGTGATACTTTAATTGACCTGTCTATCATGATCAGTTAGGCGGCAGCACCTAGTTGATTAGCACCTTGTAAGAATAATGATAACCAATAGATAGCAGCAAAAATATTTGGATGTTGCAGTCTGGATATTATAGCCCCAGTGCCTTGGCTGAGCTTGAAGAACTAAGCAATTTTGGGTTATCGCTTGGATGGGAGGCTTCAGGAAAAACCAGAATTAGACTGGGAAGTTGAAAGAACTCATTGGAAGAGGGCAGTGGTAAAACTTTTCCATATTGTTGCCAAGAAAAATAACACAAACCTGTCCATGAAGTTATTAGAAGTCAAGCTTAATTTGAAGCACACTTTTTGTTATCCCCTATAACTCTGTGAATCCATCCTGTCAATTCACCACCTGCTGAGACCAACATGCATTACTTGCACTTGCAAATATTTTAATTAATAAATAATTGTAGATTCCTGAGCTAGGGATTTTTAAAATTCCATTTTCACAATCAGCAGTAATCAGATTTGCAATTTCAGTCTGTTAACCAATTCAGTTAATGTGAAGTTCCTTTTTGGGGCTGGATGATTAATCTGTTATCAGTTCTTGCTCAGTCAGTTATTGGTAATAGGAAAATGTCTAAGTGCAGACCTAGCTCAGAAGACATAAGATTCTGATAGATGCCACAAGGGAGTATAATAAGGGTATAAAATTGTACTTAATTTAGCTTGAAATATCAGCCTGGTCTTTCAAAACTGAAGGGCCAGCCTGAATGCTTCAGAAGGCCTTTGATAACTTGAAACAGATTAACTGGATTCTCATTCCCTGTGTTTTATATTCTTGCAGTTGAGATTATGGAGAAGTGTTAAACTTTATTGGAAGCAAGTCATATTTTAAGGCATGATTTATTGATTAGAATTTTTTTCCCCCAAAACTCTCCTGTCGCCTATGATTTCAGTTCTTAACTAGATGCTGCAGTCTATCCACGGCATGTGTGATGCAATGCCTCTCGAGCAGCTTATATGCAGAGACTGTGGCAGTGGTGTCCATATGCTTTGTTTCTCACCTCAGGTGTCTTGAAAAAAAAAAGCCATATGTTTATTTTTGCTGCATCTTGGCCTTCAGCTTCCCAGAAAAGTGAGAGCAGAGTAGGAAGTGGGACACCCTGTGAAAACCAGTGTGCTCCAAACATCTCTCTTTGTGCCTACTAGGTTTCCCTTTTTGGGGGGCAAGTATTATTTTAATAAATACCTTAAATAGGAAGCTGGCCTGTTAAAGCATCAGCCTCAGGCATCACATTTATTTGCTGTAATGGAAATCTCTTTCTGGGATTGTAGAAAGAAGTTGGAATGGGCTAGAATGATTTAGAGAACACAGGTGATAAAGTGAATGAGCTTGAGTCATAGAATGCTTTGTGTTTGCTGCACATACTGCTTAAGTGCCCCCATTCCTTTGCTGCTGAGAGTCCAAGATGAATGGTGGCACGGAAGTATGATAAAAATGCTGTTCACTTCTTGCTGTCCTGATGAGGAAGATGAGTTGGAGCCATCCGAGAAAAGCTCTGTAGGTCTTTGATTATGTGCCATCAAGTCACTGTTGACTCTTACTGATCACATAGATTTTCTCCATGACAATCTGTCCCTAACTTGGTCTTTCAGGTCTTTCAACAGTGTACCCATCACCACTGTAACTGAGTCCATCCACCTTGCTGCTGGTTGTCCTTTTCTTGTCTTTCCTTCCACCTTTCCCTGCATTACAGCCTTCTCTAGAGAGCTAGGTCTTTGCATAAGGTGTCTGAAGTAGGATCTAGGCTAGATTTATTTATTCATTTATTTACTTACTTACTTAGCAATAAAGTGGCTTTCTTGCTGTAGTTCTAGGACAGGGCTGGGCAACCTTTTGTCAGGCAAGGACTATGCTTCACATGGGTGGGGGATAGAGAGGGAAGCCTGCAAAATGGATGGGGCCATGTCACATGGGAAGGGCTCTATTTGTTTTTTTTAGGGGGGCAGATTTTCTGGAAGTTATTTTTTTAGCCAATCTGCCTATTTAAGAGTTTACATTGTTGTATTCCTCAAAATGATAGGTAGTAGTAGTTTATAAACATTATGAGATGGCTAAGAAATCTCTTCTGGCTTTTTTTAAACTGCTGCAAAAGGAGTGCTGGGCTGTTTGTAGAGGATTTCCCCTTCGTGGCACTTCCTGGACCTGGCATGTATCCATACAACCTTGGTTTCTGGCCATATATTGCCTGGAAAAGGGGATGGCAACATGTTGGCCTATTGGACTTACTTGGAATTTTGAAAACATGTCATGGACACATTTTACCAAATGGCTCCCATGAGGCAGTTTTCCTACTCACAAAATGGCTCCCGTGGTGGGTGTGACAATCGTAAAACAGGAAGTGACTCCCTGCTACCATCTCCAGCTCCCTGTACCAAGTTACCTTCCCCCTTTTGTTCATGGCAGGTGGACATTCTTCAAAGCGAAGAATGGAGCTATCCATCTTTTCTATACTTTTATTCAAAGAATGACCATGAGGTCAATGTGGGGAAACAGAGGTCTTGCAGATATTAAAGGGGGGGTGGTGGTAGAGACCAGTACTTTGTTTTTGCTATGACAGTTTCCTGCTTAACGTCCAGCAAGGCAAGGAGCATAACGAAGAGGGTATCCATAGTCACACTGGTACCTATTTGGCCTAGTCTGACATCTGCAGATTGCCAGCTACCACCCTGTCTTTTAATTCTTTCCAGTCCAGCAGAATATTGGAATGGAATTATGTAAAGGGGGTCAGGGCTCTGTCTCCCTGTCTGTGCTGTTGGAGGAGAAGCTAACTAAAGAAAGATAGAGCTATAAAATGAACCAGATCTGGCTGGGGGCTACAAACACAAACACTCCAGAAAAAATTCCTCCAGTATATTCTTATGGGAGAGGCAGTTGCCCCGTTCTCACCTTCCTCACTCCTGGACATGTGACCCAGAGTATGTAGCTTGCCTTGTGCTTATCTGCGCATGCATACAAGCACACACAGATGCAATGTGACTGGAAAATGGAAACACACAACATGTTACTTCATTACCCAGAAGAAAATACAAGTTCCTATGGCCACTGTTGTTAAATCAGTTGGGAAGAGCCTTATACTTAAGGCTCTGTCTTGCTTTCCCTTCCTTGTTTTTATTCTCCTCAGGGCTTGCTTTTTTCCTTTTTAAAGGTTACTCTTCCACCAACCTTGAAAACCGATCTCTCTGTTCAGACTCCCCTTCACTGTAACTTCATAGGTTTGGCTGTTGCCAACTAAGATAAATTGCTGGGAGCCAAACAGAAGAGAGATTGCTAAAGCAAAGCACTTTTTAACATGGGTCTGCTCCTCTGGAGGATCTCTTTTCAGATATACCAGTTTAAGTAGCTCATATTGAGGTCTTGTAAGAGCCATTGCAGTGTCTTAGATTTGCCCTTGGTTTCTGATCATTAGACCTGTTGTTGATTCAGGGAAGAATATGGAATCATTGTGGTTATAGCTATACATTGTGGGTGCTTCCACATAGAGCCTTTCAATTCTTTTAAGCATATTTTGTTAAGGTGATTTTATGGGACATTGAGATTTGGTTTCATCCATTTTTTGGTCATAATAGGAACAAATTATTTAGACAGAAAGCCCATGGAAAGAACCCAAAATCTCCGTAAGTGTGGATGACCTTTAGTGCTTTGCTATTTAGATATTAGAGGTAGTAGTTTGTTATTGTTTCTTTTGCACTCTTCCCCTGTTTCTTCCCCTGAAAATTCAAGTTGTGGACATGCATACAGGCACTTTACACTTGTATACTTCTTCTTTTTTTTTATTTTAGGTTATTGCTCTGGAATTCCAGAATTTCATATACACAGTTCTGAAGCTAGATGTGTGCCTGGCTCTTACTTTTCTCATTGTTTTTGGATTTCAAAAAACCCTATGTATTTCTTAATTTATAAAAGACTTACACATTTTAAGACTGGGATTTTAAATGTTATAATATTGTATTCAAAAGAAAAATTGCATGCCGTTCTGCAGAACATCTCTGTGTGTTTTTAGAACTGCTGCTACATTTTGGGAAAAAGCAAAGATGGTATGAAGTGGAAGGGAAGAGAAACTAAGTAGATCCTTGTTAGATTAGGCCAAAGGGTTATTTAGTTCAAGAATTTGTGTCACACAATAGCCAAGAAGTTACATTCAGAAAACTCCACAGAGCTTAGTAGTATACTCTTCAATTGTTGCTCCATACTAGCTGGTATTTGAAGTGTGTTGCCTGTAATTCATATGGTGGTAAACAGATATCAAAACTAGTGGCTGTTGCTAGTGATGTCTGCCATGAATTTGTCCATTTCTACCTAAACCATTAAAACCAACTAAATTGATGGCCCATCACCAAATCGGATAGCAGCAAATCCCACAATTCGATTGTATCTTAATCAATCCTAAGTTTCTTCATTTAATTTCAAAGGATGATTTTGAGTTCTAATATTGCAAGAGTGGGAGAAAAATATCTGTTCATTCACATTTTTTCATACACACATGACCTCATCTATCTCTACTGTGTCTACCCTTTCCTTTTTTCACTCCAAGCTAAAAAGCCCTAAATGCTGTTGTATTTCCTTGAAGGGGAGCTACTCAATTGTTTGCAGTTTATCTAACTTTATAGTCTCTTTATATGAGGTGTAATATCCAGAACTGAACACAGTATTCAAGTGTGATCTCACCATAGATTATATAAGAGGGTGACTGTATCGGCAGTTTTATTTTCAATTCCCTTCCTAATCATCTAAGTGTATTCTATCATGAACTACCCACTGACCTGGTTGACTGGAAAACATTCCAAAGAAATGAGTTTATGGACATTAGATTATAATTCTAAAGGCAAACAAAATATGGAGAAGCAATGACGTAACACAGTTAACAATATGAGCCCTCCCTTGGTTTAATATAGCCATATGCAAAAAGGATAGGAGCTTGCATCATGACAGAGAGGTGTTTCTTAGAAAATGAAAATGGTTGGTAACTGTAATAAAGTTTTGTTTGGAAGGGTGCTCACCTGACCAGAAAAAATAATCAAAAATAAACAAGGGCATCTAGAGGGGACAGGTAGTATTTTGGTGAACAGGTACATACCAACTAATGCTCTCTCTTGTGGCACATTAGCTATTTTATGAATGGAGAAGACTTACCAGAATGGAGAAGACTTATCAACAGTCAATAGCCATTTTTTGAGAGACCCCACAGCATAGTCTCAAAAAATCAAAAGTGCCCACCAGCCTAGATATATTGGGGATTCCTGACTGAATCCATTTACCTCACTCTGCAAAAACTTATTTATATTTCTATTCTTCCCTCATAGTTTGTTCTGGATTCTGAATCATCCAGATTTCAATATCAAATTGGATGTTTTCATCTCTTTATCTCACTTCTCCTATCTCCTTTTTCATCATCTCCTGCTTGATGGAGGGAACTGGAATGTTCCCAATTGTAATGTGTCTTTAGGTTGATCTAAATAAATTATATACAAAAACATAGCTAGGTTGATTCATAGTTGGGGGAAAACTAAAATGCACAGCTGAATGATATCTATTAGGGCAAACAAAAATGCAATGAGGCTTTCATGTTTTACTTTCTTCTTTATGTAGCAAGATGTTACAAAAATAGGAGTAGAGAATAAGTGAGAAAGTCCAAAAATTAAGCTAGATAGTTCAACCAGAGGTCTACAGCTTAAGGTCAATCCCAAGATTTGTCTGGTAGTGGATTGAATGCAAGGCCAGTGTTAAATGGTGTTAGTATCAGATGATTCCCTATCTTCAAGGACAAAGGAAAATATACTTCCCTCAGTTCTGAATAGCTTAAGTGCATTAATCCCCAGTCTGTCTCTTGGCATGAGCAATGCACGTTGGCCTAGGATCAACAGAAAAAAAGAAATGTAGTGTGTTTGCTTTTCTCAGCAAATAGTAAAATGAAAGTAGATACTAAAATAGCTGTCTGTTACTTTACATTTAAATTAACTTTGTATTAGAAAAAGAGAACTTTCACATCTGGAGAGAATTTGACTGGACTATCATTTTTGGAATTTCAGGGGGGAACCAAGAGAATAGTTACAGTCTTTTCTAGTTGCTTTCTCCAACTTCCATCCTCAGCCTGAATATTATTTCATAAAAGTTTGGCACCGACAGATGTTCAACTCCATTAAAAAGTGTTGTCTTTGGATAAAAATCAGATTACTACAAGATAGTATGTCTAAAATGCCAATGCCCACTGAGGTTCTAGCATGAAATTAATTGTAACGATGACTTCCCTTGAGCATTCTGGGACAAATAGTTGCTTGGTGTTATTGGTTAACACTTAATTTGGTGAGATAAGGAAAGCAGTGCTGAGTTAATTTCAGAGAGTGTCTCTGTGTATATGAATAGCTAAGAAAGGTGAAGCATGTTCTTGGAATTCCAATGAAGCTGGCCTGTTCCTAGGTAGGGCTGAATATCTGCAGTCTCAAGGCATACTTTCTTTTCCCAGGAACTAAGTGGCAGGCAGTTTGCATCATTATCCTAGGTAAGTGCTGTGCAAGTTTGTTGGGCTAAGACGTGTCTTGGAATGGAATATTGGGAGCCAAGCTGCTTAGGGATGAAGAAGATTAAAAAGTGGAGCCTGAACAAAATTAATTCAGTATTTAAGAGGAGCTTGCTGCTTGCAGGGTGGAAGATAGGAGGTGATAGAATGGAGAAGAGAGATGTGGTAGTGCTGAGTTTTATTGCTTGGAAGGAGGTGAGGGGATGTAGCAGCTAATATTGGAGAAGGGGGAGATGTCACTGAAAGGCAGTAGCATAGATTAAGGGAGGGAGTAGGGAACTGTAGAATCATCCAGTAGGAAACAGGACATTGAGTAGATTAAAGCATCCCTGGACCATAGTTGTCCAGCCTCTTTTGAGGGCTGAATCTGATAGCAACCAGGTGGATCCCAAAGAACAGTTATATATAGCTACCTCCTAAAGCCATCGAGAATGACCAAGTATTTGCTAACCTAGAAAGGTGGGACCTAACTTTTTTAAAAAATGATTTTAACATGTTTTGAGCTGCAAGATGGGTGGCCATATAAATTGATTGATTGATTGAACAAACAAACAAACAAACAAACAAAGGCTTTGCACTGCAGAGGACAAATCCTCTGTTGTGTGTAAGGCTTCATTCCTTTCCCCAGCAAAGATTCTAATCTGTTTGAATCATATCCAGTGTCTTCTGCCAAATCAAACCAATTGCTGAATAAAGAGTTAAGTGTTTGGAAAGCTGGGATTTCCTACTCCGTCCGTCCTGATGTGAAGGCTGATAGCTCTGTTAGAATAAATCCATTGAAAGGGAGCCCTCACCTCTCTGAAGGACAAGGGATGGCAGGCTCAATTAATGCTATTGAAATCCAACAGGAGAAACTGGGGCACTATCAGGAGCTGTATTTGAACAATTGCCTTTTTGTGTGCCTGCTGTGTTGCAAGTTGCGTGCCTATGTTCTGAGTCAGAGGTCAGAAAGTGTGGCTTATGGGCTTCCCATAGCATCTCTTTGTCTCTCCCTTACCTCCAAGAGGGGGTGGCAAAATTTGGCTTGTATTTTTGGCTTTTTTTTTTTTTTTAACTTGAGAGGATTTTAAGGAGCAAATGATATAGATTCCTTCGGTAAAGTTCATTCCTGGTGACCATGTGGACCTGCCCTTTTAGTTTTCTTTGCAACAATAGAGAAGTAAATATTTCAGGAAGATATTTGCTTTCCTATCTAGTGGTCTCCCATTCAAATGCTAATCAGGTCTGACTCTGCTTAGCTTTTCTGAGATCAGCCAAGATTCACAAGGTGCTACCACCTGGTGTGACTTTAAAGTTCAAGCCATCTTCCTAGAAATCAAGACCGCTTTAGATCCTCAAGTTGCCCATTTTTTGAAATGCGGCCCTTGATCTGCTGCACAAAATCCAGTGCAGCCCTAGAGCAGATAGTAATTCTTCAACTCTTTCCTTAGTGAAGGCATGAGTTACTGCAAGCAAGTAATTGGGGAATATTTTTTGGAATGCCATACTCTTCCAATCTGGGAGACTTACCTGCAAATCCAGGTGTGTCAGGGACTTAAAATATAAGAAGAGCAATATGGATCAGACCACAGTCTCATGTAGTTTAACATTCTCTCCTTACAATAGCCAGTTAGATACTTATGGGGCTGAGAAGCAGGACATTAATGCAATAGGAGTTCCTGGAGAAGTAAGATGTAATCTGTATATGGTTAGACGAGCAGGCTGGAACAATCCAAATGCTAACAGATGGCCTTCTCTGTCACTGTGTCAGCTCTGCAGAACAGCCCTGAAGATCTGGTTGAACCCAATCCTGTTGGTCTTTCATAAGACCTGGATGTTCCCAAAGGCATTTGGGCTGGGTGGTTGAGTGAGCCCTGTTGAATTGGTTGGTAGTTATGGCCTTGGTTCCAAAAAAATGTTGGAACAATTTTTTAAAAAAGATCCCCCCCCCCATTTATGGCTATTAGTTCCCACTGCCTTGTTTTCTATATATCGGACATGAATGCTTTAATGGCTGGTTGGGGTGGGGAAAAAAGATGGACATTTTAAGCAGGCTGACAGATAAAGCCCATTGTTAGTTAAAAAGAGATGAAGGTGATGTAATCTAATGGCGTACTTGACCCTTAGTTCAAGTATCATCCTGGTGTCTTTCTTATGAAAACCTCTGCAGTATATAGTTAAGAGGGGACCTATCATACATCAGTAATATTTTGCTTATTTAGGTAGAAGATGAGAAATATTTTTCTGAGCATAGAAAGATTGAATACATGCTGATTGAGCTCTCTTTTTGCAGAAAAAGCTATTGTTCATCTGTTAGCCATATGCATTTTTTCTGGAATGATGAGCCATTAGAAGATGAATGCCTTTCTTTGGTAATTTTGACATGTAAGAATGTGCTTTTGGGTCTTCAGATAAGCCCAAAGAAGAGATGCAGTATCCAGTTGTGGCTTGCAGGAGGGTCAGGCTTGTTAAAGGCTTGCTTCAAAAGGCAGGACTCTAATGACACAAGCAAATTCATACCAGTGGTTGAGTTCCAGAGAAGGGACAAGGAGCTTGTGCAGTGATGGAGAAGTTAGCTTGGAAGACAAGCCTGACTAGTGAATACTCATTCGATTGTGGGTTGGGTTGTGATTTGTGAAATGAGAGGCTTGAGCTCAATCATTTTAGCCAAGACATGGTGCTGACAATTGAACTCAGGAGGCATTGCTTTGAGCATCTCACATCCCTATCTCTAACGTTTCAAAACTTGCAACCATAACAAAATAATTGGAGGCTTGCTCTCTTTCTTTAGCAATTTTTGCCACTGGAAGAGGTCCATTTTTTCCTAATAATTATGCATTTCCCTTTTCTACTGTGGAGCTGTACAACTTGGGATTGTTTCTTCAGAGGAAGTTGGAAGCCTGTATGCCTTTCACTGCATGTGAATTTAGCCCACAAAGGGCTATAGTTTCCCAGAATCTGTATAGGTGACTACATGTACATGACAAATTCCATGCATGAGAAATCACATGCAAATATGGGTGGTGTTGCATGCTTGTTTTCTGCTGAAGTGCCATCTACATCATTAATGCAGAAGAAAAGAAACTTGAATGCAACTTAACCAAAGACTGTTGAAGCTTCTGGCTCTCCTGCCTATTGGCATGTTTACAGGTACCAATCGTAATGAGGCACACAAAGCCTTCTGTGACTCTTCATCTGGTCAAGATGTTCTTCCAGTTTGTCAGCAACACCTTTGTTGTTGTTTTTGCCAGAATAATAGTAACTGCCTCCTTTGCAAAACAAACAAGCACATATGGCTACGAATTAGCCAGGTGGATTGGCAGATAACTTGAAACTGTTAATGGCAGCCTGAGTTGCTTAGCTTACTGAGGAATTGTGAGCTGTGTGAAGTCTGTGTCCTCTACCTATAAGAGACACTGTTTATGTGCATGTTTGAGCTCATTAGATTAGGCATGTGAGAAGCCAACAGATCTTTGCTGAGTATATGGTGGATGGGAACACTCTGCAGTTTTATGGAGAAGATAAGGCCAGAGAATGTAAGCTTAGAAGGTTTGCTATAAAGCAAGGGGACTGTGGTTATATGTGCCCCAACTCTACTTCAGTGATAATAGAATTATGTTTTTGGACCATGGATTTGAGTCTTGCCTTAGCATTTTTAAAGCATCCCTAATTTGGACAACAGATTCTTTGCTAACTTTTGAACCATGAGGATGGTGCTAAAAGTCAAACTGAACCCTTCCTTCCTTCCTTCCTTCCTTCCTTCCTTCCTTCCTTCCTTCCTTCCTTCCTTCCTTCCTTCCTTCCTTCCTTCCTTCCATCCATCCATCCATTTATTTCTAATTATAAAGACAGAGTTTTACAACAGGCACTTAAACAGTATTTGCTGTTCCAAGATAGCAGTCTTTAAAGGTCTGAATAAAGATTATGATAATGAACGATCATACAGAATTGCATGGACCACTGTCCTCTGCTGGTGAAAAGCAGCTGTATATAGTCAAAAGGTACGGATATAGAGTATTCTGACCACACACAAGCAATGGATGGAATCTCTTGAAAGTGCCCATTACTTTTGTCTGGGGAGGGGAAATGATGTCCTGTTTGTCCAGACACTTTAACAAATGGCTTTCCTCATGGTGACTGCTGGGGGGAAAAACTATTCTTGCAAGAGGGGAAATAACTAAATTGTATTTTTTTCTTGCTGTCCTCATGCTTTAAAAAAAAGGTCAGAAATGTAGTCATCCTCAGGTTCACCTACTGGCCTTGTATAATTTGTATTATAATGCTTCTTTCCTTTTAATTGCTTTGATTTAAGCATCTGATTAGAGATGTATGTCGCCTTGAGATTTCTGAAGTGCTAAGATTTTTTAAAAATTAAATAACTTGCAAGTGGGGGGGTTGCATGATTTCTTGGTATTGCCATAATAGTATGTAGTAGGTGCTATGTATTTGTTTTCCTCCTGTAATACTTATAATTCATGGTTTCTGCTGTTAACATGCATGGGCAGGACTCTTATGTTCATCTCTCTATTCCATGCAGTGAGAAGTTCCAGGGGCACATCATCTTACTCAACCTTCCTTTCCCATGGAATGAGATAAAAGGAAGATTATAGGCATTTTGTAATTCTTATGTTTTATGTTTACAAATACTGAGATCGAGCATAGATTTAGATCATGGGTGGGCAAATGTTTTTGATCCCCAGCACTGGATCATGATCTCCTGTCAACATTTCACAAGATTTCAATGAAAACTTACAAGATTTTGGTGTCCTTACACAACATTTTAGAATATATATGAGGGGGAACCATTGGATACCCTGGAACCTGCAGATACTATGTTTCTAAGCAGATAATTTAAACTTTATACAAGTAGCCCTTGGGATATGGTGGCAACTGGGACTGGAATTTCCATCACTAAGTGATCTGGTCGTAAAGCACAATGTCATGTGACAGCATTGCTTAGTGACAGCAATCCCTGCAGTCCCCATTGCCGTCATTAAGTGAGGATTGTGGGTAATTAAGCAAGCACTTCCTTGCAACTTCCTGATGGCTTCCAACAACCAAAGTCTGTGGGGAAGCCAGCAGGAAGTTGCAAGTCCCAGGCAGTTCACAAGCAGGCCGATAAGTGGCTGCTCCTGGGTGGAGTAGGGTGTGTGAGGGTGTATGGGTGGCCAGGAAGGCATGATGTGAGCGGGTGGGGGAGACTTACCTGAGCAACTTGTGACCTTCCCTGCTGGGTTCTCCATTGACTTTGCTTGTGCAAAGCCAGTAGGGAAGGTTGCAAAGGTTGTCATGTGACCACGGAATGCTACAACTGTTATAAGTGCAAGCTGGTTGCCAAGTGCAGTCACATGACTGCAGGGGTGCTGGGCCAGCCAGAACTTTGAGGACTGGTCATAACCACCACTCGTTCAGTACTGTCATAACTTTGAATGGTTGCTGAATGAATGGTTGTTAACTGAGGACTGTCTGTGTTCAGTTGTCTGCTCCCACATCAGATCTGTAGAAAGAAGCAATGTTCTCATGTTCTTGCATGTTCCCAAGCTCAGCTGTTCCTGTCTCAGTTGTATCCATTGTTTAACAGGAATAACTACACAATAACTAGCTGTACTGTATCCTAAATCATGCTAAAGGAAACTAAGGATAACCAATACTTATGCATTATATTACTGCTGGAAATCTAGGAAGTAGACTATAGCATGTGCCTGGCTTCTCCAAATTTGAGTGCCTTGTGGATATGTGGGCTTCACCTCCCAGAATTCCCCTGGGTCCACACATGTGCAGGCATCTGGGTTGTGTAAGGCTGACATGAACACTCACTGGATGCCCTGTGTTGCATCTGGCATGATAAAGCCACAAAGTAGAATTCAAGTAGGCGAAGACTGCAAATAATGTTAGGACCTTGGACAGCACCATTATAGGAGAACCTCACTGAAGTATTTACCCTTGAAAAATATCCCAGCCAAGGATCTAGTTTTTCCAGTTCTTTCTGCAGTTCTTAAGGGCCCCTGACTGTGGCTCACCTTGATTAAGGTCTGGTAGAGTTGAAGAATCATTTTGGGGAAAGTGATGATGATTTAGTTTGTTGGATTACTGCAAGTGCTGAAAAAAAAATCTAGTTTTTCTTGTGGTGTGGGAAGAGCAAGTGAAATTAGGGTGACAGCATGGTTGGGTAATCCCTGTAAAATTGAACGATGATCAGACTTGTAGGCATTGCTCTGACTTCTTCACCTACTGAAATCTCTGCTTTGACAATCAGTTAATAAATTTAATCCACCAATGGAATTAACTGCATATTTTTCAGCAAGTAAGAATCTAGTCTAGGCTCTGTGTGTTTTCTTCAAGCAGCACAACTGGCTGAGTGGCTAAGCTCGTTTTTGTCTGCTGCACCCTTTTTATATTCTGAAAAGTGATTCCCAACCATTCTGCCACCTTCCTTTCAACTCCCAAAACAAGCAACATGAGGTTGGGTTTTGCCTATTTATTTATATCAATCTGAACTAGTAGAATCAATGGCTGTACTTGCATGAAACAGTCATCCAGAATATGGATTATTATGTTGCTATATTCATTTGTACTAAGAATTCTGATTCATCCTATAGTTTGTTTTAGTGCAACTAGGCATAATCATTCATTCATTCATTCATTCATTCATTCATTCATTCATTCACTCACTCACTCACTCACTCACTCACTCACTCACTCACTCACTTGGCTGCCCGACTCCCAAATGACTCTGGCCAACTTACAACTAAAAAAAGATATACAAAAAATACAACCAACTGGAAGAGCAAAATATCAAAACACAACCAAAACAAATCAGACCGATAAAACAAAGAGGGGTATTTACAGTCACTCTGTCCCCAAGGTCTGGGAGAACAACCAGGTCTTTAGTGTTTTCCTAAACAACATAAGGGTGGAAGCCACATGAATCTCTCAGGGGAGATCATTCCAGAGGGCAGAATTGCAACAGAGTAGGAGCATCTTCTGGGTCCTGCCAGGTGATTTTCTTTAACTGAGAATCCATGACCAGAGTGCACCTGAATTGGAAGGGCAAAAACAACTGGAGATAAGCGGTCCCTCAGATATGCAGGCCCCATGCCACGAAGGGCTTTAAAGGTGAAAACTAGCACCTTGAATTGCACCCAGAAGCCAGCTGATATTCAGTGCAGTTTGTGAAGCAGTGGGGTCATGCATGCATAATGCAGTGCCCCCCATCACTTTGTTGTTATTTCCTCTGCAATATATCAGTTTTCTACTCCAATTTTTTTAAATGAAAGGCATCAAAATGAAATAGATGAAGCAGGGACATTGGTGGGCACCAGAAGACTTTTCCACAGTCATTTTGGTGCTTATAGGCATCATGTTGCCTACTTCTGATCTGGATGGGGCATTGGGATTGTGTCAGGTTTCACAACCGGTATCAGTGTTCACATGTATCTGCTTATAAAAAAGGCTTGAGCATTTAGAAAAACTTGGCCTCCTCCTAATAACTTGAACCAATAACTTCTTTCTGGCTGAGTGGCTTTTGACTGTGGAGGATTTGTTGCTTTGTTTGCAAGTACTGCCATTAAGAGTTTCCTATGGGTTACATCTGCGAAAAATGGGATGGATGAGAGAAAGGAGTTTGATGGCCTTCTGTTTCTAGTTCTACTTGGTGCATATTTAATAAAAAAAAACATTTGGAATGAGACTGACACATTAGGTAATGCCTCACTATCACATTTCCCCAGCTTGCTCCATGCTGTGGTTCCCACTTTAGCTCACTCGTGATCAGAAACATCTGTTGTGATGTAGTATTGCTGGGTGTTCATCTTGGACCTGTGAAGCTTCTGTTGCCAATTTGGCTGGTGACTCATTTTGAGTGGCTTTCAACAAATCTTTCCATTGCCTGAGCTGAGGTTCCCGATGAAAATCAGATCATGATAGGACAACGGTGTAATCAAATAGTATACAGGGTAGTGGGCAGTTGCCAGACTTATGGGATGATGCATAAGGTATGGGAGCATATGCTATGGGCCATCTATTCAATGCTTACTTTTAGCCCTAGGTTAAAATTAGAATTGTGTAAGTTGCCTACGTAAATATAGGAATTAAGCCACCCACCTACACACTGCTCAGCCATCTGTTCAAGGAAAAGAGCCAGAAGAGAAAACAGCACTGTTGTGACTTGCAGTCCTGTTGACCAGCTTTGGGGAGGGTGGACACAGCTGAACTTAGATTGGCTGTGGTTCCTATGAGCACCATCAGTGCTAAAGAATTCCAACTCATACTGTGTTGAACCTGCTTAGGGGTTTCTGAACTCTTTGTATAAGAATGAAGTTATGAATAAAACCTGAACAGGATAGCATAATCATATCCCCATCTCCACTTTCTTGGACTTTCTGGCTGGTTCAGATACACAGTGTCACAGTACTTTTGTATATGCATCTCACAGAATACTAAGAGCAGCTCTCTGGTTGTACTATCTGAGATAATGTGTGATTGAAGATGAAGAACTGGAGTGATGCCTCTGCACTGAAAGAAGCTTCTCCTTCTGGATAGGAGGAGACTATCTTAGAAGCTCTTCCTTGGAAGTGGCTGCAGACTAGCTTTATGGCATAGCAGTCTCTATTTTAAGCTTGTCCAGGAAACCTCTGACCCTCCAGAGGCTGTTGAGAGACAGATGCTGGAGTTTAATGATTAAGATGTTTGACATGGACCGGAGAGATCCAGGTTCAAGTCTTGACTAGACCCTGGAGCTAATACACTGGTTCAGGACAGGCACCATTTCTCAGATCAGTTTGCTTCAAATGGTTGCTTATAAACATAAAATTAGGAGGGTTGTCTCTCCCATTGTAAATCACCTTGAACTCTTAAAAAAGAGATTGGATGTAAATTCAGTATATCAATAACTTCCAGCAGTGCCAGCCATCACGCTAACAGTGAGGGATGCTGGGAATCATAGTTAAGCAATATCTGCAGTGCCACAGGTTCCTCTTCTCTTCCTAAGTAAGTAGACAGTAAGTTCACTCCTCTTCTCTTCCTAAGTAAGTAGACAGTAAGTTCACTCCATTAACCATCCTATATCTGTAAGCTTTCTGCCCCTTTTCAGCAATTTGAGATGGTGGGGGAGGGGAGGGGAAGGGAGGAGATCTTGGGAGTTCTGAGTCAGATTCTAGAAAGCTGTTATACTCCCTAAACTGCCCACTGACAGCTGGTCTGAGAAAATCCCACAGTTTATGAGTGTTAAGAATTTTGAATTCTATGCAGTGCTGCATAGGATTGGCCCTCAAAATTGGATTTTGGCTTCTCAGGGTCAAAAGATACTATCCCCTCCTAGATTTAGTTTAGCAAATTGTTACCTTTGCAAATTGAGTCACATTTAAATAGTCTTTTACTATCTCCTCTGTGCTACAGTGCCCTGGAAGAGAAAATATTTTTTTTGAGCCCTCACCAAAGAGAATCCAGACGCAGGGTTGTTTTATAGCAGGTCTTTGCATCAACTTCATCCTTGATCAATTTTTTATAGGGCAATTCAAATGGGGGTGGCTTCACTGGGCCAGTGCTGTAAGTGTGTCTCTTATCTAAAAGGTTCAGACACATAGAATGCTGAGATAAGAACATTGGAATCAAGAGACCCATAAAGGCTGCTGCTGCAAAGAGAGAAAAGGGTTGCTGGAACCCCTGAAGACAGTTTGGTTTGTAGCAAGATGCAGACTCTGATTTGTCTCCTTCATATAATGCAGTGTGCCTGAGTGGGGAGGGGCAGCTAACCAGTCTCCTTGAAGTAATTAATTTCCCGAAAGGGGCTTCTGAAAACCAGCAGAAGGTTTTTGTGGTCCAAAAACAGGTCTTTCCATGTCTTTGTTTCTGCCTAGTTAAATAAAAAAAGGATAATGATTAGAAATCTTTTGAATTTGTAGCAAAATGCTTGATTTGTCTCTCTTGAAAAGGAGAAGTAGAGATAGTCTTCAGAGTTCTGAAATTAATTAAAATGAATCTAATAACAATTAGATTCAATAATAATTTTTAAGATGTAATTGAATATATTCAGCTCAGATGGCGGCATGTCCAATCCCTGAAGGTACTGCAGATTGAGCTAGGCTATACTCTTTGCCTACAGGTAGTCTCGGGTTACGATGGCAGTTGGGACCAGGATTGCCATTGTTAAGTGATGCAGTTGTAAAGCCCGATGTCATGTGACCGCATTACTTAGCAACGAGAATGCCAGCAGTCCTGGTTGCTGTTGCAACCCCAAGACGCACAGGTTGTTAAGTGGGAAGTGGTGGGAGTCCCAGGTAAGGAGCGTGGGGGTGCCATGGGAGGTGGAGGGTGCTGCGTGGGGAACGGGGAGGCTGTGGGGTGCATAGTGTGGCACGGTGTGAGCACAGGGAGGCTAGGGAAATGGATGTCATGGCAAGGCACGAGCGCAGAGAGGCCAAAGGGACTTACCACAGTGACTTATGACTTTCCCCACCAGTTTCCCCATTGACTTTGCTTGTGGGAAGCTGGCAGGAAAGGTTGCAAATGGAGAACATGTGACTGAGGGACGCTGCAACTGTTGTAAGTGTGAGCCAGTTGCCAAGTGCCTGAATTGTGATCATGTAGCCGCAGCTGGAACTTCGAGGACTGGTCTTAAGTACCATTTGTTCAGCACCGTCACAACTTTGAATGGTCATTGAATGAGTGGTCAGTAAGTGAGGACTACCTGTATTTTGGAGTGGTAGCACATCTTTTTCCTTAGAAGAGGTGGAACCTTTGCATCTCAAAGCCCAACAGCCTTGGTTTAATGGTGGGGATTCTGTTCTTCAAGTTAGATTGGAATGTCACCATTTGGTCTATGTTCTGTTCTTTCTGATAATGCAGAACAGGTGCCATTGTTCATGTTTAGTTTCTGTGTCCAAGCTGTTGTTGATAACATGAGAAATTAACAGGGAGAAGAAGAAAGCAGAGATAAGATAATGCATATGGACAGCTCCATTCTTCTGCTCTAGTTCCTCCCTTTAGTATCCTGAATGCAGTGTTCCCTGAGGTTTCAGATAAGTTTGGGACATATTAGCTTAGATTTTGGGGAGCTATAGTCCCAGTACAGTACATCTGGAGATGCCAACTCGGAAAAGTTCCTCAAACAGATGAAAGTGCCTTATATGTTTAGCATATATTTTGCATAAAACCATGGTTTTCTTAATTATGATGTGTTGTCTATACCCAAGTTGGCTGTCTTCATACAGAACCATAAACTGTTTTTACAAATCACAATTGCTAAATTTTCATAATGCTGCTATGCCCTAACAAATAAACTAATTATTAACACCATGGCCTGATTAACACAATATGCTATGCCACACAAATGAATAAACTGTAGTATACAGATTTAATGATCTGATTCATGCACCAGATTAAGCCAAAACTAAACATGTCACATTATGGCTTATTGTGATGTACAAACTTAGCCATTGAGTCACAGTCTTCACCCAGGACAGCATTCTCAAATTAGCAGCATTTCCTCAAACCCCATTGCTCCCAGAGATCTGCTTAACTTGAGATGTTTGAAATATCTCAGTCTTGGAGCTTCTAAATGTAGGGCAGTTTAATATATCACCATTCCGGTGTTGTGTCCACCTCCCTGCATTGCAAATGCCTTCCTTACAGTTTGTAGATTTTGAATATGAACCAACAGTGTGATGCAGTTGCTGAAAGGCAAATGCTATTTTCGAATGTATTAACAGGAGCACCGAATTCAGATCACAGGAGATAATTGTCCCCTCTATTCTGATTTTGTCAGGCCTAACCTGGAATGCTTTGTCCAGTTCTGGGCACCATAGTTTGAAAATAACAAACTGGAGCAAATTCAGAAGAAGATGGTGAGAGGAACTGGAAGCCACATCCTAAGGGGAACAGCTAAAGGAACTAGTTATGTTTAGACTGAAGAAGAGAATAGTAAAGGGAGATATCACAGTAGTCTTCAAATATGTAAGTGGCCTAGAGTCACAAGAGGAGGTGGCATAGAAAATTGTAAATATATAAATATCTAAAGAGTTGTAGTGAACTTTTTCTCCATCACCCTGGACCAGTACCAGTGGATTGAAACTACAGGAAAGTAGATTTAAGTCAGATAGGAGGAATATCCTAATGGTAACAATGAAATACATTGCCTCACGAAGTGGCATGTTCCTCTTCACTGGAGGTCCCTGGATACCCATCTGTCTGAAGCACTTTAGCAGATCCTGCAGTAAGCAGCTGATTGGACTAGATAACCTCTGAGATATCTCTGACTCTGCTGCTCTTTCCTCTTTGGGTTCAGACGTTCCTCGCTCAGGATATTTGTGACTTTCTTGTCTCCTCACCTTTCCATTTTTACTTGCCATATCTTACAGAGGTTTATAGTTTAATTCTCTCTCCCCCCCACCCCCAACTCCTATTGAAAGTTTGGCAAACATTTTGTCAGAAGAACTCACATCTTCTGTTTCTCTCTGATCTTGTCCTAGGTATCCTGGCCGGTACAGTGTCTCCTCCTCTGTATTCCACATTGCTTTTTGAAAACACTTAATGGTAGTGATTTCTACAAGTTAATTATTCATGGGGTGAAGAAGAATGTCCTTCATTTATAACTTAGCAGATTTTCTGGATGGCAGAGCTGAAGTATTGTGAAAAAGTTTTCCCCACATGTATCATTTTGTGACTCTTCTCTATGCGAAGGAGAGCCGTGGAACCTGCTGCTAAGATGCTGCTGAATTTGTCCAGCGTTCAGCTTTGCTGAGTCTGTAGGCAACTATATTCAGAACATTTGGAGGCTCCAAAGTTCAACCAAACTGGTATGCTCCAGATATGTTGGGACTAAAGCTCTCACAATTCCCAGCCACTGATTACGCTGGCTGGAATATTTCAGAACTGAAGTCCTAACTATCTAAAGAGCACCAAGTTGAGCATGCTAGTATAAATACAGTATACTAGTGAGGGCTAAATGGTGAGGAAGAAAATGGGTGTAAGCCCTCAACCTCATATTCTACATGTGAGCTTCATAGAGGCATCTCTTCATCTGGTGCAAGAATCACATCTGATAAAGCTGGGTATTTCTTATCTGCAGACAAAATAGCTCTGGGTGTGTTGGTTGCTGAGAACTGCAAATGAGGCATGCCGGAGTTTTATGGGCACACCAGGTGACAACTATGCTGGCATGGTCTGATGCTCTTCTTCTCTCTATGAATGTGATATGGCCCTAAGATAGGCTTATTAAAGATGCTCTATGTTTGCTTGATTAATTTTTTATGTCTCTGGGATGAATTGAACAAAGCTCCCCAAATAAATTGAAATAAGCGCACATAAATCACAAGTCTTGGTTTCTGCAGAACAACAACACCACTACCACTATTGCTACACTTGTCCTTTTTAGAAATTATTATTATTTCTGTTTTTTGCTGTGAACATTCCTTACAGTGATATTTCGTGGCTGAGAGATCTAAAGGATAGCTGGCAGAAATGTTTGGCTGCTTTGTTGCATACCAGAACATGTTGGAGTAGCTCTTTATTTCAGGATTATGGATGGAAAGGGTTTAGTGAAAAATGTTGCAAATAAATCCCTGTTCATAAGAACGAGAAGTGGTACATTTATTTTGAGCATAAAGTTATAGCATGAGATAGAAGCAAGTCCCCAACTGCATCTTAGGTACAACTACACACAAAGTATTAAAGGCCAGGATGGGAGAGCCTTATCAATTATTTATTCTTTCCCTTTTTTTTTTTTTTTTTGCAGTGCTTCTATACTGGAATGTATTTAACAGTAAAAAGAAATTCTGCCCAGATATATATTTATGCACACAGCTCTTCAGACATGCTAAAATTAGTATGCTAAGAGATTTTTTTTCCTCCCAGGACCTTCATTCTAACCTCCCCCACCAATTCACAGATCTAAATAATGTAAGGCAAGTGGACCCTATTGAACTGTTTGGTCTTAAAATATTTACAAGTGCTCCAGTAAAAATAATTTCCAAGAAAAACACTGAAGTTGTTTGAACATAACTTTAAAATCATGCTAAATAAAATTTACTGAGTTCCCTCCCCGTCTTTTAATCAAATATCTCAGTTTAGTTCCTTCTAGCCTGTGGCAGGGTTGCGCTTAAGATATGGTACAAAGTGCAGACCAGCAAGCTGGAAGTTGCTCTTCTTCTATTTACAGGAGGTTATTATACAAACTATGCAGTCTTAGAATATTAAGCCTATTATATACAAACCTATCTACCTATCTATGCTTAATAGTATATAAGTGATGAGGATATCATTTACAGCACTCAACAAGGTTGGAAATTTTCTTTTCCACTGTGTTGACATCTGCCCACCTTTCTTTACAATAGAGGTTGTTACAGAATTCTTTAGCCTTTTCCTTTAGGGACTGAGAATCCTATTACTTTAACCCAGGACTTAATGGTCTTTTAGTTTACACTTGACCCTATATTTTTCTCTATCCTCCAGTCTCCATACTTTAGTAGGTCCTATGCAGGTTGCGGTTACCTGCTAATTGCTCCCTACCATTAACACACACACGCTGTGCCTTCAGCATTTCTCTTTTATTTCTCTGCAGTACAGGGGCGGTCCTGTCTACTCTTAAAGTCCCAGGGGACATAAAACCACATGGAAGGAAAACTTACATTAGCAGCAAGGAAAAACACTTCTTTTCAGATAGTTAATATAGTGCAGGTATTTTGATATTGCATATAGCTGTTAGTATAACATACTTGTTAGCTTTATTTTAAACTGCAAATTTAAGTGGGATATATATACTAAAAGAGATCTCAATTGATTTTAAAGCGGTGAAAAAATTACAACCCCAAATGTTCACTTAGGCCAGTTCACCCTGTGATTGGTTTTCATGGCATGACAGGTTAGAATTGAGAATCATGATGAAATAGGTGATTCTGCTCTCTTGCTTCTCAAGCTGGGCTTCTCATAGTAGTGTGAGTGGCTGAGTATGAGGGAATTTAAGGGTTGGCAGCCCATGGTTTATTTAGCATTATGTCTGAACTGGAATCTCCATTAAGATGGAAGTATGACAAGATCAGTTCTTGAGTTGTGATCCTGGGTTAGAAACTGGGAGACTGTGAGTTCTAGTCCTGCCTTAGGCACGAAGCCAGTTGGATAACTTTTGGGCTAGTCCCTCTGTCTCAGCCATAAGAAGAAGAAGGCAGTGGCAAATCATTTCCAAAAAAATGTTGCTGAGAAAACTGCCTGGGCTTGTCCGGGCAGTTGCCAGGAGTCATGACTGAAGACATCCAAAAAATTAAAATCACAAAGGCCAATTGTTGAACCTATGTAACTGCTCTGCAAAATTTAGGGAGTGGAGTATCTCTGCGGTGGGGGTAGCACAGGTAAACTGACCTGTATTGACTTCTGGGCAAGGCTGGTCAGTCAGTTCATAAGAGCATTGTGTAGTAACAAAGACCTATTTGAAGAGAGATGCTGTTTTCATACTTGCCTGCTTCTCTGGGGCCCAGGGTGACAAAGGAAGAAGCAAGAGAGGTACCTGCAGTGAGATGGGGGGCTATATAAATTGGTTTAATAAATAAATAAAATAAGAGTCTTTCTGAAAGGCCATTTTATCTGCTGTATGGATATAAAATGTATTTATTTATCGATCATACTTATATAGCCACCTATCTCAGAAGAACTGACTCTGGGCGGCATACAGCAAAAAAATATAAAAACGACAAACATGTCAAAAGCAGTCAAAAGTTTTTTAAAAAGCATGAAACACACAAGAGATTAGATCAGCAAGGGAGCCACCTCACGATTTCACCAGCCCCCTGAGATCCCCAGGCCAGATGACGTAGCCAGGTCAAAATGCAAGTACCCTTATAATGTCTTAAAGTATGAAATGAGCACTCCAAATGGGTAGACAGATCTTGACTAAAGATAGAAAGGATGGCATCTTGATTAAGGTGAGACTGTCTTGGGAAGAAAAGTAACCTTCTGCCGTAATATCACCCAGAGGATAATGAACAGAGCACAGAGTTTGCTGATTCCTTGTGTTAGGCTGATTGCTGAATGCTGTTTTCCACTAAGTGAGGTGCATTGAACAGTTGGCAAGAAGTTTAAATGGCATTTGTGGGTGTGTAATGAACCTGATTTGCATACCCTTTTCCTGAGCCAAGCAGGTGCCTGCTGCAGCTACAAATGGCTACTTTTTTTTCACTTACTCTGCATTGTTCCTATTCAGGAATTCTTCATGCTCCAATGTGAAAAATCTGAGTCATTTCTGAAAAGATGGTGATCATATGGATTTTGGAAAGCATTACTTTTGCAAACTAATTGGTTTTTTTCCTTATTTCCCCATCTCATGAACTGCATACAGCTTTAAATAGTGCTGGGAGGGCTACAAGTTTTAAAAGTACACCGTAATTTTCAGAACTGTAGCATAGTCTGCAGTGGATAACAAGACTATCCAAAAGATTCAACTTCCTGCTCAATGGAAATACAGGTGTTGGTGGGTTCATACAACACGCTAAATCTAGGTTCACAGTTCCAGTCTTCCTATAACATGCTATGCCTAATAAACAAATTGCATTATGACTTAACATGATGCCCTGGTTCACTAATATGCTAAACTGGATTATAACAGTTTCCACTTACCAAATTGCCGCCTTGTCTGGCATACAGATCCACCTGGACAAGCTCTCAATGATCCTGTCCTTGTAGGTTGTCCATTCAGTTGTTCTACTATGTGGTGGCAACACTCTTTTTCAGGCTTGAGAATTGTGAAACAGCTTTAGAAGTTACTTCTTTGATTTATATGGTATATTTTTGTTCAAAAGGAGTTTTCAGATTAACCTAAACATAGGTTAATGTTTAAAACTACAATGCACAAAACTGCATGACAAAAGTAAAAAAAAAAAGAAGTTAAAATAAATAATTTAAAAGCAACCTCAATTATACATGTTTTATTTATTTATTAAATCAATTTATATAGCTGCCCATCTTACCACAGGTGACTCTGGGTAGCGTACAACAATTATAATTTTAATTATAATTTGCCATAATTACTCCCTCCCCCCACAACCACACTTTCTCATTGTGTAAACAAGCCAGGCTCATATGGTTCACAAGGTTTTAGGAAACTGAAACTTGGAAAGTACTTGCAAAACAATAGCGTAGCCATTGATCTGAAAATGGTTGCGCATCTCTGCATTACAGTGTAACCTTAAACATGTTTGTTTTGGAAAGAAATCCCATAGAATTCAATTAGTCATACTTCTGTGGAGCACCTTCACTTTTTATTGTTCTGATGTAAAAAGCAGAAAGTGAACACTTATTGGTGATCCAAGGTTGTAAATCTGGAGTTGCACTGTCTTTCCAACACTGAAGGAAAACTGTGTGTGTGTGTGTGTGTGTGTGTGTGTGTGTGTATGTTCAGTAATTCCAAAATTCTTCAGAAAATGGTGTTAGAACATACAGATAGTCCTTCCTTAGTGACCACAATTGGGACTGGCAATTCAGTTGCTAAGCGCCGCGGTCACAAAGTGGAAAATCATGCGATTATGACTTACGATTTTACTTCCGCATTCTCTATTAACTCTGCTTGTTGCGAGCTGGTTGTGAAGCATGCAGATGACAATCATGTGACCACAGGACACTGCGATGATTGTAAGTGTGAGGACTGGCTGCAAAGCTATTTTTTTACACCATTGTAACTGAATGGTCACTAAACAAGGCAGTCGGTAAACAAGGACTATCTGTAATTCAAAAGTGCTTTCACATACTTAATCTATAGTAGGCTTGCATAACTCGTAGAGGGGAAAGGGCCAGATTAATGCCTTAAAAATACTTGTGGGCCACAAAGGTGATGCACCAATCAGCTGTTTGGCAGCTGGCAGTGGAGCTGGCAGTATCCGTGAGGCCTAGAGGCATTGAAGGTGCTCAGCAGTGTGTCTTTTGGGGTGGAAATGGCTGCAAAAATCTAGGTGGCGGCAGTGATGGCGATGTTTGGTGGTAGCTGATTGGTTATTTTTCAAAAAATGCCAATGGGCTGCATGTGGTGCAGGCCTAATCTATAGTCATCTTTGTAGCACCACATGAACAAATAAATAAAAGCCAAACAAGCCCATACATTCCTCTCTCACCCATTTTACTCTGCCAACATGAGGTTGGCAGCCAACCCTTTTGAAAATTATCTGGGGTGTCCCAGCAAATTGATGCTTTTTAAAAAAATTGATTATGTATCATCAAGTTGGTGTCAACTCTTAGCAACCACAGACAGATTTTTTTCCTGTAACTATCTGTCCCTAACCTAAATTAAGTATTGATGAATTAGTCTAATCTTAAAATAATAACAAACATACTTCATTAAAAAAAAAAAAAAACCTTAGCCATTGATTTGTTAATATAGGATATTCCAACTTCTTATTACAGAGTTTCTGCAAAGAACTAATACCCACCATAGTGAAACTATGAAATTATGGAATGAACAACTGCATTAATTGCCCATACTATCATTTTGTAATTTTAGGAAGTCCAAATTACTCTTTCAATAAGTGAAATAATTTTAAATTTGTTTGCCAATAAACTGATCTGAAGTATTAATGCCCCTACTTCCCATAGCTCCCCCCAGCCCCACCTCCCAAAAGTTTTACCTGGTATTTTCAAACTGGGATTATTTCAGAGTGTAATTTTGCCACATGGATTAAGGTTGAGATTATACAGTGGTACCTCGGTTCACGAACACTTCTGTTCACGAACAATTCGGTTCACGAACAGCTCCGGTTGCAAAAGTTTGCCTCCGTTCGCGAACGCCGGATCGGGTGACGAACAGGATCTGCAGCCATTTTCCCTCCTGTGACACGTGGTCGCGGCTTCCTGTAGGGAGGGGGACTCTCCCTCCAAGCAATAACCGCCTCCCCACCCGCCTTCTTGTCCTCCACGCCAGAAGTCGCGTCGAGCAAGATTAGCGTTCTCTCCCTTCGTACTGTATTTTGTTTCCTATTTTTGCGGTTTAAAAAAAAAACATATGGTTCAGAATGGTTAACCGTATTTACATTGAACCTTATGGGAAAATTTGATTCGGGTCGCGACCAATTCAAGTCGCGACCAGAGTCGCGGAACGAATTAAGTTCGTGAACTGAGGAACCACTGTATTTCCACTGTATTTTCTTTAGATTTGCAGCTCATGTTATATCAGCACATTCAGGTTCTAAATCAATTTCAGAAAAAACATTGGACAACTTGAATTGAAACAAAAATACCCCACACCCCTCTAAGCATAACCATTAGCTTATGATGGATTCCCAACTTTCTTTGAAATTTGTGTTGTGTTTGTGGCTCCAACTAGCACACTACAGCAGGAGTGGGAACATGTGAGTTGTAAGGAACTTTCCTATCATGCTCCCCCCCTCTTGTTTTTTTTAAAAAAAAGATATAGCATGGGAAGTATGGGATGAATTTTGTGTTGTTTTTATGATGGGCAAGCATTCCATTGCATCCATCCTATTTCCAAACAGAAAATCACAAATAAAAGAGAAAAGCGATACCTTCCCTAAAACTTTCCCTCTCAGGAACTGGTAACTCGCAATATACTGGGGGTTCCACTTAGCTGTAGCACCTGTTAATAAATCCTGTGCTGGTTAATGACCGCCATAGAGTAATTTATTTATATTCATAAATCCTCCATGTTTTCCTTCTGAAATAATCTGAGCCAATGGACATACTAGACCTAGTGACAGTTGCATCTTATCTGCTCAACTACCTGGAAATCCTAGAACACATACAAAGGGTCAAGAAGCAGGCAGTGAACTGTAGCATAGCAGATCATTAAACACAGTTACCACCTGGCTTCTCCATTTCGGTGCAGTTACTCAGTGCCACCAGCTAATCACCCCTCTTCTAGATGTGGTGGATCAATTCCCATAATTTTAAGACAAGATGATTTGGAATTAGGAAAGCTGAAACCCAACTAATTCTTGAAGCAACAGTGAGAAAGGCTGTACTGCATTATCTGCAAATTTAACACTGAGACGTCTGTACTGAGTTGTTTAAGTTCACTAAAACTGATAAGAGAACACGATGTGAACTCTGTTACCATGGCGGTACATCATTTGAGCTTCCTTGCTTCAATCTTTGCATTTGGTTAAAAGAGAAACATATTTTTGTATGACTAATTTACTTCTTCCTACAAATTTGAAATCCATATCTCTGAGTGTTTTTTGTTCAGAGGAGTGGGGGATATTCTAGACATAAAAATCAAAGATGAGATCTGTTAGAGAGGGCTTGCTGACAGTCCCAAATGTGAGGGAATGTCATCTACACGAGTCCATGCTTGAGCCTTCTTAGTGATGACACTTGAGCAGCCTACCACCAGATATCCAGACCATCCCCTCCCTGTTATATTGTTGAAGAGTAGCAAAAACATGGTTCTTCAGAGAATATTTGGGGATGCCTGAAGATTTTGCTGCCCAAATAGTGACGCATTGGGACTTTCTTGCTATTATGGTTAAACTATTGATTTTCTGTGTTTTAATTTTATGTTGTTAATTGTAAGCCCCTCAGAGCTTTTCGAAATGGAATGGGATTAATTGAAGTAATAAATAAATGAACCCTTCACTGTTGGAAAACAAGGCACTTCCTGCTAATGTGAAGTTGTGATAAAGTAGGTTGGAAATTGCATTTTCAGAAGGGAGATGTATTTGGAGAGCACAGGGAGTTGTGTAACTTCCTACAGAGATATAGGAAGTTTTCTTGGACTAAGTAGTTGCTTTCACACAACATGCTTGAACATGTCAGTTAAAAGGCTTAGCAACTATGTTTCTGTAACATGCTGAAGTTGGTAAGTATTAACTTGGTTAAGTTTTTTTATGGCTTCATGTGTTATAAGAAAGTACAAATAATCAGTTAATTATCATTTTTTCAGAGAAGTTATGCTGGCGCTGAATGAGGAGACTTTTATGGCCGGTCCTCGAAGTTGTGGCTGTCACAGTGTCTCTGCAGTCATGTGATCGCGATTTGGGCATTTGGCAGCCGGCTTGCAATTATGGCGGTTGCAGCATCCTGCAGTCATCATTTGCGACCTTTGCTGCCAGCTTCCAACAAGCAAAGTCAATGAGGAAGCTGGCAGGAGGTTGCAAATGGTGATTGTGTGATGTTGTGGGATTCACCTAACTGCTGGAACTGCTGTTGTAAGCTTGTGCAGTCACATGACATTGCACTTTACGATCACGTCACTTAGCGATGGAGTTACTGGTCTCAATTACCATTGTAAGTAAGGATTACCTGTAGCATGTTTGGCTAATTTATGGTTCATGAACCCAGAAAAATGGGTTAATTTCATAACCAGGTTAAGCATATTGTATGGATACAGACAATAACGATATAGTTGCTGTATTCTAGTGTTGTCTACTCTAATTAGCAGCAGTCTGCAGAACATCGTTGTCAGAATTTGTTAGTGGCAAAATTTCTCAGAAATGCAAACAATATAAATATACAACTGCCATTAATGACTGAGTATGAGAAATGAAAGGCTCAAGAAAACTTAGAAAAAAAGAGTGTTGGATTTGAATTAGGAGGAGACATAAACTCTGAGTTAACCTCATGCTTAAATCAGTGACTGTCAGTTGTTTATAATGTCTACCGTTACTGAGTTAGAACGCAAATTCAGTTCCTAGCTATGTTTTGTTTGGATTTCTGGGGACTTTGGCACTCAGGTCCTGATGTCTGACTGAAGCTGGGAGCTTCTGCTCTGTTAATATCTGTTGTGAACATAATCTGGCTATCAGATCTATTCAGTCTGCTCTCTAACAGGAAGAACTTCTGAGTCCACATTTCAATCTGAAATGAAGGAAAAGCCCAGCTTGACTTGGTTCTTTAGTCTTAAGAGAGATGTTTGCGCTCTATTTTATTTCAGCAGATCCTGCTGCAGCCTCACAGTCCTGGAAACAGGTGCAGCTACTTTAATTAGTCCCTGACATGATGCATTTGCACTCCCACAGATCCAGAGCAACATTTTGGCATCATATCTGAAACACTGCATAGTTCTGATGTTTAATGTCACATCAAGTTTGATCCTGCAATGAACATGGGGGCAGAGGGGCTCCCCACCAATATTGGTGGAGATTGTAAAGGAAAAATCCATACAGATTGTGATTTGGATTGCCACTGCAAGTGGTGGTGGGACAAAAGATAAAAGTTCTCTCTGCTGTTCTGAAAAATGAATGTTTTAGGTACAGCAGTTCAGATGTAAGGTGCACTGAAGGTATATTTTTTCTTTTTTTGCATGGTGCTAGTGAAACCGCCTTTAAAAGAACTGTTTATTTTCCTAGAGTGTAGGTCTACCAGAAATTGCCATGGAAAGTAGAAGTGTGACTTTGGTACAGGTAATCCTGTCAGGCCTAGCCCAAGGAACTCCAAGAGACAATGCAAAATCAGTTCAGCTATGTTTATTAGCTACAATCTCTAGCAAGAATCTTCCCAGACTGAAACCCCAGGTCCCAAGTCAGCCAGTCACAACAGTGTGAATTCCTCAGGGAGGTGCCAGTCTCATCCTCCTGTAGTTCCCACGCTCCTGCGGCGACTAAGAAAATGCTTATCTCCCTGAGCCTGGCCTTCATAATTCCATTCCATCACAAATCCTTATTTGACAACCACAATTGGGACCGGTGACTCCGTTGCTAAGTGACGTGATTGTTAAGAGAAACGTCATGTGACTGTGCCTGACTTATGATGTCAGTTCTGCTGCAGTCATTGAGTGTATCGCCTGCGGTCATTAAGCAAGACATCATATGACCACGACTTGGATTTTACTGCCGGCTTCTCCATTGACTCTGTTGGAAGCCAATTATGAAGCACACAAATGGCGGTCAAGTGGCCATGGAATGCTGCGATGCTTATAAACGCCTGCTGGTTGCAAAGCACTTGAATCTCGATCACATGATAGCAGGGATGCTGTGATGGATGTAAGTGCGAGGACCAGTTGCAAAGTTACTTTTTCAGTGCCACTGTAACCTTGAATGGTCGCTAAACAGGGCAGTCATTAAGCAAGGACTACCTGTATGGGGATCTTTTTGAAAACAACTTGCTGCTAGTTCAGGGTGAGTGTAAGGTTATTTTTCTGACTTGTTGGTAATTTCCCCTGGGGACTCTGGCTGATTTCTATAGAAGACAGATTGCTAAGCAAGATGGATCATTGTTTTCACCCAGTTTGGCAAGTCACGAGTAGTTAGCCAAAGTTGTCCATTAGAAGTGCCACACTGCGGTTGCAAGTTTTCATGCTCTCTTTTCTTTAAGGACCTTCAGCATAATTTCAGTTGTTTGCTCTTTTGTATTGCAACAGCAGAAAAGATCTGTTTGTGAATTATGTGGTGTACTTGGGATGTCTTGAATAGTGTACAGACTCACTGAAGAAAGTGAGAGTGGAAATGTGTCCTTTTGTGACTCAGGGTAAATAATATTTCTTCAACAAGCTCTGATCCTAATATCCCTCCATTTATTTGTCATTTAGATACAACTGCTGAAATTTAAGATAGTGCCCTTTATAACAGCAGTTGATTCAGGGTTTGGGGGGGGGGGTTGTTATATTTTTTTCTCTGTATTTTGGATGCAAGGGTTTGGAGAGAAGGAGGAAGAGTTGTTGAGAACTGGCCAGAAACAGTGATTCTATCAAACATTCATGAAATTACCGGAATAATTCAAGGTACATCAGTTTTGTAAAATTATACATCTACTCACATTTCTATACATTTTGTTTTGTGGATCCTTTAGTAGATTTAATTGAGACAAAGTCCCATTGGATGAGTGTGGTGACCCAATCATTATGTGACTAGACTAATAACTCTTTCTGAATGCCATTTTTATATTTCTTTTACGATTCCTAGGAGTACAAGGATATATATGGAAGGTCACAAATGAAATCTACAAGAACTCTGTATTTTCTTCTCATAAATACATAATGTTCTATCCTAAAGGCTGATTGCTATCTTGTAATAAATTCATCTCTTTTAAGTCAAACTTAGTCCTGATAGCTTCATGGACAGCTCCATGCACTTTTGTTGTATCAATACTGAAATAAGTAGCGCCCAGAAGAAGATACAAGTGGTCCTTGTTTAGTGACCACTTGTTCAGCGACTGTTCAAACTTACGATAGCGCTGAATGAATGGTCGTTATGATGGGTCCTCTTACAGCTGTCGCAGGGTCCCCCAGTCACATGATTGCAATTTGTGACCTTCTCTGCTGGTTTCCGACAAGCAAAGTCAATGGAGAATCCTGCAGGAAGTCACAAGTTGCAGTCACATGAGGTCCTTGCTTAACGACCTGCGTGGTCCTCGCTTAACAATGGCAACAGGGACTGCCAGAACGGCCATCGCTAAGTGGCACAGTCATGTGTTTTTTGACTTACGACTGCATCACTTAATGACAGTTTCCAGTCCCAATTAGCATTGTTAAGCAAGGACTACCTGTATCTTCTTCTAGGATTTTTTTTTTAAACTTTGAATTAAGCTTACACTTGACTGTTTTCTGGTGGTCAGTCTACTCTTTAAAGGGTCAGAACAGTAGAGCCACCTACTAATATTTGATGTAAACACAAAGTTTGGTAGTTCTCCTGCCTGAAGCTGATTTTTCCCATCTGCATGGAACATTTTCACAGCAGGGGTCCTTCCCACTCTCCAGTTTATGATATTCTGTACTGTACACCTGATCCTGTTCTACACTGTAGCAATTAAAATGGGTGTGGGATGAAAACACATTAAAAATTCATGAAATTAATATCAAATCAGTGGTGTGTTCTAGTATCTGAAATTAACAATATTATGCTAATTGCTAATCTGAATTCAAACGAGACAACATGAACATACAGAGGCATTAATAGCATTTTAAATCAGATGGTCTGAAACCTGCCATTTTAACCATCATCCAGAGATGATAATAGCAGGCTTCCTTCTGCATTTTGCAGAAGGCCTTGCCATGTCTGTAGATGAGGTAGGCAAGGAAAGAAGTTTGGGTTTTTGGGGGGGGGTGTCTTTGCCTTTGCCTTTGTTCTTTTCTTTTTTATTCTGTTTGTTTGTTCCAATAAAAAAGCAATAAAAATGCTGTTTTGAAGGATGAGGCGCATCATTCCAGCAGTTCTTCTCTTTCTGTGCATGTCATTCTCTTTGTAAATTTAAGCCCTGCAGCATTCAAGGAAGCTTCCATCTATCATAGAGTTCCCTTGATTCATGGATGGGCATTACAATGCAGATGCTAATAGGATCACTCAGGCCTTGAGAGGGTTAGCTGTTGCTCTGGCAACAGCTGTCAGAGGACTCTATGATTAATCATAGAACCCTCTTAGAGCTGCTTCTAAAACTGCAGCTCTGGCCCCAGGAATGTTAGCAAGTCCTATAAGAGGCCCCTAGGCTCCACCATGGCACAAGTGACCTGTTAGCAGCTATAGTTCAGCAAAATGATTGGCGACTTGGATAGGAAGGGGGAATGCTATTAGCAGTGGGGAAATCATGGTACTGATTGCAGGAGGGGGAGATTAGTTTACTCTTTGCTCTTTATAGCTCTTCTCTCTGCGTGTTGTATGTGCTCACTATTCAGCATGAAACGCAGGACCAAAAAACCATGCCCATCTCTGGTTTATTTGATCGCTGCAGCTCTGGGAGGTTGGATCCTATTACTCCCATTCTACAAATGGAAGAGTAAAAGAGTTCCTTAATTATAGTCCTATCCTGGCTTTCCTCTCAAAATGGCGCCCAAGCAGTCCATCTGCTGCTGCTCATGTAGTTTTTCTCAGCATCCCTGCTTGATGGAGGAGAGGAGGAGAAGGAGTGTTGTCATGGACACAGGTTTGGGGAGGGGAGCAGAATTGGGAGGGCTGCCCTTTGATTCTCTTGGTATTGTAAAACAGAGACTTGTCAATCTTGCTTGGTCTAATTAAGAAATATCTCTTGCCTGCAAAGCATTTCTCTCCAGTCCCTGAGCCTGTTAGAGGGAAAAATAAATGTCCTTCCCGCCATTACTTCTGGCATACAACTTGTGCCATGTGCTATTCCTGAGCTTACTTGCCACAAATAATCCTGCATAGTCTCCTAGCATCAATTTACATTGTGCAGTTAGTGACTTAGCTTAACTGTATTACATTCCCCAGATGTTCTCAAGGTTCCTGCTTTGTTTCTGCAGACTGTGCAACATTGGTGAGGCTTCCAGGGGATTGACTCAAGTCTTAGCAGAGGTACAGATTGGATGAGGCTTCTTTAGTGTCATTGGTCTTGCCTACTGGGCTTGAATATGTGCTTTAAATTTTATGCAGTTGAAGTTCACAGTTTTGCAGCCAATGCCAAGCTCTCTTGAGCAGTGATATCCTACTCATTGGCTATTTTTTTGTGTTGGGAAGGTTCTACAAATGCATACCCAACACAGCTAGCTATGCATGGGAATTTAGCAGAATGACCCTAGGAAGCTATTGCTTTAGTAAATCTAAGAGGTCATATATGGATTCAGGGTGAATATTACAATTTCTAGCTGGTAAAATTGTTAAGCACTGGTACACCTTGCCCAGAACAGTGAGGGAATTTTTCTCACTGGAGGTTTTCAAATGAGCTAGATGGTCACCTGTTAGGGATGATTGAGTGAATTTGTACTTTAAGTAGTGGGTGACCTATAGGTCTCTTCCACCTCATACCTTCTTGATCCATATTGATGTCTACATGAATTTCCTTCTTACAGGATGAACTCAGATACATTTATTTATTTATTTACACAATTTCTTAGACATCCATCTCACTTTTTCCAAATGACTCTGGGTGGTGTACAACAGGGTTAAAAAACAATAAATACATTAAGTCTAAAAATATAAAAACCAAACTAAAACAAAAATTAATAAGTGAAGAAGTGTTTGTTTATTTATTTATGATATTTATATAGCTGCCCATCTCACAAAAAATGACTCTAGATGGCATACAACAATGAAAAAGAATAAATAAAAAACAATTACAAGTAAAAAAAACCCTATAAAAGCACACAAAACAGGAGGGGATAATATTGATAAGGGAGCCATGCAAAATCTCCCTGGTCCCCTGGGACCCCCAGGCCTGATCACATAGCCAGGTCTTGAGGGACTTGGGGAATGTTGAGATGGATGGAGCTAATCTCACTTCTGAGGGCAGAAGATTCCACAAGGTGGGCGCCACAGCAGGGAAGGCCCGCCTCCTGGGACCTGCCAAATGTAATTCCCTGGTAGACGGGACCAGCAGCATGCCTTCTCTGCCAGGCCTGATGGGATGGGCAGATGTAGTCAGGGAGAGGTGGTCCCTCTTATATGTTAAAAATAACAGAGCCACCTCACCCGTCCCCTGGGGTCCCCAGACCTACTGGCACAACCAGGTCTTGAGGATCCTCTGGAAGCCCAGCAGTGATGAGGCTAACCTCACTTCAGGGGGAAGAAGATTCCACAGTGCGAGTGCCACAGCAGCAAAGACCTGCCACCCAGAACCTGCCAAATGTAGCTCCCTAGGCGTCGGAATCCATAACATGCCCTCTCTGCCAGATCTGGTAGGATGGGCTGATGAAATTGGGGAGAGGCAGTCCCTCAAATAACCCGGACCCATGCCATGAAGAGCTTTAGAGGTCAACACCAGCACCTTAAATTGGATCTGGAAACAAACTAATAACTAATGCAGCTCATGAAGCAGAGGTATGACATGTGTTCTACCAGAAGCACACATAACTGCTTGTGCCACTGCATTTTGCACCAGCTGAAGTTTCTGGATACCCTTCAAGGGCAGCTGTGATGGAATGTATCTACAGAGGGGAGGGTGATGTAGTGGATTACAGTAGAAAGCAAGGCTGTCAGGAAGGAGGGGGTGCATTCCAGGAAGGGCAAGGAGACAAAAGACAAGACAGTCTGGAGGTGGAGTGTGGGAAGCATAAGAGGTTCAGGATAGCCACTCTCTAGAATCTCCCAGGGTATATCCACTAGTTGCAATAGTATAGATTTAGTCCGGCAAGATTCTGTCTATAAGATGTAAGCAAATAAAGGAACTGAATTTGGATGAACTGTTTCCTCGCTGTTCTTGGATTGGACCTGACAGCAGCCCTATGTAGAGTGCATTGCAAGTAGTCTAACTGGGAGGTGACCAGGGCATGAGTGACGGTGAGAAGGTCCCCCTGATCCAGGAATGGGTGCAACTGGCGCATAATATGACATTGTGCAAAGGCCTTCCTAGCTATGACTGCCATTTGCTCATTGAGTAGGAGTCATGATTCCAGGAGGACCCCCAGATTGCTCACAGGGTCTGTTTGGGGCAGTGGAACCCCATCCAGTACTAAAGATGGTAAAGTCATAGAACCAGAGGGGCTCAAAACCTAAAGCCACTCAGTCTTGCCAGGGTTCAGTTGAAGCCTTTTGTTCCCCATCCAGACCCTCACAGCCTCCAGACACTAGGATAGGACATCACAACATTGCTTAAGTCGCCAGGGGTGGAGATGTACAACTGAGTATCATCAGCATACTGATGATACCTCACCCCATGACGATGGATAAGCTCACCCAGTGGTCTCATGTAGATGTTAAATAGGAGAGGAGAGAGCACTGATCCCTGTGCAACCCCACATAGTAGGGGCCAAGGGCGGGATCTCTCCTTCCCAATCACCACTGACTGGAACTGACCCCATAGAAAGGAGGTGAACCAGTACAACACCATGCCACCCACACCCAATCCTCTGAGTCAGTCTGGAAGGATACCATGGTTGATGGTATTGAAGGCTGCTGAGAGGTCAAGTAAGGCAAGGATAGATGCACAATCCCCATCCTGCCCCTACCAGAGATCATCCCAAAGCATGACCAATGCCATTTTTGTGCCATACCCAGGTCTGAACCCTAACTGAAAAGGATCCAGATAATCTGCTTCATCCAAAGTCCCCTGAAGCTGCTGCTCAACCACCTTTTCAATCACCTTCCCCAAAAACGGGAGGTTGGATATTGGAAAAAAATTGTCCAATATTGAGGGGTCCAGCGATGGCTTCTTGAGGAGGGGGCAGACCAAAGCCTCCTTAAGAGGTGAAGGAACAACCTTCTCACTCAAAGAAGAATTCACCACCACTAGAACCCACCCATACGACCTCCCCACAGGTCACTTTCACAAGCCAAGAGGGGCATGGATCTAAGGAGCAGGTGGCCGAGCTCATGGTCCTAAGGACCCTATCCACTTCCTCAGTTCCAGCGGGTTCAAACTGTTCCCAGATAACTCGGCAAGACTCCAGGCATCTCCCCCAGACCTGTAACAAAACCAGCATCCAGCTGTGAATGAATCCAAGCAATTTTATCTGACAGATGCTGATTTTTCTGGATTTTGGCCCAGGGATGTTCTGTCTCCTGGGATCTTGAACCTGGCAGTCTTGTAATGCTTTAAAATGATAAATGAATTTGTTTGACACCCCGACTTCTCCAGTAAACAAAACTAACAATTTCATTGGGGCTGGAGTTGGGCAAATACACACACACACACACACCACCTAGCAGTGGTTCTCACTTGGTGTGCAAGTGCACTCTGAAAACATGAATAGGCAAAATATGAAGCAAAGCTGGAGTGAGTTGACAGCGTTCTTGCTTTGCCTGATTAGTTTTTTTAAAAAATTATCCCTCACCCCCAGTTTGCTTGCAATCACTAGGGCAGCCCAACCCACAGTTTGACAGTTGCTGTTCTATAGGAATGACAACCTCCATGGGATAATTGGCAGTACAGGTAAGTCATCCTGAGAGGAGACCCAGACTTCAGGGTCTGAGCAGGATTGAATTCAGTCCCCCATTCTTGCATTTGCACCATGGTTTCTGCACATTTAAAATGGTTGGACCTGCAGTTTATAATGTTGAGAGCTCTTTTCTCAACAAAATGCCTGCTGCAAATATGGTGATGCATCAGCCAGGCTGGCTCTGCTGCTAGTGACTACTTGGAATGACCAACTCCAGAGGAAGAGATGGGAAGTGGCAAAATAGCATTGTAGCCTTCTCAGTCTGCTTTTCCTTCATGTGTGTTTCCACTTCAGAATGATGGGAATGCATTCCTGCCTAGGCTGTGCTCGAGTATGCTCCATGTCACAATTGTGAGGTGGATGGCTATATAAATTGATATAATAAGTAATAAAATAAGTAAATGCATTCATCAATGGATCGGTTCAACTGCAGGTTTGGAGCGGTGACCCTCTCCCCTTTGTGGAGAATTCAACTGCAGCCAGGCAGTGAACTCTCATTTCAGAGCTGCTTGAGGATGCTGGTTTGAGAGATGGCATGACAACTGGACCATTTCCCTCGAGTCCCTTGTCCAGCTCACTTCTAAAAAAACAACAATTCTCTTTTCCCCATCCAGTTCCTAAAAAAGAATCCAGTAGGGTAGGAGAGGAGAAATTATAAATTAGAGCATATAAAAAGATAGGGAAGATGAAATGAATCTGGAAGATAAAATACATCAAGTTAGCAGGAGTGGTACAACAGAACAAGATTTTTTTTTCTGGCATATTAAAGGAAACCAATGTAGGTGCCAGATAGGCTGTCTTTGGGCATAGCAATTTCTGCTGTCAGGGTGTCACCATTAAAAATGTCCCTCCCTTCATCGCTTCATATTTCTGGTAGGATATGAATGGATGGAAGAGAGCTGGAATGAGATGCAATTATGAGAACTAGCTTTAGGCATGGTGTGGGCATTTAACATCTGTGCTTTGTACGTACAAATGTGAGATAAAAATATTTTAAATTACATTTAAATAACTAAATAATGCTTGGCAATCTGGACAGTCCAGATGGAGTGGATGAAAGTGGCTGACCGGTGTGAGACTTGGTTGAGGAAGTGGAAATAGCAGGAACGTTGATGGAATGCTGGAGCTCTTGACTTTAGAGAAAATTAAAATAGAACCTAGTCAAACACTTTCCTTCTGTTTCAAACATCAGCTTTTAATAAACTGGCAAGGATAGGTAGGATCTTGCAGCAAGAGAAGTTAATGGGAAAATCCTAATTCTAACAACAGTGATATTAAAAGCATGGTTGTAAACAATTCCAACAAGAAAATTAAAAAAAGAAAAAGAAAAAGAATCTAATATGGTCCTACACAAAGAATAGTGAGAATTGGAAAGAAATAAAAGAAAAAGGACTTGTTTAGGTATATTCAAAAAGAAAAAAGAAAAAAATGAATTTTAACAGAGACAAAGTTCTTCACTTAGGGATCAAAAATCAAATGCAGAGGTATAGGACTGGGGATACTAAGCTTAGTAATATGACTTGTGAAAAACATTTTGGAATAATAGTGGATGAATGTGATCCAGCAGTGTGATGTGGCTGCAGAAAAAGACAAATGCAATTTTAGGATGCATCAATAGAAGTATAATTTCCAAATGATGGGAAGTAGTCATTCCATTCCATTCTGCTCTGGTCAGATTCTACCTTGGGTACCGTGCTCCAACTGTGGGTACTTTACTTGGAATGAATTCAGAGAGTGGAAGTGAAGATAATCTGCTGAACGAAGCCTATGAAAAAGTTTGGAGGAACTGGGTATGTTCCGCCTTGAGAAATAACATCTGAGAAGGGATACAGTAGCACATATCTTAATAGATGTCACATCGAAAAGATCACAATCTCTCATTCCTGAATGGAGGCTGTGGAATAATGCATTTAAGCTACAGAAGACAGAATCTGATGGAATGCTAGAAAAAACAGCCTAATAAAACAGTTCCCCAAGGAACCAATTATTCAGAGGGATGGTGGTCTTCTCTTCAGCAGAGACCAGACAGCCTGCTGTCTGGAATGCTTTAATTTGCATTCCTACACTGAGCAGGAGATTAGACTGAAGGACCTAAATGGCTCCTCTTAATTCTTATAATTCATTGAAGTCCTTTCCAGCTCCATCCTTACAGAGTATATGGGGAATGGGTTTCTGGTTTTAAGGAACTGCCTCAGAGCTTTTAATGCTTTTACACATTACATTAAGCAGCGTTGTAGTTTGTCTGATTTTTGTCTTGTGTATCAGTGCAGTCATTGTAGCTTGCAATCCATGGTTTATTGCTTAGCATGTTGTGTGAACTCAGCCAGTTATGGGTTATTCAGTAAACCAGGGTTAAGCAGACCGGTGGGGAGTGCAATGTGTAAGTCTAATCTCCTTTGCTCAGAATGTTAATAGAATTTCCTTATCCAGTTATTCTTTTTATTTCTGTAAGGAAGTAAAATGGAGGAAATGGAGGTCAAATGATACTAGTGCATTCCATTTTAAGATGATGTACAAATACCTGGTGGATTGAATAATAAAGCTGTGCAGTGCTTTGGATTCAGTTCCAGAAAGGTGGAGTGTGTGATGGTACAAATGTATCAATTATCTGCAACACTTTAAAGGAACCATTTATTTTCTCTTACATCAACCAGGCAGTCCTGGGAAAAGTGGGAATTCCATTGCTCACATCCAATTAAGCTGTTGCATTCCTATTTGTGATTTACAAAGATGAGGGTATTCAGTGCAGGCTTATTATGGGGTTCACTAGAGGATTCCAGTCACTTGAGGGATTATGAATTCTAATTAGAACAGACAGTAATGATGATTCTTCATTTAGTACAGATTATAAAAAGGGCTGGGCAAGGATTTTAAAAAGTCTGACTTGTCATGATGTGACATAAGAATTTGGATTAATGAATCAGGTATAAAAAGGCTTATTTGCTGTGTAACTGGTATCATGGACAGTTCTCACAGCCTGATCCTATGCGTACAGTATACATTACCACTAAGGCATCTGATTTATGAGTCTATATGTGGGATTGTTCTCTTATTAATATCTGTTGTACTACACTGCTTAACTTTGCTGAAGTGATTAATTGTACAGGGATGCAACCCTGTTTTAAAATCCCATGCTATAAATCTCATAGTTAGATAGTGGGAGCACTAATGCTGTATCTCCTAAAGATTCAATTGAAAAAAATATAAATAAAAATGAAACTAAGAAATTCTAGGTTGAACTGAAATATTTAATTAAGGAGAAAAAGGCATGCTAACATTGACTCAGAAGTCAGTCCTATATTCAGTGTAACTGACTTTCCTATATATGTGTACTGTATATAGCTGAGATGGCCTGAACTGGGCTCATTTCATGCAACTTTTTGATCTTATCTGTACTCTTTTCCTTCTCCATTCAATCCTCCTTGCCCCCAAAGTTGCTTTTGACCACATTTTGTGGATTTAGTTTATTAAAACACAGATGTTCCCCACTCCTTTGTGAGAGGTGATGGGGTTGGAGGGCACCTTTGAAAGCCACTCCTAAAAACATGTTTTGGGTGCGCCGAAGTAGCATCTCCCAAAAGAATTCAACCATAACTGTTGTTTATAAGAATACCTCTGGTCCCTCGTATAGGACCCATATGCATTAAAAACAAAAACAGAAAACTGGAGGGTGTATCATTGTTTCACCCATTGTTTTGTTGGGAAGTGTTGATGTCTAAAAAAAAAAAAAAGACAAAAATAGGTAGAGATCTGAGTGTTAAGAAAGGTGATGGGAAGCAGCATTATTGAACTGCCTCCTGGTAAAAGGTTTATTATGATGGTCTATACCACTTAGGAGCCATTTAGCAAGAGTACCACAAGATAATCTCAAAACTTCAGCTGTATCCATCATCCTGAAAAGGACTGCAAACTTTCAACTGTGTCCATCATCCTGAAAAAGTTGCTTATCCCTGGAATAAACACAGGTATAGATGCAAAAATATTTGGATAGCTAATGTTAAATGTTATGGGGAATAAGTCCAGAGCTTTCACTGGGAATTTTAATTGTAGCCACTTGTACAGATTTGGGCAGAGTGTCCCAAGCTTTTGTCAGTCATAGTGTTCTGATGTCTGAATGTTCTGGCTGCATCTGGAAGGAGAAAATGAAGATAGATAATTGTAAATCTATTTCTGGAGCTTTGTGTATTTAGCACAAGATGTGGATCCTTGCAAATGTCTTTTCCAACGGAGTTTATTATTTAAAAATGGATTGGAATGCTTGCAAGCAGTTGGTTTATATTTTTGCCACAGGCTGGAAGGTTTAGGATCCATCAATCTTGAGCTCCTCCTTCTCTACCTCTAGCTCCACTCTTGGCCTGCTCCATGACTGGCCATCCCCTTTTTGCTGTAGGAATTCCCCACTTCAGAAAGAGCCATTCTAAGGGCTAAAGGGGACAGGTAGCACTCAAGATTATAAGGGGGGAACTAATATATTCTATTTTTTCTTAACTGTTACCTCAGGGATAGTATGATTGTTTCCTAAATCATGATAATTTGGTGGAATACCTTTTTATTACATTATTCACATTTTAACATCCAAAAAAGGAAGGCATTGAGAACTGTTAACATGCTCGCATGCCTAAACCAACTATGATGTGTACATATACATGTGTGAGTATAGATGCCTATATATATTTCTATGTAAATTAAATTACATAGTAAATTAAAATTGATATGTTGCAGATTCTGTTTCTGTTCTTAGGGTCACTCAGAGAAAGTTAATTATAGTTCTGAAATAGATTTAGTGAATATTATATCAATTCATTACTAATTAGTTTCACTAATTAATTTCATGAGGTAATTAACTTTGAAAAATAGATTTTTTTTCCTTAAAAAAAAATCCCAGTTTGTATAGCTCAGTTGCAGGGCACCTGCTTGGCATGCAGTGGGTCCCAGGTGCAATTCCTGGCATTTGCAGGAGGAAAGGGGAAGACGCATCTTGTGAAATCTAAGAAAGTTGCTGTTGGCAATGTATGGTCCTTCAGATATTAGTGAATGCCTATTCTCATTAGGCATAGATAATTTGGTAGTGTGAAACATCATTGTATTTTGTAGACCAGGAACACCAGGAAGGTCAAACATCCAGGCCCAATGTAGGCTAATCATGAACTAGATGATTCAGTGTTTAGGATATAACAGCAAACCTGCTTATGTAGAGGGAAGTAAAAAAAAAAAGAGAGAGAGAGAGAGAGAGAGAGAGAGAGATTGGAGGACGTAGCATGTTGTATGGAAGAACCTAGCTATTGAGCTGGAGTTCTAACAACTGGATGGACAAATGTTCTCCATCTTGACCTGTCACCTGGGGTAATCTGCACATTTTCTAAGGATATTTTAGTTGACCTCTTTGATCCTATCCATTCACTTTATCCTTTGTCTTCCAATTCTGTTTTCGTCAACTTTTCACATGTAGTCGTTTTTTCTAGTCCATCATCCACTTACATGATATACTTAAAGAATGTGAGTTTCTGCTTTGTAATCTTTACTTCAAAGCATTTTCTGTTTCCTTCAGGGGTGACTCATTCTTCTTGCATCCATGATAGTCCCAGAAATGGTCTCCAAATCCATAATTTGTCATCTTTCTGTCACTATTTCTTAGTGTCCAGCTTTTATAATCGTGCATTATCACTAGGAAAACCACTACTTTGTGAAGATGATAGAATTTGCAGAGGTGGCTAAACTGACTTCCTTGATTTAAGAAAAGACTATATCTGTGTTTATTGCTGACTGGAAGCCCCTTATAGACTTTTTGTGTGAAACAGAAAAAAATGAACTTATGACTTATGGTTTTGATGATTAGAAAAATTAGATAATAGAAAAATGAGAGTTTGTTTTTTGTAAACATAGAATAAGAGGTAATTTTGTATTTGTACTTATAATTGCTGTAAAGAAAATCGGAAGTTACTCTATTCTTTTCTACTTTTTCTTTCTGCATTTTTCTTTGTTCCTTTTTTCCTTTCCTTTTCTTTTTACTTTATATTAGTTCTTGTTAGTTTTTATCTTCTGTTTAAATTATTTTAATAAAAATTATATTAAAAACCCCCCACTGCTTTGACTACAGGTAGTCCCCAGTTTAAGAACAAGTTCCGTTCCTAAGGTCTGTCTTTAAGTCGAATTTTTGTATGAACTGGAACAGGATAATTGTATAATACTGTATTAAGTAGTATTGTGTAATGAACTCGAACCCTTGTGTATTTAACTTGAATCACTGTATTTAACTTGAATTTTGCTACAAAAGGCTCCGTTCTTAACAATGGGTCGTCTGTAAACTGGGCGTTCTTAACCCCGGGACTACCTGTATTCAGAGCTTTGTAGAAATGCCCTTATATTGAATGGTCTTGTCTAAAATTCTCATTGCCATCCCCTCTAGAATTAAGTTGTTCTTCATCTGTCTTAGCTGACGAAAACTTCTCACTTTCTAGTTTTACTTTCTGAATATCTTCTAAATCTTTATTTTCAGATTACAAAGTGTTGTCATCTACATATCTCAAACTATTAGTATTTTAGCCACCACTTTTGATTCAGCTGTCTCTCCCAGCTATGCCATTCTTATTATTTATATGCTAAATTATAACAAATCTAGGGATAATACAACATCTTGCAGCCTTCTCTATTCTGAAACCACTTTGTTTTTTCAAATGTTCTTACAGTAGCTTCTTATTCATTGTACAAGATTCTAAGAAGAATAATCAAGTGTTTTGATATATCTATTAGCTTTAATATATCACATTCTGACATGATCTACACATCAATAAAGCAAAGATAAACCTCCTTCTTAAATTCTCTTGCTGTCTCCATTATCTATCCTATGTTAGTTGTCTTATCTTGGGTCCCTCTGCCTTTTCTGAAACCTGCTTATTAATTTGGAATTTCTCTTTCCACATATGTCTCTATTCTTCTTTATAAGAACTTAATCAAAACTTTGCTTGTCTGAGAAATTAATACAGTTGCTCAGAAATTTGCACATTCTCTTGCATTTCTCTTCTTTGGTAGTTTTATAGACCGTTCTTTTCAGCTCTCCAGGCCATACAATCTTGTTCCAGATTTGTTGGCTGTTATTATTCTAACTGCCTCTTCTCCTGCAGCTTTAAACAGTTCAATGGGTATTTCATCTGCACCTGGTGTTTTTTTATTTGACAGCTGGTTTATTGCCTCTCATACTTCACTTTTTGGTGGAGTTGGTTCTCTCTCTTTACAAAGATTTCTGTTGTTGTGTAATCATATTTGCAAAGATTTTTAGTATAGCTTTCCATTTTCTTCTAATCTCTTTTTTTTAAAGATTTTTTATTCCGCCTTTATTATTTTTATAAATAACTCAAGGCAGCAAGCATACCTAACACTCCTTCCTACTCTTATTTCCCCCACAATAACAACCCTGTGAGGTGAGTTGGGCTGAGAGAGAGGGACTGCCCCAAAGTCACCCAGCTGGCTTTCATGCCTAAGGCAGGACTAGAACTCGCACTCTCCTGCTTTCTAGCCTGGTGCCTTCACTACTAGACCAAACTCTGTTAACTCTGTTACCTCTATTAGCTTTGTACCATGACTGTTTTTGAGTAGCCCTACTTGGGCTGTACATTTTTTGTGATTTCTCTGATCTTTTTTTAAAAACATCTTTTTTTTTTCTAGTTATTTTTCTCTATTTGTTGACATTATTGACTGAGCTGTATTTCCTTTTTGTTTCTTGCTTGATGTTGAAATCAGCGTGTTTCTTTCTTCTTGCCCAACACTTTCATCCTGTATCTTTCCCTGGCCTTCAAAATAGCTTATTCTGCAAGCTAATTGGATCTTTTCATCTTTGAAATGTTGGGATTTTTTATGCTTCAGTTTTGTAGTATCTTCATCTTTCCCTTGGTTTTTCAAGTTCTCTTCCCCCGCCCCCCTCCTCAGTTAAGATTACTGAATCTATTCCTGTCAGCCTTCCCAGGTAGACCAGACAAGAAACATGACCAGATGAGCTAATTCTACTTTATTGTAAGGCTACATTGACAGAATCTTGCAAGTCTGAAAGTACAAATCTCCCATGTCTCTTTTACAGCCTGATAAGGAGGTTGCTTTCTGAGTTTCTTTCTCTGTCTCTTATGCAGCTGCGGGCTATACCCTGTCTTATCTAATTGTCCCCTAAGGAGCTTCTCTCCTCCCCCCCCAAGGTCATTCCCACATACCATTACAGTTCCTTACATTGATCTTATACATTAATGCTATGCCCTCCAGGTCAAATCTTGCTAGTACAACTTATCTGTTTAATTTTTTCCTAAGTTTAACCCATATTAATAAATAAATAAATTGATATATTGATAAATAAATATATTGATATATTTGACATCATAAATCATAAATATATTGATATATTTGACATCAATAATTTATGGTCTGTTCCACAATCTGCCCTCAAAATGTTCTGGCTGACTGGATTGTTCTTTTCCATCTTTTTTTTTTTTTATTCTGATGTTGCCCATTTGGTAATGTCCAGTTATAGAGTCTGAATTTATGTTGCTTGAAACAGGTATTAGCAATGAAGAATTTCTTTGCAAAACTCTATCAACTTATCTCCTGCACGATTGCATTGCAAATGCTCTCAGATTCCAGTTTAATGCACTTCATTTCACTTTGATAATTTCAAGTATTCCTTGGTTTGTACTAGGAACTCCTCTTTCTGTACTAAAATCATCAGTGATTAGACTTCATCCATCTTTGGATGGCCATACCATCACTATTCAGCATTCTTCCCCAGTCACTAGAAAGTGCCTTCAGATCTGGGGAATCTCATTGTCTCTCACAAATTTGTCTATATGTTTCAACCAGATCTGTAGATTTCTTGGAAACCTTAGTGCTGTGACACTGCCTTCTGATTTTGAAGTTGCACTTGTTAGGTTGTTGGCTTTCCCCATACCTGCAAAGTCCCACTTACTTTCATCCTCATTATGGTCTACTCCTTGGCAGCACCCCTCCTCCTTTGATTTTAATGGCAGAGTTGACCGTACAGCACTCACACACCCAACAGCATTGTTCTCAGGGTCATAAAACCTACTGAGCTCTCACACCACATCAAGATGATTGTTTCTAGGAGGGGTAAAAAGCTTGTATGCATTTTGAACATGTGCACCCTCTCAAACATTTTAGACTTCCAGAGAATATTAACTTTTCTATAGATTATTACACCCAGTAGGACAACTGTTTTGTAATTCTCCTTTAAATGACTTCCTCCCAAAAGCCAATGGTTTCAGAAGATTTGATTGACACTAACCCCTCCAAAAAGACACTGGTGTTTCAGCCTTTGGAGGGGGGTTATTTGTAATTTGGAGAGATTAATACATCTATTTGCTTTAATTTTTTGTGGAAGATTGGGGATTCCAAGGATTGCAAAAAAAAAAAAAAAAAAAAGTGGATGGGATTTGGGTTGGCTACCTGGATTCTGAATGTGGGAATACCTTTTGTCTCAAATGGAGATCATTTGGCCACACTGTGCCTCAGCTGTTGAATACGTTCATGGTGAACCCTGCATCTTAACTGGTTTAAGGTTTGGTTAGTTGGTTTCCTGTTCCCTTTTCTTTCTAAACAAAATCTGGTCAAAATGGTTATCCCATTTTTATATAGATGCTTTATTTTTAAGTCTGTCACTGGTCCAGGACAGAGAGAATAAGTGCTGGAATCTTTCTCCCCAAACCCTTGGTACATAAAATCCCTGGAAAAATTGGAGAAAAGGGGGCAAACGTTTCATTTTTCTATTTGAAATGTCAGAAGGAATCTAAGTCCATCATTTATTTATTTGTGCAATTTATCTACTCCCTCAGTCCTCATGGACTCTAGGTGGTTTACAGATACTAAAATAGCAATAAAATAAGTTGCATTTTAAAATGTCAGTAGCAAAACTATAATTATAACAAATAACAGGAAAAATATACATACATACATACATGGACACACAAATACACACACACACAGGCACCTATAGCTGTATGATCAGTCCCCAAGGACTTCCAGAAAAGTTGAGTTTTTACTAATTTTTGGAAGACCATGAGAGTGGTGGCCATCCACCCTATAGTTAATGTTCAACCTAGACCAGCCATCAACAAGTCAAGAGTGAATATAAAGGTTTTGTGATACTCATCATTCTTCACTAGAAGGTGAAAAGTCCCATGGGATCAGTGTTTGACCATTTACAGTATATAGAAATATACTGGTTAAGCACAAATCTGGCTAGGGATTATGGATATTTGACTAACAGTAGCTTTCCAGGTTTTACAACCAATTTTCCCCATCTTTTGCATGTAAAGTAGTGATATGAAATTGGCCCTGATCTGATTTGTATTGTCTATTCAGATCATTAATCCAATTTGATTCAATGATTTGAACCAATTTGGAAAATTGAGTTGATTTCATTTTCCTAATTGAGTCAGGAAAGGGGCATTTGTGCACAGACATTTTATTGGTCTCTCTAGTTACCTGATCTCTGTTATCAATTTAGTTTTAAATGAAGGGTTAATGTAAAAAGATAAGCCCTCATTTAATTTAAAACCACATGCCCTCAAAATACGGTATTTGAATTGTGGTGCTTTGACTTTTGAAGAAGCCTTCTGAAAGAGTTTTTTCTGATGCAGAGTCATAAGATTATAACATGTCCTCTCCTTTAAATTACCCAATGCTTTTAAATCTCCAAATTTATGCCTTGAATGTTTAAGTGCTAAGATTTCTGGCTGCTTTACATGGTTAATTGTATTGTTTATGGGCATTTACTTTTTTTTTTTAAGCTTTTGTTAGCCCATCTGGAAATCCTTTGGAAATTAAGCGGTACCAAGCCAATAAAAATAACCCAATTTTATAGCTGCCAAAAAGCATGGATATTTACTATCTGCCTTTTGAAAAACAAACTATATGTTGTCTATCTATTACTCCTTGTTTCTGTAAGATTCTGAACATTTAGCCTTCAAGCAAATGTTCTTGTTCGTTGTCCTTCAGCGAAGTTGATGAGCTTTAGAATAAAAGTGGGTCTCCAGTTATGTGTGAACATTACAACATCATAATTCTTCTTTAGTCTGAAGTGCAGAAGTACAGGAGAGAGGACTCCTGTGCATTTTGTAAACTGAGATAGGGTTGCAATTGGGCCTGAAAGCAACCAAACTTGGAAAATACTGGTGAACTGAACCCAGGAGCATTTTCACCCACAGAGAAGCAAATGGGAAATCTGTAAATTTCTCAGTTTTCCTCTCCAAATATAAATAGAATGCAGCAGTGCAAAAATTATGTAGTCCAGATGATTAAGACATCTGAATTACCAGCTTAGTCTAGAGGTAAGTGATGAGGTACCTGGCTAAAGCTGAACAAGTCAGTGTTTGGCTAGGAACCTGCCTGTAAAACTCCAAGTATGGTGTCTTGAATCCTGTTGTGGCCAGTAGTTGGAATGAAATTATAATAAATACATTTGTAAATATTTGGTTTAGTTGCATAGGCTTTAATGGATCTAGCAGACAATTAACATTGCCCTATTTTTCCACAAGCATCAGAAATAGCTTTATAAACTGTAATCTAAATGAAAACAATCCTGATGAACAGTTATTTGAAACCCTGCTTAAACATATCTTCAGAAGGGGAGCTCATCATTGTATTTACTTAAGAAATAATTAATAATGATGAACTACTTTTAACGTTAGGAAGTTTTCCCTAACATGCAACAAGAATCTGTCTTCCAGTAACTTAAGACCACTATTTCATATTCTATACTTTGGGATGGTAAAAAATTGAATATCGCTTTCTTTTGTGGGATACACACTTTGTCATAATTTAATACAACTCCAAAGCAGCACTGATACCTTTAATCTGGGAGGGAAAAAAATCCAATTTCTGGCCATCACTAGAGAAACTGTTTTTTGCTGCTGTAAACTTTTATCCAATACTACTGATGCACCCTAAAACTGTGTTTGCCTTTTTTCACACTGATGATATTCAGCTTCTGATCACTACGGTTCAAGATCCTTTTGACATATTATTACCTAGCCAGGTACTTCTCATCCTGTGCCTGTTTTTTTTTTTTTTTTTGCTTTGTTTTCTCATTTCAGCCTGTGAAATGAGGCAAATCAAATGCACAAGTATAGGATGAGCTGCAAGAAATTAGATTCTCAAATTTTCTTCATCTGACAATTTAAATCAATCTACTCTAATAGCTCTTCCTGCTGAGAGCTTCCTTTCAAGAGTGGTCTTTCCATCAAGTTGTTCTGTAAGCCACTTCTCAGAATTGTACCCCATCCCTGCCAAGCTGTTATCACTGTCACGGTCCCCAAACAGTGTGACTCTCCCAAACAAAGCTAATGGATTTGTTGGAGTTAGGCCTGGTAAAGAAGATAACACAACAGCTACCCTCAGTAATTACATTACAAACTACATACCAAACAAACTAAGGAGGAAGGAATTATGGCAGGTTTCCGCAACCTGAGTGTCCTGTAGATAAGCTGGACTACATCTCTCATGGCCCCAAGCATAATCCTGACTTTATCATCTTCCCTGGCCATGGTTACCTGGTTGGGAGAGACTGGTTTAGAAGCCCTCCTCTAAATGTCATGCATGGAAGTCATTGACACTTAGCAGACAGCAAGTCGAAGCTGTTGAAGAACCAGTTTCTACTCTCTCTAATGGAAAGGTACAAGGGGATGGAGGAGGACAAGGGGGTGTTTGTCTCACCTCTCTTTAACCTCAGCACAATGATGAGGCAATAATTTTGCATATAGAAAGTTGTAGATTCAGATCTTAGCACCTTCAGGCAAGGCTGAAGAACTCGGGTATTGGCATGGAGAGGCAGTGCTGGGTATTATCAACAATCCTGGGCTGGGTGGATGAACAGCTTCCTATATTGCTAGGTCGTATAGGATTGAATGGTACAGGAACAAAACAGAAGCAGAATGAAGGCAGTTCTTTCCTTGGCTTGGTCTTCTATGCTTGTTTACCTTGAAGGATGGGAGAAGGTTAAACAAAAGCAGGAGAAAAGTATCTTGTATTATGGGTTGAAATGTTTCTGTTGGTGCTCTGTTTCTTCTGAGGACAAAGAGGAAAAAAGCTTATATGTTGATTAGATCCTCACATGTTTTAAATATCTAGCAATTAAGAGTATCCCTCCCTTTGTGATGACGAAAAAGAAAAATGTAGAAAGAAAAAAGGGGTGAAATTGAAGAAAAGAGCAATAGTATTATTGTTTCCTTGTTTGGGGGGTTGGTTTGGTTTTTAAAAATATTTTTTAAAGGTGTATGCTAAGCCTATCTTCGGCTTACAAAACCTGTTCCCTTGCTTTTAATTCAGTGATGAGAAATCACATCTCCAATTATGACATTTGCAATAAACATGATACTAGTCTTTCAGTGAAATTCCCATTGTTTCATATCTATAGATCCACATTATGCACCCAGCAGAACCTCCATGGATTCTAGCAGCTATAAAAAAGCTTAAGGACTATATGTGTAGCAGCTGTGCAGCTGCTACTGCTCCTATTATAGAGGCTCTTTCTATACACTTCAGCTTGATTATATACCTGTCCTGCTTACTTGCTGGAATTGTGGTGGCTTCCAAATTGCAATTGAACCTTGGCTTCGCAGAAGAAAAAATGCCAAAAGAGCTATGGGGATCCAGGCACAAAATTAGGCTAACTACTGCCCTGTGTACTAAGAACTGTATCTTCTCCTGCTTCACTGTGCTGTTGCTTAAGAGCCATGAAAGTTATCAATACTGCGTCCCCCATAACAGCAGTGGACATATTATTGAAAGACACCAAGGTACACCTTAGCTTCATATCCAAGTTATGAGGCATGTTCCTGGAATGCCATAGAACACTTTATTTGCATGAGGCTGAAACAATTTCAGATCATTCTTCTAGGGTAGAGCAATTCCCCATCAGCTGGGCACCACTAAGCCTTGGGAAGATTGAAGTCAGCTTAGAGGAATATTATTAAATAGCTGTGCTCCTTAATGGACAGAGGGGTATATTGAGAGCATGTTTTTTACCTGAGACTGCTTACCTTGGGACCCCAGACATCTGGACTAGAATTCCTGCAGAACAAAAGGAGATGAAATGTCAGTGGCCAGATAGCTCTTAATGCTGCATTTTGTTTCCATTACAATTAATCTTGGGGAGCGTAGCTGCTCTACCAGTTTATTTTAGTATGATAATTCAAGCAAGAGAGCCCAATCATGTAGTGAGAAGAATGTTACACTTTCTTCCCATTTGGTAGAAGTTCCTTGTGATTTGATGCCCTTTGAGTTTATTGCTAATTTTCCTTTCTCACATCTGATCATTCTCATCAGAGCCATAGTGGAGATGGGCCCCTGCAGCTAATCCTACAGATGATAATGGATTGGAAGGGAGAAGTCCTTAAAGATCATACAGAAGCTCTGAAGAATTTAATGGCATTTAAAAGCACCATTCTGCTTTTCTTGGTACTACATAAACTGGGGTAAGGAGGAGGGCTAGTTGGCTAGACTATTTTCCTGCAATTTTCTCTTTTCTTTGCATTGCTCTGCTTTGCTAAATAAACAAGGTGAGACCTGGTTAGTACATGGATGAGGGAAACCATGAGAAAATATTAGGGCTCTTGACTTGACTGGGAAATTGTAAAAATCCTGGAAAAAGTTGCAAAGATAGAAATGTTTTCACCAGGGGTTGAGCTTGACTCAGGGAATGCTTACTTTTTTACTTGGTGGTGGTAGTAGTAGGCTTTCATTGCTAAGCTCTGATGGGAAGACACTCTAGTGAACTGATTGCCTTAGAACAAGTAATGGAAGAGAGAGGGAAGTACCAACTTCTCAAGCCCAGCTCTTTTTCTCTCCCATGGTGTGCCTGGATGGGGGAGGACAAGGAGGGGTGCCTGCAGAATGGCTGCAGAAAAGGAGGGGTCTCTACGTGCTGCACATTCAGTGCACACTATTCCCTCCATCAATTATTCAGAATCTGCTGCTGTGGCTCCAAGAAGACTCCCTGTCTCCATCCATTAAAAGGGAGGCAAGATGTCAGGAACCCAAACCTATTTGTAGGTGGTAGCAATGAGGCTCTTTTTTTTTTTTAATGCTATCTTGACAGCTGCAAGGCTTGGCTTTCTGCTCCAGCCCTCCCTTAAACACTCACCATGTGCTATAATCTATACTTCTTAATTTGTCTCCCATTATATAAAGCAGGAGGAGCCAACAGTGCTGTGCTCTGTTCAAGGGCTGTATTGTGCTCAAGGCCACTCTGTTAACATTGAGGCTAATTGGGGAAGGAATGTGCTAAATGCCACTAATGTACAGCTTGAGGAGTCTCTTTTTTTAAAAAAAAAACTGTATGAAAAAGGAAGAAATATTCAGAAATTTAAGAGATATTACTGTAGAGCCTCATTCGTGTATCATCTAGTTTTAACTTTATTCTGCATCTGAGGGAGCCTGTTGAAGTTGGAAATCTACCAGAGACTCTGTGCCTTGGTGTCCTGTCTGTCTGGCTCTTCTTCCTACTTGCTGTTCTTTTCTTCAGTGGATCTGAAAACATTTTATTCCAAAACTGTTAGATTCTTCTTTCACTGAAATGGTATGCAAAGAGAAATCAGTTTCTTTCTGTTAGGTCCCTTCTTTTTGCTGGCCTTCTTCAAAATATACAAATTTGCATTAGGAGTGAAGTAAATCATTTTATATCACATGAGGCCATGTGTTCTGCCACTGAGATTAAGTTCATTAGGATCTGGCCTCTCTTCTAAGAGATTGTAAGCCTCATTCATTCATTCATTCATTCATTCATTCATTCATTCATTCATTCATTCATTCATTCATTCATACACTGCCCATCTCATTGTATAAGTGACTCTAGGCAGCTTACAAGTAAAAAAAATGATAAAAATCTTTACATCTTTACAATCCTTTGCCTTAGTGCCCACTAATTGGGCTTCTCCCACTTTCATTTATTTCAGTCTCATTCTTTTTCTTCCATTTGTGAAAATATATGCACATTCTGTAAGTTCTTAAATCAAAAGGGAGCCCAACGAAGTTTTCACCCATCTGCACTGGTCACATTCAGTCAGTGCAGCTGTTCAAGACTGGGTCAAGATCTTTTTTACCTGAAGTGAAAAACAGGATGGTGTCTTCTCTCCTTTCTTATGCAAAAGTGGACTGGTTTGGCAGTTAGGGGACAATTCCTTCACCATATGCGAAGGTGGCAGGCTAAGTTTGTCTTCTTGATTATGTGCCAGCACATTGTTTTCGACTCTTAGCGATCACATAGATAAATTTCTCCATGATGATATGTATCTAACGTGGTCCTTCATCTCTTCCAACGGCACCTCTGTTGCCACTGCAACTGTGATGGAATGGAATTATGAAGGCCAAGCTCAGGGAGATAAACATTTTCTTAGCTCACCAGAACCGGGTGGGAGGAACAAGAGGATGAGACTGGCACCTCCCTGAAGAATTCACACTGTTGTGGCTGGAGGACTTTGGGAACTGGGGTTTTAGTCTGGGAAGATTCTTGCTAGAGGTTGTAGCTAATAAACATAGCTGGACTGAGTTGGCGTTGTTTCTTGGAGTTCCTTGGGCTAGGCCTGACATCAACCAAGTCCATCCCCTTTGCTGCTGGTCATCCTCTTCTTCCCTTCTACCTTTCCCAGCATTAGAGCCCTCTCCAGAGAGCTAGGTCTTCACATAATGGGCAGGCTAAGTTAGAAAGTATAAAATGGGCCATTTGGCACACACCACTTTTTTCTAACAACTTTTTATACCGTCCTAGCTTCTGCTGCCTGTGGCCACTGCCTTAGTTTGCCCAGTGGCAGGGCCAGACATGCAGCTATCCCTAACATGGAAAGAGCATGTTGTGCATCTTTGTCTTTCATTATCAGTTCCTCTTATGGTAACCCTCCCTTCCCTCAAAACATTAAGCCAGAATCTGTGCCTTTTAAAAATCTTTGTATCCTAGTTGTAAGGGGGACGCGGTGGTGCAGCGGCTTAATGACGCTGAAAGTTGCCGGCCAGAAATGGTCGACGCTTCAGCGGTTCGAGTCCAGCCTTCGCGTTAAACAGGGTGAGCTCCTGTTTCCTCCCCAGTTCCTGTCAACCCAACAGGTCGAAAACTCACGTGAGTAGATAAATGGGGACTCTCACTCCGGTGGGAGGAAAAATGCTGGCGGCGCCTTGCAAAAAGGAGTTGGGAGCAGTTGCCGGTAAGTGGGAAAAACTGTGCGTGCCCGAAAAAACCGTGTGCGCCTGAAAAGGGCGCGAAGCAACGGAAACCCGCCTCCTGCGCTCGGCAGCTGAGCTCTGCTCTAGGAAGGAGGCTCTGGCAAACCACTTCCGAAAAACAATTGCCTTGAAAACTGCAAGGACTCGTCCAAGCAGTCACTGCAGGGTCAGCAATGACTGAGCGCAGACAAAAAAAAAAAAAAAATCCTAGTTGTATTCTATAGATCACCTGCCCTGTTACAAATACACTTTCCCTCACAAAAGCTATTAGAATGCAAGTGTACCCGATCCCCTCATTGCGATGTCCCCATGCTTGCTTGCTTCCTTTCTTAAAAGCATACATTATTACATTGTATGAAAAAGTATAAGACGACAATAAAATATACAGTAAAAAAAAACAGAATAAAAACAGTGATTTAAAATACCACAGTAGAATTAACAGATTATTAAAAGGTCTGGGGGAAATAAAGTGCCTTTATCTGGCACAGAAAAGACAATAAAGATAGCATGAAGTGTATCTCAGTTGGAATGGCGTTTCTAAATTGGGGGCTACCAGTGAAAAGGCTTACTCCTGGGTAATCTAAATCTGTGGCACAAGCAGTCATTTTATTCGTATGTACGTCATATAAATGAAACTTCTCCTTTTATGACTTTATTTACTGATAGCAAGGGTACACCAATTATTCAAATTAGCTTTCAGCTTCAGCATAATCTCTTACATCAATCTAGCTCTGCCAGCCATTCCCGATGTCTTACCATTGAAAACATAGATTTTAATGTCCCATTCCATATGTTAACTTGGATAGATCAGCAGAGGTAGCCTTCAATGTGTATCTCTTATTGCTCAGCAGCTTTCCTCATAATAATGGTAACATCTCCTTGTAGTAGGAGCTGGGAAAAGCAAAGCAAACGCAGCTGTGGAGAGACATGGTGGACATTTCTTTTTGCTTGTTCAGATGCAAAGCTCCACTAATAAGTGAAAGATAAACCACTATAGTAAATTAGTGGGTGATTATCCAGGCTGCCACAAAGGCTTAGTAGGGATGTTGTGTAGCCCAACTAAAAAGCGCAGCCATGTTTTGCTCAAGCATAAGTGGACTGCTCCAAAAGGAGAACAAAAATACTTTGTGAATTTCCTGCTTGATTTTAATAAAAATCATAGTATTTCGTTCTTGTTCTTAGTAAGAAGTAGACTTGGCCTTACCTAATTCAACTAACTGCTGGTGTTATGGTTACCTCTTACTCATAAGCCTGTGTGTTTGAGCTGATTATTAGGCCAGGGTCAAATGGTTCTTCCACATACTGGAATAGCCATGTCACAGCTGAAAGTCTTTCTCCCCTGGCTCTGGTTCTTTGAAATCAACTCCTACCAGAATTAAGCTTGGAGTCAGGTCTCTTAAATTCAAAATAAAATAATCAAATGATTGTTTTTCTTCTCTTCCTGACAGTCAACTTTTCTTTTTGTTTTTACTTATTCCATAGATGTAATAATATTACATGTGTTATGAGCCCTTTTGGTCTTATTTATATAGTGATTTTATGTTGCTTATAGTAAGTTATATTGCTGTTTTATTCTGTTTGTAATACACTTAGTATCATTTGCTATGATAAATACATTCACTACTAACTAATGAAAAAATAGGGACTCTTATGTGGGAAAATCAGCACATCTCTATTCTACGTGTGCTCACAGGGATGAGCTGTTCTAATCTCTGGATATTTATTCATAATTTGATGTTTCCATTTTTTTTTCTTTTCATTTCTGTGCTAGCTACAATCTGCTTGGCCAGACATGGTTTTCCATTGCATGTACAAACCGAGGGAAAATTGTGAGGTAACCTTTTCGGAAAACTTCTACCATATTTATTTGGGTTACCTAAAGACATGCTTAAAGTCCCCAGAAGCAAGTAAAGTTTAAGACAGTTTTGCACTCTGATAAAAAGCTGCATTTTTCAGCTTTCATGGTAGGAAAAAGCAGCAGAAGAAAGGAAGTATTATATTCTTCATGTCGGAAGCAGACTCAAGAGGAGAATATACCAGTTTCAGTCTTCCAGTCCAGGGACAGCTGACCTGAAGAGAAGGAAAATCTCTTTGCTTCTTATTCCTACTGTTTCTAGTGATCAATAGGATACAAGATGCAAAGGAATGTTGCGTCTGAAGCTACATCTCCAACACAAATAATTGTATATACATAAGGCCAATGGATAGAACTTCATGCAGAAGTGAGAAGGGAATTGGAAAAATTGATCAGAAAAAGATTGATCAGAAAATTGGATTCTCTGATCAATCGTAGCTGAAATCTGCTTGCAGATAATTGAGGCTTTAACACAAACATTCCTATACAGAAGCAACTGAATCTCAGGCTGCAGGTTAAACTGAAAATTTATATTTATTTATTTATTAAAGTTATATGCCACCCATCTCGCCCAGAGGGTGACCCTGTGAGGCTCACAATTAAATATATATAAATAAAATTCCCCTCTCACCCCTATGGGTGGTATGTGTCTTCCTGAATCTCGAGTCCTCTACCAGAGGCCTGGGAGTTTGAGGGTTCTGTGCAGTATCTTGGCTGTTCCTAGCACTGCACTCTTCTGGACAGAGAGCTCTGATGTTGTTCCTGGGATCTGTTGGAGCCACTCTCCCAGCTTAGGAGTCACAGCCCCGAGTGCTCCTACCACCACTGGGACCACTTTGGCCTTTGCTTTCCACATCCTCTCTATCCTCTTCTTCCTTCAGCCCCTGGTTCTCCAGCTTCTCATATTCCTTCTTCCTGATGTTGCTGTCACTTGGCACTGCTACATCTATCACCACCACTGTCTTCTGGTCCTTGTCTACTACCACAATGTCTGGTTGATTGGCCAATACCTGCCTGTCTGTATGGATCTGGAAGTCACACAGGATCTTAGCCCTGTTATTCTCCATGACCTTCTGTGGAATCTCACATTTGGACTTGGGAGGAACTAGCCCATACACTTTGCAGATATTCCTGTACACAATGCCAGCTACTTGGTTGTGCAGTTCAGTGTATGCTGTTCCTGCCTACATCTGTTTATTTATTTATATAAATAAAAATCCTGGGAGAAGGCAGTGACAAACTACTTCCATATTGTTGCCAAGAAAACTACACAAACATGACCGTGTAGTCACCTGATGTCAGGCTTGACTCACAAACACGTTATTTAGTTATGAGGATTTTATCATGGTTGATCATATCATTGTCTGGATAACATTGTGATCACTATACCTGGGAAGTCCATATTGATGTTGGAGGGAAGTTGCTTCCTCAGCACCTGCTGAAGACTCACTGAGTAAATTTTTTAGTAGCATATCAGCAGACCTTCTTTAGGAGCCCTCTGTCTTCCGATCTTCCAGACTCTCCTTTTCTATCTCAGTTTATTTTGGCAGTGTTTAGCTGGCCTGTGGCTGAAGCAGGTATGGCAGCTTTAACCTGGAAGAGATTCCATATGTTTCAGTGATAGGGCAGCAAAGGTTAGTTGTGTCCATCTGTCCCTACAAACTGCTGAAGCTAGCTAATTAGCACTGGATACTCTGGGCACTTCTGCTGTTTTTGTCTGGTAACCGATGGAGATGCTTGCTTCATTGTATGGCTGCAATTCAATCTTCAGCATGCACAGGTGGAGAAGCTTGGAGTGCTGAATGGCACGCTAGAGAGGAATCCATTTCATAGTCATTTGCATTTAATTCGTAAGGGCTGTTTAACTGGAATTGCAGTTATCAGTTCAAGTGCTGAGGATTCTTCTTTTGTAGCTGTTGGTAAGTCATAGAAAGCTAGGGAAGAAAGTTGTAAATCCCCCTGCCCTCTCTTAAAGTGTGATCTTAAAATAGTTCCCACACTCTTCTTTAATTTTGGATAGTCATTGAAAGCTCTACATGTATAGATCTTCCACAAATATGGAGATTCTAAATCTTAAAGGAATCACTGGAGCCTCTGCACTATTTGAAGCTGCAATCCTGGATTAGATTTGGAAGCAAAAAGGCTGATTATAAATCACAGGTGCTCTTTATCTCTTCCAAAGACATCTGCCTCAATAATTTTGGAACTGTTAGGAAATGAACTCTCTCTATTTGTAGTTACTATGGTGGTTTTGTCGGAAGGATAGAATGAGATGAAAATGTCTCGCTGCTTCCATTTTATGACCAGATAGTGCTGCCCTTTTCCACATTTGGCCTTTAAAAAACAAAACTCTCCAGTCTCTAATAGGAGTAGTCTCTGGTATTCTTTTCAGGTGCTAGCAGTAAGGAGTTAACATGTTTTCTGGCATCTCTGAGATCTTTTGTAGCAGCAGGTGTGGAAAAGATGCTTACCCACCTGGAGAGCTCTGGTCAGTCACAGCAGACCAGGATGGCTAGATGTGCAAATTATCTGCTCATTATAAGACAGCTTCAGATATTTTTTTGCCTCCTCTTCATGTTTTAGGCAAAGAGAACTCTGCAGGTTATCTTGGCAGTAGACAACTCTGCATGTTCTAAGGCTCCCAGTTGCCTTAGGCTTTTCACGGTGATCATTTTCAGGCAACTGGCAGGTGCAAACAGTGCTTCTGGAAAACTATTAATTTCCCTAGTAGTTTATGAATTTCAGAATCTGAAGTTCAGAAGGAATGACTTTTCAGGTTGGGTTTTAGCACATCAAAAGAAAACAAACAAAGAAACAAATCTCATGAAGATGAGGTGTATGGAAGGCAGCTGCCAAATGCCAATCTGCTAGATAAAAGAAGATCCTTTAACCTTAGAAGGTTGGCTTGAGTTGCCAAATATGAGGATTGAGCTCTTTTGTACTGTTCTCCATAGGTAGTATCCTCCAGAGCAGTGTTTCTCAACTTTAACAACTCTAAGATATGTGGACTTCAACTCCCAGAATTCCCCAGCCAGCCATGTCTGGCTGGGGAGTTCTGGGAGTTGAATTCCGCATATCTTAGAGTTGCTAAGGTTGAGAAATACTGCTCTAGACTATTAAGCCTAAGAGATTCATGATATGGCACAACAGCCCTTAAGCTCTCCATTACTAAATATCAGTGATCAAGCTCTTCAAAGTCCAACTGTTGAATCTCTGCTTCAAACAGATCCACTGTTTCCAGTGGACACCCATGGGTGGCCTAAAAAAGCCTAACACCTAACCTTGAAAAATGTGCTTAAACATCACCCTTGAAGTTTGCTTATTGCTTGAATTAATGCATGTACATTTGTTCATTCATTTTCAGCAGAGAGATTTTTTAAAAACATGTCGGAACATTCTTTCTCTCTTGAATCCAGTCTGGCATAAAAGGAAGCAAATTTAATTGCTCCATTTATAGTCCTGAGCTGTCTGGTTTTCATGATGGAGCCCAGTAGCTTTCTTTTTAACTGAATGTATAAATTGGAGCAATATTGGATTCTACAGAGAAGAGATTACCCTCTCAGCTGCTTGTAAAAAATGAATTTGTTGTTATGTGACTTTTCCTTAAAACCACTGAACACTGATTCCCTTGGCATTTACGATGGGGCTGGCAAGAGAATCATCAGCTACATCTCTCAGCCCCTGAACTCTGAAACAAGTGGTTGAAATATTCTAGATGGTGGGGTTTGGAGGTGTGAAAACAACACATTTTTCATGAGCAAATACATCATTGTGAGTTCACCTACAAATGGAGACATCTTTGAAGGAGGGGGGGAATTGAACACAAGTGGTAGATGTGAAAGAGCAAATTAATAAAAGCCAAAGTACATTTGAAACTATATTGTCTTTGTCCTCAAGATAGTCTGCAGGAAGGCTGATGTTAACTGTGTGAAGCAATCTGGGGAGAAATACAGATAATTAAGTTGTGGTAAAAATGATTGTCTTCACTTGGCAAAAGATGTTTGTTGAAAATGAAACAGGTTCCAAGCAAGAATCACCAAGAGAGATTATGCCCCTTTCTTGAGTATGTGGCATTTTTGCTGGCAATTATTCTAAGTTGAATCTGGGTATTGGAATCATGCAGCTGTCATAGAATAGCCTTCTCTAAACTGGTGTTGGGACTGCAACTTTGAGAATTCCCTGAGCTTGATAAAGGAAGGCTATCAAAAAGCACTGATGTTATCATACTGCAGGAGAGAGTGAAGAGACCAGAAAAAATTGCACACAAAAATGTCAGGTGACTTTCAGTGTGTGTGTACAAGTTTCATACTCAGTTGTGAAGCAAGCAGAAGCATCATAGATGTTTTCCTTCTGCATTCTTGGCTTGGTCCAAAGCACCTTCTCCAGAAGTCTTCTGCATCAGCCAGGTGTCTTGCATCATACTGAACTGTTGAGCAGATCAAAGTTTTGGTGTGGTTCATTGTTGAACTAGTCTAATTTCTCATAAAAAATAAATCTAGAGCCTTCTCTGGGTTTAGAAGGAATCACAAAACAACTGGACATTGTTTTTGAAGTTGTTTGCAGATGTAGTCACTGGGCTATGCCTATATCCCAACCCATTCCAATTTCCATGAAATTACTTCCCAGAATTTAGTACTGTATATCTATTTTACATGCTGGAGTTAACATCTAAATGTTGCTTTTGGCAGGAGCAATTTCTTTATGATTTTTACCTCACTTTTCTGCTCTTGATGAGTACTCAACATGGTTAACCAAATTTAAAAACAGAACAGAATATAAAAAGTTGATGAGCCAAATTAAAATGAACAATAAACATGATACTAAAACCATTTAACAGTTAAAAACCTGATGAAAGAGATATGTCTTTAGAGAGAGAAGATGAATTGGTACTCCTTAGAGAGTGTATTGCATTTCTGGGAGCAACACAGAAGACCCTCTCCCATGCCCCTCCAAAATAATCCTCTGACAGTGGAGGCATTTTCAACAGAATTGCTTCTGCTGATCTTGACAACCTAGGGAGGAGAGATGGCCCTTTACCATATATATTTGGACTTTATGGGTAAATCCACCTTAAAATGTGGATTTACCCATAAAGCTAAGCAATTGATGTGCTGTGCAGATTTTCAGTAGTGGCATCACCACTTCAATGATTGTCAGCCTAGCTGCTGCATTTTGCATCAATTACAACTTCTGGGAACCTCTAAAGAGCAGCCCCTTGGAAGTAATACTTGACTAAACAAATAGCAACAGACAGACCAAAACTTCATCCTGATACTCTGCAGATTGTTTTGTTGGATGGTCCAAATTGATTTGATAGTGTTTGACTTCAAACCCACAGAGTATTGTGGTGCTACAGAGAAAGACATTTATTATGGCATACATGAAATCCACAGAAGCTAATTCTTCAATAAATTATTTAGTCTATAAGATGCTGGAATTTATGGGAGACTGTACCTTGAAAGGATCAGATTTGTAATTGGTTGATGCCGTTGGCTCTGTTTTTGTGTTTGAGAAGTCAAGTAGTTTGCTGGCACAAAAGTATCTTTCATTAGCTTATGCTGGTGCACCAGCTATTGTCACTGGTGGAGAGAACGTGGCTATTGCCATTTGAATTCTGGCAAATTTGTTTGGATTGCTGCAAAATGTATTAATGGGATGGGAGCTGCTTTTGAATAGAAATGTGAAAGTTTGAGAAAAAAAACAAAATACAATAAAACAAAGTGCTCATGTGTTGCTAGCCTTTGTTCCCTCCACATATTTTCTATAGAAGACTCTTATCTAGAGTATCAGGGGAGGACAGCATTTCCAATGTATTCCCTGCTACTTCTGATGGGCTTCCATTTTCACAGATTTCATACTGATTTGCTCCTGGGCTTATCTATCGCTGCCATTTTATCCAGAGGTCAATGGATCTGCTCATGTCTAGGCTTCAGAGGACAAAGGAACCCAAAGGAGTGCAAAAACACTGTGTAAATGACATTTTAAAGTAAATTCAACTGACAAACATAATTATTATATGACTAAATTATAGTTTTACTTTTAATAAATATAGCAAAGACAGTAATTATGCAAATAAGCCATGTTTTACATACTGCATTCTATCTTCTTAAAATAGCAAAGTGAATTACATCTGTAATGGGTGGTGTAAAAGTGAATATTTGATATATTTTATTTTTGTCCCCCAAAACTTCATTTTTTTCCTGAAAACAAAACAAAAACATGTACATAACTAGTGGTTTTCTGTGCTTTCAAAATATCTGGAAAGTTCATATCTCTGTCCGTGAAATCATTTTGAAAACTGCAGCAAAAAGGAAGTTGGTATATGGAATGAACGTAATAGACTGGCGGTGAAAAAGCTACTCTGATTTTTGATCCATCTCTAATTCAGGATACTACAGTACTTCTAACTGGGCATGAATAGATTGATTCCATAAATTTTCTAGAACTGTGGCTAGTTAGGTCCCCCCCCCCCCCCATTTAATTCCCAGCAGAAATTCAGATCTGGACTCTCCACAGTTAAGAAATTGTGCAAATATCTGTCTCATTATCTTTTTGCCATAGTCACAGTTTCATTTTACACTGGGGAGAAGGAACATTTTTTCCATCAGTTTGGGGTTTTGAACATCTTACATATATTGCAGCTTCTTTGTGATGTGGCCTTTTGTCTGCAGATTTGGTTCTTTTGCAAAATTTGGCAATGGTGAGAAGGTTATTGCAAAGCTGCATCAATTTTGAAATATGGTGGAAAAAAGTCTGGGAAAACAGAACTGCTTGGAGCTAAGGAAGGGGAAACAGTTTTATTCCAAAAAAGTAGTAGCTGAGTTACCCTGGGAAAATTCTGAAACATTTCTCTGGAATTCAACCTATAGTCAGTCGAGAAACCATTCAGTTGAATGAACTTCAAAATCCAAGTCAGGGTCCAGTTGAAATAAATTATATTAACATTTCTAAATCTTTAAAGTCTCCATAGCTTAGAAACAAAATACCTCAAGGACAGTTGCTCACAGAGAATATTGGAAGGTCTTCTTTAAGAGAAAAATACATTACATGAAGAAAATGACTCAATTTCTTGTTCTCATACAACGCTTATTCACAACATAACTTTGTTAATAAAAAGATTCCTGATGTCTTGATAAATTCAAAGTAGCTGAGATAATTAGCCATGGAATAGGGCCTGGTTATTTGAGGGATCGCCTGTCTGCAGTTGTTTCTGCCTGTCAGGCAGAGTGGGTGTAATCCAAGTCCCATCGATTATCTGTTGTCATCTTATGGGACTGAGGAAGCATACCTTCTCTGTTGCAGCCCCTTCCCCTCTGGAACAACATCACTCTGGAGATACACACGCAGGACTCCCACTCTTCTTGGTTTTCAGGAGTCTCTTAAAGACATGGTTCTGTTCCCAGACCTGGGCTTAGGGTGGTTGTGGGGCCCCTGTTGTTGAGTATTTGCACAATAAGGAGTGTTGTTTTGGTCTGGGCAATTATGTGGTTTTTTACTGTGCTTTTTAATCTATCTGTTGGACTTACTATATGCTACCCAGAGTTTTCTTGGAGTTGGGCAGCCTTAACAAATCCAATCAATCAATCAATCAATCAATCAATCAATCAGTGAATAAATAAATAAATAAGAAAGAAAGAACATCTCAGAGGCTGTTCTGCAGGTCCTTTTAGTCTTTATGATGAGGAAGAGGTTGGGAATTTGACTCACCTGATAAAGATTATTGGCAAAAATAAGACAAACCTCTGTTTATTCACTCAGACTTAATATGTTTTAACTGCAACCTGCTGATAATATCAGGCTGTTGCAGGTTGTTGTTGTTTTCCTATTGAAACATGTAAATTTTTGTTACTGCTTTTTCCTCTTAATCTCTTAAACCCTTCTTTTAATCTTGCAATAAACGGCTTTGAGAAGCAGCTTATGAAAGTGTGGATATACATTACTTTAATTTTGTCAAAGCAGTGAAAGTCTCAGCTTGTCTAAATCTCCTGAAGGTGAAGGTTTGAATTGGGAATGGCTGAACTAGGAGTGTTAGAGAAATGTTAATGGATTCATTTTCAGGCAGAATTGTATAACTGCTAAGGCAAAATCTGTTCCACTACAAACAAGCAGGTAATCCACTGAGGCTGCCAGCATCTGTTGTGAAATATCGCTCAGCACAAAAAGTGTGAAATAAACACATCTATTTGGGAAAGTAGAAAAATAAGTGCATGTATTAGAGGAAAAGTGTGCAAAAATGTGTTTATTAATGAAAAATGTGTTCAAGATGCATACAAAATGCAAATCTGTGAAAGTGACCTCTAAAAATGTAAGGCAGGGTTCTCTTGTATGTATAAAAGAAATTACGGTGATGTGGAAATTCAGTAGAATGGATTACTAATTGAATGTGTGTGTGTGTGTGTGTGTGTATGTGATGGATATAGATCAACTATAGACTGATCTGTACATTCCTTTTTCCGGCTCACCCTCTATATGTCCTTTATGGAAAGGAGGAGTGAACTGGAGGTAGTTTTTATTACTGGATGGTTCAGTTGTAAATAGGTTTATTTACCACATGGCAGTAGCTCTCCAGGCATTGAATCTGTGACTTGAAATATCAGGTGACCTTAATCTTGGTGATTTTTTGAGTTATGTGCAAGATGCTGTGAAAGTGTAGGAGGAGAGAACAGTGAGCCATAGCTGTTTCTTGGCAGACAATCTTCAGACTCTACAACAGAATTGTATCAGTTTTACCAGACATTTGCATATTTTTCAGTTGGTGTTGCTGAACAGTGCTGTCTAGATAAAGATGTGTGCCTTATTAGACAATGTGTGGAATAAATGACTTTGCACATTACCATGTCTTTGTCCTCGGTTGTGCTTTTCCTGGACCAACACCAATCTCCATTCTAATATATCTGTTTTTTTAATGATTCTCCAAACGTTCTGCTCTTAATATAATATCAGGATTTTACTGGCACAATTGCTGCTACCTTGGGCACTTCTGGAGGGTGGATCAGTTGTGTATCGATGTGCAAGCATAGGCACCCTATATGCTTTAGGGGTGTTTGGTTACAAATGTGAATATCTGGAATATATTGCACATGTTTTGAGAATCCATTCAAAACTTAACTTTTCAGATATGGCAAGTAATGCCCTCATTGAATAAAGATGTAAGCCCCATTGGGATAGTCCCTCAGGCACAAATGTATTGCTACCTGTGGGTGAACTAGGAAGCATAAGTAGTATCAGCAATTAATGATTGCTGTTAGGGAACAGGACCTGACTGATAATGAGTCAGTGTTAACTAAAACAACAAAACCTGAGATTGGGGATGGGAAATTATCTAATGGAGGCGTTCAACAAAAGGGCAAGTAGTTCTGTTGCTGAATGAATGACTTGGATTGTGATTTGGTAATCTCCACTCCACCCTCTACTTATTTATAAAATGTAATTTGGTGTCACCTTGTGGTTTTATGACATGCTCCAGTATTCTTCCTTGAAATTCCTGGAGGTGAATTTCCCAGCAAGCATGTAGTAAAACAAATGTCAGCATCCTCCAGACCATCAGTTTTGGTTGATTGTGTGCAGGAGGGAGCACAGTTTTGGCAAGAATTCAGCATCACAAGCTGCATGCAAAGCTGAGTGAAATGCCCCAGATTCCTAATGAGTAAGTAATCTTTTGACAGCCTGATCCTGGCATGCTTATTTGAATAAAAATGCAAAATAAGGCTATAAGAGTTGATTGTTGCATTTTCTAATGGTGAATGTAATTTTGATCTTTAGTTAGTAAGAAGATTAAGTCATTGTGGCTCATTATTATTGAAGTGAATCAAGTTATTTCCCTTTCATGCATGAATTAGAACTCCCAGAATTCCCAGGCAACTAATGGAGGACACCTGATGTGCCCGTCAAAGGACATGGTGTATGCAGCCATGAATTTGTTGCTAGAAATGATGCACTGAATTGTTTTTAGGCTTAGATAGCTCTGTCTACTTAATTCTCTAGTGAGCTGGGAATATAGTGAAGTAGAATCTGTTATCCCCAGGTGAAGCACTAACTGATTTCTTCCATATATGCTTCTGAGTTCTTGTTTTGCCTGCAGAACTGCTCTCCTGTAATGCTCTATTTTCTCTTTTCTTTTTTCCAGGATCCTGACCCTGTTCTACAATGGAAAAACTGCTTCTATATCTGTTCTTCATTGGCTTAGTGCTGAAGGCCCAGACCTGTCCCAAGCGCTGTGTGTGCCAGATCTGGTCTCCCAATCTTGCTACACTTTGTGCAAAGAAAGGGCTATTATTTGTCCCTCCTGACATTGATAGGAAGACAGTAGAGCTGCGGCTGGCAGACAACTTTGTCACAAGTATCAAGCGGAAAGATTTTGCCAACATGACTAGCCTGGTGGACCTGACACTGTCTAGGAATACAATTAGTTTCATCACACCTCATGCATTTGCTGACTTGCGCAACCTGAGGGCTTTGCACTTGAACAGCAACCGATTGACTAAAATCACACATGATATGCTAAGTGGGCTTTCAAATCTGCATCATTTGATATTGAACAACAACCAGCTGACTTTGATCTCTTCCACTGCTTTTGATGATGTCTTGGCTCTTGAGGAGCTGGATTTGTCATACAACAACTTGGAGACAATTCCCTGGGATGCTGTTGAGAAGATGGTCAGCTTGCACACCCTCAGTTTGGACCACAACATGATCAACAACATTCCTAAGGGGACATTCTCCCACCTCCACAAGATGACCCGGCTGGATGTCACATCCAACAAACTGCATAAGCTGCCGCCTGACCCTCTCTTCCAGCGAGCTCAGGTTTTAGCCACCTCAGGAATCATCAGCCCATCCACATTTGCACTGAGTTTTGGAGGGAACCCTCTTCATTGCAATTGTGAACTTTTGTGGCTGAGACGTCTTTCCAGGGAGGATGACCTGGAGACATGTGCTTCACCTTCTGTTCTGTCTGGCCGCTATTTCTGGTCGGTTCCTGAGGAGGAGTTCCTGTGTGAACCCCCCCTCATTACTAGGCACACCCATGAGCTAAGAGTGCTAGAGGGCCAAAGAGCCATCCTGAGGTGTAAAGCCCGTGGTGACCCAGAGCCTGCTATCCATTGGATTTCCCCAGAAGGCAAGCTGATTTCTAATGCAACCCGGTCTCTGGTATATGACAATGGAACACTTGACATTCACATTACAACCATGAAGGATACAGGCTCTTTCACCTGTATTGCTTCCAACCCAGCGGGGGAAGACACCCAGTCTGTAGATCTCCACATAATCAAACTGCCTCACATAGTAAACAGCACAAACCACATCCATGAACCAGATCCTGGTTCCTCGGATATATCAACTTCGACCAAATCTGGCTCAAATGCAAGCAGTAGCAACGGGGAAACAAAAATTAGCCAGGACAAGAAGGTGGTGGTAGCAGAAGCCACATCATCCACTGCCCTGCTTAAATTTAATTTCCAAAGGAATATACCCGGGATACGTATGTTCCAAATTCAGTATAATGGAACATATGATGATTCGCTTGTTTACAGGTAGGGGACCCTGGCCCAGCTGAACTCCAGTGAAATCAGGAATGAAACTGTTTTCCTTTTGCCTGTTGGACAGATGGTTAAATATATAGATTGGGATGGGAAGAGTGATAATGTCTTGTCTCCTGCAAGGAGAAACAACACAAAGAAGTTGCATAGCAAATGATGGTAGCAGATTGGCTTTCAAGCAGATTTTTTTTAAGCTGCAGTATGACCTTGAATGGTTTGTGGGCTTATTCCTCTATTTTGCAGCCCCGCAATCACACTACTGTACTTGCTATTCCATTACCATAATAATCTTTTGAAGGATTTCAGGTATTGTCAGTACTGTGTTTGGGAAGCATGGTTGTCAGCTTGCTCAGAAGCTTCTCTGTAGTTTATCTAACTGATTTCTAATTGCTGAATTGCTCACTGGGTACATTTGGAGAAAGGGAGACTTTGGAGTAATGGATAACGCATTTGGTTTGGATGTGAACTTTCATCCCAGTCAGAGTTCAGGTTCTTGTCTTTATGCCATGCTTGGGTTTGTATTACAGGAGACAGAATGACAGACTGGGTGCTAGAGTTGTGTGGTGCTTTGGAAATAATTCAGAAAAGCTAATCAGAGTGTGCAAGAGCATGAAAGTAGTACCTGTCTGTAACCCTTTAAAACAGCTGGGTCTTTTCCTAGGCACAGGAAATTTCATAGCACCTGCTTTAAAGAACTACAGACAGGAGTCATACTGAAGCTCCTGTGCCCTCCAAAGTAACCTTTTGAATTATTTCTAAAGTGCTGCATTAATGCTACTGAGTACTACACGGTGATTTGGGTGAATGGTTATATTAAAATCTGCGGTATAGAAGATTTTAGTGTTCAAATAATACTTCTGCAGATAAATAAATTGACTACTGAAAACCATTAATGGGCTAGGGCCTGGGAGATGTAACTGCCTATCTATGCTAAAACAAAACAAAAATCATGATGAACAGCAGTAGTGACAGCTGTGTTAAATTCATTGATTTCTTGTTGACAAGTCTTTTGGTGAAGTGAGTAAAACTGTGTATATATCATCTGTATATTCCAGGTACTGATTTTTGAAATAGGGTTCTTGATTACTTAAGAGTGTTACCTAGATGATAATGTGCCTCCATATGTTCCTGCCCAAATGTTAAAATCAGCTGAGGATGGTCTATTAAAGCAGGGATGAGAATTTTATTCCCCAGGGCTGTTAGATTCATTACTGTTTTGTATTCTGATTATTTGTCTATGTTCTAAGCAACCCTGAGAATTCTAGCAAACTGAAAAGCAGAGCCTGTTTTTTTTTTTTAAATAAATCCATTTTAAATGAAAGCTGTTAGACCTTGGCTTCAATCCAGTGGCAGGCCTGAGTGATTGTCCTCCTTTATGGGCAAAGGGCTGTGTAGTTTTCAGCCTTGAAGTCTGATTTATTTAAATTTGTTTTATTTTTGTACAAATCCTTGTTGAACTTTAATCCTTCAAGGTAATCTGGTTAACTTAGTCGGGACAACTAAGACGACATTAATACCCTCTATTTTGGATGACAGTAGAAACAATTTTAAAAAGGATGCCCATATTTGCCTCTCAGGAAAATTCCAATCTCATTTGGGGCAGAGGGAAGAGGAGCATGGAGCCAAAGAATTGGATTTGCTAAATGGATTTGCTCTGAAGCCTATTAATAGAGCAGTCACACATTTCAAGAACAGTTTATCATTTATTATCTTTTTTAAAAAATGCCCTATCCTTGCATGGGAGCTGGTCCTGCAGATCAAAAGAGTCAGGAGTAACCCCCCAATTCCAAAAACACCAAATCATGATGGTGGTTTTTTGGCAACATGCACATCATTTTCTGACTAAGACTATTGTGTGCAAGGATGATTGGGATTAAAATATGGTTATTGTTAATACTGGTAAAAGGATGCTAATAAAAAGACAAAAAATAGATGAGAGGAATATGGGAAAGATTCAGAAGACTTAGCTGAGGAAAGCTACTGGCATAAATGAAGGTTCTAGTTGAACCTCAGATGCCTGGCTCTTTGATGACTCTAGGACTCTTTGATGTCCTTTGTGACTTGGTAAATTGGGCCCACTTTGGTCTGGGGTTCAGGCATCTGTTGTGTACTGTTGTGTACATGCACTGCTCTGTCTCAGATCCCCATCCTTAGAAGAGGGATATTTGATTCTATAAGTTTGGATAATAAAGAATGTAAGAGTTCAGTATTGTGGAGTCCTTGGGATTCTCTGAGCTTGGCTGCTCAGAGCCAAGCTCAGCCAAGCTCAGAGAACCCCAAGGACTCCACAGTTCAACCCTGAGCTACACATATTCACTTCTGTTGATAGTTCATGTACTGTAATTCCAGCACAGAACTAAACCTTAGCATTAATTTTGCTGCTTACCCTCCAGCTCTAGAGATCTATCTGTCTGTGCAAGGAAGATGTTACCAACTCACCCCTTAAGAAATGGTTGTGGTGACCAAGTTTACTCACCTTCCACTGCAGGAAGAGCATGCATTTTATAGATCAATGTACATGGATTAGGAGGGGGACTTGAGAAGCTTGAGGGACTATGAGTTTTGTGCTGAGGAGGGCAGCTATATAAATCAAATAGCTGAATAAATAAATAATTAAATATCTAATCAAACGTGCTTCTGAGCTCATGAGAAGCAGAAGGAGAAACAGTGGTTGCCCCGGGCCTTGTTTCTGAGCTTTAAGAAAAGAAAGGAAATATGTTTCTTTTTGGAGGATAAATAGCATGACCTCACAGAGCCTCTATGCAGACTTACAGTACAACAGAACTGTTTAAAGAATGCCTTTAAAGAATGCCTTATGGAACTTTGGGAGCTGCATACTTAAATTTAAAAACGGAACAACTTCTATTTTCTAAATGAAATGTGAAAGCAAGAAGTATAATTATTTTGGCCTCTTCCTGGCTTTCATGCTAGCCTTAGCTTTGGATAATATATTTCTGGATTTCATCTGGATTTGCTTGTTCCTATATCATTTGGATGCTTTCAATATCATTTGGAATTGCTTTAGCATTTTTACCCAGTGGTGGATTGTCTTCAATAATTGAGAAAACGTGTTCTGGTCCCATGTATAGATTATATTGAAATGCTTTTTTCTGTAGTGTCATGAGCCAGTGCATATTTAAAAATTTGAGTGCCCTGGATCTATATTTGATAACCTGGGGCAAGAGGCATAAATAGTGGGAGGAATGTCTGGCAATGGAGTATGTCTTTGAGGAGGAAGTACATGGGGAATCTACCAGTGCTCTGGCAATAGTTTTACTTTCCCTGTCCTTATTTAATCTAGTGTCAAACTCTGCTTTATCTAGAGTGAATATTATGTCAGATGGAAAAGGAAAGACACGAGTACCTTTCCAGCCTATGTTCTCCAGTTGTATTGGGGCTACATTTCCCATCACAACTAGAAGGCACTGGGAAAGCAGGCTTGGGCAGAGCATCTGGAGATCCACTTCATGGTATAATCCTCTCCATTCAGTGTATTAACATATATTTTATCCTATCATCTTGTAGAATGATACCTCCCATGAGCAAGACCTTCCTGGTCAACAACTTGGCCGCGGGGACGATGTACGACTTGTGTGTCTTAGCAATCTATGACGATGGCATCACCTCCTTGACAGCCACTCGTGTGGTGGGGTGCATCCAGTTTACGACAGAGCAAGACTACGTGCGCTGCCATTTCATGCAGTCCCAGTTCCTGGGTGGGACCATGATCATCATAATTGGAGGGATTATCGTGGCTTCTGTCCTGGTCTTCATCATCATCCTCATGATTCGCTATAAGGTGTGTAACAACGGCGGGCACCACAAGGTGACCAAGGTCAGCAACGTTTACTCCCAGACCAACGGGGCCCAGGCCCAGGGGTGCAGCGGAGCCGCCATGCCCCAGTCTGGGTCCAAGCAGGCCGTGGGGCATGAGGAGAGCCTGCAGTGCTGCAAAGTCAGCAACGACAGTGTGGCGCAGTCGTCGGATGCCTGCTCCAGCCAGGACTCCTCCACTGCTACCTCCTCTTTGCCTCACATGTGGACTCCTGGCCCTCCCACTTCCCAAAAGCTGAAGCGTAAGCCCATGCCAAAGCCCAGCAGTGATCCACCACCGCCGAGTGAAGGCACCGTTACCAGCCTAGAATCCCAGAACACTAATCGCAACAACTCAACTGCTCTGCAGTTGGCTAGCCAAACCCCAGACTATGCCAAAGGGGGATCCCAGTACAAAAGAGCACAAGCCAAGTCAAGTAAGTTCCTCACTTTGCCAGCTGACCCATCCCGGGCAAAACGCAGGTACTCCCTGAATGGAGAATTAATGGAATACCATTGTTATATTAACTCCTCGAATCCAGGTGGATTTTGGTCTAAGCGGAGCTTGTCTATGAATGGGATGCTAATGCAGACAGACTGTTCCAATATGGATAGTGGCAAAGCAACTTTCTCAAGTTCTGAGTGGATATTGGAAAGCACTGTGTGATCAGCTGTGGTGTGTGTTTTTTCTAAATTAAAAAGTATGGAGTGCATCCTCCAAACATTGTTGGAAAAACATGTATCCATTCCAGCAGTTGGCATTTCCACCCTTAATGTTTCTGGGCAGAATTGGGCTCAAGCCACCAGGCACTTCCACTTTTTCCCAATGGGGTTTTCTTTGATTTAGTATAACAACCGAAGGCAAATCATTTTCAAAGAGCTCATTTTTTAAAAAAAAAAAAGCGATCAAGGGAAAAGCAAGAAGTGACACCAGTGCCTTCCTTTTTCCTTGGATTGGCATCTTGGTTCTCCAGTGGCAGATCAAGAACAAAAGCGCATGGGCAGGAAAAGCCTTTTATAGAGGGCGTTTGTCTTTCCTCTACGCCATCCATTTAATGGATCCATCATTATACAAAAAAGAATATTTTTTAAAGCAGTCTTGAGTGTCTTTTTCTTCCCTCTCTCCCCCCTCCCCCATGGTAATGGTGTTGCCTCCATTTTTCAGGCAAATGCTGTAACATCTCAACAACTCTATGTTGTTATGTTGTGTAAAATAAAATATTCCGTAACTACACTCAGTCAGTGTTACGAGGGATCCCCCCTTGAATCGTGGCTCAGGTGTTCTGATGAGTGGTGTGCCTGCCCCATCTGTGTGGCGGGTGGAGAGAAGGGGGAATAGCTTGGTTCCCTGTGGCTGTTCCTGCTTGATTTGGCTCCTGTTGGTTTCTGTACGTTGTCAGCTGAGGCCTAGTTCTGAACGAAACTCCTGGGCGCAGGCGTATCGGAGTTTTACAGCATGAGAGGTTGGTTGTGCAAAGCAAGAAGGATCCCTGCCTGAATTGCAGGGCTGGGGTAGTTTTTGATCTCTAGCCGTAGCAGTGCCAGCCAAAGCTCCTTTGTATCCTTAGCTTCTGAGGAAGTGAAACGGTGCTGAAGAATGTCCAAATTTGCTTTTGCTCTCGTCTCCTGTTGATGGCAAGATGTATTATCAGGACTGAGTCACTGACATTTAGATTTGATAAACATGATCTCTTGTTGCTTTGAAAGGCAACAAATCTCCTTTGCAGAGAGAGGATACTACTCAGCATAACAAAAGGGACAGAAACAGACTAGTCAGAACAGTTTCCCCCCTCGAGATTTATTGAGGCTACAACCCTAGAACCGTCAGCCTGGCTGGAAATTTGGCTCCTGAATGGCTTCGACTTGATTTTGGAGGGTTAGAAAAGCATTATCAATCCCTTGTTCTTTTGGCCAAACCCAAAATATGCATATTAATGCACATCCATTGTTTATCGTACTTTTCAGAGTTTCCATATAAGCTGTTGAGTTATTGCCAGGAAATAAAAAAGGCACCCATAACATTTTTTTTTTTTGGTTCTATGATATAATCATGAGATTGAAGCTTCTCTTTGGGCATCTTTTCTGTGTTAATATAATTAATATGACATGTTTTGGTTATACTTATAAAGAAAAAAAATACAGAAACCAAATTCAAAAGTGTTGCAAATTTTGCATTTTATCAGTCCCACAATTAATATGAAAAAATTTTCAAGAAATTGGAAGGCAGATGAAAATGAATGGGAGCGATCTGGTCATAGTCTAATTAGCCACATTAGAGGGTTAGGCCCTATAGCAACCAAGCTACCCCCCCCCGAGCCAAAAATCTGTTTCACATAAGAATGTTAGTATTATGTAGCTCTCATCCCACCCTGTCCTTTGTTCATGCCCCAAATCTGCCCATACATGAAGTTCTTGTTGATTAACTCAATTTATAACTTTGTAGGATATCAGATACAGTGGTACCTCTAGTTACGAACGCCCCTCCTTACGAATTTTTCAAGATACGACCAGCTCCGGCCCCAAAATTTTACCTTGTGTTGCAAACCACCTCGAGTTACGAACCGGATCCGCGGCCATCTTCCCTCCCGTGACATGTGGTCTGCGGCCATTTTCCGCCCGTTCCACGTGGTCCGCGGCCGTTTTTCCGCCCTGCCGCGTGGTCCGCGGCCATTTTTCCGCCCCTGACACGTAGTCCGCGGCCATTTTTCCGCCCCTGACACGTAGTCCGCGGCCATTTTTCCGCCCCTGACACGTGGTCCACGGCCATTTTTCCGCCCCTGACACGTAGTCCGCGGCCATTTTTCCGCCCCTGACTCTCCCTCCAAGCAATAGCCGCCTCCCTGTCGTCCACGCCAGAATGGATTAACGGTAATTACATTGAACAATTACATTGGGAAAATTTACCTCGTGTTGCGGCCAATTCGAGTTGCAACCAGAGTCACGGAACGGATTAAATTCTTAACTCAAGGTTCCACTGTATCAGTAAGTTTGCAGGATATCAGCGTCACTCATTGAATATCTTAGTGCAGGAGTTTGCATTAAATTAGTCTTCAAAGTCTGCTCTCAAATGGTGCAGTCTCTTTGCTTTTTGACAGACTTCAAGGAGATCAGTCAAACTACAGCAGGAAAGGTCCTGGCCTATATTCCTTGGGGCCCATTACTCAAGCAGTAGAAAATACAGCCTGACATTCTCATATAAGATCATTGATCTTAAGAGGCTTATCATGATTGAACAATAAGTCATTCAGGGCAATTCTCTCAAAGTTTGGAAGATGTAAGTATGGTTTCCAGAACTCCTTGCAGTAGTAGATGCAGTGCTTGGACTGCTGTGCAAAATTGCTGTCTAGATTAGTTTGTGATTGCAGTGTGGTAAGGCTTGACCTTGCTCTCTCCATTAATAGTCCTGCTTACATTAAGTGCTTGACTGAGTCAAAGGATGGGTAGAGACTGTTAGCATGTTGTGCAAGCTACAGGACCTAGTGAATTTTTTCCAGGATTGATTTGGAGCTAAAGTACTTTTCACTGGTCCAGTAATGTTGCCTGAGCAGTAATTGTCCTTTCTGTTGTCCATGATTGAGATGAATCTTTGAGAGGCCCTTCTTTCTTTGGTCTTCTCTGAGTACAGTCTCCCTGGGATGGTTGGTTTTCATACTTACCTCTGTGGTCACACTGGGATGGAAAAGGGGCTGTCAATGTGGTACCAATCCTGGTCACAATGCCATAGATTCCCCCTTACCCTGGGAGGGGAAAGTGCCGGTCTCCCTGCCTTCTTTGCAGTGGCTGGTTGTATTTAAAAATGACCCTTGGATGATTGTTTGTGCAAGACTGTGCACTGCTAGTGCATGGCGGTAGTCGGTTGATCAGGGATTGCTGGGTCAGCTGTGTTGTTCAAACATGGCCACTGTGAAGGAATTGCTTGAAGAAGCAGATTTCATTGGAGTGGACAAGTTGATATTTCTAAAATCTGTGTCTGGGCACCATTATGAAAAATAAGCATCAGATTCCATTAGAAGATAACATTTGAATATTTGGGTTTTTTTACTGAAAAAATTCTAGGGCCATAAAAAGACCCTTTCCAATATTTGATTTGGGATTTGTTTTTTGATTGAGTTGCCAAGCCAGTCCCCATCTTGTTTTTCTCTTTTTTTCCCATTTGCCTTGTCAAGTTGAGGGCCAATTTTATTTCAATGTCAGTAGGGCAATCTCTGCCCAGCGAGGTGGCAGCATGTAGCTGACCTTGGCTAATTTTGAAAAACTGAGAAAGATCAAATGTAGTAGTTGGATGGAAGATCACCAGGAAAGCCCAAAGTTAGGCTAGGAAGCCAAATAACTAACTAACCTGGAAGAAGTCAGTGGCAAATCACTTCAGTACTTTTGGCAAGAAAACTATGTCCTCGAAGTCACCAGGAACAAACTTTGTGAATCGATTTCCAGGTGTACATTTTAATTTTTTTCTCCCAAAGAGTTTGTATCTCAGGCTTAATTCTGTACTTGAAAGAATATTTGGCAGAGTTCGTTGGGTTGGCAGATGTGCTAATTCAGTCCCTACCCTCCTCCCAAGGATTTCTGGTCACAGTGCCAATCCACTGCTGAGACATCAGCCAGCTCTTTACATTGTATAACCTATTTGCATTTCAGTTGATGCAGCAGTAGAACAAGAGAACTTTATTACTTCTATCTTTGGTAGTCTTCTCAAATGAAGTCTTGTGGGAGATGGCCAACTTTCGAGTTGGGTTATCCATAGTGTGACTACATTTATATGTCCTGAATAGACGGAGTTAAAATAATGTTGAAGAAAAAAAGCTTCGCAAGATATCAGAGGAGATTAGAAAGTCTGTACTTATGGGCATTTGTCTCTTAACTTAACTGATCACATGCTGGTTCTTTCTGGATTGGCTGCCCTCCTTGGAACATGGGAAATTACAGGAAGTGCCTGACAACAGCCTGCCTAAGGCAAAGAAGGGAAATCTGCAGCCTTCCAGATCTCGAAACCCCCCCCCCCCCCCCAGCATTCCTCAACATTGATCCTGTTGTCTGGGGCTGCGGTGAGTTGTAGTTTAGCAGCATTGTCCCTCCTCGGCTTTAGGTTCACTTCAGTGAAGCAGAGAACCAAAAAAGTAAGCCTATTAAACCACTTCATCCCAACCAAAGGAGCAATGAGTGGAAATACCTTTTTCCCTTTTTTTCAGCTATTTGCTGTTCTTGTGTAAACTTTCTTGCCAATTGCTTGAGACTGTTCCTACAAACTTATTCTGGCTGGAATGAAGGCTGGGATGGAGAGAGAGGGCCTGTATAATGTTGTCTTATGGCTTTTATGTGGTCTGATGTTATGAAGATGCTGTTCTTTTTCATTTTTTTCCTTTCCACAGAGTCTTCTGATCTGGTAAATTTTGCACAGTTGCCCCCTTTCTGTTGCTACAAAACTTGTTTGAATTGCAAATCATTGTCAAATGCTGTTGTGCAAAAGAAATGATTGGACAGTTGTACATCCCTGTTCTACATAATATATTTGGCCAATGGTTTAAGAGTTTCCAGGCTGCAAAGTGAAGGAACCTCAGATGGTCTATGGTGAAGGACTATATTGTTTCATTAGGCCATGCTCCTTCAATTTTGGGCCTGATTGGCCCCTTTGGCATTCGAAGGACTTGTTATGTGCATTCATAGAATGGGTGCTATGGAGGGTTTGTCCAGTTACATAATTCTTATTTGTTACAAGTAAGTTATAGAAGTTGGCAGCACCTAGCCAACCTTGACCAATCTTGAAAAAAGCTAAGCAGAGATTGAACTAGATAGTAGTTTGATGGGAGAGCATGCGTGCAAAGCCGAGCCCTGCAAGTGAGAACGAGTGGGGAAAAAAACAAAGACAGTTCTGGCATACTCCTGCCAAGGAAGCAACATAGACATGTCACTAGAAGTGGAGTGCAACTTGAGGGAGCTTTATATTGGTGAGGCTTAAAAAAAAAAAAAAAAAAGTAAACTGCCTCCAAATCTAAGTAAAAAGCAAAAGTAAACTCAGCCTACAAATGACATACTTTTGGCCCCAAGCACAATTAAATTCTCTAGTTCATAAAAAGCACATTCCTGATGCTGAGTGGATTTCTGTGAGCCTTATAGGAATTTGGGGAAATAAACATGATGCTGTAGGTTGACACTGGTCTGCAAGATGCCAACATCCCATTCATCTGTTTAAAGTGATTAAAAGTCTTGTTTAAAGTCAGATGGGTCAGGGAGCATGACAGAGAAGCATCTTGAGAATGCTAACATTAGGTCTTTTTAAGAGAGAGAGAAAGAATGAGAAGGAAACTACTGTATGCCAGCAAGTTTTCTGTAGTCTGTAGCCTTTAGGTTCAGGGTTTCAGTTCCTTGGGCAGTTAATATTAAATCTGTTGACTGACCCTCTCTGTTTTTCTAGTACCAAATTCAGCTACATGAATTATTCTCCTTGCTGTGTGTTCCACTGTGAAATCGAGAGAAATAGCAGTGCTTTATGACTGATAAATATTAATTGCTGACCTTCCCCTGCTGGGAAAGAGAATGCTTGGCCTTCATCCTTGATTCTATTTTGTGCCCAAATGGATTTGTTTTCTTTTTTCTTTTTGGTGCCTTCAAATCAGTGCTGACTCCTGGCGACTGCCTGGACAAGTCCCTGCAGTTTTCTTGACAAGATTTTGGAAGCGGTTTGCCATTGCCTGCTTCCTAGGGTTGAGAGAGAATGACTGGCCCAAGATCGCCCAGCTGGCTTTGTACCTAAGGTGGGGCTAGAACTCACAGTCTCCTGCTTTCTAGTCTGGTGCCTTAACCACTACATCAGTCTGGCCCAAATGGATTACTGTCTGAATAATAATAATAATAATAATAATACCACCACCACCACCAGGTCCTTGATATCTGCTTGGGCTGGGGATGATGGGAGCTGTACACATCTAGAGGGTGCCAGTTGGAGGCCGCTAGTCTAGACAGTGATGACATTTGGAAATCCCTGCAGACGTTATTCTGCCACAAAATGGTTGGACTGCAATTGCTGACTTGCACTCTGTCCATTGTCATCTGACAGGTATGATTGCAGCTGTAGGTTTCAAACCTAAATACATTCCTTGGGGTCAGACTCTTTTCTCACACACACACACACACACACACACACACACACACTCATGTTGCAAATTGTATGCTAAGCAACAGTACCAGCAAATACCCATAATTGGCTTATTGGACTGAAAATCACACATTTGTTGAACTGGATAGTACTGTGAAAAGAACAATAGGTTCCAAAATTTAATGCAGAATCCCCAAGGGAGAGGGAGAGAAATAAATCACTTCTGCAAGGTGATACAGAAATAGCATAATCCTATATTTGTCTAGTTGAAAGTAATCTCACATTGTGTTGAAGCAGCAATATGATTGCAGCTTGAAGAGGCTTGATGTAGCTGAATATTCAGAATGGTCTTCCCACAATATGAGGAAGGCATTCCATAAGAGGGCTCTGTTTTTCTCTTTAGGTATCTGCCTTCTCCTATAGGGTAGTGGTGGTATGGAAAACATACTGCAGAAAAGTGGGAACACCCTAAATGTTGGGTCAGATGTAGATCTTTTGAGTCCAGAATCCTGTTTGCACGGTTGACAAACGTTTACTAGTAGGAAGGTCAAAAGCAGAACATGAGCACAAAATACTAGAGTCTACTCATGTCCCCAGAGCCTTGTTTTGAGAGACATACTGCCAAGACTATAGAGAACCATAGAGATGGCCTTGAGGGAAATATTCAGAAGCAGAAACATTACAAAACAAAAAGGGCAGAATTATTCCTTGGGCCCTGGGAAAGGTGATGATATCAGGAGGAGCCTCCAGCTGGCTCCTCCCTGACTCACTGGGGCATAAGAGGCAGGGAAGGAAAACAATTGGACTCGGAAGATTCTGTTAATATAGCCTGTATTAATAAAGCTTAGTTCTAGTTTTTTTGTGGAGTCTGTTTCCTAATCTGGACAATCTCAAAGGTCTACAAAGAACAATCAGAAATTACATGAATCCAGAAGGAAGAGGATTCTGAGCTTGACAACTCTCATTCCCCAAAGGGAAGCAGAAGTAGAAAAAAGAAAACTTACTTGCTTCTATTACCATATTCTCAGAGAATCTGAAAATGTAGAGTTTTCATTATGGAGGTTGCACCAATCCCTTCAGCATTTTCTGATATTAACAGGATACTTTCTTTAGGGAATCTGGCCTTAAGGCCATGGCCATCTGGAAGATCTAAGGTGCATGAGTTTTTATGATTTCTGTTGCAGCCCATTTTCCCATGATTTTTTATTTTTTAAAATTTATTTATTATTAAATTTGTATGCTGCCCATCTCCCCCCCACGGGAGACTTCGGGCAGCTCCCAGTTAAAATAAAAAACCCCATCAACAATTAAAAATACCCCATAAATAATTAAATTAATCCATTAAAAATCAAGTATAAAAAACAAACCCTGTACATAAATACTAAAAACATTCAAGATGATAGGGGGGCAAGATCAATCACCCCACAAACCACCTCCACTGGTTCGAGCCTCCGTCCGACCTCAAGGCCTTCTGGCACAGCCAGGATTTCACCCCTTTCCTGAAGGCCATGAGAGTGGGGGCACACTGGACCTCGGGAGGCAGATTGTTCCATAGGGTGGGGGCCACAGCAGAAAAGGCCCTCTGCCTAGACCCCACCAGTCAAAATTCCTTGACTGGTGGGGTCTGCAACATGCCCCTTCTGCTGGACCGAGTAGGGCCGGCTGAAGTAACTGGGGTGAGATGGCTCCTCAGATAACCTGGTCCTGTGCCCTGAAGGGCGTTAAAGGTGATGACCAACACCTTGAATTGGATCCAGAAGCAAACTGGCAACCTATGCAGCTCATGTAACAGCGGTGTTATATGTGCCATCCTAGGAGCATTCAGAACTGTCCTTACTGCTGCATTCTGCATGAGCTGTAGCTTCTGGATACTCTTCAAGGGTAGCCCCATGTAGAGCACGTTACGGTAATCCAGCTGGGAGGTGACTAGGGCATGAGTGACCGTGCGGGGGGCCTCCCGATCGAGGAAGGGGCGTAACTACTGCACAACATGAAGTTGTGCAAAGGCCCTCCTAGCCACGACTGCCACCTGCTCTTCGAATAGGAGTCGTGAGTCCAGGAGGACCCCCAGATTACACACTGGGTCTGTCTGGGTAGTGCGACCCCATCAAGAACCAAAGATGATAAACTCCTAGATCTTGAGGCTCCCCGTACCCACAGCCACTCCGTCTTACCAGGGTTCAGTTGAAGCCTGTTGTCCTCCATCCAGGCCCCTACAGCCTCCAGGCACCATGAGAGGATAGTCACAGCATCACTTAGGTCACCCAGGTTGGAGATGTATAATTGGGTATCATCAGCATACTGATGATACCTCATCCCATGGTACCGGATGATCTCACCCAATGGTTTCACATAGATGTTAAATAGGAGCAGCGAAAGCACCGAACTTTGAGGCACCCCACAGAGTAGGGGCTGTGGGTTGGACCTCTCACTCCCTATCAACACCGATTAGTTTCGGCCTTGGAGAAAGGAACTGAACCAGCACAACACACTCACCCAGCCCCAACTCCTGCAGCCAACCCAAAAGGATACCATGGTCGATGGTATTGAAAGCCGCCGAGAGGTCAAGAAGAGCAAGGATGGATGCACTACCCCCATCCTGCTGCTGCCACAGATCATCCAAAAGTGCGACCAATGCTGTTTCTGTCCCATAACCGGGCCTGAACCCTGACTGATAGGGGTCCAGATAATCCGTTTCCTCCAGGATCCTCTGAAGCTGCCGCGCGACCACCTTTCCACCACCTTTCCTAGAAAGGGAAGGTGGGAGACTGGACAAAAATTGTCCAGAAGGGTGGGATCTAGCGATGGTTTCTTGAGGAGGGAGCACACCAAAGCCTCCTTGAAAGGCTTTGGGAACACCTGCTCCTGCAAGGATGAATTGACCACTGCCGGTATCCATCCTAACCAGGAGGGACAAGGATCTAAAATACAAGTAGCTACACTAACAGCCCCGAGGACCCTGTCCACTTCCTCAGGGCCAACAGGATCAAACCGTTCCCAGATAACTGGGTAAGAATGTTCCCTGGGCAACTCCACTGGACCCGCCACACACTTGGCCTCCAACTGAGAACGGATCTGAGTGATTTTATCCATCAGGTGTTCAGCAAATTCCTCTGTACGGCCCTGTAAATTATCCTCTGAGCCCTCCCTACCCAGGAGGGACCGAGTGACCCTAAACAGGGCTGCCGGGCGACACTGTGAGGATGCAATAAGAGCAGAGAAATACTGGCATTTCGCACCCTTACCACCACTAGGCAGGCCTTAATAGTGGCTCTAACCCGTGCTCGGTCGGACTCATTTTTAGTTTTCCGCCAGCAGCGCTCTAGACTTCTCTCAGCTCTTTTCAGCTCCCTTAACTCCTCCATAAACCATGGGGAGTGCCAGGGGTGATGGGCCAAGACAGGCCGCACAGGCGCGATCCTGTCCAAGGCCCCAGCCACCACCTTATTCCAGGCTGCAGCCAGGGCCTCCTCTGGACCATGCAGCAAGGCCTCAGGAACACCCCCCAGCTCCCTTTGGAACCCATGCAGGTCCATCAGTTGCCAGGGGCGGACCGTGCGAATAGGTCCTGCCTCCCTGCAGAAGGGGGCAGCATAGGAGAATCTCACAGCCACCAGGGAGTGGTCTGACCATGATAGATGGGATAATATAAAATCCCCCACCAGATCACACTGCCAACAAGAAAACCATGTCTGGAGAGTGTGACCACTGTCCCAAGTCAGGCCACTTTCCATCTGAACATTTGAAAGGCATTGGGTCTGTGAGGCCCAGAGTTCATTCAGAACAAGAAATCAGAGTGTCCAATACCGGTGTCCATGTACAGCACCTTGACTTAAGGCAAAGAAAGGAAATCTGGAACTCTCTTAAGAAGTGACTGATGGCCTCGGTACTGCGTACAGGAAGTAGCCAATGTAATGTGGTACAAGCAGTCCCCAGGTTAAGAACACCTGCTTTACAGAACCCATAGTTAAGAATGAAGCCTATTGTAGCAAAATTTGAGTTAAATACACAATGATTCCAGTTAAATACACAATGGTTCGAGTTAATTACACAATACTACTTATACAGTATTATACAATAATACTGTTCTGGCTTACATACAAATTTGACTTAAGGACAGACCTTGGGAATAGAACTCATTCTTAAACTGGGGACTACCTGTATTCATGGTATTTATGCTCTAGTCACCATTAATTATGTAGTATTTTGGACTAATTTTCATTTTTTCCTACAGCCAGACCCACGTAATGTGTATTAATGCAATTTGGAGGTTTCTAGAACATCTATAGCATAGCATGCCTTCTTTTCAGACTGAGTTGCAGTTTGTAGATCAGCTTAAAATGGATGAAAGGCTACCTGGAGAATTATGCAACTAGTGACTAGATCTTTTAGGGGAATTCCAGTTGTCTTCACAGCAGGTAGAAGATGACCTAATAGGCAGACAAATCATCCTTTCCCCCCAGCTGAATCTCCATCTTGCCTAGGTTGATTCTTAGTTTAGTGATTTGATTTAGTCTGCTATCATACCCAGGCACTGGTTCAGGATATTCATGGCCTCACTTAGCTTAAATGAAAAGGAGAAAAGGAGCTGGATGTCCACTGCATATTGATGGGAAAAGTGCAGAAGAGGGCAATCAAAATGATCAGAACACTCAGACTCCAGTTAACCTTCAGTGGTTTCATATGGGATAAAATGGAACCCATGAAATGTGTAAGTATGGAAAGTGCAATTAACTGCCAACACTTTCTTGAATCAATGGTTTGTGAAGTGATCAGGAAGCTGTGACCTTCCAATTAGCACTGGTGTTCAGTTTGCAACATGCCTTCCAATTGGCTGTGCTGATTTGAGCTGCTGGGAATTATAGTTGAGGAACATCTAAAGGGCCATGGGTGTGCCATTGAAGCGTAAGAGCACAGCCATTGAAACACGGTGCTTCTGAGCTCCCAACCTAGAAAATAATTCCAAACTTTCCATTTGATACTATGATTAGTGGTACTATGATCAGTATAAAAAGCTACTAATTCCAAGAAAACAGATCATATGCCTGCTGTCCTCTTTTATCAAAGGCTATCCTATGGAGTAACTGGCACTTTTCTACTTCAAAACCAGAGGAAAAACCTGATTGAACTGGATCTAAAAATGGAGTCTCATCTAAGGATGCTTTATGTTGCTTTGGGATAGTTTTCTTAAGCAACTAGTCAAGAGTTCCAGTTTCTTCAGGTGTAGACTAATAATCTCCTCTCAAAGAATACCCTGCAACTTTCTGAGTCCGGTCAGTCTATCCCTATTGTATGTCATAAGCCACGAAAACTAAGAGTGAGCTTCCCAGATGGTCAGCATTTTGTTTTTATCAATTATTAATAATTCAAGAAAATTATATTGGACTGGAGCCTCCATTACAGCAATTACATTACATGCAGAATCTAAGATCTATGATTGTGAAAATATTCACAAACTTGTCATACTGTGCTACTTAGAATTTTGCTATTAACTGTCTTAGGAAGCTAACTGCAGTGAACCTGTGAACATCCAGAAGAGCTGTGTTTTGCCAACACTTTGAAGAACCAGTGATGGTAAAACATATTCTTTTCCACCGTTAATGTCTCATGATACTCTAAATAAGAACATCAAATCTGGGCTGAACTCAGCCTGTATTTTTCATTATCTGCATTCTGTGTATTTAGCTCTTTCTTCATTGCCTTTTGCTCAAGAAACTAGCAAGAAGCTGCATAACTCTGTATACAGAGCTCACTTGGGTGCAGTTGTAGCAAATGCGCCTGTATCTCACACAGCAGTCAGGGCTTCAGGTCATACCAGCTAAATATTTCCCCAGAATGTCTCAGAAACTTTGAAATCCATTAACCTTTTCTAGCCTTTATAGAAGGAGGAGGCAACTCAAAACCTAAATCAGAAAGTGATCCGACTATGATAAAATAATATTTATTTATCACTTTTATATAGCCACCCATCTCACAATAAAGTGACTCTAGGTGGCTTAGAATAAAAGCAATCCTAAAATCCAACATACAATACAATTAAAATACCTCAACAATATTAATAACAAGATAGTGGAGAGAACTGATGTTAAAAACAATGCTGCCCTCTTATCAAATTGCCATTTCCTTGAGATTCCCAGGCCTGCTGACACAGCCATGTTTTAAGGGACTTCTGGAAGAAGGTCAAGGATGGGGCGAATCTCACCTCGGTGAGGACAGTGTTCCACAAGGCGAGTGCTACAGCAGAAAAGCCTTGTCTCCTGGGTCCTGCCTGATGAAACTCTTTTGCAGATGGGACCCACATCATACCTCTTCTGCTGGACCTGATGGAACAGGCAGATGTAATTGGATGGAGGTGGTCCCTCAAATAACCCAACCTCATGCAATGAAGGGCTTTAAAGGTCAAAACCAGCATCATGAAATGGACCAAACTGGCAACCAATGCAATGCGCGGAGCAGAGGTGTAATGTGTGCTGTTCTAGGGGCGCACGTAACTGCCCGTGGTGCTGTTATTTTGCACCAGCTGAAGCTTCTGGATATGCTTCAAGGGCAGCCCCATGTAGAGTGTATTACAGTAGTCCATTTGGGAGGTGACCAGGGCATGAGTGACTGTGAGCAGAGCCTCCCGGTCCAGGAACAGGCGCAATTGGCGCACAACATGAAGCTGTGCAAAAGCCCTCCTAGCCATGACTGCCATCTGTCCGAGCAGGAATCACGAGTCCAGAAGGACCCCCACGTTGCACATTATATTTCAATCTGCGGCTTTCATATAATTTATAGTCTAAGTAAGAAAATTACATCCTGAATGTGTTGTTACTTGTGATGATTCAAGGTCATGTTGGAATAAATGGGTTTCGCATATGTATTGAGGTTTTCCAAAGGAATCATCCTGGGAAACTTTAGTCACGTGTAAGGTGGTTTGCTTCAGCTCCAGCAATGAAACTGATTGGAAATACAGTAGCAGAGTCTCTAATTTTTCCTGATTGCCAAACACAAGATCCCTGAATTAATACTCAAAAAGAGCAGGGAGCCATGAGAGCAAGAGGAATTTCTTTATATTGATGCATCCTTCTGTGATTAAGTTGAGCAAGCCATGAATTCAGATTAATTAGTTATTGGGGTGTCTTTTATCAAGCTGAATTATTACTCTTTAGTTACAAGTTTGGGTTTAAAAGTGAACACAGGACGTGATGGAATCATTTCCTATGTTTTCTTCTAATCCTTGCATTCAGCACAGCCTCCTCTTTCCCCTTGTTGTTTCACAGCAAGGTGTCCAAATCTATTAGTAAAGGTCTGCAGTAACTGCAGGCTTTGATTCAAATCCTGATTTGGTGCTTCCGGAAATAGTGTATTTTACCTTGGGACAAAACAGAAGCTGCTACTCGAGTTGGAGGTCTAATCTGCAGTGAAATTCGTATCTCTCATTGGCTCAAATGAGGAAAACAGAAAAGTTTTTCAGTAGATATGAAGATGTTTGGAAGAATGTTTTTCAATTATGGGGGAAAGATACCGTTGCTGTTTTGCCTGTACTGTTTAAATACAACTAGATGATCTGACCAAATTTCAAGCGACTAGATTGAACACAGGGTGGAAGAATGTTGTGATGGAAATCATTATAAATTTGTGGGGAAGATTCAGTTGGCACATTCTGCCTTAGGCAGATGGGGCCAGGCAAGATTGAGGTACCTATCAGATACTATTAAGACCATGGAGAAGGGGAGCAGCTCATTAGAGGTGCCATATGCAATATTGCCATGTCCCCTCTGCCATCGTTGAGGGAAAAGAGTACCACAAAGTGCTGTTGGCTGAATTGTCCTCTGTAATTAGAAGGTGGACTGGTCAGTCCTTTTCCTCTTCTCCTCCCTCTCTTTAGCTTGATATTTTGTGGTGAAATGGGGATATACAATTGTGTTTGCAAGGTAGCATCAGACCATTCTCAAACTTGTTCACAATTTTGCTTTGGTTTGATCCTGTTTAGACTTGTTATTTGGAATTCAGCCAAATCTGGTTTCTAACTGCCATTGATAAGTTTCTCCTCCACTGCCACAATTGGTTTAATCCATTTTCAAAGTCAGCTAAGTTATCCCTACCTCTCATGGTAGCAGGTATAATAGTGTGTAAAGAAGTCTTACATCTTTCTGGAATCTCTCTCATTCACAAGAGGGGAAGGGGTATGCTGATAAAAAGGCAGTCCGTCTTTCTTCCTTGTTTCATGCTCCAAAAGACATTGTTCTGATCTGTTCTGGTTGAATGACAGCCACTCTAGGAAGACCAAAGGCTTATAGGTTTGCAAGTTTGATGGCTGAGCTGCATCAGACATTTTATCTCCTTATAGTTCTCTCTGTTTCTGTTTCTACCACACAGAAGCTGACAGTAGCCTGAAGAGTGCTTGCCCGCCTCCTCAGCCTCCTGAAAACGTGGCCACTAATGTTTGCACGCGACAAATATCCATTCGATTTCAACTCACCGAAGATTGATAGGGCCAAATTTTGCTCCACCAGCAGGAACTTCACACCTGGTGCCTCAGGCCTGCTTCGAGAATCCACAGAGACCAGAGATGCTGGAGAAATGGTCTTCCCCATTTTTCTTTGTGGAATCCCCTCTTCCTTTTCCTCTTTTCTTTTCTCCACCCAAATCTTGCCAGCAAGTGTCTTTTTCTGGCCTTCAAGACTTTTTTTGGGCGGGGAGGGAGTGGGGTAAAGCAAATAACAGAGAGAGGGAGCTGAGTGGAACCCTGGCCTCTGTTCTTCATATTTGTGGTTTCTGGTGGTGGTGGTTGAGTTCTCAGACTGTAAAATGCTTCATTATGTCACACCACCCCTCAAAATAAATGTTTTAATATGAGCATTTGCATAGTGATTTGTTCATAAAAAGAACAGTATTCAAGAAAAAGCATAACTAATAGTGTCAGGGACTCCTCTCTTGCCTGCCCAGTTAGGTCACTTGGATATGGTCTGAGGCTTTGAAGGATCCACTTTCTCCATGAGGCTGGGAGGTTGCTCCAGGGCACCTGTGTACACTGAGGCCAAAACTGAGCAAAAATTACTCGTCTTCTAAGCTTATCCATTTTCCAACACTTTATGAAATACTGTATTCTAGCCACGACCATTTTATCATTTGAAGATTTGATAGGTGACCTTATTAAAATGAATATTCTGCTCTCTTAAGGCCTGAAGGTCACATAATCCTTTCTAGTAGGGTTATGCAATTTAAAACCACAGTTTTCAAAAGGAATAGATGCAGACTGCTTTCTATTTTTCACAGTAGTCATCCATGTACTTCTGGGGAATCCATCATCAAGGCAAGTATACGACACTTGCTTACCAGGATTATGCTAAAAGTCATGTTTCTTTGGGCCTTCTGCGCAGGAATGAACCCAATACCAAATCAAAATCTGAAATGATGGTGGCAAGGTACTGTATTCTGCTAAAAGTATGGGGTATGCTGAGATCATGGTCCTGGTTTAGCATGCAGTGATTCTTGTTTAGTGGAACTAAGGGTCTGAAGATCACTCCTCACTGCCATGAATGGTGATTAAGGATTGAAACATATATTTCAGTACTAGAAGTAGCTTTTTCTTTGGGGATCCTTCCTTTGAAATTCTTAAGAATTACTCAGGCTATTGGATGCTGTTTTTGTCCTGCTTTATATCCCCCTCCTGCTTATAAATGCAGTGGGCAAAGCGCTGAATGTCTTCAAGATGGAAACAACCATAATTCCTCCCTACAACATCAGCTTTAGTAAAGTTGTCTCTCTTTGGTGGCTCCAGTTTGAAGCTTTCTTGCAGGGAGAAGCCAGTCTTTTGCTTGGCAGTTGTCTTTTCATGCCCTTTAAATTACTTAATAAGCCCAGGGTAAATAGCAGCAATTTGAGAATAAAACTACTAGGGGCTATATAAAGAGCAACAAGAGGCCGTTGCCTAAGCTAAACAAATTAAACCACTTTTTTTCAGCGTAGCCTTTAGATGCCTAACGCAGGATGGATTTTGATGCTCTGAAAATGGACAATTTGCCTTATGATACTGCAACTACAGGATTTCTTTTTAATATTGGGTTGGGAACTTGGGTCTGTAAGAAATAAAAAGGCTTCAGCTGAGCTAGAATGGAAGTATTTAGAGAACCACTGTCTGTCATGATTATTGTAATCATCAAATGAATGGGTTATTCCTATGAGTTCATCCATAGCTTCTCAAAAATGCCAAGGCTTCTCTTGTGGGTAGAGAGAAGCAATAGTAAACTCCAGTTTTCCTTAAGCCAAGGATAAGTTTACCCAAAGGAAGATCACCAGGATCCAGAGTCTATTTTAAGGTATCCCAGCTTACAATACCAACAGAAACCTGGATGCTCTTCTTTGATCTATATGGTAGCTACAAATTGTTTAGAAGGGAACTTCAGCATTTGTTTTCATGTAGTAATGAATGAGTTGCTGGTGGTTAGGATTTTGTGAACTTCTGCTGGCCTTTTTTGGTTAAATCCAGCATTCAGGAATGAGAAAGAAGCTAAACCCATTTATTTCTCTTTCTTACAGCCAGGGAGAAATGTGTAGGGCTAAGAGAAATCACTTTCATGTTTCAGATGTGGAACTCTTTAGAATCGATCAGAAACTTGTGATCTGAAGGTGCAAAAGAAAGCACAGCTCACAACAAAGGAACCTATGTATCTACTTTCAAGAAGGAAAAAGGTGACACTGGAATCCCTGTTTTGGCACCCATGAGCACCAATTTGCCCTTGCCCACCATCTACCAGATGTTCTGACCTGCCCTACCATTTTAATTTTTTTAAAAGCAAATATATTTTACTTTTTAATTAAAAAATAAATCTATATTCTTAGAAGGCCCTTGGATTCCACATGGGTCTCCATAAGCATTACTGGAAAATGTAAATGGTGAGTGGTTGTCACTTGCAGCTTATTTGCAAATATGTCCATCTACCCCAAAAAAGCACAAAAATGAGTTTGTGAAAAGGATCCTGGAAAGCTAGAGAGGAAGGCAAGGAGCAGCATTACTGGAGGTCAGTCCCTGAATATATGATTTTGTGACTGGCCATGCCTAATGTGGCACCTGTTTTCTGATTGGGATAAACACATTTTCTTTTAATGCCTTCTTGACAATGTCAAATGAGCTCAGAGGTTTAGGATACTGGTTTTAAATGAAGAGGAATAGGATATGCTGCATAATTATATCTCTTCTAAGTAACGGGCCAATCAGTTGGAGAATGATATGGATTCTTTGCTCAGAGAAGCAGCTTAGAAGAATACAATAATGTGATGGAGGTGGGAGGTACCTGTGATAAACGTGGCCAAAGATAGGCACCCCTTGCGCTATTCACTTTTAGGAAGTGACAGTAACTAGAAAAAGCCCCCTTGTCTTAGAGGATGTGCATATGACCAAACTATATCTTCTAAAAATGCATGTGTTTGATCAACCTGATTTGTGATGTTCTGGGCAAACACATTACAGCCAGGGATACTGAGGTATGGATAAGATACGATTCCAACAGGTTGTTTTGAGAGCATGTTGTGGCTGTTGGAATAATTAGTTCCCATAAGAGCAGGTGCCATGTGGGCATGGCAAGTCAAAAAAGACTGGTTTACTGGAAAGCCAAGTGCTGGAACTCTCCCTGCTGTACCCTTAGCTTTGTCTTCTTTTGGGTAGGTAACCGTATTTACAAAGAAAGCACTTAATTTCAGCCACCTGCCATTTGATTTTCTAACAATGCCCACGAATTCTATATGGAATCCCAGGGCATCCTTGGAAATATAGTCTGCATATATATCCACCCGGTGGTGCCTTGCTTTGCAGCATATGAGGTTCCTTTTTATTTTTTTTATTTTAATTAAAATACAATTTTTAAATGCCCATCAATACCAGTAGGTACAATGTTGGAGATTTCAAGATAAAAGCATTTGGAGTATTTTAGAGGGAGAAGTTGAGTCAGAAGGCTTCCCCTCCACTTTTATAATACTAGAACATGATGGGGTTGTTCAAGGAAACCATCTGGCAAAGCATTTGGTATAGAAAGAATAGAGCTTATTCCTCCACTGTGTGATTAGTTTGTGGAACTAACTATCAAAATGCAATGAAAGTCATAGGCTTAGAAGGCTTCTCCCTTTTCAGCTTTTGTCTCAACATCAACTAGTCAAGGATGATAGCTTTTCCCCTCTCTTGACTCTCCTTTGACTGTCCCAGCAACAACTAAAACAAACCTTTATAGAATTAAGCAGGCATATCTTTGGTGTAAGGATCAGAATAAAACACAGGCAAAGTGTAATCTTAAGATGCTTGCACAAGAACAATTTCTAAAACACCCTTGGAATACAGCCCAAGAAAAGGTGTGTACCTAAACTCTGGCCTCTAATGGACAGCCTTCATCTCTCCCCTGCTTAATTAAAAGTACATGACACCACTGATGTGTTCCAGCATTGCCCTTCATTATCCCAGGGTGCTCATCCTGAAACAATTGACTGACCTTTGAGCCATCAAACCAAATTAGATTTTTCCCTCCAATAAATTCCATATAATTGGAGGTGTCCAGCTTGATTGTTATCTGTCACTTGATGTCTTGACAAAAGAATTAAAGGGATCTAGGTTTTGTGTTACCTTCTCATGGTGTTTATGTGTGAGAGAGACAGGTGAGAAGAGGCTGGTTGTAGCCGGCACAGCCAGAGTCCTGAAATAACAAAGACCCTCTAAAACTCCCAGTGTTGATCATAACCCCTCTTCATACACACACATAATTGCCTCTTGCTGGATATGACCTGGTTAGAAGACCTAATAGGAATGCTAAAATCATGGATAAAATCATAGAGCTGAGTTTATTCGCCCAGCTTTTTCAGTTCTCTGCTCCTACTGCTTAACACAAGAACTCATAGCAGTTGCTATGGTGGAAAACATTCTGGAGCTCTTTTAATCTGCACAGCCAGTATGCTATACTCTTCCTACTGGCAGCACTTCATCCCTTGTTCCAGATGGGAATGGCTCTCAAGATCAATTGCCCTTCCCCTAAAGGACCAGAAATCCCTTCAAAGGGAGGGCTTTAAAATGGGCATTCTGGATTTCTGTTTTAACACTCAATTCAGTCACAGAATAGTCTTTCTTTAAACCAGTGTTTTTCAACCTTGGCAACTTTAAGATGTGTGGACATCAACTCTCAGAGTTGAAGTCCACATATTCCCCATGCTGGCTGGGGAATTCTGGGAGTTGAAGTCCACACATCTTAAAGTTGCCAAGGTTGAAAAAGACGGTTCTAAACTTTTCGTGGAGCAGAGCAATTTCTGAAATTGTTCTTTGTGTTCCATAGAATAATAAGCAAGGTCTTCACAATAAAGAGTAAGTATTCTTGCCACCTTCTGCTTAGTACTCCAATTCAGTCTGGATCCTGGTAGGCTTTCGGTCTGCCTCTGATAGCACTTCCCTGAAGCCAAGCCTCCCTTGCATTCCTTGGAACTAGGACTGCTTCATCTCCATCTGCCTGTCAATCGAACAGGCAGACATCCTGCTAGAACTGATTGCCCCTAAGCCCTGATCCTCAGGTGGCTGCTCACACATGCTTGGGATGCCTAGGTTTCTAAAACAGTGGAAACTTTATTTATTTTGCAAGCTTCATGGGCTAAGTTTCAGAGAGGGAAGCTAGCAGGTGGAAAGTGCTTAAGCTATAAAGGTTGGTGTAGGGGAGCATTTGAGAGTGGCAGCCATAAGCCAGAAAAACTTTCATTAAAATCTCAATGGATGGTCTTAAGCAAGCCACTGTTTTTTAGCCTCAAATGCCCTGAGATGTACAGGAATGAAGTACAGTGTGTTTCCAGGTGCAATTCAAGGTGCTGGTTATTAGCTTTAAAGCCCTTCATGGCTTGGAACTGGTTTACCTGAGGGACTGTTTTTTCCCAGTTGTTTCTTCCATCCAATTCGGTTCAGCAGGTTGGGCATGTTACAGGCCCCATCAACCTAGGTATGTCAGCTGGTGGGGACCAGGAGACGTGCCTTCTCTGCTGTAGCCCCTGCCCTCTGGAACATTTTCCCTTCAGAGATTAGGATGGTCCCAAGCCTGTTGGCCTTTCATATGGCCATGAAGACCTGGCCTTGGGGCCCCGAGTTTGTTAAGGGCCCTGTTTCCTGGCTATATTGACATCTATGGTGATAATTTTTCTCGCCAACCATACATATTTATTTTGTATTGGCTGTAACTGTTTTTAATTGTTTTATGTTTTTACAATTGTTCACCACCCAGAGTCACTTGGTGAGACGGGTGGCTATAGAAATCAAATAAATCTAAATAAATAAACAAACAAATAAATAAATAAATAAATAAATATGCCAGCTTCACCAGCCTGATGACCTCCAGGGCACTCCATCCCATGGAGTTTGATTCCACCACTCCTTCGCACAGCACCCCACACATTTGTTTTCTCTTTTCCTTTCCCTTTTTTCTCCAGAGAGGTTCTAAGGCTCCAGCCTGGCAAGGTGGAAGGAACAGCAAAAAGCAAGCAGAAATATCTAGCCAGACAGCAGCAGGGAAGATAAGATAAGATGAGGAATGGAGTAGGACCTTTTCCATTTTTTCCTCCAAAACTGTATTTCACAAAATATACTTAGCCAGATCAGGGAAAGAAGTAGTGTCTGCATTCATATAGCATGCTAAGCTTGGCGAGGGCCGACCTATGTTAGCTTTCTGGTGGCTTAGCATGTTGTGTGAACCCAGGGCATTTGGTGAGTTGATGGTTCAGCATATTGTGCAAACCCAGAAAAAGACTGTTATTTCAATAACCAAATGAAGTGTGTTGTGCAAACCCACCCTAAGTCTGGGATTATGGTTGGGGACCCTCTGGACATACATCTTAGAGGTCCAGACTTAGCAGCACTTTGTGTGGATAGTTTGTTGGCTTCTGTAAAACTGCCTGGTTGCCTATAATACTACTCACAAATTTCATCTCTGACTTCAATGCTCCATCTGGTCTGAACCCACCATCAACTGGATGAGCCTCCTCAGTGATTCCCAAGGCTGCTGCTTCATAAACATTTGTAGCAGTCTGGAGCATGCTCTGAAGTGACTGGAGAAGTCTAGGAAGCAGAGTAATAGCAATAATTATTGTTACAAAGTCTGTGTGTGTGCAGTGCAGGATGAAGAAGGAGGGATAGGGCAACCTCGTTTACTCCCAAGACCCCCATCAGTAAAAATCTCACCAACATTGCTACGGGGGGGGGGGGGGGAATATAATCCTCAACAAAGGAATCAGGATTTCTTGATCTTCCTAACTTTCTATTTGGAGAAAGGTTGAGTGCTCAAAGAAGAGGAAAATGAAGAAAATATTTCCTCCCTGAAGGTCCCCCTGCTTTTCCAACCCCATCTTCCTTATTTTTAGTTCTTTGCATCCTAAGAAAAAGGAATCCAAGGAGAACTCCCATCTCCCAAATTTTATTCACAAATATGTAGCCATCTATGATGTGGACCATTCCTGAGGCAGAGCAAGTGCCCAGGGAGCTGCCTTCAGTGCTGAACTGACTACTCAGATTTTAATAAAAGTGACATCCTTGAAATAACCAAGAGTTGGGTTCAAAAAAGACTTTACATTACAATAGCATAAGAATTGAAAGTGAGAACCAGTTTGGTGTAGTGGTGAAGGCACCAGGCTAGAAACCCAGAGACCGGGAGTTCTAGTCCCCCCTTAGGCACAAAGCCAGCTGGGTGACCTTGGGCCAGTCATACACCCTCAGCCCTAGGAAGCAGGGAATGGCAAACCACTTCCAAAATCTTGCCAAGAAAACTGCAGAGATTTGTCCAGGCAGTTGCCAGGAATCACCACTGATTTGAAGGTGTGCATACATGCGTGCACACACAGAGTTAAAAGAATGCTTTAGGGCAGCTTTCCACACTTGGGCTCCTCAAATCTCCCCAAATTCACAGCCAGTGCTACCAAAGATCATGCTGATTCAGAAGTCTGAGAGTTAAATCCAGCATAACTGCAAAATCAGCAGCAGCAGTGGAGATAGTATTGACGCCAAAATCTGCCAGATAGCAGATGCGATGTCATGATCTAAATCCAGCCCCTTTTGTATATACGTTGGGGTGGGGCTTGCATTATGACACCACTGCACATGCCTTTTTAGGGATTTTGACACTTCCTTGCTCATGTCAAATTAGGGGAAACTGATTCAGACCAAATCCATGAATTTGCTTAGAAAAATTCCTCTCTATGTGTTTCTTTTTCCAAAATGATTCAGAAAAGAAGAGGTGTATGCCTTGAGAAAGATGTCACACACACACACACACACAAAACATTGGCTGTCAGTCAAAGAGTTCAAAGGGTTGGAGGGGACTAAAATGTTCCTGCTGCTTAAGTTAGGGTGGAAGAAGAAAGGGCCAATATTCCTACTTTTCAGCTGTCATTGGATTAAAGCCTCTTGAACAGTAGAAATATGTCACTTTTGAAACAGAAAAAGGAAATAAAGAACAACCCATGGTTTTTATGAAGCCCTTCTGATACCCAACCATCCAAAAACTGCCTTAAAGAAAGGGCTCTTCTATGAGAAAACTCTGGATCAACATGCCAAGATTATATTTGATATGAAAAATGGTGAGGTAGAAACCCTCCTGCATTTGATACTTGGCATGCCTTCTATTCTTTCTGCTGCTTCAATTCTGTGTTTGTTTTTCTTCTGGTTTTGATGCTCTGTAGGGTTGCCTTACCTGGTGGCACTTCCCAGACACAAGGAAAGTGAGTTTGTGGAGCCATTAGCTCTAACATTTTCCAGCTATTCATCATCAGCAAGAAATGACTGCTAAGTATTAGATGCTAAAACCAAGTTTCTGATGGTCGTGGTTGCAGCTAGTGTTATATGCATTTCATTATCTCTGGCACTATAAATACCCCACAATTTTTTCACAGCATGTAACTGTGCTATTTGAACATTTTGCCACTTAGCAAGAATATGGGTGAGGGAAAAAATATTGGGCATTAATAATTTTTACGCTGCATACACAATCTGAGAGAAAGGAAACATAAGACAAGAATGTTTCCGAGCATTGGAACTATATGTTTTGCCACATTGTCTATGAACCCATCAGTGATCTCTGCTACATAGAAGATGATAAGGGGAGGTGCCAGTTTCCACATTTTAATTCTCCCAATTGAACATCAACTGCTAATTGACTCAGATTACAATGACAACCATGGAGCAAACTACCAATTGAACCCTGAAACCAGGCATTAATTAAACCTTGAAACAAGTAGAGAACAATGGAGGACTATTTCAGCATCAGAACTTGTTAACCAGCCTGTGATGGTGTATAAATCAGGGTTTGAACAAATAAGGGGGATCCAGAAAGCACATGGTGACAAATAGCCATCTATCCCCCTCCTTTAAGATGGGGTTATCAATGAATGAATTCAACCCTGAATCCTCACAAGTCGGTAGAAAAGTTGCAGGGTAAGAAGAAGCTTGCTTGTAGAATGAAGATCCTCTAATATCAGGGAAATGAAGATCCTATAATACCCAAGGAAATATTGGAGGAATAAAGCTACTACTCTTCCCCAAAGATGTTTAACCTGTGCCTCAGAAGCCACATGCCCCCCAGGGGTGATTACTCTGATTCCTCTTCAATTACCAATAATGTTCTATAAATGATTTAAAAATTAAATGTAATTTTATGACTGGGTAGGGGGAGAGAGGATAGATGTAAGGAAAGCACCTTGTGAAAAAGAATGAATAGGGTCTAAGGTAATTGTAATATTTACTCTACACTTTTCCCCAATCTATATGGCTCCTTGACAGATTCCATAAAATCCATATGCTACCCTTGATCCATAAAATGGTACTATGCCTTATTACGGCCAATCTAGGGGCCAGGGGGTGTGCTTTTGCCATCCAACCCAGTGTGTGTGTGTGTGTGTGAGAGGCACCTGTTTTGGAATCACATACTACAGCAAAGTAGTGCTATGCCTTTGCTCATCAGGTTCTCATCTACAGTCCCTGCAAATTGGCTAGGAATGGCTCAACCCATTTAATCTCCTGCTGACTTTAGGCAATGTTGTTGACTGGGCTGAGCTAGGATAGCAGTCTTCAAATATCTGAAGGGTTGTCACACAGTAGGAAGACTTATCCTCTATTGCCCCAGAGGGCAAGACTGGAAGCTATGGGTTAAAATTGCAAGGAGGAAAGTTCAGGTGACATCATGAGGAACTTCCTGACTGGATGAGCTGTCAACCATTGGAACAGGCTACTGCATTAATCCCCCTTCTTTAAAGGTCTTCAAAGAGAGGCTGGATGGTTACCTGTCAGAGATGCTGTATTGCAGGGAGTTGGACGAGATGATTTCCCTTCCACCTCAATTATTCTATGGAATTCATAATGATAAATTGGGGAAAAATACACTGCTGCTTTCCTGGAAGCTCCTAACATCTTTCCATACATCCTTTCTCCCTCCCTTCCAGCAATCTGTCTGTGGTAAGGGAAAAACTAACGCTTTTTGGTCTTCCCAATCTAGCCAGTAGCCCTGGAATTACCAAGCAGCCTTGCATCCAAATACCAACCAGGTCCAACCTTCTGTTATTAGTGAAGGTTGGCTAGGTGGGTCACCTAAATTAAGCCATTAATTCTGGATGGGGTGTTTTTGTGTATGTGTGTTGAGGCAGATTAGATGATCAATATCTCAAAGATTGCCATGGTGGAGAAAGGCAACTTCTGTTTAAAGATATAATCTATCAGCACAGATATTTCATACTCTTCTCCCACAACCTCCCTCCCTCCTTCCCTCCCTGGCTCAGGATGACTTGCCCATGATTAAGCATAGTAAGATTTGGGGGTGTGTGTGTGTGTGTTATGCACAAGGAAGAGGCCTTTTCTGCAGATGTCTCTCATCTCTGGAATATGCTGGCAACATACATATATTGTTTATCACAAAAATTTACCACCTTACCCCAAGACTCTGGGCAGTTTACTGCCAACAACATACAGTAATCCACTAGACTCCATAGTAGATTCATTAAGACCAGATCCTACAGCTCTTCAGAGAAATCCTCAAAATTTTGTTAATTTATGTCCTTCTTGTAAGTCAACTTTCCTAAACACATCTTTCAAAATTCTCAACAATGGCCATGCTGGTTGGGGAATTCTGGAAGTTGAGGTCCACTTATCAGGGAACACCCAGTGTGGAGAAGACTATCTTGTTTTGTTTTTAGTGGATTGGAATGACTTCTTCTTCTTGGATAGGGTGGATTATTACCACTGTTTTTATTTTGATATTTATTGTTGACCTAATTTAAGCTATTACCACCTTCAGCAATTTAGTAACCTTAAAGTTGACCTCAGGTATGTTAAATATTTTAAGTTACTTCCTTTGCTGTGGCTTCTAACCTTCCAAGTATTCCCTATCTTATTGGCTTCCCTTTGTCCTGTTTACAGTCACCCCCCCCTCACCAGTTTTTACCCATTTCTAAAAATGCCTCTGGGATCTATATCGCGCTCAGAGGCATTTTTGGGCTGATAATGCAGGAGGCTGGCACTTTGCTCTGCAGGGTATTAACCTTCCATTTATCTCTATTTTCATTTAAAAAAAAAAAAGTCAGATGAAGCATGTAGGCTGTCAGACTCCAAGGGAGGTTCCAGTGGGAGCCATATGATTCCAGAAACTTACTCTTTATAGGTTTGCAAAGTAACATGAAGCTCTTACCAGATAGGTTGGATAAAAGCATCAGAAAGAGGTCAGTCCCTGTTAAGAAGTACTTCTCCTTCAGCCTCTAAAGTGCTGTGTATCTTATATTTATTTATCCCCATGATTGAACATGACCTGTCAGGTTGTTTAATGGCTTAGTACTTGAATAGTCTCCCTCATCCAGACCCAGGCACACATTTTCATAGGTTTTCAACAGAATGGCTGAATTTTAAAGGCTATTTTTGCCAGATAATTTAGAAGAGGAAGAGATTAAGTTGGGTTCCCACACAAAGTAGCCTTCTTTCACTGCTGCTGCTTCTCACGTTTCAGAACAACTCCTGGCAAATATTTTTTCCATTGGAAAAACTGGGATATTTCCAGCATCATTTGTTTGCTTTCAATTCAGTATGCACTTGTGAGCGTGCCCCATTGAGTGTTTTTTTCTAGCTTCATCTTTCCACGGAAGGAGCTCTATTCATTGCAGAGATTCCATTAACCCCCCCCCCAAAGCTACATAAAACGATATCAAGGTTCAATAAAACCACAAAACCTCTAATCACACGCACCTGTCATGGTCATGATGTTAGGCTGCAAAATAGTTTGTTTTTGTGCTAGTTGGTATGAGAACACAATACTTGTGTTTTGATAACCCAGGTATAGGGGGTTGTATGAACTCAGCCAATAATAAGTAGGCATTCAAAAGCCACTGCAGAAGGTTAGCTGCAATGCTCAGCTTTATACATAAAGGCCATAACATGAGGGTCTAAATGTGAGCCTTAGGAACAATTCTGTTTCATTTTTCAGCTCTTAGAAAAATGCTCATATTTGCCCTCAGTGAAGACTTTTCTATGCCCACAATGACTCTAACAGAAGCATTATAGTTACATTCCATTTACTGACTAGGTTCATGCAATAAGCTTAATTAGGTCAGTTAAAGACCTAATGGCTGCATTGGCCCATAATGCAGATAAGGGATGGTAATTCTTGCCATCTGAGTTGCTCATCAATTGCCAGTTCTCTGCACTTTCCCACTGAGCTCTATGTCATCTTTCATCTACTGCAGAAAGTGCCATCTCAAATGGTGGGGAGGGGATCTTGTTTGCATCCTGCCAAGCTGCCTGTTTGATCACAGGACATTGCACTGCTGAGAACATGATGGAGCATCAGGGAAGGAGGAGAAAGAGAGAGAGAGAGAGAAAAGGTCTCCATTCCTCTGTGATTCTTCAGCTAAGGTTCATCTGGGAAGCTGGAGATGCCTGATACAGTCTAATGAATATAAAGAGACCAAGCCAAAAGGAGCCATGGGACCTACCTGCATTCACAGATCTCTGTTGGTATACATGAAAAAAGGCAATATCTGAGAGTTGTATGATTCAGTGTATCACTGTTGTGAAGGTATGGTAAAAGCCCTGGGAAAGAAAGCAGAATCTGTCTTGATTTGCTATCTTGAGATAGACTTCTAATGTCACTTCTATAAATCATTGAAGGACAGTGTTATCATTTGTTGTGCACCTGTCTCTCCTTTTTTCCTTCAGTCTTTTGTCATAACTGGATTTCCCTATGTCCTAACAATGCAAAATCAGTTTAGAAGCCAACAAAACAGATTCAGCCAGAAGAAAAAACTCCCTTGCACTCTTGATATTCCTGTTTTACCAGCAAACTAGAGACTTGTTTGCCTCCAAGCAGTGGCTCATTCAAACAGTCACTGCAGCTGAACTGTGGGAAAATATTATTTCTCCTGGGAGAGAAGCCAACAAAAATCACAACTGCCATGCTAGAGATCAGGCCAAAAATCTATCACATCCATCCTTTCATAGCCAACCAGATGCCCCTGGAAAGCCCACAAACAGGATAAATGGGCAATAGCAGCTCTCTCCTGCTCCTCAATTATTGGCAATCATTAGAATCTATCTTTGGTTCTGCTAGATAATAGGATCATAGCCCTGAAGGTTTGGAAGGGGCTATTTGGATATTAAGCAATCCCCTGTTCAATAATGGGAATCCATATTAAAACATCTTTGCAGATGGCAGGCAGTCCAGCCTCTGCTTAAAATCGTGAAAAGGGAAATTCAGCATTTCCTTTGGGAATTGGTTCCACTGTCCAACTGCCCTCTGGGAAAGAATTTCCTGCCTTCCCTTAACTGAAGACCATTATTCGTCCTGACTCTACGATGCCAGACAACAGGATATGACTGGCTTGTCACCATGATACAGCCATTGCTACAATTACTGGTTTATAGGTGTCTTCCATGAATTTAACTAATCTGTTTAAAACCATTCAAGATGGTGGCTACCAGCATATCTTGGAGAAGCAAATTCCAGAATTACATGCTGTGATGGGGTTCTTTTGGGAAATGGTACAGACCAGCAACAAAGAGACTGTTTTTATCTTCCTGATGTTTCCAGGGAGGCTTTTATTTTATAAAATTTACCAAACTTACTTATTGTCCTAATGTCTACCTTACCTCTTATTACTACACTTATGCTATATTATCCTATACTTATACTAACATCTATCTTAATATTTTATTCCTTTTTTTAAACAGTTTTTATTAAAAGATTTTACATATATAAGAAATACATTCTAAGAAAACAGTATAGTAAATGGGAAAAAGAAGAAAAAAGGAAAGGAAAAGAAGAGTTAAAGAAAAAAGGAGATAGAAAAAGAAAATAAAAGAACAGGAAATGTGTATGTGTGTTTGTGTATAATGATCTTCCTCTTGACAATTATACATACAATTCTAATCAAACCTCTCTCTAAGATTATATCATACTTCCTTTCTATAACCTATTCTTTCTAATAATCAAAATGATGAGTCACAAAATCATTTTCTTTTTTATGCAAAAAGTCCATAAGGGGTTTCCAGTCATTGATAATGTCAATAATGACCTTTCTCTAATCAAAGAAGTCAATTTGGCCATCTCAGCAAGTTCTGTCTATTTCACCAACCATTCCTCCACGGGGAGGGATTACTCCATGGGTAACGCTGAATCTTTACATCTTTGTGTATGTAATAATCTTGCCACAGTAATCATATACTGAAATAATCTTCCATGATTCTTTTCTAACTTTGTATCCATCAGTCCTAAAAGGAAAAGTTTTGGCTTCAATTGAATATTAATCTTTAAAAGCCTTTGTATTAATGTGTGTATTTAAATCCATTTTTTTTTAGTTTTTTTACATGTCCACCAAGCATGATAGAATGTCTCTTCATGTTGTTCATATTTCCAACATACATTTGGAATGCCTTTATACATTCTAGATAATTTCTCTGGCATCATGTACCAATGATACATCATTTAATAAATATTCTCTTTAAGATCATAACAATGTAAATTTCAACCCTTTTGACCACATATTTTCCCATTGATCCATCTGTGTATTATAACTAAGTCTATATCTTATTCCTAAACAGTTTATAACAATTCTGTTGCCTTTTGTTGCTTGAGCCTACACCAAAGTCTTTAGCCACCTTCAAGTTGGCTTTCTGTTGCTGTCAGCTGCTGTTCTAAACTGCTACTGAAGTTTCTCAGTCTATCCTGGAGTGAGAAAAGGAAGATGCTTTACCAGTTACTGGCTGGCTGGCTGGCTGGCTGGCTGGCTGGCTGGCTGGCTGGCTGGCTGGCTGGCTGGCTGTAGCCCCTCAGCATTGCTGCTGGAGTGGTGAAGCTGCTGGGCTTTGCTTCTCCTTTCAGCTTATCTGCTGCTGGTTTGGTCAAGTCCAAGCCTGCTCCTTGTTTACCCTCAGTCGCCTGTTGAGCTGATGGCTACTCCATTCCCTCAGCTGCAAATTCTTCCTTTCTGCTCTCCCACGTGACACAAATCTTCCTCCAAATGCACCCACACTCTGGTGCTCTCAGCATTTTCCTTTTACAGTTGGAATCCTGGGGTGGTGCAATGCTCTTCAGGCTGCCTTAATGTCTCAGGGGAGAAAGCAAAGGGAAGGAAAAGCTCATGCTGGCCACTGCAAGGCTTTCCTCCCATACATGCCATGCCTTTGGGAAGAAGTACCTTTTTATTATTATTATTATTATTATTATTATTATTATTATTATTATTATTATTTGCCTATCTGTGAATCTTCCAGTGATTGGCTTTGTTGGCTGGCCCCAGGTTCTAATATAATCAGAGAGAGAAAAATTGCTCCACGCCATATCATACATTCATACACTTCAGTCATGTCCTCCTCCCACTTGTTTTGTTCCTAAGCTCTAAATATTAAAAGTGATCATCAAAATATTGTTCCAACTCATTGATCATTCTGACTGTTCTCCTCTGCGGCTTTTCAGCATCTAAAATATATTTTTTGAAGTGTGGTGAACTTGAAAGCAATTAATGGTGCACAAATACCATAATGACATTGAGTGCTCATAGCAATAGACTGTTGGGTTAATGGCTTGGTCTTATTTTTATTTTTATAACTCCTAGATTTTTATATTTTTATATAATAAAGCATGCCATTATTAGGCATCATTCGCTAGTGAATTTTAAAACCCATAACCAAAAGATGCCTTATAATACAAATGGAGAAACCATATATGTAAATGTTCAAAAACCATGAACCTGAAATCATAAAATAGAAAAAGGCCTGAGTTAAAGACAGATTATAAGTGCTTTCCTAAAAATAATGTAGAAAAGACTTGCCTCAATTCAGGCAGCAGTTTGTTCCGTAGTGAAGGTCTCAGCATGGAAAAAGTAGAATTAATGTTGACATTGGATCTTGCTGTGTTAAACCAAAGTGTGGTTGGTTTGATTTTAGCTTAGAATATTTTGCAAATTCAACCCATTGTGGGGTTAGTTAACAAACCATAGTTAAACAATTTGAAGCTTTGTGAAATGCAAGAATCAGTTGTTTGCGTGTATAAGAAACCGGTTTTGTTTCTCTCAGTAAGAAAAATAACTTCTTCCTATCTCTCTCTGAACATTAAATGCTAGCCCATTATATAGCAGGATGGCCTAAAACCTTTTCTCATCCAGACATGGTAGTTTCAAAAAGCTTAGCTAGTGTTACGTAGTCTACTGAGCCATTCATTACTTCTCAACAAGTACCTCTCAAAGTAAACACAGTAAGAAAAATTGTGTTTGGGATCACATTCTCTGATAGGGGTAGATGAACCTTCTAGTATCACTTTCTTATTTTTCTGTCTATGAGGTTGTTTCAGAATGTTGATTTAGAAAATACAAAAATACGTACAAGAAATCCTTCTTAAAACTGTAGGCATTTATATCCATTTTTACACAAATTTCATGTGTTTCAGTAATGTGCATGTACCTCCAAGTTGGTAGTCTGCCGGCAACAGTATGTTGGCTTACAAGATACTTTCTAGAGTAGAGATCCTGGCTTTCATAGACTAATGTGAGCATACTTGAAGTACAAACAGGCTTTGGTTGCACTTGTGTTGTTACTGTTAGCTGGCAATACTATATATGTCACTAAGTCTGGTAATCTAGTCCATCCTTCATCTTAGTGAAAAGCATTAAGTGAAAGCCTTGCTTGACCAAAGCCATGATGAGTGGCAGGGGTCAATAACTTTGTGCCCATCTGATGATGATTATAGTGTATGGAAAATTGCTACTTGGAATGTAAGAGGAGTAAATGGAAACGATTTAACAAATGAAATGGCTAAATGAAAAATAGATATATTGTGCATCTGTGAAACTAAGGATCTGTTTCAGATGCAAAGTTTAACTACATTTCTATTCATATGCGTATAAGGCAAAAGAATGAAGATTAAAACTAAAAACATGATTGATTTGATTGTTTAGGATGAAAGATTGATAGAAGGGGTCAAGGATACAAGGATGAGAGGTCCTGAATGTGGGACAGATCCTTATCTGATAGGGTCAAGGGCGGATGATGAGAAAAAAATGAACATGAAAGAAAGTGAAATAAATTACAGTGAATATAGAATGACTGCAGAAAGAAAAAAAATGTCCTGTATGAAAAAGAATTAGAAGAGAATTTTAGCTTCCAAAAGCATGGGAGATTTAACCCTTTCACTGCTGAGTTGAATTTTTATACGACTTTTGCTTTACTCCTTTGGGCTACCAGATCTGGACTGCAAAAACCTGGACATCTACTAGATGGCAATAAAGAGAAATAAATAACTCTTTGCTGCCGTGTAGTCATCAGCTGGCATTTTGCAGCCTAGATTTGGCACCCTCCCCCCCATGTATTTTTTCTCCAGTGTACATTTGTGTTAAATTCTTAAGTTTCTAGCCACAATAATTTAAACAAGCTGAGTTGGGTTCCTTTGGGTCTTCTGATTCAGCTACAGTTTGCTGAGCTGTGAAGTGGTCAGAGTCATGCAAACATTTGGATGAAAGGTATTTCTTATCCATCTCTATTCTACTCTACTTTGCACCTATTGTGCAAAAATTGCTCTGAAGAGCTCAGCTCTTGGCTATGGTGGAAGGAAAGTCTTCTGACATGTTTTGCATCCCATCAAACACATTCACTTAAAAATAAAACCCTAAACCAAATCCAAGGGCTCCTTGCCAAGGACAGTGGTGGCTTTTGTCGGGGTGGGGAGGAAAAGTCTTCCAAGCAAGAAGCCATTCATTACCCAACAATTAGGAGCAGACTGAAAAGAAGCCGAAGAACAGTGTGAAAAGTTAGCATTTGCAGAGCTTCTGATTTCCTGTTTACTCATTATACACCTGGTCTATTATTGTGAATCTTCCTCCCTCATTAATTATGATAAATCCAATGCAGGCAGGCAAGAAATGTTTGTAGCTTCCAAAAATAAGTGTTTTGAAAATATTTAACTTCCATGCATCAGGACCGTTATGTTGGGGATACATTCCCAGGTGGCTTTGTGATGGCTGATTTCCATCACATGTGTGAGAGAAGATCTGCATTCCAGGAAAGATGAACCATGTGTTTAACATACAGATGAAGTTGTTGTATATCAAGTCAGTTAATTGGTTCAATGCCAGGCAGAGAAATTCTCTTGCATCCTTTCTACCAGCTTTTATTCCCTCTGAGAAAGAATTTAGCTTGAAATCCTTTTCAAGGCAGAAGAGAATTTTGGAGAAATTCTCATGGGCGTTATCTGATGTTTTAGCCCGTGTTAGTTATAAAGTGGACAGGCACCCTTGCCTTTCCTTATGCAATCATCTCTCTCTATGGGTCTGCAGCTATCCTGGCTTCCCATATATTCTTAACTCCTAATGGAAGACATTAAGAGGGAGGGGGAAATCTTCCCATGAGCCCTGATTCTTCTGATTCTAAGAAGTCATTGGACACCTTCTTCATCCTCATGAGAAATTCAAGGAAACCACCTACTCTATTTCTATACCTACAGATTTGATGGAAAATTTTGAAAGGGCACTAGCTGCAATATATGTTGGGGTGGGTGGAAAGGCTCAAAAATCTCAAGGTGATGTCCAGAACATGAAATCAAAGTCTTGGTTCTTTGTATATGAGTGTGACATCAAAGCATGTATAAAAGAGGTGAGCCTGTGACTGCCTCTTGGCTTTTTTTTTAAATACATCCTCCCCCCCCCCCCCCAGATTCCCCTGAGCATTGGTATAGTGCTTTTATCCAACCAAACTGGTTTTGCATATTTAATTCTGCCACAGTTTTCTAAGATCCTGCCATGGAAAAGGAAACAGGCTGTAGCTCAAGAGCAGAGCAGCTGTTTGCGTGCTAAAGGTTCTGAATTCAGTCACTGGCATCTGCACATGGAACTGGAATAAATCCTGCTTCAAACACAGATATGATGTTTCCTTCTGGAGATGCCAGATACTGTACATGCCATGATGGCAGAGAAAGCAAACAGCCATCAAGGCTAATAGCCACTGATAGTCCAATCCCCTAGAATCCATGAGCACCAACTAGCAGTCAGAAGACATGATGAAAACTCCCTAATCTCACAGTACATGGACAGAGTTAACCATAGTTTTAACTGGGAAACTGTCAGCATTTTAGACCAAGCTAAATCCAAAAACGTAAGAGAATTCTTGGAAGCTTGGTATTCAGACAAGGCAGCAGTTAACAGACACAGAGATAAACAGCATCTACATGCTATTCAAAAGAGACAAAAGACCAGAAGATCGCCTCCCCAACAATCATCACCCAGATAAGCAAAGGCTACCACCAGGCACACAATCAAGCAGTAAACAGATGCTAATCAATGAACTACTAGAGGAGCAAAACAGAACCCCCACCAGCACTGGGAAGACATGCCACAGTATATAAATAGAGAGCAAACCCCATTCCATTCTAGCACTGAAGATGTTACCTAGCTGGGTAATGAAACGTTTGCAAGAAAAGAACCAAGCTCAGAGAACCCCAAGGACTCCACACCCCTAGAATTTGTTCAGTACACTCTTAGAACCATCTAAGTTTGCTGCCATCATCACAACCGATGCCAACCATTTCCACAGTTTATATGTGGTAAAAAGGAACTTACTTTGATCAGCTGGGGAATCTCTCTGCATTAGTTTTAATGGGTGAGCTCAAGCTCTAAGAATGTGAGAGAGGGAGACAAACTTCTTTGTCCATATTTTCCATAACTTTATTTCTGTCATGTCTCTCCTTATCTGTCTTTGCTCCACACTAAAAAGAGCCAAAGGTTATTGTTTTGCTTCCTAGCAGGGCTGCTTTAACCTCCTAAGCATTTGGGCTCATATACAAGTTTTATTGAATTTTTTTTTACATGAATAAAAGTAACATGGAAAAACAGAAAGTTAAGAAAAAAGATGAAAGAAAAAGTGCAGGAAAGAAAAAATAAAAGAAAAAATGAAAAGATATTAGAAAAAAGAAGCAGCTTCTGATCTTCCTTACAGCAGTTACAAACAAGCTTATTTTCTCCCCTCCCCCTTTAAAATTTCATACATATTTATCCTCTCTCTTCAACCTTTTTAATTAGCAAAAACAAAAATCACCCAATTTTTAACCATTTTCAGCAAAAAGTCCATCAAGGGTTTTTAGTCTTTTATGAAAGGACGTATTATTTTACCCGTGATCAAACAAGTCTATTTTGAATTCATTCCTTGCAGGCAATCTTCTAATAGATGTTTCTCTGGGCAAAATTAACTTGGTGTTGAAGTATTGTTGTATAACTTGATCTCTTGTCATCATCCTAACAGAGTGCACAGGTATACTGTACCGCTTAAAACATTTTTTATCTTCACATATTTTGTGTTAATTCTGCACACTCTGTCCACTTCCATACCCTCCATCTTCCTCTTCCCATTCCATAAACTTCAACAGCTCTTTCCTTAATGCCTTCCCCAGGTTGTTCCAAAATTACTCTCAATCTCAGATGGATTTCTTCCTCACTTAATTCTGATAATGCCATGTCTTCATTCATTTCTCTGCTTGATATTTCCCTCTTATTTTCCATTTTTTCCTCAGTTTAACTCATCCAATCATTTGTATTGCAGATTCTTCCAATTTGTTATTCTATTTCTCTTCCATATTTGCAAATCTTTCAGCCAGTAAAGTTGTCACTGACTTTATAATATTCCTCCCCCATCCCCCAAACATCCTTTGTAATATCCCTGGTGTAATGCTTTTCCTGGTGTTTGCTGTGTTAGTGATCATTTCCTCCCTTCTTTCGCTGCTTCCCTGATAACAGCCATCTCTCCTTTTTTTAAAAAAATGGCCAACAAGGGAAAGCAATAGCCAAAAGAGAGCTCTTCTCTTTTTCGTTTCTCTATATTCTTAACTCATTAGTTCCATTTGACACGTTCTACAGTCTATGCACTTTAATGACATTCCCTTGACTTTTTGTTTAGAAAAATCAACCAATCATTTATCTTGGAGAATCCAAACAGTCCTCTTTCCCACGAAGGCCTGTACTATTTATTTATTTATTTATTTAATTTGTTTAATTTATTCAAAAATACTTTAAGATAAGCAAAATCCAAATTCAGCCAAACCCTTTATCCATTTTAAATGTTCATAGTCCAAACTCTTAGCAAGCTTTTTGCTGTAAATTATTTTTAAATCCTTGTAATTATTTTTTTCCATTTCCCCTTAATCATGCCCCGGGTTGTAGGAACACTCACCAGGAGGTCTAATTACTCTGCTGCTCCAAAGATTTCTGTAGCTTTTAAATAATTATAATGCAAATGTGTTTTAGAAAGTGGAAGTAGGTCAGACCCAATGTCCATTACAGGCTCTGCTGATGCTGTGGGCACAATCTTTCTTCCTCAGCTTCTGGTGCTCTTACTCATGAGTCACCTGCAGCATCTCTGCAGGCTTCCTGACAAGGAGCTGCCTTCTGAAGTGCATGTGGGTGATCTCTTTGGCTTCTCCTTATCCAGAGAAGCTCCACCAGTCTGGACTCACTGCCCAGTTGCAGTTCTCCACCTCAGCATTGTCCCCGCTCTTTGGAGATGCGTCAGTCTGCCATCATCTCCACCCAGAAGCTCAGTTATCACCCTCCTAAGTATTTTGATTACCCCTTTTTGGTATCTTTTCTACAATATCCTTTTTCAGGTTGGTGCCCAAAGTTATATATACTCCAAATGCACTTGTCATGGTTTATGTAGTCTGCTTTTCCTTTCCTTATCAGTCCATAGATAGAATTTCCCCATTTTGCTGTAGCTACATATAGATATGTACATTTTCACTGAACATTCCACCATGATGCCAAGTTCCTTGTTCTGATCAGTTACTCATAGTCAGCTTAGATCTCATTAAGTTTGGAATTTCTTGTTGCCAGCGACTATCACTTCTAAAACATGAATTCCACAATTCCTTTGCAGTAATTCAAGTGTTTGGAACTGTCTAGGTGCCTTTCCCAAATGGTTTTCCAGAGATGATGTGATTGGTCCCACCTTTAGCCAATGAAGGTGAAAGAGGAGCAGTACAAATTCATAGTTTGAACCTGTAAGGGTTCAGCAAAGATGGCTAAAGCTCAGAGTAAGATGTGGTTGGTGCAGAATGCAAAATATAATTTTAAAAAGTTCTGGGGAATTATAAAATAAGATAAATAAGAGCCAAAGAATCAAGATAAAACAAAAGTGAAAGAGACTGCGGGTCTGTTGCAGGGAAGAGAAGGCAGTAACAGTTGTAATGGGGAGAAGGTGAAAGTGCTTTGCACTTACTTTATCATCTCTCAGAAGAAGGAAAAAGTGCTTCCTAACTTAGCTCAGGAAAGAATAAAGGAAAAATGCAGCTCAGAACTGATAAAGGTATAAGAAAAAGCCACCTTGTGTTTTTATGCCAACAGCCACATACCTTAAGGAAAATTAGATACAAAGCCCCATCTATTTGGAAAAATTATAAATGGAAAACGTACTGATTTTATTTTACAGATTTTTAAAAAAAATCCCTTTAAAAATCCTGATGGATTGGAATGCCACCCTACACAGTAAAGCCTTTGGGAGGTACAGAAAATCCTGTCCATCTATTCCATTTCTGATGGAGTCTCTGGAGGCACAAGGAGGACCTTTTTGATTGCATGGCCTTGACAGTGGAGTACATCTTAGCGGTCTTAAACTTCAGAGGCTATCAGGCTGAATTTTGTTGAATTTCCAAATAATTCTTTTGCTCTTTGCTCTTTTCCCCCTTGATGGCTGCCCTTGTGCTCCTGTCTCAAATGGTATGAATTTAAATATGGGGATGCCATTCCTGAAGTACTAACATAAAGGTGAGATATAAACCCCACAGGATGTTTAGGTACCCTAAAATAAAATGTAGAAATTGCCACATGAAGAAGGTAAACCCTATGGACCTGTCATGGGTAAAGCTGACTTTCAGGAAAGTTTTTCATAGTCTCAGGGGCTGGATCTTAGGAAGGAGAAGCACAACCTTTTACAGTTAATAGCCCATTAATAACTAAATGACATTTTATGCACCTGATGGCAGCAGCAGCATCTGATGGCTTATTTTCTAAAAATAACAAGAGGGCCTGAAAGCAACCTCCCTGTTTCATTTTTCTTCTCTTCCCATTAATCATCTTCAGTTGCCCTCATTGGCCAGCCATCAGCTCTGTTATCCTTTTAGTGGCAAGATAATAATTTCTAGACTAATGTTTTGTGCCCTCTCTCCTGCAGCACTAAAGTCTCAGGATAGGTTTGTAATACCTGATTTACAAATATGCAAGCTGAATATGGAGTGGGGGTGACAAGACAGTGCTTTGATTTTTAAAGCAAACATCAATTTCCCCCAAAGTAGAGCCTCAGTCCCTACCTATCCTAGAGGTTTTACCTCAAGATGGTTGCAAAACTCAGACTTCCTGCTCTTTGCTTTAGTACTTTCTTTGAAACTTGCAACCAGTTCCTTTCCATCCCTCAGAAACAGGTGTGTCCACCAACTGCCATTAATGTTAACTTAAGCAAGGGTCTTCCCAGCAATAATGCTCCTCACAGAAGTATTTTTAGCTGGGCATAAAATGGAAACTTAGAGGAAAAACACTTTCCTTGTGTCTTGCAGCTGCAACATTTGACTTGCAACCTCTACACATAAATATGAATGAACAATTCAGCCATTTTGGGGAATGCCAACAGTAACCAAAGTTGCACAAGCATGTCTCTGTCATATACTGGTGGAAGTTTTCATAGCCAGTATCTGATGGGCAGTATTGGGGTTCAGGGTTTAGTGACTGTGGTCTAAAGAACAGATTTCCTGAAGTTTCACTAGCAATTGTGGCTGACATCTTCAAAGGCAAAGAACACAAGCAACTGAGTAGGGACTGACTGGGCTCCTGTCTTTATAGCCAGGTGTCCTGACCTCTGATTGGTCTTTAGCTGAGCTGGTTTCTAATTGGTCTGGTTGGTGAGGGCTGATGGTTCTTTCTTTGTGCCTGATCCTGACTGGTCATTTTGGCTGTGTTGGTTCCTGATTGGTCCTTTTCATTCTGGCTTCTAATTGGTCATTTTTGGAGTGCTGATTCCCAATTGGTTCTTGGTTTGTACTGGGTTCTGGTTGGTTAGTCTGAGCAACTGAGTCCTGATTGGGTCCTTGTTCAGGCAAGTTTCTGATTTGCCCATTTTTGGGAGCTGATTCATGGTTTGTCCTGCTTTTGGGCAGGATCTTGGTGTGGTGCAGGGCAGGTAACCAGACTTTGTTAATCTTTAGACTTTTTGCTTTCATGCTGAAGCTGTTGGGATGTGTGTGGATCTCAATAGCCTCTTTGTGCAGGCATATGTAATAGTTTGATGTTATTGACAGCCCTTGTGTGTCCTTGAATTGAATTTTATGATCATTATGATGCAGTAGCAGAACATGTGTAGCAGATCACTTTGCCTCTGAAGATGCCAACCACAGCTGCTGGCGAAACATCAGGAAATCTGTTCTGTACACCACGGTCAATAAACCCTGAAGACCAACACTGCCCATGTCTTTGCCACTTAACAGGAATAAATCAATCTTTTCAAGGTAGGTAGATACAGAGAGGAGAGGCTTCAGAGGAAGTCTGCACATTTAATAAACAAGCAAGCAAGCAATTCTATCCTGAGTGAACTGCCTTGGGAGCTAAAATAGGGTAATCCTGGAGCAAGAGAAAATCTGCATGGAACCAAAGCAAGAGTGAGCGGTGAGGAGCCAAAATAAATGTGACACTGATGTAGAAAATGAGCTCAACATTTCTCTCCTGCAGGGAGGCTGCTGGGAAAGAGAAACTCTTTTGTTTCACTAATGCCAAATGATCAGTGTGCCTTGGGTAGATGGATGGCCATATAAATATGGTCAATCAATCAATCAATGAACATGTTTCCAGAAAGTCCAGCTTGTTTTATAAACAAGCCTGACTTGAATTGGAAAGTAGTGATTTACCCAAGGCAGACACATATGGGATAGGATAAGATGGGAGTGTGGTAAAGATCACAGTGCTAGACTTGGAGGTCAAATCCAGATCTGATTCTCTGCCAGAGGGACCTCTTTTGGAGTGGAACAGAAGGGTGGTTGTTCATGGAAGGCCAAATACTCTGTGCTAAAGTAGGCTTCCAACTGCACTGCACTCTTGACCTACTTTTCTTTAGGTGACATGCTATCTAGCTATTAATTTATGTAACTTATCATTACATTTATCATCATCATCATCATCATCATCATCATCATCATCACAAAACAACTGGAGCACCACTTGAACACCATTGGCATTGACAAAATCATCATCAGTCAATTGCAAAAGGCAGCTTTACTTGGAACAGCTTCAATCCTGCGACGATACCTTGAACACCATCAAACAACAATGTCTGCCTATCCCAGGTCCTTGGGAAGGACTCGATAGGTGGATAAAAATGCCAAATCCAGTCTAAACATCTGGCTGACTGTGTGACCAATCATCATCATCATCATCATCATCATCATCATCATCATCATCATCATCTATTAAATGTATATGTGGAGTCCTTGGGGTTCTCTGAGCTTGGTTGTTTGGAACAGCTTGGTTGGAACAACCATGCTCAGAGAACACCAAAGACTCCACAGTTCAAGCCTGAGCTACATATAATCTCTTCTATAGGTAAATGTATATGCACCCTACTTCCAGTGACTCTATGTACATACATATGTTATGTACCTACACACAGAGACACTTGAGTTAATACTCTGCTGAAATATCTGTCATCAGCTTTCTGAACATTTTCTTCCCCTCTATGGCTTTTGGTTATTGTTGTTGTTGTTATTATTTTTGTTTAAAACCACATTTTCCGGTTGCTTTTGAATTTCTGCTCTTGAACTAATTTGATAAGGTAACAGAAGCAGCTCTTTGTCTTTCTGCAACCTTCAGGATTGCCTGCACTTCCTTCTTTGAAAAAGCAACGTTTCAGGAGTTTCCTCATGATCTCTTTTCAAGGGAACGCCTTGAAATGTGGGAAACCAGGAAGGCTGCAATCTTCCAGAAAGATGATGGCACAGAAGAAGAAAGGACAGTTACACACACACACTTCTCGATCGCCTTTTGACTAGCAGATGTTCACAAAACTCTAGAGCAGGGTTCTCCAAAGTGGTCAGTATTGCCCTCCAAATGTTGATGGGAGTATCCAAGGGGTTGTTGTTGTTATTTGTACTATTTTATTTGTACTATGATTTGTACTATTAGTTAAAGGGGTATTTATTAAATTATTTTCATATAATAAGTGTTTGGGGATTGATGAACAGTCTGAAACTTCATGAAGGGGTCGATGAGCTGAAGAATTAGAGGACCCCCTGCTCTAGAGCTACCGATTAGTTCTTAGTGATACTGAGGTGATGTTTTCTTTGAGCTTGTTTTAATTAGAAGGAAGAATAAGGGTACAACACAAGAATTCCAGGAACTATGACATCTCTCTATATAGGCACCTATATATAGGCAACTTAGGGGAGCAACCTTTTGCTATTTGCAGAGGGCTGAAAATGTCTTTCTTTTGTGAAGGAAAAGCAGCCGGTTCCTGCGCCTTGTCATTTCTATCAGCGTGAGAAATAACTCTCCCACCTGCTGGACTGGATGTGCCCTTTCCAAAATAAAATAAAAAAACCCCTTTGCCTCTTGGCAGAGAAGGTGTGCCATGTGATTATCCCCATCCTTATCATCACCATCATCATACCATCTACATTTTTATAGCTTTCTCCTTCCTGAAGGAGCCAGAGTGATGGGGAGAAAGGAAACAATCAAGTGGAAAATCATCCATTCCAAAGATAATTTAAAAAACCCCAAACATTTAAAACAAGGTTTATTTTAAAAAAGCAGTTTAAAAGGCAGTCTGGTCCTAGGCAGTTATGGTCTTATTTATTTGATAGATTTGTATTCTGCCCTTCCTTCAGGGGTCAGGATGATATACTGCACATCATGCTTCTTCCTCCCATTTTCCCCTACAATGAAAACTTGGTGATGTAAGTTAGGCTGAGGGAGAGGGACAGACCCCAAATTGCTCAGTGAGCTCCTGTGAATGAGGGGGGACTCAACCCTCAACCATTACACCACAGTGTAATGGCAACCCTCTCCAGGCCCCCCAATGTCAAGCTGCTTTTCAATGCTACTCTAGTTTCCCTTGAGAACCCCCAGTGTTCTCTTGAGGCTGAGCAGCAAGGATAGAAATGGATTAAAGATCTTCCCCAGCTTCATTTTCACTGCAGCTGAGAAACACATCGGTGGCTCAATAGGGTGATACAAAACCATTTTGGAGATAGTGACAGGAGGAATTCCAGAAGCTGCTCCTCCACATAGCACATTTACTTGGCATAAAACTACAGGCTCCCTTGAGTCGAGCTTGATACAGCTGCTTTGACATTTTGAAAAGAAATGCTTCTTCTGCACTCCTGTGTGTTCTTTTTTGAAGGATTTGCACCCTCCGATGAATAATGCAGAGCAGGACCTGCGCAGAAACTGTGCTGATTGTTTCCCACCAAATCTTGTCCTTCAATATGATAACTATAATATCTTCCCCCCCATTTGTCTACGATGGGAATTAGGTGGATGGGATTTTGCTGCTCTCCTTTGGGTGGTGCATATGTTAATCCTCAAGGTCATATTTTAGTTGTACTGTAAGTCACCAATCAGCAATAGTCTGGCTCATTTTTTCTAAAGATGTTCAAGTGATATGGATGCGCTTGGCCTCAGTGGCTCATTATTTTTTCATTTGTCAGTACGTTCTAAAATGTCATCCTTTTGTCACATCTACTTGAGATGTGCGCTCCAAAAATAAAATTTCAAGCATGGGGATCCTTTCAACGCCTTCCGAAATGAAACCTCACTGCAGTTCCCTTGAATTATTTCTTCAGTATTCCTTTTCTGTCCCAGCCATCTAATAATTCCACAGACACTCTGACTGCTTTCCTTGATTGGCTGTTTTAACATTCATTTGTGTTGCTTGTTTGACTATCTTTACTCATCTCCAACAGCTCTATTGTGGGTTTAAGTTTGGTTCTCTAGAACTAATGCTAAACTCCTTTCCTTTTATTTTTCTTTTTTTGCCTCCTAAATTCTGCTGTTTATATATGAACATCAGAAGAGATTTATAGCTGGTTCACTGAATCCAATAATCCTGTTTCCAAGAACAGCAGTCTAAACACCTACCAATTGGGCTATTAAGCAAATTATTTGCAATGTGGATAAAGGTTAATGTATAGGTCTAAATTTGCTAACTCAGTTTGTGTCATTTGTTGTTTTGTGATGCTATGATTTCTCATCTCTAAAAGCCCACCTCAGTTCAGCAATGGATCTGTGTTTTCTGTTGCTTCACAAGCGATATTGCACAGCGTACAGCCATCCTCCCACCTACATTTGTAATTGCTTGTATGTGTGTGTGTATGTGTATGTATGTATAGACACACACAGGGCTCTTCTGGCGTAAGCAAGAACTGCCTATGACTGAGGCTGAGGTCGAAATGCACGCAACCTTCATTAACTTCTGGACTTGCATTTTGACGCCAATAATTCCTAGCAGCACAGCCAAATCCTCTGCTGGCTAGGATTATAGGAATAAGAAACCAATGACGTATTGATGCTGACAGGTTGGGGGTTCTGTATACCAAATACTGCTCCTTGCTATCATGCTTTATTTCAATTCCTAGATTGAAACTCCTGACATATAATCCTTTTGAGCTTGCTTCTTCCTTGCTGCTTTGAGTTATGTAAAGTCTATTTGTCCACCTGTGGTCCCCACCTGGCACTCTGCTCTCATCTGTGGCTCCTCGTAGCTGTTTGCATGTGACAGAGGCCACACCCTGGGCAATGGTTTCAACAAGCTGGATAAAACAGGTGCAGGTAGCTGATGGGTTTTCAACCCTCGGTGAGATAGGGAGCTGTCTATCCCAGCATGCAAAGACAGACTCTGATGGATTGAGTGGATGAGATCCTTGGAAGGTTCAACGGTCAAGAAGGCAGTCTCTGCAAGCATTGTGGAACATGTAGAGCATGAGAAGACACAGAAGATGTCCTGGTGATCCATTGCATCTAGTCCCATCTCCAGTCATCTTGACTCTTCTCCTGCCACTGGATCCAGATGCGAATTGGGAAAACAGAGTGAAGCTGACATTGCACAATGCTCCCTCATTTAAATCCAAGTCATGGGGTAGTCTCGACACCATCATCTTCATCACTATCTTCTTCATCATGAGTCTATATCACTGTTGCCTTTTCGGACTTGACAGAGCAGAACTTTCTGCCATATCATGAACTGTATTTTAAAAAGTAGTTGATATAACATGGCTCTCCTGTTCGAGACCCACACTTCCAGATGGCCACTGGCTACCGTTAAACTAGTTGCACACATCTCTGCATGGTAACCGCATCCTGGAACAATCCTGAATGCCCTGTGCACTTAAGTCCAAACAGAAACATTTCCAATGGGAAAAAATGCTGTTTTTTTCTAGTTTCAGACTGCAGAGCAGTTGTTAAACAGCAAGAATTCACTGGAGCAAAAATTGCCCATTTCCATATCTGCAGCCTGGTCATTATTTCTCTCCTGGGTGTATTAAGGAATAAATATCTTTAAGTGATGTTGTCACCACTGCAATATATATATTTTTTTCTGCCTTGCCGAGCTTGAAATAACGAGATTGCCCTTTGAGTGTCTGGAAATTTCTAACATTGAGTTGTGATACTTTTGAAGCAGGATGCAAATTGCTTATATAGTACAATGAGCCAAAATAATTCAGAAAGTTTCAGGCAACACACACACACACACATACACACATTTCACAAGGAAAACTCTTAGAAAGATCTGTAAGGTATTTTTGAATTATACATTTACATATTGGGGGAGCGGCAGCAAAACCAATCATCAGCACCGGCTCTCACTGTCCTTGGGAACAATATCCTGGATTATTACAACACTCTGCCCACCAAATTCTTTTTAGAGAGTAAAACTGCATTAAACCAGATATATTCCACAAGGCTTCATCTACCTTCTACATTAAATTAAAGCTACAATAATAGCAAAACCATAGTTTATATTTAAAAGCTACCCCTGATGTTAATACACATGTTAAGGCACATTCATAAAGGGTTCCCCTCTATGAATGTGCCTTCCTGGGTTTTGGGTGTGGCACCAGCTGCAACTCTGGGGTAGGAGTGGTGGAGCGACTGTTGTCATCTGGGACTCTCTGGTGGCCTCTCAGGTTATTGCCCCAGACATCACAGGATGTGTGATCCTCTTTGTGAGATTGAGCCACAGGGATCAGATGTCACTGCAGGTTCCTCCCTGAAGCTCTAAAGTTCACCTTTAAAGCCCTACATAGCATGGGGACAGGTTATTTGTGGGACCGCCTCTCCCTGAGGGTATCTGTTCATTTCACCAGATCTGATAGGATGGGCATGATCCAGGTCCTTTCCCTTAAAAGTTGTCATCTAGCAGGACCTAGGAAGCATGCCTCCTCAGTAGTGGCCCCTGCCTGTGGAACACCCTCTCACTGAGATCTGGAGAGCCCCAACCCTCCTAGCCCTTTGGAAGGTCTTAAAAAGCTGGCTTTTCCCCCAGTTGCTGGGACATTGTGAGTCTGGAACCCAGTGATTGTGATGTTTACATACTGGGGATATTGTTTTAGAGTGCCAAGCACTGTTTTCTGGATGTTGGTTTTTATTGTTTCTTACATGTTTTATTCTTGTTGCTGTGAGTCATCCAGAGTTATGATATATAAGATGGGCAACCATATAGATTTCCTAAATAATAATAGCTATTATTATTGATTGATTATGTGCCCTCAAGTTGATGTCAACTCTTAGAGACCACCTAGATAGATTTTGTACATGATGATCAGTCCCTAACCTGGTGTTTCAGGTACTATTATTGTTGTTTTGCCAAGGATATATTATTATTATCAACCCAAATTATTCCATTGCAGGATGAAGGACTCTTTACTGAAAGTTATGCACTATAGTCTACCACGCTGGTCCAGTATGAGTTGGTAGACAGATTATTTTGACTTCCCAGTCTAGGTCTGAGAGGAAGGGACTGGTCCAAAAGTCACCCAGGAAGCTTCTGTGCCTAAGGGAACACTAAAACTTGGATCTCCCCACTCTAATCCAGCATCTTCATCACTATACCATAATGACTATTGGGTTGGATAGAAGGGCTGGCTCAAAGTCCCCCAGCCAAGTTCCGTGTCTAATGAAGGACTAGAACCTGAATCTTCCCATTCCTAGTCTAGCACCTTAAACACTACACCACCCTGGTTACCTTGGCAAACAATATCACTTTTCAAATGAAAAAAAAATGTCCCCAAGGTTAAGTGGCTTTGAAGAATGTTGTCCAAAGAAAACAAGATTTCCAGATCTGGGAGCTGAGAGAGAGAGAGAGAGAGAGAGAGGAAAAACCAAACCTCTTACTGTATTACCTATAGGGCAACTTTCAGGGAATAAATCTAGATGAGGACGGCTTTGAATACAGCTCTATAAAACACATTGTAGGAACATGGTCAAGATATATGGGGAAAGATGTATTGCTGTTTTTAAGATATGAAGAGCTGTGATATGAATTGTATGGAGCCAGGGAGATGACCTTGGAGAAGGAATCCAGAGTCAGTAGGGAAACATTAGGTGCAGAAAAAACATGTATTATGGTCAGAGGGTTGGAAGACTATTACAAAGAGATCCAGACTAGCCTCCTGACTCTCTTGGAATATAAGCAGGAGAGAAGGGAAGACACAGGCAGATTTGCAAGATTCTACTGTTATTCAGTAACCTATCTCAATAAAGTAGAGTTCTAGTTGTCCTGGGGATTCTTCTTCTTGATCTGATCTACCTTGCAAGACTACCAGTAATATTGTAATATTGTCCCTCCAAATGTCTATCTTGGCATTTTCCAGTCTTCCTAACCTTCTGACTTCTTCCAGATTCTTCCAACTGAATGAATAAATGGATAGATATTCAGATAGGAATAAGCACCAAGTTCTACAGCATCAGTTTTATTTCCAAAAATGCCATTAGGATCCACATAAGTTCTACAGGCATTTTTCTAGACTTTTTTTGTAATGGATAGTTGCAACCCAGTGCTTTGGAAGTGTATCCAGTGATCTGTCTCCCAAAAAATCAAGATAAGCTGTAGTCAGAGAGTGTTATCAGGGGATGTTTGGGGAGATGGTGGGAAAAAATCCTAACCAGATTTGCCTTCTAGTAAATGGGTATTTTACATGTAGCCATGCTCAACATGGCAGTCATGTGGTGACCAGGTATGCCCAACCTACTATGGTAGCCACTTCCAATATCTCAAACAACTTGCCTTCCCCTACTTATAATATCTGCTTCTAAGGAAAAAACTCCAAAGTTTCTGTGTAGCATCCCACTTCTGCAGATCCTTCCCAGGAGGGTCCAAGCTTGCCAAATAGCTATGCTAAATCTACTGGTGTCCCAGAAAACCCTGTATTCAAAGGCAGCAAAGCATCCCACCCCACAAGGGAAGGCAGTAATTCTTGAGTGTCATTCCATGGCTGAATCCCAGAAAACCAAGGGGAAAGGCAAGGCTTTATTTTTTAAAAGTAGTTTTTGAACATCTGTATTTTTATTTTTAGGTAGGACACTTTCTGCATTGGGTTAGAGCAACTGAGATTCTAAGATGTACCATTTGAAGGCTCCCACTTTTCTTCATTCCTGCTCATCCCTAAACCCTACACTTCCCTTGAAGGTGGCATGGGGAAAGTATTTTCAGAAATTATTGTGGTGGAATCCCTAAAATGCACAGCAGAAACTAGGTAGGATTAATGTCCTCTAAATGGTTTATTTTCTTTACATTTTCATTCCATTATGACAAAACACCCCCCCCCCCAATCATTTTTGTTGTTGTTCAGTCGTTAAGTTGTGTCTGACTCTTCGTGACCCCATGAACCATATCGCGCCAGGCCTTGATGTTTCCTTATTTTACCCAATGGACAGATCTTTTTTCAGATCAGAACCTGACTCTTGAAGCAGCTCAGATTGAGTTGGCTCAGCTCAAATCTTGAATTGCAAACTCAGATAGAATCCTGTCCTCTTCAATTCTTGAATTTCCAATTTGAACTGAATCAGGGTCTTGAGGGTACAATTCAAGGTGTTGGTTATCGCTTATAAAGCCCTTATCTGAGGGACCATTTATTTATTCATTTCTCATATTTGTATGCTGCCGGACTCCCAATGACTCTTCCCATAATCAAGGCCCATCCTGTAAGTTCTAACAAAATGTGCAGATTTCATGTCCCCTCCATTAAGCAATGTCATCTGATGGATCCTAGAAAGTATGTCTTCTCTATCATGGTACCTGTCCTTTGAAGTAGCATCCCCCCTGAGGTTAGAAATGCCCCCTGAGGTTAGAAAACAATCCTTGAAAACCTGCTTCCTTCCCTAATCTCTGGGATAGGTTGGGGTGCATCCATTAGGAGTCTATTGTCTGTTTTGGACATGGAGTACACTTGTTCCTCCTGTTATCTTTATTCTCTTTTGCATCATTTTAGGCATGGTGCTTGTTTTTCAATTTGTATATAGTCTTGAATCAGTGCTGAATTGGGTAGCCTTATAAATGTAAATTATAAATAAATTCACAGGCCTCCAGTAAAGGCTTTTTTGTTGCTAATGTTGTCCTTCAAATCTGTCTGAAATGCTGAGAGAGCAGATTTCATTTTGGAGAGGATTGCCCACAAAACAACTTCCAACTCAAAGAAATAATCTCCTGAAATTAGCCTGTGGCTTCCTATTCCTTTCCTGAATTGTCCAATACATCAGTTCTTGGTTGACAATTGTGCTATGCAAACTTCTTGTTCCATTTTGCAGCGCTGCCATAATGAACATCTTGTCTTGTTTCATACACATAGGGGTACACCCATATATAAAGATATACACAGTTCTTGGTCACTAGAGAGGTAGAAATATTGAGAAGAGATTTGATTGTGGCACTACCAGACCTGTACTTTGCTCTCAGTTGCATTAAATGTTCATAACCCTGGTTACGCAGACTCCCTTTGATGCTGTTTTAATATTGATAGACCAAGATTGTGCTTTCTAAAGATGGGTACTGTGAAATACATGAGCTAGCCACTTCAGTGTAATGTGGGAATAAATTTAAAGAGAATCAGCATTGCCCAGGATTAATTATGCAGTGGTAGCAAAGTTAATCATCTTAAGCTGGGAGAGGCACTAGCTGTGCTAATGCTTTCAAACATTCTTTCAGCTCTTGTTTGAAATAAGAGAATTGAGGAATCTATAAATACTATTTGCTCTGCATTTCAGAAGCCACCATTTCCTCAAAAGCTATGTGGAGAAACACATTATAAAAGAAGCTTATAAAAGATTCATGTTCTTGAAGAAAAGCACAGGCTCCAATTTAAGTTATCTCCCATCTAGGCATACTGTTAATCTCTCTCTCTCTTTCTCCCCACCCCCATTGATAGTAATTTTAGCAATTTGCATTTTATAGGGTTGCTTTTCCATTCCCCAGAGTATCATCTTCAAAAGGTCTTTATGCTCTTAAAAACAAACTTATTTCATATGTTTTATTCTCCAACCCTTGATTTTACTCACAGAATACAAGGCTTCTCTAGGTTAGCCTGGTTATCAGGAACTTTGGGACTATTGGAAATAAGGCCAACAGAGCTATGGAATCATTTTTTTTTCTCATTCTTTTAAGTTTTAGCTCCAGAAACTGCATTGAAATAAATTGAAAAATAAATTGTTGGTGTGGTAGCTAGGCTTTGGTTAACCAAAGAGACAATCAACCAATACAGGGAAAGTTCAAAGTTGGTAGCACTCAATGGGAAAGCAGATGTTTTCAGGGCAGCAAGAATTTACTAGATTTTGATTACTGCATCCATCATAAAAGATGTGGGTAGGAGCCTAAATGATCATATCTGTGTATTTGCTTTGAGAACTTTTGCATTTAATGTAATAATGGGTCTCTGCCTTTAATTGTTGACTTGTTGGTGCTTCTTCTAATACAGTCAGGAAAATTACTGCCTAAAATTTCAGGTAACCTGGCAATCAGTAAGTGGTTTCCAGTGCTATCTTCTGGGTTGCTTATTTGACTTCCAAGTCTAGCCTACATATACTAGATTTCCTGGTAACCTTCATTCAAGTTCTAACCAAGCCTAGTCCTGCTTAGCTTTTTTTGAAATTAGCCAAGAATATCTAGGTGCTCTTACTAGTTTAGATAGATAGACAGATATAATTAAAATTAATTCAATTAAATAGTTAGTACAATATAACTATTCTCCATACAGTTAATACTCATTCTGTCTCTTAAAATTCCAATGTTTATATAATTTTGGATTTGTTCTGTACACAAAGGTTTGGATGTCTCATGAGATTTTGGACCTCAGTTTCTGTACTCTGGATACCTCAAATAAGATCCGATCATTCTGTTATTTACTCAAAACAAAAGAAAATTGTTCTGGGCAGTAAGTAGAAGAGATTTAATGAACTCTTTTTCTCCCTAGCCTATAGATCAGAATATTAGTCACAGTAGAAGTGGTGGAAGAGGCAGAAACCATCAAAGAGCTACAAAAGGTTTTGGAGTGTGACGGAACAAAAGGAAGCTTAATTGAGGGAGATCTGTGTGTGATGGTAGCAGTGGGCTCAATTAGAAAATACCTTCTCATGTTTAAACTAAACAGACCTCTTATCTTGAAGGGCAAACACAGAAAATCCTTAGTAGCTTTTATTAAAATAAACATCCATGTATTCTTGACTGTGGCATTTGTAATCTAGCACCTCTCTCTCCAAAATAGCTTGAGCTTGGTAACCCTACTGGAAAGAAGAAAGTGGAACCATTTAAAAACTTATTCTTAGGGGAAATGGATTTCCTATTCTGCTTCATCCAGATTCCAGTTAAGGGGGGGCATTTCCTCTTCAAGAATAGGTGGTGGTAGGAGAAACTCTTTCATCTGGGGAAATAGCCATTTAATAGTCTGAAACTCAGGTATAGGGAGTGTAAGGGTGGAGATCTTAGGAGAGCCTGGCAGATTGGTATGGGTTTCGGTTGTAGAAACTGCTTTGTCTCCTCCCTACTATACAATGAAACCTTAGGTGGGTCATGGATCTAGATGCAGGAATCAGCCCACTCACTATTCATAAGAAAGTCGAACCAATACTTGAAGTCTAGTTTTGCAAAACATCTCCGGTTATTGCACTGTGCATATTTACTGTGTGTTAGTGAGAAGTTCCCCCCTCTCAGTGTTTAGCTGGTGCAGTCAAGGCTGGAGAGTCATCTTAGCATGTTGTTTAAGCCTGTTCTTCTCTTGCATGAATTCCTTTAATTATTGTGTTTAATAAATGCTCACATTTTACATTGTTCAAACAGCACATTGGAGACTCACCAGCAGTTCTGTGTAGAACAACAACAACAAAATTGGTTTTGTAAGTAAAATCTAAAGTGCAATTCAGCATCTCTGATTCCAGTAATTGCAAAGGAAGAAAACCAGCTAAATAAATAAAGCAAACATGGAGCACGCAGCTCCTGTTCCATCAAGAGGGGATGCAGGAAGAGGCAGATTGATACACAACCCACTCTCACCATTACACTAATGCTCAGTGGCATCTTGCCAACACTGAGTGATTTCTTTGGATTTGGTGGAGATCAACAGTTCAAGGTGTTTAAAAACAAACAGAGAGATGCACAGTCCCTACCTTGTGGCTGTATGCAGCTCTCAGCCCCCCTTTTCTACCCCCAGTTATCCCAAGTTCATGTTTATGATTTTTGGTTGTCAGTTTTACAGGTTGTAGGGTGGAGAAGTATAAGTGTACTTTAAAAGAATTCCCAACCCTTCCAAGAAACAGGCCAGAATTTTTGGCTTTGTCCCTCCAGCGATGTCACCAATGTCACGATTAATACAATAATGATACTGTGGAAAGAAGGAAACTTTCTAACAGGAATACTTCTCTGTTACCCTCTGATCCTGCTTGTTTAGGGAGCTTGCCCTTTAAAAAAACATCTGGCTATGGGCAGAGTATGGTGGTGGCAGGAGAAGAAGGCATAATAAGACAGAAGGTTGGAAGAAAGAAGAAAGCAATAACATTGGGAAAGCAGTAACAGCTAAGGAATGCAGTAAGCTAAGGGGCCTAGGCACTGGGAGGTCCTGAGACAGCCTAGGCCCTGGCAAGATAATGAGTGGCTTGCATGGTGGCAAGCATCCCAGAGTGCTGGCAAGGTGGTTGGCATCCTGAAGTGCCCTGGAATGCTAGCAGTCTGAACTGCCCAGGTCATTGGCAGTAAGGAAGGCCTGTAGGATGAAAATCCAATGAGAGACCTAGAATGGCAGCTGCCAGCATTAACCTCTTAAAAACAAGCCACCTGTGGGGAGTAGGCTTGAAGATGATGAACCAGAAGAGCAATGCCATCGGAAATGAGACAGCCAGAATACCCAAACAGAGAGCTCAAATACTAATGCACATGGCCTTGGGTCTGGAGTGGCAGGGTGGGCTAAAGAAGGGTAGACTAGCATATAGGATAGTATCAAGTTATAGGCTATGGGTAGGAAATACAGAATAATCAACCAAGGATGATACATTTTAACGTAACTAGTATAGGTATATATGAGCCAGTTTGGCATAGTGGTTAAGGCACCAGGCTACAAACCGGGAGACTGTGAGTTGTAGTCCCACCTTAGGCATGAAGCCAGCTGGGTGGCCTTGGGCCAGTCAGTCTCTTTTAGCCCTAGGAAGGGGGCAATGACAAACCACTTCTGAAAATCTAGCCAAGAAAACTGCAGGGGCTAGTCCAGGCAGTCACCAGGAGTGAAGATTGACCTGAAGGCACCAAAAACAAAACAAAAACATTTTGGTATACCATATAAAACATATAAATACAAGGTGTACTCAATAAGAAATAAGTTATTAGTCTCTGTTTCCATGGAATAGAGGCTGTCCAAACTGTATATAAAGTCTATCTTCCCTTAAGGTCTCAAAGCAGAGGGATACAGAAGTTACATTATGTCACTTCCCATAGAACAGCCATTACAATAACAGTAGATACTAGACTTAGAGCAAACAGGCTGGCCTCTCAGTTGTGATTAAAAACCTTTATTTATAACTTTTTGTAATAAAAAGTACCTGACTACAGGAATTCCAGTACTTCCCAATTGACTTTGTTGCCGTCCCCAACTCAAACCTACAATAGATAGTAATGATAATACTGCTGTTGTGACTATTACTACATAACAAGAAGGTGCAGCATCAAGAAATGCCAACTCTTTTTAAACATTTTTTCTTTGACTATGCAAAAATAACCATATCTCTGCATACTTGGACAGCCTCCCAGAATTACATGTCTGAATAAAGAGATACCATGGGAGAAAATTTGGTGCTAGTTAGGGCAAGTAAAATTTGTGAGGCCAAATTGTAGGAAGGATTTCTCCACAGAGATCTTTAATCATGGGTTCAGACACACTCTTCCAGTGAAGCACAAATTGTTGACACAAAGGGAACAGGGTCACAATTTTATCAATCTGTACTCCAAGGGAAGAGTATATGATACTGCATCACTTTTGCGT